>NC_139900.1:25122093-26322093 GCF_905171665.1 Trachurus trachurus
AACCCGCGGAGTGGCTCTTTTTTTCAAAATGGCCTGAGCGGTTTTTGGTCATTTTCTCCAAAACCACCGGCCCGATTTCAACCAAACCTTCTGCGTTGGACTCCCCTCGGACCCCCAGATGATATATCCGAGTTTGGAGAAATTTTTATTTTTGGTCCAAAAAAAAAACTTAAACCCGCGGAGTGGCTCTTTTTTTCAAAATGGCCTGAGCGGTTTTTGGTCATTTTCTCCAAAACCACCGGCCCGATTTCAACCAAACCTTCTGCGTTGGACTCCCCTCGGACCCCCAGATTATATATCCGAGTTTGGAGAAATTTTAATTTATGGTAAAAAAAAAAAAAAAAAAATTGGTCCAAAAAAAAACTTTAACCCGCGGAGTGGCTCTTTTTTTCAAAATGGCCTGAGCGGTTTTTGGTCATTTTCTCCAAAACCACCGGCCCGATTTCAACCAAACCTTCTGCGTTGGACTCCCCTCGGACCCCCAGATGATATATCCGAGTTTGGAGAAATTTTAATTTTTGGTCAAAAAAAAAAAAAAAATTGGTCCAAAAAAAAACTTTAACCCGCGGAGTGGCTCTTTTTTTCAAAATGGCCTGAGCGGTTTTTGGTCATTTTCTCCAAAACCACCGGCCCGATTTCAACCAAACCTTCTGCGTTGGACTCCCCTCGGACCCCCAGATTATATATCCGAGTTTGGAGAAATTTTAATTTATGGTCAAAAAAAAAAAAAAAAAATTGGTCCAAAAAAAAACTTTAACCCGCGGAGTGGCTCTTTTTTTCAAAATGGCCTGAGCGGTTTTTGGTCATTTTCTCCAAAACCACCGGCCCGATTTCAACCAAACCTTCTGCGTTGGACTCCCCTCGGACCCCCAGATGATATATCCGAGTTTGGAGAAATTTTAATTTTTGGTCAAAAAAAAAAAAAAAAATTAGTCCAAAAAAAAACTTTAACCCGCGGAGTGGCTCTTTTTTTCAAAATGGCCTGAGCGGTTTTTGGTCATTTTCTCCAAAACCACCGGCCCGATTTCAACCAAACCTTCTGCGTTGGACTCCCCTCGGACCCCCAGATGATATATCCGAGTTTGGAGAAATTTTAATTTTTGGTCAAAAAAAAAAAAAAAATTGGTCAAAAAAAAGACGACAGGCGCGTACCTGTCGTCTTTTTAAAATCGCCTGTTTGGTTTTTGGTCATTTTCTCCAAAACCACCGGCCCGATTTCAACCAAACCTTCTGCGTTGGACTCCCCTCGGACCCCCAGATGATATATCCGAGTTTGGAGAAATTTTAATTTTTGGTCAAAAAAAAAAAAAAAATTGGTCAAAAAAAGACGACAGGCGCGTACCTGTCGTCTTTTTAAAATCGCCTGTTTGGTTTTTGGTCATTTTCTCCAAAACCACCGGCCCGATTTCAACCAAACCTTCTGCGTTGGACTCCCCTCGGACCCCCAGATGATATATCCGAGTTTGGAGAAATTTTAATTTTTGGTCAAAAAAAAAAAAAAATTGGTCAAAAAAAGACGACAGGCGCGTACCTGTCGTCTTTTTAAAATCGCCTGTTTGGTTTTTGGTCATTTTCTCCAAAACCACCGGCCCGATTTCAACCAAACCTTCTGCGTTGGACTCCCCTCGGACCCCCAGATGATATATCCGAGTTTGGAGAAATTTTAATTTTTGGTCAAAAAAAAAAAAAAATTTGGTCAAAAAAAAACGACAGGCGCGTACCTGTCGTCTTTTTAAAATCGCCTGTTTGGTTTTTGGTCATTTTCTCCAAAACCACCGGCCCGATTTCAACCAAACCTTCTGCGTTGGACTCCCCTCGGACCCCCAGATGATATATCCGAGTTTGGAGAAATTTTAATTTTTGGTCAAAAAAAAAAAAAAAAATTGGTCAAAAAAAAACGACAGGCGCGTACCTGTCGTCTTTTTAAAATCGCCTGTTTGGTTTTTGGTCATTTTCTCCAAAACCACCGGCCCGATTTCAACCAAACCTTCTGCGTTGGACTCCCCTCGGACCCCCAGATGATATATCCGAGTTTGGAGAAATTTTAATTTTTGGTCAAAAAAAAAAAAAAAATTGGTCAAAAAAAAGACGACAGGCGCGTACCTGTCGTCTTTTTAAAATCGCCTGTTTGGTTTTTGGTCATTTTCTCCAAAACCACCGGCCCGATTTCAACCAAACCTTCTGCGTTGGACTCCCCTCGGACCCCCAGATGATATATCCGAGTTTGGAGAAATTTTAATTTTTGGTCAAAAAAAAAAAAAAAATTGGTCAAAAAAAGACGACAGGCGCGTACCTGTCGTCTTTTTAAAATCGCCTGTTTGGTTTTTGGTCATTTTCTCCAAAACCACCGGCCCGATTTCAACCAAACCTTCTGCGTTGGACTCCCCTCGGACCCCCAGATGATATATCCGAGTTTGGAGAAATTTTAATTTTTGGTCAAAAAAAAAAAGAAAATTTGGTCAAAAAAAGACGACAGGCGCGTACCTGTCGTCTTTTTAAAATCGCCTGTTTGGTTTTTGGTCATTTTCTCCAAAACCACCGGCCCGATTTCAACCAAACCTTCTGCGTTGGACTCCCCTCGGACCCCCAGATGATATATCCGAGTTTGGAGAAATTTTAATTTCTGGTCAAAAAAAAAAAAAAAAATTGGTCCAAAAAAAAACTTTAACCCGCGGAGTGGCTCTTTTTTTCAAAATGGCCTGAGCGGTTTTTGGTCATCTTCTCCAAAACCACCGGCCCGATTTCAACCAAACCTTCTGCGTTGGACTCCCCTCGGACCCCCAGATGATATATCCGAGTTTGGAGAAATTTTAATTTTTGGTCAAAAAAAAAACTTTAACCCGCGGAGTGGCTCTTTTTTTCAAAATGGCCTGAGCGGTTTTTGGTCATTTTCTCCAAAACCACCGGCCCGATTTCAACCAAACCTTCTGCGTTGGACTCCCCTCGGACCCCCAGATGATATATCCGAGTTTGGAGACATTTTAATTTTTGGTCCAAAAAAAAACTTTAACCCGCGGAGTGGCTCTTTTTTTCAAAATGGCCTGAGCGGTTTTTGGTCATCTTCTCCAAAACCACCGGCCCGATTTCAACCAAACCTTCTGCGTTGGACTCCCCTCGGACCCCCAGATGATATATCCGAGTTTGGAGAAATTTTAATCTTTGGTCAAAAAAAAAACTTTAACCCGCGGAGTGGCTCTTTTTTTCAAAATGGCCTGAGCGGTTTTTGGTCATTTTCTCCAAAACCACCGGCCCGATTTCAACCAAACCTTCTGCGTTGGACTCCCCTCGGACCCCCAGATGATATATCCGAGTTTGGAGACATTTTAATTTTTGGTCCAAAAAAAAACTTTAACCCGCGGAGTGGCTCTTTTTTTCAAAATGGCCTGAGCGGTTTTTGGTCATTTTCTCCAAAACCACCGGCCCGATTTCAACCAAACCTTCTGCGTTGGACTCCCCTCGGACCCCCAGATGATATATCCGAGTTTGGAGAAATTTAAATTTTTGGTCAAAAAAAAAAAAAAATTGGTCAAAAAAAAAACTTTAACCCGCGGAGTGGCTCTTTTTTTCAAAATGGCCTGAGCGGTTTTTGGTCATTTTCTCAAAAACCACCGGCCCGATTTCAACCAAACCTTCTGCGTTGGACTCCCCTCGGACCCCCAGATTATATATCCGAGTTTGGAGAAATTTTAATTTATGGTCAAAAAAAAAAAAAAAAATTGGTCCAAAAAAAAACTTTAACCCGCGGAGTGGCTCTTTTTTTCAAAATGGCCTGAGCGGTTTTTGGTCATTTTCTCCAAAACCACCGGCCCGATTTCAACCAAACCTTCTGCGTTGGACTCCCCTCGGACCCCCAGATGATATATCCGAGTTTGGAGAAATTTTAATTTTTGGTCAAAAAAAAAAAAAAAATTTGGTCCAAAAAAAAACTTTAACCCGCGGAGAGCCTCTTTTTTTCAAAATGGCCTGAGCGGTTTTTGGTCATTTTCTCCAAAACCACCGGCCCGATTTCAACCAAACCTTCTGCGTTGGACTCCGCTCGGACCCCCAGATTATATATCCGAGTTTGGAGAAATTTTAATTTATGGTCAAAAAAAAAAAAAAAAATTGGTCCAAAAAAAAACTTTAACCCGCGGAGTGGCTCTTTTTTTCAAAATGGCCTGAGCGGTTTTTGGTCATTTTCTCCAAAACCACCGGCCCGATTTCAACCAAACCTTCTGCGTTGGACTCCCCTCGGACCCCCAGATGATATATCCGAGTTTGGAGAAATTTTAATTTTTGGTCAAAAAAAAAAAAAAAAATTGGTCCAAAAAAAAACTTTAACCCGCGGAGTGGCTCTTTTTTTCAAAATGGCCTGAGCGGTTTTTGGTCATCTTCTCCAAAACCACCGGCCCGATTTCAACCAAACCTTCTGCGTTGGACTCCCCTCGGACCCCCAGATGATATATCCGAGTTTGGAGAAATTTTAATTTTTGGTCAAAAAAAAAAAAAATTGGTCAAAAAAAAAACTTTAACCCGCGGAGTGGCTCTTTTTTTCAAAATGGCCTGTTTGGTTTTTGGTCATTTTCTCCAAAACCACCGGCCCGATTTCAACCAAACCTTCTGCGTTGGACTCCCCTCGGACCCCCAGATGATATATCCGAGTTTGGAGAAATTTTAATTTTTGGTCAAAAAAAAAAAAAAATTTGGTCAAAAAAAAACGACAGGCGCGTACCTGTCGTCTTTTTAAAATCGCCTGTTTGGTTTTTGGTCATTTTCTCCAAAACCACCGGCCCGATTTCAACCAAACCTTCTGCGTTGGACTCCCCTCGGACCCCCAGATGATATATCCGAGTTTGGAGAAATTTTAATTTTTGGTCAAAAAAAAAAAAAAAATTTGGTCAAAAAAAAACGACAGGCGCGTACCTGTCGTCTTTTTAAAATCGCCTGTTTGGTTTTTGGTCATTTTCTCCAAAACCACCGGCCCGATTTCAACCAAACCTTCTGCGTTGGACTCCCCTCGGACCCCCAGATGATATATCCGAGTTTGGAGAAATTTTAATTTTTGGTCAAAAAAAAAAAAAAAATTTGGTCCAAAAAAAAACTTTAACCCGCGGAGTGGCTCTTTTTTTCAAAATGGCCTGAGCGGTTTTTGGTCATTTTCTCCAAAACCACCGGCCCGATTTCAACCAAACCTTCTGCGTTGGACTCCCCTCGGACCCCCAGATGATATATCCGAGTTTGGAGAAATTTTAATTTTTGGTAAAAAAAAAAAAAAAAATTTGGTCCAAAAAAAAACTTTAACCCGCGGAGTGGCTCTTTTCTTCAAAATGGCCTGAGCGGTTTTTGGTCATTTTCTCCAAAACCACCGGCCCGATTTCAACCAAACCTTCTGCGTTGGACTCCCCTCAGACCCCCAGATGATATATCCGAGTTTGGAGAAATTTTAATTTTTGGTCAAAAAAAAAACTTTAACCCGCGGAGTGGCTCTTTTTTTCAAAATGGCCTGAGCGGTTTTTGGTCATTTTCTCCAAAACCACCGGCCCGATTTCAACCAAACCTTCTGCGTTGGACTCCCCTCGGACCCCCAGATGATATATCCGAGTTTGGAGAAATTTTAATTGTTGGTCAAAAAAAAAAAAAAAAATTTGGTCCAAAAAAAAACTTTAACCCGCGGAGTGGCTCTTTTTTTCAAAATGGCCTGAGCGGTTTTTGGTCATTTTCTCCAAAACCACCGGCCCGATTTCAACCAAACCTTCTGCGTTGGACTCCCCTCGGACCCCCAGATGATATATCCGAGTTTGGAGAAATTTTAATTTTTGGTAAAAAAATAAAATAAATTTTGGTCCAAAAAAAAACTTTAACCCGCGGAGTGGCTCTTTTTTTCAAAATGGCCTGAGCGGTTTTTGGTCATTTTCTCCAAAACCACCGGCCCGATTTCAACCAAACCTTCTGCGTTGGACTCCCCTCAGACCCCCAGATGATATATCCGAGTTTGGAGAAATTTTAATTTTTGGTCAAAAAAAAAACTTTAACCCGCGGAGTGGCTCTTTTTTTCAAAATGGCCTGAGCGGTTTTTGGTCATTTTCTCCAAAACCACCGGCCCGATTTCAACCAAACCTTCTGCGTTGGACTCCCCTCGGACTCCCAGATGATATATCCGAGTTTGGAGAAATTTTTATTTTTGGTCAAAAAAAAACTTTAACCCGCGGAGTGGCTCTTTTTTTCAAAATGGCCTGAGCGGTTTTTGGTCATTTTCTCCAAAACCACCGGCCCGATTTCAACCAAACCTTCTGCGTTGGACTCCCCTCGGACCCCCAGATGATATATCCGAGTTTGGAGAAATTTAAATTTTTGGTCAAAAAAAAACTTTAACCCGCGGAGTGGCTCTTTTTTTCAAAATGGCCTGAGCGGTTTTTGGTCATTTTCTCCAAAACCACTGGCCCGATTTCAACCAAACCTTCTGCGTTGGACTCCACTCGGACCCCCAGATGATATATCCGAGTTTGGAGAAATTTTAATTGTTGGTCAAAAAAAAAAAAAAAAATTTGGTCCAAAAAAAAACTTTAACCTGCGGAGTGGCTCTTTTTTTCAAAATGGCCTGAGCGGTTTTTGGTCATTTTCTCCAAAACCACCGGCCCGATTTCAACCAAACCTTCTGCGTTGGACTCCCCTCGGACCCCCAGATGATATATCCGAGTTTGGAGAAATTTTAATTTTTGGTCCAAAAAAAAACTTTAACCCGCGGAGTGGCTCTTTTTTTCAAAATGGCCTGAGCGGTTTTTGGTCATTTTCTCCAAAACCACCGGCCCGATTTCAACCAAACCTTCTGCGTTGGACTCCCCTCGGACCCCCAGATGATATATCCGAGTTTGGAGAAATTTTAATTTTTGGTAAAAAAAAAAACTTTAACCCGCGGAGTGGCTCTTTTTTTCAAAATGGCCTGAGCGGTTTTTGGTCATTTTCTCCAAAACCACCGGCCCGATTTCAACCAAACCTTCTGCGTTGGACTCCCCTCGGACCCCCAGATGATATATCCGAGTTTGGAGAAATTTTAATTTTTGGTCCAAAAAAAAACTTTAACCCGCGGAGTGGCTCTTTTTTTCAAAATGGCCTGAGCGGTTTTTGGTCATTTTCTCCAAAACCACCGGCCCGATTTCAACCAAACCTTCTGCGTTGGACTCCCCTCGGACCCCCAGATGATATATCCGAGTTTGGAGAAATTTTAATTTTTGGTCAAAAAAAAAAAAAAATTGGTCAAAAAAAAAACTTTAACCCGCGGAGTGGCTCTTTTTTTCAAAATGGCCTGAGCGGTTTTTGGTCATTTTCTCCAAAACCACCGGCCCGATTTCAACCAAACCTTCTGCGTTGGACTCCCCTCGGACCCCCAGATTATATATCCGAGTTTGGAGAAATTTTAATTTATGGTCAAAAAAAAAAAAAAAAAATTGGTCAAAAAAAAAACTTTAACCCGCGGAGTGGCTCTTTTTTTCAAAATGGCCTGAGCGGTTTTTGGTCATTTTCTCCAAAACCACCGGCCCGATTTCAACCAAACCTTCTGCGTTGGACTCCCCTCGGACCCCCAGATGATATATCCGAGTTTGGAGAAATTTTAATTTTTGGTCAAAAAAAAAAAAAAAATTTGGTCAAAAAAAGACGACAGGCGCGTACCTGTCGTCTTTTTAAAATCGCCTGTTTGGTTTTTGGTCATTTTCTCCAAAACCACCGGCCCGATTTCAACCAAACCTTCTGCGTTGGACTCCCCTCGGACCCCCAGATGATATATCCGAGTTTGGAGAAATTTTAATTTTTGGTCAAAAAAAAAAAAAAAATTGGTCAAAAAAAGACGACAGGCGCGTACCTGTCGTCTTTTTAAAATCGCCTGTTTGGTTTTTGGTCATTTTCTCCAAAACCACCGGCCCGATTTCAACCAAACCTTCTGCGTTGGACTCCCCTCGGACCCCCAGATGATATATCCGAGTTTGGAGAAATTTTAATTTTTGGTCAAAAAAAAAAAAAAAATTGGTCAAAAAAAGACGACAGGCGCGTACCCTGTCGTCTTTTTAAAATCGCCTGTTTGGTTTTTGGTCATTTTCTCCAAAACCACCGGCCCGATTTCAACCAAACCTTCTGCGTTGGACTCCCCTCGGACCCCCAGATGATATATCCGAGTTTGGAGAAATTTTAATTTTTGGTCAAAAAAAAAAAAAAAATTGGTCAAAAAAAAACGACAGGCGCGTACCTGTCGTCTTTTTAAAATCGCCTGTTTGGTTTTTGGTCATTTTCTCCAAAACCACCGGCCCGATTTCAACCAAACCTTCTGCGTTGGACTCCCCTCGGACCCCCAGATGATATATCCGAGTTTGGAGAAATTTTAATTTTTGGTCAAAAAAAAAAAAAAAATTGGTCAAAAAAAACGACAGGCGCGTACCTGTCGTCTTTTTAAAATCGCCTGTTTGGTTTTTGGTCATTTTCTCCAAAACCACCGGCCCGATTTCAACCAAACCTTCTGCGTTGGACTCCCCTCGGACCCCCAGATGATATATCCGAGTTTGGAGAAATTTTAATTTTTGGTCAAAAAAAAAAAAAAAATTGGTCAAAAAAAGACGACAGGCGCGTACCTGTCGTCTTTTTAAAATCGCCTGTTTGGTTTTTGGTCATTTTCTCCAAAACCACCGGCCCGATTTCAACCAAACCTTCTGCGTTGGACTCCCCTCGGACCCCCAGATGATATATCCGAGTTTGGAGAAATTTTAATTTTTGGTCAAAAAAAAAAAAAAATTTGGTCAAAAAAAGACGACAGGCGCGTACCTGTCGTCTTTTTAAAATCGCCTGTTTGGTTTTTGGTCATTTTCTCCAAAACCACCGGCCCGATTTCAACCAAACCTTCTGCGTTGGACTCCCCTCGGACCCCCAGATGATATATCCGAGTTTGGAGAAATTTTAATTTTTGGTCAAAAAAAAAAAAAAAATTGGTCAAAAAAAGACGACAGGCGCGTACCTGTCGTCTTTTTAAAATCGCCTGTTTGGTTTTTGGTCATTTTCTCCAAAACCACCGGCCCGATTTCAACCAAACCTTCTGCGTTGGACTCCCCTCGGACCCCCAGATGATATATCCGAGTTTGGAGAAATTTTAATTTTTGGTCAAAAAAAAAAAAAAATTGGTCAAAAAAAAAACTTTAACCCGCGGAGTGGCTCTTTTTTTCAAAATGGCCTGAGCGGTTTTTGGTCATTTTCTCCAAAACCACCGGCCCGATTTCAACCAAACCTTCTGCGTTGGACTCCCCTCGGACCCCCAGATTATATATCCGAGTTTGGAGAAATTTTAATTTATGGTCAAAAAAAAAAAAAAAAATTGGTCAACAAAAAAACTTTAACCCGCGGAGTGGCTCTTTTTTTCAAAATGGCCTGAGCGGTTTTTGGTCATTTTCTCCAAAACCACCGGCCCGATTTCAACCAAACCTTCTGCGTTGGACTCCCCTCGGACCCCCAGATGATATATCCGAGTTTGGAGAAATTTTAATTTTTGGTCAAAAAAAAAAAAAAAATTGGTCCAAAAAAAAACTTTAACCCGCGGAGTGGCTCTTTTTTTCAAAATGGCCTGAGCGGTTTTTGGTCATTTTCTCCAAAACCACCGGCCCGATTTCAACCAAACCTTCTGCGTTGGACTCCCCTCGGACCCCCAGATGATATATCCGAGTTTGGAGAAATTTTAATTTCTGGTCAAAAAAAAAAAAAAAAATTGGTCCAAAAAAAAACTTTAACCCGCGGAGTGGCTCTTTTTTTCAAAATGGCCTGAGCGGTTTTTGGTCATCTTCTCCAAAACCACCGGCCCGATTTCAACCAAACCTTCTGCGTTGGACTCCCCTCGGACCCCCAGATGATATATCCGAGTTTGGAGAAATTTTAATTTTTGGTCCAAAAAAAAACTTTAACCCGCGGAGTGGCTCTTTTTTTCAAAATGGCCTGAGCGGTTTTTGGTCATTTTCTCCAAAACCACCGGCCCGATTTCAACCAAACCTTCTGCGTTGGACTCCCCTCGGACCCCCAGATGATATATCCGAGTTTGGAGAAATTTAAATTTTTGGTCCAAAAAAAAACTTTAACCCGCGGAGTGGCGGTTTTTGGTCATTTTCTCCAAAACCACCGGCCCGATTTCAACCAAACCTTCTGCGTTGGACTCCCCTCGGACCCCCAGATGATATATCCGAGTTTGGAGAAATTTTAATTTTTGGTCAAAAAAAAAAAAAAATTGGTCAAAAAAAAAACTTTAACCCGCGGAGTGGCTCTTTTTTTCAAAATGGCCTGAGCGGTTTTTGGTCATTTTCTCCAAAACCACCGGCCCGATTTCAACCAAACCTTCTGCGTTGGACTCCCCTCGGACCCCCAGATGATATATCCGAGTTTGGAGAAATTTTAATTTTTGGTCAAAAAAAAAAAAAAATTTGGTCCAAAAAAAAACTTTAACCCGCGGAGTGGCTCTTTTTTTCAAAATGGCCTGAGCGGTTTTTGGTCATTTTCTCCAAAACCACCGGCCCGATTTCAACCAAACCTTCTGCGTTGGACTCCCCTCGGACCCCCAGATGATATATCCGAGTTTGGAGAAATTTTAATTTTTGGTCAAAAAAAAAAAAAAATTTGGTCAAAAAAAGACGACAGGCGCGTACCTGTCGTCTTTTTAAAATCGCCTGTTTGGTTTTTGGTCATTTTCTCCAAAACCACCGGCCCGATTTCAACCAAACCTTCTGCGTTGGACTCCCCTCGGACCCCCAGATGATATATCCGAGTTTGGAGAAATTTTAATTTTTGGTCAAAAAAAAAAAAAAAATTGGTCAAAAAAAGACGACAGGCGCGTACCTGTCGTCTTTTTAAAATCGCCTGTTTGGTTTTTGGTCATTTTCTCCAAAACCACCGGCCCGATTTCAACCAAACCTTCTGCGTTGGACTCCCCTCGGACCCCCAGATGATATATCCGAGTTTGGAGAAATTTTAATTTTTGGTCAAAAAAAAAAAAAAAATTGGTCAAAAAAAGACGACAGGCGCGTACCTGTCGTCTTTTAAAATCGCCTGTTTGGTTTTTGGTCATTTTCTCCAAAACCACCGGCCCGATTTCAACCAAACCTTCTGCGTTGGACTCCCCTCGGACCCCCAGATGATATATCCGAGTTTGGAGAAATTTTAATTTTTGGTCAAAAAAAAAAAAAAATTTGGTCAAAAAAAGACGACAGGCGCGTACCTGTCGTCTTTTTAAAATCGCCTGTTTGGTTTTTGGTCATTTTCTCCAAAACCACCGGCCCGATTTCAACCAAACCTTCTGCGTTGGACTCCCCTCGGACCCCCAGATGATATATCCGAGTTTGGAGAAATTTTAATTTTTGGTCAAAAAAAAAAAAAAAATTGGTCAAAAAAAGACGACAGGCGCGTACCTGTCGTCTTTTTAAAATCGCCTGTTTGGTTTTTGGTCATTTTCTCCAAAACCACCGGCCCGATTTCAACCAAACCTTCTGCGTTGGACTCCCCTCGGACCCCCAGATGATATATCCGAGTTTGGAGAAATTTTAATTTTTGGTCAAAAAAAAAAAAAAAATTGGTCAAAAAAAAGACGACAGGCGCGTACCTGTCGTCTTTTTAAAATCGCCTGTTTGGTTTTTGGTCATTTTCTCCAAAACCACCGGCCCGATTTCAACCAAACCTTCTGCGTTGGACTCCCCTCGGACCCCCAGATGATATATCCGAGTTTGGAGAAATTTTAATTTTTGGTCAAAAAAAAAAAAAAAAATTGGTCAAAAAAAGACGACAGGCGCGTACCTGTCGTCTTTTTAAAATCGCCTGTTTGGTTTTTGGTCATTTTCTCCAAAACCACCGGCCCGATTTCAACCAAACCTTCTGCGTTGGACTCCCCTCGGACCCCCAGATGATATATCCGAGTTTGGAGAAATTTTAATTTTTGGTCAAAAAAAAAAAAAAAATTGGTCAAAAAAAGACGACAGGCGCGTACCTGTCGTCTTTTTAAAATCGCCTGTTTGGTTTTTGGTCATTTTCTCCAAAACCACCGGCCCGATTTCAACCAAACCTTCTGCGTTGGACTCCCCTCGGACCCCCAGATGATATATCCGAGTTTGGAGAAATTTTAATTTTTGGTCAAAAAAAAAAAAAAAATTGGTCAAAAAAAGACGACAGGCGCGTACCTGTCGTCTTTTTAAAATCGCCTGTTTGGTTTTTGGTCATTTTCTCCAAAACCACCGGCCCGATTTCAACCAAACCTTCTGCGTTGGACTCCCCTCGGACCCCCAGATGATATATCCGAGTTTGGAGAAATTTTAATTTTTGGTCAAAAAAAAAAAAAAAATTGGTCAAAAAAAGACGACAGGCGCGTACCTGTCGTCTTTTTAAAATCGCCTGTTTGGTTTTTGGTCATTTTCTCCAAAACCACCGGCCCGATTTCAACCAAACCTTCTGCGTTGGACTCCCCTCGGACCCCCAGATGATATATCCGAGTTTGGAGAAATTTTAATTTTTGGTCAAAAAAAAAAAAAAAATTGGTCAAAAAAAGACGACAGGCGCGTACCTGTCGTCTTTTAAAATCGCCTGTTTGGTTTTTGGTCATTTTCTCCAAAACCACCGGCCCGATTTCAACCAAACCTTCTGCGTTGGACTCCCCTCGGACCCCCAGATGATATATCCGAGTTTGGAGAAATTTTAATTTTTGGTCAAAAAAAAAAAAAAAATTGGTCAAAAAAAGACGACAGGCGCGTACCTGTCGTCTTTTTAAAATCGCCTGTTTGGTTTTTGGTCATTTTCTCCAAAACCACCGGCCCGATTTCAACCAAACCTTCTGCGTTGGACTCCCCTCGGACCCCCAGATGATATATCCGAGTTTGGAGAAATTTTAATTTTTGGTCAAAAAAAAAAAAAAAAATTGGTCAAAAAAAAACGACAGGCGCGTACCTGTCGTCTTTTTAAAATCGCCTGTTTGGTTTTTGGTCATTTTCTCCAAAACCACCGGCCCGATTTCAACCAAACCTTCTGCGTTGGACTCCCCTCGGACCCCCAGATGATATATCCGAGTTTGGAGAAATTTTAATTTTTGGTCCAAAAAAAAACTTTAACCCGCGGATGCGTTGGACTCCCCTCGGACCCCCAGATGATATATCCGAGTTTGGAGAAATTTTAATTTTTGGTCAAAAAAAAAAAAAAAAATTGGTCCAAAAAAAAACTTTAACCCGCGGAGTGGCTCTTTTTTTCAAAATGGCCTGAGCGGTTTTTGGTCATTTTCTCCAAAACCACCGGCCCGATTTCAACCAAACCTTCTGCGTTGGACTCCCCTCGGACCCCCAGATGATATATCCGAGTTTGGAGAAATTTTAATTTTTGGTCAAAAAAAAAAAAAAAAAATTGGTCCAAAAAAAAACTTTAACCCGCGGAGTGGCTCTTTTTTTCAAAATGGCCTGAGCGGTTTTTGGTCATCTTCTCCAAAACCACCGGCCCGATTTCAACCAAACCTTCTGCGTTGGACTCCCCTCGGACCCCCAGATGATATATCCGAGTTTGGAGAAATTTTAATTTTTGGTCAAAAAAAAAAAAAAAATTGGTCAAAAAAAGACGACAGGCGCGTACCTGTCGTCTTTTTAAAATCGCCTGTTTGGTTTTTGGTCATTTTCTCCAAAACCACCGGCCCGATTTCAACCAAACCTTCTGCGTTGGACTCCCCTCGGACCCCCAGATGATATATCCGAGTTTGGAGAAATTTTAATTTTTGGTCAAAAAAAAAAAAAAAATTTGGTCAAAAAAAGACGACAGGCGCGTACCTGTCGTCTTTTTAAAATCGCCTGTTTGGTTTTTGGTCATTTTCTCCAAAACCACCGGCCCGATTTCAACCAAACCTTCTGCGTTGGACTCCCCTCGGACCCCCAGATGATATATCCGAGTTTGGAGAAATTTGAGAAATTTTATTTTGGTCAAAAAAAAAAAAAAAATTGGTCAAAAAAAGACGACAGGCGCGTACCTGTCGTCTTTTTAAAATCGCCTGTTTGGTTTTTGGTCATTTTCTCCAAAACCACCGGCCCGATTTCAACCAAACCTTCTGCGTTGGACTCCCCTCGGACCCCCAGATGATATATCCGAGTTTGGAGAAATTTTAATTTTTGGTCAAAAAAAAAAAAAAATTGGTCAAAAAAAAAACTTTAACCCGCGGAGTGGCTCTTTTTTTCAAAATGGCCTGAGCGGTTTTTGGTCATTTTCTCCAAAACCACCAGCCCGATTTCAACCAAACCTTCTGCGTTGGACTCCCCTCGGACCCCCAGATTATATATCCGAGTTTGGAGAAATTTTAATTTATGGTCAAAAAAAAAAAAAAAAAAATTGGTCCAAAAAAAAACTTTAACCCGCGGAGTGGCTCTTTTTTTCAAAATGGCCTGAGCGGTTTTTGGTCATTTTCTCCAAAACCACCGGCCCGATTTCAACCAAACCTTCTGCGTTGGACTCCCCTCGGACCCCCACACTGTAAAAAACCCAATGAATGACATTTTGAGCTAACCAAAAATATATTGCTGAATCAATTTCTTGGTGTGGTATCAATTGACTGAACCTGTTAATCTATGTTGGAACGATCATTCTTTGGAAATTGTTGAAAGAACTAACATATTCAAATACAGTGAACACCCACAGTTAGCTGTTGGCTCAATTAAAAGACATAAATCCAGTCAAAGAGATGCTGGCTGTCATGTGACATTTCATATGAGTGACTCGTTCAATCAATGACAAATGATTCATAAGTGAATGAAGTCGAAACTTGTCCACAAGGCCAGTGCAAATGTGCCATTCGAGGAGCAGCATCTTCAGAGACCAGACACGGTGAGTTGATTCACATCAAGTTGCTAAATAATAAACTCTACTTTGTTGGTAGTTGTATCTTAACTCATCATGGTCGACATGTTCCTAGCGAACAAGTTAAATAACCGTCTTAGTATTTCTTTGGCTTTGATATGCTAGCTAGTTAGTTAACATTAGCTAGCTGACAGACTGACTAGCTAATGTTAATGTTGGCTGGAGGATAGCCCCGGCCATTCTGTTTATAGATCAGCTAAACTAACGCTTAGTTTTAATATTTTTTCATGCGAGAAAGAAATCGTTTAGAGTCCCAATCTGTGGACAGTTAATCCAAATGACGCCTGTTTGGAAATTTGCTCCTACATTTTTGGAGAAGTGAAGCTCCACCTGGGGAGCAGCCACAGACAGTAGAGGGTCGTCAAGGAGTCAGCAGCTGGTTAATTCATGATCTCATTGAATGGTTTGTTAAATGAAAAGTGAGGCTCCAGGTCAGAAGAGCAGCGCTGCCCCGGGGCTCTGGTTGTACAGAAATCACCACATTCATATCAATAAATTCATGTTTCACAATTAGCCTAACTGATTGGTCTACATTAAATTTAATCTAATCAAAATACAACATAGTGAAATTCTTTGTGACGCGCTTGTGTTTTCACTGTTTTCGCCTGCTGTATACGATATTTTTTTTCATATGATATATGCAGGACCCACTGTATATTGTTTTATGATTTATTAATGTGAAACCATTTTAATGTTAGTAAATATTATCTCCCACATGTGGCATATTGGTGCAAGTAATAATGCAGTGTTGAACATTGTGTGATGCAATTTCCTAATTGTTCTTTCTATACAGAACACAACATTACCATGCATCGAAGATTGGTTGCAATCCAAGGCCTGCAGTCCTACTTTTTCAAAGAACCTACACTATCATGAAGACATGTCAGGTAAATCAACATTTCAGGCATCAGGGGGAAATGCTTCTGCTATAAATATCTTGAAAGATTTTAACGAGTCTTGTATGTACTTCAATTTAGACAGCTGATGTGGAGACTGCGACTGACGGAGTTAAGGTCGACATCCTTGAGTTGGTGCCAGTTCCTGCAAAGTTGCACTATTTGCATTTTTAATAAAGTTGTGTTGAAAAAACATTGCTGCTTTCATTCTGTTGATTCAGTATTTCTAGTTTTACATCCAATTAAGAATTTTATGTTGATTGCTTTAATGAACAATTGTATAGAAACTAATTCCCTAGCTATTTTTCATTGGGATGTCCAATGAAGAATTTCTAATTGAAAGCATGATAAGATAATGGATAAACTTTAATTGAGTGAATTATTTAATGGTTGGGATAATGGATAAACTTTAATTGAGTGAATTTTTCTGATGGTTGGGCAAGCAAACAAATCAAATTGAGCCAACTAAGATTTTTTAATTGAGAGAATTACTTGAACATAGAAATTGAGTAAATTAACAATAGCTAGGGAATTAGTTACTGAAAGATTTTACATTGGAACAGCTCTTTTTTTTTAACAGTGCAGATTATATATCCGAGTTTGGAGAAATTTTAATTTTTGGTCAAAAAAAAAAAAAAAAAATTGGTCCAAAAAAAAACTTTAACCCGCGGAATGGCTCTTTTTTTCAAAATGGCCTGAGCGGTTTTTGGTCATTTTCTCCAAAACCACCGGCCCGATTTCAACCAAACCTTCTGCGTTGGACTCCCCTCGGACCCCCAGATGATATATCCGAGTTTGGAGAAATTTTAATTTTTGGTCAAAAAAAAAAAAAAAAATTGGTCCAAAAAAAAACTTTAACCCGCGGAGTGGCTCTTTTTTTCAAAATGGCCTGAGCGGTTTTTGGTCATTTCTCCCAAAACCACCGGCCCGATTTCAACCAAACCTTCTGCGTTGGACTCCCCTCGGACCCCCAGATGATATATCCGAGTTTGGAGAAATTTAAATTTTTGGTCAAAAAAAAAAAAAAAATTGGTCCAAAAAAAAACTTTAACCCGCGGAGTGGCTCTTTTTTTCAAAATGGCCTGAGCGGTTTTTGGTCATTTTCTCCAAAACCACCGGCCCGATTTCAACCAAACCTTCTGCGTTGGACTCCCCTCGGACCCCCAGATTATATATCCGAGTTTGGAGAAATTTTAATTTTTGGTCAAAAAAAAAAAAAAAAAATTTTGGTCCAAAAAAAAACTTTAACCCGCGGAGTGGCTCTTTTTTTCAAAATGGCCTGAGCGGTTTTTGGTCATTTTCTCCAAAACCACCGGCCCGATTTCAACCAAACCTTCTGCGTTGGACTCCCCTCGGACCCCCAGATGATATATCCGAGTTTGGAGAAATCTTAATTTTTGGTCAAAAAAAAAAACCTTAACCCGCGGAGTGGCTCTTTTTTTCAAAATGGCCTGAGCGGTTTTTGGTCATTTTCTCAAAAACCACCGGCCCGATTTCAACCAAACCTTCTGCGTTGGACTCCCCTCGGACCCCCAGATGATATATCCGAGTTTGGAGAAATTTTAATTTTAGGTAAAAAAAAAAAAAAAAAATTTGGTCCAAAAAAAAACTTTAACCCGCGGAGTGGCTCTTTTTTTCAAAATGGCCTGAGCGTTTTTTGGTCATTTTCTCCAAAACCACCGGCCTGATTTCAACCAAAACTTCTGCGTTGGACTCCCCTCGGACCCCCAGATGATATATCCGAGTTTGGAGAAATTTTAATTTTTGGTCAAAAAGTGGCCCTTTTTTTCAAAATGGCCTATGGTTTTTGGTAATTTTCTCCAAAACCACCGGCCCGATTTAAACCAAACCTTCTGCATTGGACTCCCCTTGGACCCCCAGATGATATATCAGAGTTTGGAGAAATTTTAATTTTTGGCCAACAAAAGAAAAGTAACCCGCGGCCTTCTTTTTCAAAATGGCCTGTGTGGTTTTTGGTCATTTTCTCCAAAACCACCGGCCCGATTTCAACCAAACATTCTGCGTTTGACTCCCCTCGGACCCCCAGATGATATATCCGAGTTTGGAGAAATTTTAATTTTTGGTCAAAAAAAAAATTTTTGGTCAAAAAAAAATTTTTGGTCAAAAAAAAAATTTTTGGTCAAAAAAAAAAAAATGTTTGTCAAAAAAAAAAAAGTAACCCGCGGAGTGGCCTATTTTTTCAAAAATGGTGGTTTTGGTCATTTTCTCCAAAACCACCGGCCCGATTTCAACCAAACCTTCTGCGTTGGACTCCCCTCGGACCCCCAGATGATATATCCGAGTTTTGAGAAATTTACATTTTTGGTAAAAAAAAAAAATTTTGGTCAAAAAAATATTTTTTGGTCAAAAAAAAAAAAGTAACCCGCGGAGTGGCCTAATTTTTTTCAAAATGGCTTGTGTGGTTTTTGGTCATATTCTCCAAAACCACCGGCCCGATTTCAACCAAACCTTCTGCGTTGGACTCCCCTCGGACCCCCAGATGATATATCCGAATTCGGAGAAATTTTAATTTTTGGTAAAAAAAAAAAAAGTAACCCGCGGAGTGGCCTTTTTTTAAACATCAATGAGTTGATTTA
Organism: Trachurus trachurus; assembly: GCF_905171665.1. NCBI lineage: Eukaryota > Metazoa > Chordata > Actinopteri > Carangiformes > Carangidae > Trachurus > Trachurus trachurus. The sequence goes on from NC_139900.1 coordinate 25,140,449, forward strand.
TTTAGCCATACATATAAGAAAACAGGTCACAAAAGAAATAAGAGGTAGACAGAAAAGGTGACTCTGACAACTCATCAACACAGTTTGTACCTTCATCAGGCAGATCACTCACTGGGACTCAATCCTGCATCCCATCAGTGTTTTCAATCAAATCACTTTTAACTACGTATGTATGAAAGAGCAACACACATTTAAGTTAAGATTGCTCGCCATAATCAATCAATCAATCAATCAATACATCAATCGATCAAACTTCATTTCTATACCACTTTTTTTTTAAATGCAACACAAAGTGCATTCCATGGTAAAAACACCCTATCCCTCCCACCCCCCACCCCCAACACCCACATACAGCATGACAGTAAACATGGAATATTTAAAAGCAGATCACTGTCCTGAACTCAGGAAACACTTCACCACTTTTGGGCAAACACTGAAAAAAGAGGTATAAAAGAGAATAAATGTAGCTGGGACAAATTAAATAGAATAAAATAGAATGTGAGACTGTGAAAAGCAGTGACAGCTCCATGCTCATGGCAGTCAAGAAAAATAAATAGCAATACTATAAAGATGAGGTAGAGAGCAATAGATACAATTATTCACAGTAAAAACATAATTTAAGAAATAACAACACTTCAGTATACTATACACCATATAAAGTAATTCATACAAATAAAAAGAATAAAAAGAGTGGGAGAAATAAATATGTACATATCTTAATCAAATAAAACATGCTTTAACATAATGATAAAATCAGTAAACTAATAAGACAATACATAAGTTATAATAAAAAAGTGAGTAAGTAAAAGGGAAATTCAGTTAAAAGTGAGACTAAAAGTGATTTTAAGAGCTGTTGCTGCAAAATGTAAATTCCAATCCACATTTCTGTCCCTCTGCCTGACAGTGTATGGTATATGGAACGATTTCCTATTCACACAGGCCCCAGTTGGGGTTAGGGTCCTGGATTAGGGGCCTGGATCCTTGGGGGCAGTCTATGGTAGCACTGACATTAGGGAAACCTGAAGCGGCTTAACTAAATACAGACATTTCAGCCTGTAAGCTACTTTACATTAATTTGTACATGTGTGCCTGCAATAGCATAAAAAAGGACTTGATCCTCTGTGTGGGTGATGGTGAAGATGATGACCAGGAAAAGTGATTCATCCATTCATTCATCCATCTTCAACTTCTTATCCAAGGACGGGTCATAGGGGCAGCAGATCCACCAGCCAGCCCCAGACTTCCCTTTCCCGGTTACATTGTCCAGCTCTGACTGGAAGATCTCGAGGCGTTCCCAGGCCAGATTGGAGGTTTCATCTCTCCACCTAGTCCTCGGTCTGCCCCGTGGCCTCTTCCCAGCTGGACCTGCTGCCATAGGAAAACTCAACACATGCCTGAACCACCTCAACTGGCTCCTTTCCATGCAAAAGAGCAGCAGGTCTACTCCGAGTCTCTCACAGAGGGCTGAACTTCTCGCCTCTCTAAGGGAGACCTGAGCCACCCTCCTGAGAAAATCCATTCCGGCCGCTTGTATCCGTGACCTCGTTCTTTTGGTCATGACCCCTTTGCCTTTTGGCTCAGCTCTCATTCCGTTACAACGGTGCAGTACAGTGATTGCAATACCGCTCTCGCTGTGCCGATTCTCTTGCCAATCTGATGCTCCAATAAAAGGTGATTCAATGGACTTGAAATTCAGACACAGTAGGTTACACAGTTGCCACCTCTCAACCAATCACACAATACAATTAATCAATTACTACACTAAGTGAACCAACAATTACAAGCTGCTATAAGCCCTGCACTTACAAGCACTTATAATTGCAAAGCTTAATCATAAGCACTTACAGTAGCTGAAAAACCACAGGAAAGAAAAAGCAAATTCTCAGAACAACTGTTTCCATGAGTTCAAAATGTGCTCATATTACCTGATGACAAATTCAAGGATGTTGCTTTAGTCTTTGGAGTATGCCCACTTGAGGACCAGCTGCTTTGCACAAAGCTCTACAACAAATATTAGAGTGAAAGCAGTGTTGCTTGTTGTCAGCGTCTCTGCACAGGCGGTGGAAGAGAGAGAGAGAGAATATGCCACTGTATGGAAGGTCATTTGGGTCAAGATGCCTATTTGACGTCTATGTGAAGACGTCAAATTTATTTGTCTTAAAATGACAGAAAATAATCTCTTTACACATTGATTTAGCCTGGTTTGGTGGTGTGTTTATATGTTGGACAGAGTGTGAGAACGATTTTCCCCATGGGACAATAAAGACTATCTATCTATCTATAGACATCAAAAGTGCTGTGAACATCTTCAGACATTTAAATTCAGGCGATACCACTAAATCAGTTCTTGGAAGGGGAAAACCCTACAGAGCCACAGAGACAACACAGAATGCATCTGATGTAAACTGACAAAATGACAGAAGATGAAATCTGCTCTGTACTGAAATGTATTTGTAGCTGCTCGTTTGTCTGAGTAGACAAAGCTGAATAAATATGTGATTTACTGGACAGCTGTGGGAGAGTTGTGTAACTGATGTATACTGTCACCCTTTGATTGAACTTTACTTTGACACTTTAAAGGGATAGTTCAACATTTTGGCAAATTGGTCCATTGCCATAATCCTTATAGTCATAGCAGTAGGTTTGTTACTTTGATGGCAAAAAATGTTACTTCGTTCAATAAAGAATTAAAAAGAATATCTTCACACGTCAGCTGTCTTTCTTGAGTTTTAATAAACATTCATTAACGGAGTCACACAAACACAACTGAACAGCAGCACAGTCAGTGAGTGAGTGGCCTGAAGATGTTTCCCAGGGCCACAGTCTTATAGTTTCCAAAACACATGCCAAATAGACAAAATACGACACTCTCTCATGGGATTGTCTCCAGCCCGAGTCTTCACCTGCTCAACCCTCACCCCATGTCACTGTAGCTCACAGCTCTGTCTCCACAGGGGTCAAATGAGCAGCACATATCATTAGAAGAAACGAAAAGCATCCATATGTTGTCTACATGTGTTCTCATCAGTTCACAGAGAGGTTTCTTACACAACCATAAAAGGTGTATATAGGTTACTTCAAAACTTCATCAGAAATAGTCATACAGTCTTTGGTTACACAGTCTCGCATAGGCACACATGAGTTATATCAAAATTTCCCATTACATTCCCTTTTTAGCATTCTTATGCTAAACCATAATAAAATAGGAAATGTTGTACTTATCTACCCCATGTCATGTCGTGTCATGTGTCACAAGCACAGAGGAGCCCCCCCCCCCCCCCCACTTGACAAGAGGAGGGTAAAAGACTCATCTGTCTAGCTACACTCAATCTAAGAAAGGGGAAAAACCTCTAATATGATGAGGAAAAAATCCCTTTTTCTACTACTTAATTAATCTACAAAATAAGTCAAAGTAACACATGATATGATTATTAAAGATACAAAATATATGAAATCGGCGCTCTAGAACTCACACTTTCTGTACTGACTGTCATGTAAAACATTATAAAACAAGATCATATGAAAAAAACCTTAGAAAATACCACTTTAAAGGATAAGAAAAAAACAACAAAAAGTCACACATATGGCAATGCATGAAAGTCAAACATGGTGTTTTGTGATTATCATAAATGAAGTAGGCTATTAAAGAATCAACTTTATCAGTTACATTAAACAACTCTGTCTCGTAACATTTCGTTATTATCTCATAGCGTGGTGAATGTGCAGGTCACAACTTGTCCACCAGAGCATTTTGGAGTTGTTGGATTGTGTATTTGATGAGTTTGATGAGGGAAACCAAGAAATCCCATTAGCCTCCATAGTGTAGCTCTGAGCAGCTCGCCGCTCGGCTCGGCGGTTCTAAAAATAGCTTACACTGACAATTAAAGGTAACAAACCTACTGCTATGACTTTATGGCAATGGGCCAATTTGCCAAAATGTTGAACTATCCCTTTAACATTGATACCGATGTTCAACAAGTCTGTCTCAGATGAGATTATTGTCTATATGGTATAGAAAAAATCTTGTTGCATGTGTGGCAAGGTGAAGAGGGCCCGGGCGGGGATTGAACCCACACCTCCCGGGTAAGAGTCATGCGCGCTTGCCAGTCACCCAAAGGGACATCCCCTTGGCCAAGTAGCCAGGGCACATGATCAATTGGAGGCATAGTGACAGGAACCTCAACTGTCACATCTCTCCCCCTCTTTTCACAAGCACGTCCTCGTGCTTCCGCGCAGGCTGCCACACATTAGGAATCCATGGACCCACCCCTAGTGCTACATGGATCCTGCCGACAACGCCAGAATGTGGCAAGGTGAAGAGGGCCCGGGCGGGGATTGAACCCACACCTCCCGGGTAAGAGTCATGCGCGCTTGCCAGTCACCCAAAGGGACATCCCCTTGGCCAAGTAGCCAGGGCACATGATCAATTGGAGGCATAGTGACAGGAACCTCAACTGTCACATCTGAATGTGGCAAGGTGAAGAGGGCCCGGGCGGGGATTGAACCCACACCTCCCGGGGAAGAGTCATGCGCGCTTGCCAGTCACCCAAAGGGACATCCCTTTGGCCAAGTAGCCAAGTAGCCAGGGCACATGATCATGTGCCCTGGCTACTTGGCCAAAGGGATGTCCCTTTGGGTGACTGGCAAGCGCGCATGACTCTTCCCCGGGAGGTGTGGGTTCAATCCCCGCCCGGGCCCTCTTCACCTTGCCACATTCTGGCGTTGTTGGCAGGATCCATGTAGCACTAGGGGTGGGTCCATGGATTCCTAATGTGTGGCAGCCTGCGCGGAAGCACGAGGACGTGCTTGTGAAAAGAGGGGGAGAGATGTGACAGTTGAGGTTCCTGTCACTATGCCTCCAATTGATCATGTGCCCTGGCTACTTGGCCAAGGGGATGTCCCTTTGGGTGACTGGCAAGCGCGCATGACTATTACCCGGGAGGTGTGGGTTCAATCCCCGCCCGGGCCCTCTTCACCTTGCCACACATGCACAAGTGAAGCATACACTGGGTCTCATTCATGAAACGTGAGCAGCACGGATTTTTGTGTAAACCCTGAGCAGCGCAAATTTACGTGGATTTCCGCATTCATCAATCTTTTAGTAGTGCTGATTTTTTCGTAGCTACTCACAAAATCTACACCTGCTCCGGACTGTGTGTAGCGCTTGTGTAAATGTAGGAATGCAAATAAATACTGCTTGTCACTGTTGAAAATTACAATTTTAATCCGTATTACTCTCTCTCATGTTCAAAATACGCCGACGCCTTTGAAACACGTAATTTAAACATGACAAACAATTAGAAATATTTGGAGAGAGAGACGTTTTAGGGATCGGACACGCACAAACACGTCAAGGCTCCATCTAATGATGATAATAATCTGATATAAAACCGGAAAAAACTTTTTTGTGTTGCTACACGCTTGGTGGACGCACACTTCACCCTGCGCAGCAGCGCAGTCAGCACCGGTTTGGATGGAGCTGTGACAGACGGCTGGTGCTTCTGTAACAATATAACCTGCCTATATAACTTCATGTGTTGATACAACCATGCTCCTCTACAGCTGAGGCTGTGAAGAACCTCCTCCTCCCGTCGATGCTGTAGCTCTGTAGTTGTGTGTATTTTTTTTTTCTTTCATGTTTCATATCGAACTATTCTGGCTTTACTTCTTAAACGGTTCTTTAATCAACCAAGGATACTTAATTCACTAAATCTGTTTCTTCCCTCCACGCCTTTGACCTGTCCCAGTCACATCACTACCAACAGAAGAGAATTAAATATTTTTTCTGGACTCCACTTCACCCAAAATGACTTCGATCCGCAATCTCTCTCTTTTTTTCTCTCTCTCCCTCTTTCCTCGTTTGCGTCATGGCCGCAGGTGAGCAGGATGCACCTACCTCCTAATATGGTGGCAGGATCTCCTTATATGGCTATTCATGTATGGAGATCTATGCTAATTGCTGATCACCGGGGGCGTGTTGTTAGTTTACGATGGGTTGGCATTCATGAAGTTACACACGTGTTTACGATCAAATCTGAGTTTCCCGCACCGTTCATGAATCCGGAGTAGAGTTTTAGTAGAGTGAGCTTTTATGTGCAAATCTACACACAGATTTACTCATGTTTCATGAATGAGACCCACTGTGTCTAAGCTGAAGCTGATCCTGGATCTGAGGGACCAGCTCTCTCCTCCTGTTGTGTCAGGCTGTGTGAGGAGCCTGTGTCTCCTGAATGAGATAAGCCTGGGAGTGGGAGGTGAGGTGAGGGGAGGGCAGAGAGAGACCTTGGGGATTCGGCAACTGTGGCGCCTGAAGTGTGAATTATGATAGACTCTCAGACTCAGAAAGTGCTCTGGCAGAAAGGAGGTGGCGTCACACTTGTGTCGTGTTCTCCTCGATCGATCGGGCCTATTTCAATAAATCCTGACCCTCGGTCACAGCAGAGAAAAATCTCCCTGAGAATTTCAAGAGAACTTCAGACCAGTAAGTGCATTCTGAATTTTTCTTCCATTATGCCTTGCTGTGTCTGTGTCTGATGAAATCCAAAGAATTTTCAAAGTTATTTGGGAGAAATAAATTTGGTCATATGCTGTGACCGTAAAACTGAAAGTGTTAACTAATCTGGCTAAAAACATTTTTTATGATATGTGAATTCATTTAAAATGTATCTGACTACATAAAGGTGATAAGTCGGTGAGACAGAGTGTGCATTCTTGGGGTTGGATGAATCACACCCATTTCATTTGAGCCAATATCAGGAGTAATCTACTCTGTGTCATGAGGGGAACACTCTGTTGTATCTATGATGTGTGCACACAGATCAATACTGATATAAGCTTTGATTTACTGCCTTCATACCCTAAAAGTGATAAAACAAGCTGATGCTGTTGGAAAGTGAGTAAAATATTCTTAGGTGTCACTAATAAAGCGTTAAAATGGGTAATCATCAGTCCAGAGCAACCAAAAAGAAAGAAAGATTGTTAAAGATCAATCAGGCAAACACACACTCTCACCCACAGATGATATTCTCACCTCACATGCCAGCTGAGATAGTGGGCCGATGGAGAGGGTGGGAGTATGTATTCCCCTTTACCGCTCACTTACATGACTGGACACAGGGACTTTGGCCTTACGAAGGATCATTTGAACCAGAAAGTTTAGAAGTAGCAGAGGAAAACGTTCAGCCCGGTGTCGGAGTTCCGACGTGGGACTTTGATTACATGAGAGAATGCATGCGCGTGTGGAGTATTGTGGCTGTACAAAGGAAAAATGCTTAAAAGTATTGTTACCTCAACTTATTTTTTATAATAATAATAATAATAATAATAATAATAATAAATTTGATTTATAACGCACTTTACATTTAAGCAATCTCAAAGTGCTACAGTACAAGCTTAATTTAAAAACACAAGTTAAGAAAAGTTAAGAAAAGACAATGGGCCTCATTCACCAATATCTTCTTAAGAACCTTCTTAGATTCTTTCTTAAGTTGTTCTTAAGAGGTTCCTTAAGAAAACCCTACGTCAGATTCATCAACGCGTTCGTAAGCCTCAGAATTGTTCGCAGCTGTGTTCCTACTTGATGAATGCCATCTCCTCGTAAGTTGAGGGCGTGTGCCAGGTGAGTCTAATTAACATAGGATTAGCATAGGTAACAGCCCCATCAATGCCCGTAAAAGGGCATGAGACTGCAGGGCCGTGTGCACACAGAGACCACAGGCACTGAGCAGAGAAGGTGAAGTGAGAAAGAAAGTTGAAATGCTCAAATGAAAATCTGGGAGGGAGCACCAGACTCCAAACGTAAAAAGAACTTAAGTAGTGAAGTGGCGCTACTGTGGCAGGAATGAAACAAAGAAACAAACAAAAGGCTTATATTTAGTTTATATTTTTATATTTAGGCTATATTTAGTAGCGTCAGCAGTGGATGCAGCTCTTCGGTTGTTATCAGAGAGACCACACTCTCACGTGTGCCATCATAAATGTCATCATATTATCACATATGAAAAAAAAAACTGTTGTGTATAGTGTGAACACTTGCAGTAAGTGCACTGTTGCAGCCCGCAATCAGGAAAAAAAAAATCATATCGGCAGCTGTATGCCCCCCCCCCCCAAAAAAAAAAAAACTGATATGAATTAAGTGTCTATAATGTTTTTTAAGAGACTGCAATGATTTGTCAATTATTATTATTAATATATATGATTATTAAAAACATAAGAAAATAATTCTTATTCAAATCATATAATATCATACAACTGCAGAACAAAAGAAAACGCTATAATCGGTTATTTTTGCAGAAGTCTCAGCACCTAAAAGTGCGTAAGTATACTCCTGACTGTTCGTAGATTTTGTTCTTAGTTAAGAACAAATTCTGGATAAGAAAACATCCATGAATGCCACAATCTTTGTAAAAACTTCGTAAGTAGGACTTAAGAACAAATTTGTTCTTAAGAACGGTTCGTGAATGAGGCCCAATGAGTGTACTAAAATTTAGCAAAAAGCTTTCCTTAAAGGGATAGTTCAACATTTTGGCAAATTGGCCCATTGCCATAATTGCTATAGTCATAGCAGTAGGTTCGTTACCTTTAATTGTAGGTGTAAGCTATTTTTAGTACAGCGGAGCGCAGCAGCAGGCTGCTCAGAGCTACGCTATGGAGGCTAAGGGAATTTCTTGGTTTCCCTCATCAAACTCATCAAATACAAAATCCCAAAACTCCACAGCGCTTTTGTAGACAAGTTGTGACCTGCACAACCACCACGCTATGAGATAATGACGGAACGATACGAAACGGAGCCGTTTTCGAGGTAAATTCATACAAAACCGCTGATGCGCGTTGCGTTCAGGGACAGTTTTTCAGCAAGCAGTCTCCGTATTTACCCTGTATTTACCTCGAAAACGGCTCCGTTTCGTATCGTTCCGTCATTATCTCATAGCGTGGTGGTTGTGCAGGTCAACTTGTCTACAAAAGCGCTGTGGAGTTTTGGGATGTTGAATTTGATGAGTTTAATGAGGGAAACCAAGAAATTCCATTAGCCTCCATAGCGTAGCTCTGAGCAGCCAGCTGCTGCGCTCCGCCGTACTGAAAATAGCTTACACCTACAATTAAAGGTAATGAACCTACTGCTATGACTATAGCGATTATGGCAATGGGCCAATTTGCCAAAATGTTGAACTATCCCTTTAATAAATAGGTCTTCAGGTTTCGTTTAAAAGCATCAGTGGTCTGTGGGGCCCTCAGGTGGTCTGGGAGGGCGTTCCACAGCAGAGATGTCCACAAGTCTTTTTTTGCAAGTCCAAGTCAAGTCTCAAGTCTTTGGTCACGAGTCCGAGTCAAGTCTCAAGTCTTTGTGGGGTGAGACTTCATCAAGTCTCAAGTCTTTGGTCACGAGTCCAAGTCAAGTCTCAAGTCTCTAAAAAATAAAAGTCTCCTGTCTCTTCTGGTTGTAATGACCCTTCTATCATCTGCTGCTATCCGGTCTACTAAGAGTAGGCTACTGCACAGCTATATCTAAGAGATTCAAAGCATTTACTGTAGGTTATTATCACTCCTTTATCTATACAGTATTGATTAGTTGTTTATTGATCACTTTAAACAGGATATTGCAATGCAATATGAAGAAAACACAGAATGAAAGCTTTCCTTTAAACGAAACTGTATTCTAAGTCAAGAAAGAATCAAGGCTGCTCTGCCCCTCTGCACTGGCCCTTTCTCTCTTTTTTTGCTTTGTTGAATTCAGAAAACCCAGATGAACAACATGGAAAATGATTTAGGCTGTTAATTATAGGTCATAAGATCTGGATGGTAGCCTATAGCTCACATCTTTATGTGCAGCAAAACCTTTCTGGATCCGCATGTTTCTAGAACTGGTTGTTATTATTTTTTTAATTAGCTCTGTCAACTCATGGGGGCGTGTCGACACGTCCAGACTTCCATACATGCCTTCAGTCATATTTCACAGCAAAAACATAAATAAACAGGAGGACTTAGCCTACAGTAGCCTGATATGTGCCAGTTAACCAGCAGCTAGTCTCCGTGAAGGAAGGTCTGACAACAAACGGATGTTGTGCCTCACATGTAGGCTACGGACGGTGCCGCTATTAAAAAAAAAAAAAAAAAAGCCAGTTCACAGTCACCTGTCACTCACCCGCAGCTGACTGCGCTACCAGAGGAGCTCTGCTGCTCCTCTCTATTTAGACACTGGTGTTTGGCTGCACTCTGTAGGAGTTCAATATGAAGATCTAACCTCCATCTGAATAACGTTACCGGCCATGTGGCGCTGCTCCGCTACTAGTGGTGTGTTAACGGCAAAAAAAAAAAGATTGTCGGTCGTCCTGTCAGGAGGGAGGCACGAGCCAAAAAAAAAAAAAGATTGTTCCCGAGTCTCAAAGCACGAGTCCAAGTCGAGTCTGAAGTCTCTGTGGGTGCGACTTAAGTGCGACTCGAGTTCGAGGGTTTTGAGGATGGGGGTGATGTGATCGTATTTGCGCACCCTCATCAGGATCCTGGCAGCGCTGTTCTGGATGTATTGCAGTCTCTGTAGGCTCCTGCCAGAGATCCCGATGAGGAGTGCGTTACAATAGTCCAGCCTGGAGGAGACAAAGGCGTGGACGAGCTTCTCTGCATCAGCCAGGGTGAGAGTTGGACGGAGTTTGGCAATGTTGGTGATAGAATGATGTTTTGCAAAGATGTTTGATGTGGGTGTCAAAAGTGAGTTGTGCATCAATTGTGACACCTAAGTTGGTGACAGAAGTGGAGAGGGGGATGTTTTGACTGGTGAAAGTGATGCTGGTGATGGTGGAAGAGTGGAGTTGATGTGGAGTGCTAACTAGAATGGCTTCTGTTTTGGAACTGTTGAGTTGAAGGAAATTTTGCTTCATCCACGCCTCTATCTCCTCCAGGCAGGTGGTCAGTGTGGATGTTGGCAGGGGAGCAGTGGAAGTGGGAGTTGTGCGTAGGTAGAGTTGTGTGTCGTCAGCGTAGCAATGGTAGGCTATCCCATGCTTGCTGATGACCTTACCTAGGGGAAGCAGGTAGAGGGTGAAAAGGGTGGGGCCTAGCACAGATCCCTGGGGGACACCACAGATGACCTTGTGGGTGTGTGACCTTGCTTTGCCCAGGGTGACATGCTCAGTTCTGTTTGTCAAGTAGGAGGTGAACCAGTTTAAAACGTTGGCTGAGAGTCCAATGGTATGTTGCAGGCGGTGGAGGAGGATGTTGTGGTCAACCGTATCAAAAGCAGCTGTTAGGTCGAGGAGGATGAGAAGAGATGGAGAACCAGAATCTGATATCATCAGAAGGTCATTGGTGACCCTGACCAAGGCTGTTTCTGTGCTATGGCCCTGGCGAAAACCAGGCTGAAACTTCTCAAAAAGATTATTGTGTTTGAGGTGATCGTGAAGTTGTGCAGCAACTATTTTTTCCAGAACTTTTGACAGGAGAGGATTTCTGGGTCCAGGGTGGGTTTTTTCAGCAGTGGTCTGATGACAGCGGTTTTTAATGCAGGTGGGATATAGCCAGCCAGGATGGAGTGGTTTATGATCTTGGTGATGGCAGGAGATATGGCAGAGATGTTGGCCTTTATCAGGGCTGAGGGGAAGGGGTCCAAAGCACAGGTGGTTGGTTTCATTTTTCTGACAATATCCTCCACCTCTCCCTGTGCGATGTTGAGGAAGGAGCAGAGAGGCTGGACATTCTCAGGTAGTGGGTCAGCAGTTTGGGGGGGCGGAGCAGCAGTGGTGGAAAGATGTGAGCGCATGTTGGCGACTTTTTGTCTGAAAAAAGTGATGTGCATGTTGCACCTCTCCTCAGTGACCTCAGAGTGGGAGAGTGGTGGGGGTTTGAGAAGGTGATTTATTGTTGAGAAAAGTTGTTTTGAGTTTCCCGGGCTGTTGTTGATGATGGTGGAATAAAACCTGGACCGTGCGTTACTCAGAGCTTCTGCGTATGCCTTCCTGTGCTCCTTGTACGCCTGTTTGTGAACAGTCAGCCCGGAGGCCTTGAGCCGCCGCTCGAGGACACGCCAAGCCGCCTTCATCTTACGCAGCTCGCAGGTGTACCAAGGTGCTGAGCGCGAGAAGGAGACTGTCCTGGATGTTAAAGGGGCGTGGAGGTCCAGTAGCCTGCTCAGGGACTGGTTGTAAGAATCCACTGAGTCAGTAGCAGAGAGGAAGTCAGTAGAGCCAGAGGAGAGAAATTGAAGGTCCAGGGCCAGAGCATCCTCATTGATCTTTTTCAGATTTCTGAATTGGATCTGCCGCTTGGGTTTGGTGTAGGGGGAAGGAAAAGGCAACTCCATTGAAACTACCTTGTGGTCGGAAACACCTAGATCATAAACCAGTAGGTTGCTGATGGGGGCAGAGTTTGAGATGACCAGGTCGAGTGTGTGTCCCTTAGAGTGTGTGGGGACATCAACATGTTGTTGTAGGTTTAGAGAGTCCAGAAGCTGGAGGAACTCGACAGCGGGGAGACAAGAAGGGGTGTCAACGTGGATATTTATATCTTCCAAAATGATGATGTTCGCAGAGGAAGTGCAGAGAGTTGTGAGGAGATCGGATATTTCAGGGATGAAGGCAGAGTTGGATTTGGGGGGGTGGTAGGTGAGGAGAACTGTCATGGGGAAAGGGGGCTTAAGTTTAAATGCTAGACATTCACAGGAGGATGTTGCAGGCAGTGAAATGGGGGAAAACTCCAGGTCTTGTCTGTGGATGACAGCTAGGCCACCACCCCGCCCAGTGCGGCGAGCTGCCTCCAAGTAGCTGTATCCGGGAGGACAAGCCTCATTCAGGGCAGAGTAAACCTCTGGCTGATGCCAGGTTTCTGTCAGACACATGAAATCAAGACCCCTCTCCCTGATGTGCTCTTCAATCAGGGTGGATTTGTTGTTGATTGACTGGGTGTTAAAAAGTTCAAATTTAAGCAATGACTGTGGAGTGAATCTTTGCACAGGTCGCAGCACATTTAGATCCACTCCACATGGACTGGAATCCATTCCATGAACAGTATCCAGCCGAGTGTGCGGGAATCTCGTGGTGTTTCCCCTGCTGGAGCGCAGAGATCTCGCGGTGTTTCCCGTGTTGATCGTTGCCGGAGCGACGGCGTTCTGATGACGCATCAGACGTGCGACAGGTGACCAGAGACATGGGATGTTTGCAGCAGAGCAGCTCGGCTGGTTATGGAAGATGACATTTCGTCCCGAGCCTCTGTGGATGTAACGAGGGCGGCGAAGAAGTCCAAGCTCTTTGATGATGGTGACGGCAAATCCAGGATCGACCGCAGGTCTTAGTCGGCGAAGTTGCGAGATGGAGTAGCTGAACGCCATGCTGACCAAGGGAGGATGCTACCCAGTTAGCTGCCAAACAGCGCTAGCTCGGAGCCGCCGCCAACCAACCACTAGTCCCCAGCCAGAAAAACAGCCGTTTGCCAGGCGATGTAATGGTCGGATCCAGAGAGCCCCTTCCAGGTGGAACAGGGCTTTCAGCTGTGGTTGTCTGCAGCTGATAGGGAACGCTGGTAGCTGGTGGCTACCCCACCATTAGAGGATGGGTGAGTCGCAGCTCCGATGTCCAAAAAAGTACCGCAATTTCGGCAGTCGGTACTGTGAGATAGAGCAGCTTTGCTACTAAAATATAAAAAAACTATAGATTAAAAGCATTTAACATTTTTGCGGGTGGAGAAGTGGCGAACAATCAGCGCCAGCGTCCTCTCCCTCCCGTGCACACCTTGCAGCTGGTGATTTTCTTAGTCAATCCAACTAAAAGTATCTAAATTGTTGGGCCAACTTGAAATATTAAGTTTTAATATTGTCAACTCCTCAGTTAAATCAGAACAGTCCAGGTAACTTAGTTTGCTGAGTTGACTCAATTAAACATCAGTAGCCCCTGCAAAACTGCCCTGGACAACCCGTACAAGCCCACATGCAGCGGACGGCCGCGGGGCCCCGCAGGAAAAAGTTACCTTGCTGCCTTAAAATTTTATGTTGATTTAACTAAAGGGGCTTAGTTGGAACAACTTTTTTCCTTGTTTGTGAAACAAATGTAGACATACATGTTTGTTGGTTAGACTTATAATTTAATGTACAACTTACATTTCTTTGTTAGTTGTACTTAAAATGTTATCAACTGAACTTAAAATATCAAGTTGATCCAACTGTCTGTCACTTTGGGGTTAGTCATTTCAACATATTATTGTAAGTGGCAAGAACTTACACGGAAGTGCAAAGAACTAGAAATTCTTAGCTCTCTTAACTCAAAATTTTAAGGCAGCAAGGTAACTTGTTTTTTTAAGTTGAGCCAACAAATTCGTTTTTACAGTGTGGGAAAAAGTGAAACCAATGCCAGAAGTGGTAGACCAGATAGCTTCATGCATTTCAAGCTGTCACGTTCCTCTGTTGGAAACTGTGTTGGAGACTAGAGCAGCGGAAAGGGCCCAAATACAGATGTGTTATGGTGAAAATGTGAAAGCTACTGCAAAAGCGATGTTGCGTGGATGGCTGAGACGCCAAGCCAGAATGCCATCACGGGCTGATGTGATAAATATCGGCAAGAGCAGACAGAACGTGACGGAGCAGTAGCAGGACCTTCAAGTGCGAGTGAGAAAACACAAACACTTCAACCCAAAGACAAAGTTAAAGGTCCCGTCATAGTCGAGGGTGATGTGCCTGTTGGTAAACCATGGGCACCCTCTGAGTTCTTAGAATTGATTGCCAAGGCGCCAAACCCAATCACGCATCCTGACAGGTACATACAGTGGTTAACCCGTGTGTGTACCGTTTATGATTGCTCAGTACCTGATGTGCAGCAGCTGATTTCTTTCACGTATGACACTGAGTGGCCGTCATGCAAAGCTGAGTTTGAGTTTCCAGGTGCGGCAGGAAACGGTCAGTGGCCCCAAAACCCTTCCTTGTGATGATTGGTTGATTTGTATGGCTGCAGCAGCCGTTAAAAGATGTGCGCGTCAAAGAGCGGACTTCTCAAAAGTAGATACCTGTTTCCAGAAGGCCGGAGAAGCCGTACCTGAGTTTATCCAGCGCTTTATGCGAGTGGGGTCCGCCCGCTATTCAGACATCCCGCTATTCCGACATGTCTCTATTTAGACATCCCGCTATTACGACATCCCTCTATCTAGACATGCCGGTAGTCCGACACTTTTTGATACCGCTATTCCGACACGTGGTCTTTTTTTTTTTTTTTTTTACAGCTGCGATACCCAGGCGCGTCTCTCTCTCTCTTTTCTTTTCAGCATACCTATCACCGGTTTGATGAGGGAGTGATGTTCTTAATCTCAACAACTCAACTATCAAGTCACAAACAAAACTGACACACATGATAAACAAACAGAACTATGCTGCAGTTTGTTTGTCAAGTTAACCTGTCACCTTCAGCACCACGGACAGCGCCGCGGATGAGCCGTGGAGCTGCATCTGTGAGCGTCTGGGCTCTGGGCTTAGGGCCTGGGACCTCATTTATCAAAACTGTAAGTAAGCAGTGTAAAACTGCTGCTACTAATTTTTTTGCTTAGGCCTACGGCGAAAAGATACCCAAAATATTTACACCTTTTTCAGATCTATCAAACTGTGCGTGCACAACTCTCCACAATTTCTCTTTGATAAATCAAACTGGATCCAAGAATGGTGCGCAGTTGCGCACGTGAACACACCTCCGCCCCCGGAATGCCTAGACACAACCATATATGGTCAGCACGTGCATATTAATTAGCCATGTGCGCTCTGTGGAGCGGCAACAAAGTGACAACAAAGCGACAACTAAGACAACGGGCGGAGGGTGGGGGAAAGAAAGCGAGATACATGGCATCGGGCAATAAATCAGTCAGAAAAATGATTTTGCATTTTAATAAGCCTCCCAAATCTCAGCTGCCTGTGTGTTTTTAAACTTGGAGGGTTTGTTTTTTCTTCTCTAATAGGCCTAGCCTATGTATTTGTGTATGAGAAACAGTGTCTCAGATGAAAAAAAAAAAAAATCAGAAGGACAAGTCTGACTATAACGTAATCAATCAATGTCGGAAAAGCGGAATGTTTGAAAAATAGTAAAGTGCCGCTACTCCGACAATGAAAAAAAAAATGTCGGAATAGTGGGACGTTTGAAAAATAATGTTAATGCCGCTATTCCGACAATTAGAAGTCAATGTCGAAATAGCGGCATGTCGGAATTGTTATGTTCGGTGTTAGCAGCATGTAACCATGCAAGTGTGGGACATGCACGCAGGCGTGACGCGCCAAGAATACGAATTACTCGCGGTGCAGTCACTGATAAAAAACCTGAAACCGCATGTTGCATCTGCTTATAAGATTGGTACCGCTGACTGGCAGGCTCAGAGCTGGACGGAGACTGTTAAACCAACACTAAGGAACTTTTCAACCTTCATATAATATTTAATTACTTTTGTGATGGTACATCGACTTACAACAGGTTGAATGACACCTCTGTCATGGCCTGAGGGGGTCTGTATCGCCTTCACTGGCACTAAGCAACTTTGAGGAGCATGGTGGGAAACCGGCTCTCACTTAAGTTTCACTTTCACTTTTGCGAGTCACGACGAGGAGGGAGCAGCAATGCAGCACCTTTCCGTCGGATTGTGTATGTGTGTTTACTGAGAAATGATCCGCTGGTAACAGAAACTTAGTTTGGACGTCTTCTGTTAATTTCCATGCACCGGGAGATCAGGATGTTTACGGCGCTACGCGCTAGTGCTCATGGGAAATGGAGTCTTCCTTCAGGCAAAACACTACCACTTTGGGCCACTGGCGCCGCCAAACTCAACCAAAACTGAAAGTTCTTTAGTAGGCCTGCTGCTTTAACAGGCTGGTGGGCATGTACAGAAATTATGTTTTCAGTTATCGCAAACAAAAAATTCTGCTTGTTGCAGCAGATCAGCGTAAGCGGAATGACTCACGACCCAGACAGAGGAAGGGGGAATGTCGCAAGTGCGGCAAGCCCGGTCACTGGGCAAGAGAATGCAGACCAACCCACGGTCATGATGCATAGGGAGGCCAATGAGAGAGTTAGAACACCAGTGGTACAGGCTGCAACCTTTCAATTTGTGGATAATTTGTTTATTTAAAGGGATAGTTCAACATTTTGGCAAATTGGCCCATTGCTATAGTCATAGCAGTAGGTTCGTTACCTTTATTTGTCGGTGTAAACAAGCTACTCAGAGCTACACTACGGAGGCTAATGGTATTTCTTGGTTTTCCTCATCAAACTTATCAAATACACAATCCAAAAATTCCAAAATGCTCTGGTGGACAAGTTGTGACCTGCACATTCACCACACTACGAGATAATAACAGAACGTTACCAGACAGAGTTGTTTTAGAGGTAAATTCATGCAAAACCACTGAAGCGCGTTGCCTTCAGGGACAGTTTTTCATCAAGCAGTCTCTGTATTTGCCTCTAAAAAAACTCTGTCTCGTAACGTTCCGTTATTATCTCATAGCGTTGTGAATGTGCAGGTCACAACTTGTCCACCAGAGCATTTTGGAGTTGTTGGATTGTGTATTTGATGAGGGAAACCAAGAAATCCCATTAGCCTCCGTAGCATAGCTCTGAGCAAAAATAGCTCCCACCGCCAAATAAAGGTAACGAACCTACTGTACTGCTATGACTATAGTGATTATGGCAATGGGCCAATTCGCCAAAATGTTGAACTATCCCTTTAACACGAATTTAAAAAATAACTAATACAGTTACCAGAGGAATAAAATAAAAATGATTATTGGACAAAGCAAACTTGCAAGGAAGTCCAAAAAACCTCCTAAGGGCTTAACAAGAGGACTTCCATTAATAAGCATGAAGATGGACATAGTGATGTTGTACATAAATGCAGGATATTACACGCACACACACCCTCACAACACACAGAGACATACACAATCGTAAGCTATATTATTAGGCTACTGATAGAGCAATAAATGTTTCACAGATTTTTTCAATGACACATGAGAAAGTTTAAT
This sequence comes from Trachurus trachurus, assembly GCF_905171665.1. NCBI lineage: Eukaryota > Metazoa > Chordata > Actinopteri > Carangiformes > Carangidae > Trachurus > Trachurus trachurus. The sequence continues at coordinate 25,158,414 of NC_139900.1, forward strand.
AAATTGGGGAGGAAGTGATTTCCACATATTGGAGAACTTAAAATGAGATGAAACAGTTTGCAGTTGCAGGGCCTGAGGGTGGGATGCTTTCAAATATATTTATGAAATATAAATATCTAAAAATCCAAACAATGATAATGATAAAAGATCAAGTAACTGGCAATTGTGTGGAAATTGTAATTGACAGTGGTGCAACTGAAGTGTGCAAACAGTTACATCACCACAGTTCCTTATGGCTCATGAGGCTGTATGTCTGTGTTGAAGGTACAGAGTTACGGCATTCTTTTGTGATTTCTGTTTATTAAAATGCCTCAATTCACTGTAGCCTGTACACCATAGGTAGTTCCTTCCTGACGAGATAGCAGCACACACTTTTTAGTCTATGCCATTTTACAGCTGATTGTTTGGTTTGTTGTAGCTTGGCAAATTTGAACATCCTCTGTGTCTTAACAGTGTCTAATATCCAAGTAATTTCAGAAGTTTCCCCTCCATGTTCTGCATTGAACTCTCTGGTGAACTTGTTTATTGGACCTGTAATTCCAATCATGTAGTCTGGGTCACAAAATGCATTGTTTCATGTGTTGGGAAGAATGGTGGCCAGATTTCAGGCCTTGAGACAGAAACTTATCTTCCCTCCCAGCACAAACAGTTACTCACTTGGGAGAGGACCTGTGCATCATGTTATCTCTAATTGAGCAGATTAGACTCCCAGAAAGCACTTTTGTTTCACAGCAACCGCCACTTCCACCCCATACGGCCATCCTCCTTCTGTTTTATGGGCTCAGCATACAAATCTAGGTCTTGTCACTTCTTCACCCCCATGTCATGTAGATATCAAACCAAATGCATCATCAGGCAATACAACTTGCCACACAAAGCTAACGGTCACTCTTATGTGTTGACTGAAACTGCTAGTCCATGCAACATGCCCATTTTGCCTATTCCAATGGCGTTTTGTTCAAGATCTTACAAGCTGTTAGCAACATTATTATTCCAGCTGCAGCTACTGTGCCTGACACATACTCAATTCTAGCCTCATTACCATCAGACACCACCCTCTACACAGTCATGCCTCTCTACACTTTTATGTATCTGTATCAGTATCTGTTTAAAGTCACGTTCAAGGGCAAGCAGTAAACCTGGTAGCAGGGTTTTTCCCCCCCCAGCTCCACAGTTTTATGCAGCAGCGGTTGAGAGATACTTGGACGACCTTCATCTCCCCGCACACTGATGACCTCTTGATTGCATCACCACTGGGGAATAGCTGGCAAAACTCACCCCCTCTTGCTTCTTAAATGGCCGGCTAAACGTGGACACAGAACCTCTCCGGATAAGTTGCAGTTATGCAGTCACGCACTTCTGTCACCGCCTCCTGTTTACTGTACCTGAACCAGTATCATTGATGGTCAACATGCCTCCTCCTTCAATGAAGAAAGAGATACTCTCTTATTTGGGAATGGCTAACTACTCCCGCCACTGAATCTTTGAATATGCAGCAATGGATAGCGCCTTGAGAATTGCGACATTACAGCTCCAAAGACTTAAGATGGACTTAAGAAATGTGCAAACTCAGATCTGATTCTTTACCCAGATAGCTCAGCTTGTAGGGGAGCATATGTCAGTCCGACTGCCCAAAAGTCCAACGGCTCATTTCTCCGACTACCCATTCTACAGTGTTAGTAGTGGGAGGTCGGACTAATGGACGCAAAAATAAAGAAATGTATGGTCAGAGAAATGGGTAGTCGGACAGACGTCATGCGCCCCAGCTTGTAGACCATCTGATAACGTTCACTTAGCTGGTTATGCAGTAGTGAATGATTGGGAGGTTGTTGGGGCTAATGCCTTGCCTCACGGTACAATATATCAGCACAAGCAACTCTATGCTTGTATGCACTTAAAGGGATAGTTCACCCTAGAATGATATTTCGCTCATTATCTACTCACCCTCATGTTGACTAAGGGCTGGAAGAATTATCAGAGTCCACCGTCCCTTCTCTTAGTTACAGGGGGTCTCGGCGTAGCAGTGAATTTCAATGCAACGGTTGCAAAGGGACACCGGAGCTCTTCGTAAAAAAACACACACAAAAAAACATCCAAATACCTCCATGATGCTCGTATGTAATGTCCGTCTTGTGCTGAAGCCCCAAATTGCGTAATTGTCCCGAAAAAAATTAAATAAGTCTATATTTTAAGCTTGTTTGTAGCGGAAGCTTCTCGAAGCTCCTCTTCCTGGTCCGTCCAAATATCGCGTGATTTGCGCCGGCGTCAGTGCGGTTACTGCGAATCACGCGATATTTGAGGGTGAGTAGATAATGAGCGAAATATCATTCTAGGGTGAACTATCCCTTTAACTAGAGCTTGTTTGCTAGCAGCTGGTTAAGTTGTGTGGCAAGGTGAAGAGGGCCCGGGCGGGGATTGAACCCACACCTCCCGGCTAAGAGTTATGCGCGCTTGCCCCTTGGCCAAGTAGCCAGGGCGCATGATCAATTGGGGGCATAGTGACAGGAACCTCAACTGTCACAGTTGCAACCATCTACTCTGACTCATGTTATGCTTTTGGTGATTTTGGTTAGCTATGAAACTTTTGGCTATGCAAAGACATGCTGATGACAGGGAAATGGAACTTTTGATAAGAAAATGTTGCACAATCAATTTGAGTCTGGTCCTGATGGTTAGCCTGTTTGTGCCCGTTCTCTCCTCCATATTCTGGCATGTGTGGCACATGGTCCTGCACAAGTGTGTGTGAGGGATCAATGACATCATTACTCTCAATGGTTTGCTCCAGGTCCCAAAAGTTTCACAGGCAATTTTAGATAATTGCATGATGATTGCCAACAGACCAGAAAAATGAACAGCACAGCGAGATATGACCATTTAGGTACTTTCAGGGCCTGAAAATATACAAATAGACTTTGTAACGTCAAGGTTACAAATATTTGCTTGCAATGACTGATTGTTTTTCAAAATGGGTAGACTTGGGAAGTGGCAAATGTCTGTTTAAGTGATAGAGGTCCAGCTTTTGTATCACAAAACACACAAAAGGTCTTCCACCTGGTGTCTCACGGCTGAAAACCAACCTTTTGCAACATCAGCGTAGTACCTGGTCACCGCCCCAGTGTCCCAGCTCTCTGCACACCGCAACACAAACGTGCTCCGTAACCGTAATCTTTTGTTTATGACGGTTAAAACTACACAAATACACACATTGTAACATTGTATATGTTATGTAAAATTATCTGCCACTCCATGTATTGATTTTTCGTTGGCTTCGTTGTAATTGAATGGCAGCTGCATGTTCCTTATCATCCATGGAGCACAGGCTAAAGCAATTATGACCACAGATTTGAAATAACCAGATGTGTTCCTTTTGTGTTTTATTCTGTTTGAAGTGACTGAACGCAACCACAGAACTTAAAGGTCCAGTGTCTAAAATGGAGGGAAAACCGTGACATCTAGCATTCAGATTCTAGATTGCAGCGCTAACTCGCGCTCGCCCCTCCTGTCAGCAAAGTGACGGTGGCCTCCGAGGACAAAATAACTTGTCTTTCCTCCTCCTTATTCTTTCCTTTCACCTTCTTGTTAGTTTATTTATGCACATTAAACTTGCGAAAGTGCTCTCTGGCTGGCTGGATTTTCTGTTCGGGCTGCCGTACCAACATGGCGGCGCAAGATGGCGCTTGACCCTTGTCATTTGGACTTTGAGATGGAGTTGTTTTCGAGGTAAATACAGAGACTGCTTGCTGGAAAACGGCCCCTGACAGGAACGCGATCAGCTGTTTTGCATGAATTTACCTCAAAAACCACACTGTCTCGTAACATTCTGTTATTATCTCATAGCGTGGTGAATGTGCACGTCACAACTTGTCCACCAGAGCGTTTTGGAGTTGTTGGATTGTGTATTTGATGAGTTTGATGAGGGAAACCAAGAAATCCCATTAGCCTCCGTAGCGTAGCAGCTCACGGCTCTGCTCCGCCGTTCTAAAAATAGCTTGCACCGACAATTAAAGGTAACAAACCTTCTGCTAGCCAATGACTATAGGGATTATGGTAATGGCCTAAAATGTTGAACTATCCCTTTAAGGGGCAAAATAAGGTGTTTTTCTACCAAACAAATCACTGACAAATCAGAATGGGTCCACGCCCCAAGGTGCAAATTTTCTCCTCCAACTGTAGAGCCATGGCCACATAGCTAAAGAGAAAGTGGTTATTCCTCTTCACCTTCCATCCTCTTCTCTCATGGATTGGATGCTGTGCCAGGAGGTCAAAGTGATGAAGAAGAACAGAGAGGCTTCCCTGTACAAAACAAAGAGGGGAGGTATTCTGCTGAGACAGCCTGAGAAACCAGGACCAGACACTGACTCTGAAAATTCCATGCCACCATGCATCGTATGTGCTAGTAACCTCTCCATGGTGGTGACCCTCTGCGCTCAGTACATGGGTCGAAGATACACATCTGCACTGGATTGAGTGTTGTTCTGCACCAGGGCAGTGAATTTGATCCACGTTGCTTATTCACTGTCTAAACATCATCACTATACGTTTTCCCTGTTTGACTTAATTTGCTGTCATTGATAATCTTACAAAAAACTCTTCTGTTCAATTTCTGTTTTGAACTTTGATGATGAAGCAGCCATCCCTCATTAGAACAGAGTGACATCATGATGAGAGTGAGCATAGACTGCGTTTTTTCCTCCATGCCATTGAGGTTTTTTGCCCTGTGCCTCTCTCTAGAGCAGAGCAGTTAGCACAGGGGTCTTTTTGCCCTTCTCCTGCTACAGGGGAGAAGGTTTTTGGCTCTTGTCAGTAGGCTCATACGGTTTGTGACCTCCACTGTGAGTCTCTTTGCACCTCTGGTGTTAAATTACTCTAAATTCCATTGAGGGTTTGCCTCATATATGCCCCTGTTGCCCAGAAGGTGGAGCTCACAGATCATATGTTAGAGACATGGTTACATAAGAGGGGTTGTTATTCCTTTGTTGTCTTTGAAAATTTCCATGCTGGAATGATTGACCTGATTTAAATGCTTTGATTTGATTGTACCATTTTTATTCTATTACTTATGTTACTGTAATGTTATGATGATAGATATGGTAGTTTGTGTATATGATTTATTCTTTGCATGACGTAAATCTTTTTAATTTTTCTTTGATTATTTAGTATTGATTTTATAGTGTGGTGTAAGCCTTGGTTGGGCCTGGACTGATCCTGCACATCTTTTGATAAATAAGAGAGGATTGTGAGAGAGTTGTATAACTGATGTACACCTGTTGTGACTTGTCTTTCATTGATACTGTATGCCATTAGCCAAGCCACAAGTTATAATGAATTAAATGAAGTATCATCATCATTGTGAATCATCTGATTGACTCTGTACATGCTCACTTTAGTCCTTCTCCCATTATGTGAGGAAGTAGCAGCCTGTGGCAGACACAGACAGTTTTAGAAGGAAAAAAAAATATTTCTGAGTCATGAAAGTATTTCCCCCCCTCCATTTATTTTTACTATAGCACTGCCTGTTTTGTAGTTAAACTCACCAAACTTACATCACGATTATTGTGTGTCTATGTAGATAATTTTATATCTACATATCTAATGTTTTAGTTCTTAGCTGTAAAGTAAGCTGGTTCATGGCTACAAGGGTCTGGTTAATTACAACAATTAAGAATATTAACCTACTCTAACCAAAGTTTTAAAGGTCAAAGGTCAAAGGTTTTTATTTGTCATTTCTTGTACGGTGTACAAAGAGATGAAATTATGTGCTCCTAAGCTGTGCAAAAATCAAACATTCAAATGGAATAAAAGCATGAAATAAAGATCATAGATTATTAAAAAGATAATAAAAGATAATTGTATTTCTTCGAATTTCAGTGGCCTAGGTTTTGAAAGACAAAGACGGAAGGGTTAAGGTTAAGGTTACGATATGGCTGACAGTAACTAAAACACAAACACACACCTTTGAGACTAAACCATCCATTTTCTGTTTGTGTTGCCGTTTAATAGACACATGTAACTAGTTTGTCTCACATTTTGAACGCATTGGCTTAAAAGAGCTCCAAAAATGTTACAACCATCCACAGTCTCCGCTACACACTTTCTCAACATGAATATGAAGTCATAAAGATAAGCTGTGTGTAATGAGGTTTAAAATCGATAAATAGAAAGTATTCATGAAGTGACATAACTTCCTTCAGGGCTGAAGACTGCCATTCAATAGATTAAAAGAAAAACAGCAGAATATACACAACCACAATAAATACAAGAATCCTATATTTAAATATTAAGTGTTTGAATAAATAAATTAAAAGAAAAACAGAGTAGGCTATCCTACACAAAGCACAATAAATATGAAAAAGTACATAAAGACAAAACAGTCCAGTGTCTTAACTGGCGACATAAAATATACAGTAGAGACAAAAAAGACACCTTATCAAAAAGGTGCTCTTACATATTCTTGAAGGGATATTTCCCTTTAAACTTTTCTAAGCTGATAGCTAACAAGCTAGCTAACATTAGCCTGCTAAACATTTGAAAGTAAACAAACACACCTGGCAACTCTGATAGATGCTTCAGTATCTTCAGTGTCTTTAATTTAAGTACACTGTGCAGTGAAAATTAAAAGTATGACTGAACTGAACTAAATTCAGTTCAGATAAGAAAATGGTTCCTCAGACATGATGTCCTGCAGGTCCCAACCAGCAGCAGCGTGTTATCACTGACACCATGTGAAGAAAACAACAGTGTTTTACTGTCACTATAGTGTAACACCAAAATTAACATAAACATCAGTGATCTGTGAACTCAGGGGTCAAAGGTCATGGCACACGAAGCACAAGATGACTCAGGGACTCAATCAGGGAGCCATATGACACTAGATAACGTCTTTGAATGTAGAACCATTTGCTCTGGAGGAAGACTGTTGTGGGTGAAAGGTCTGAAAAAGGGAGTAAGTGGACCTTTCTCTCTCTCTCGGTCTCTCCTGTGTGTATCACTGCTGTCTCTTCTTATGCCACAAGATGGCAGCAAATAATGCAGTAAGGTCCATTTACTGCAGTGTAGTCATCATCAGACACATTCCCCAGATGAAGATCATTCAGAAGTTCCCTTCAGACATAGACTTGAAGCCAAGATATAACTAAAATAAAACTGGACCACTGGTGAGTAATGTCACTTCAGTGGGTATTTGATATTAGACACGGATGAAATGAATAATCAGTGAAATGCCTTTGAGACTCTACAGGTTCTAGACAGTTGTTGGTTTTTCTTTACTCTTGTGTTCAGAGCAGCGTACGACCAGAAGCCCATGTCCTGATGAGCTGGGAGGCCCCGTGGTCCTGTGAGAGCTCAGCAGCTCACTGATGTGTGGTGGAGAGAAACTGCAGCACTGGAAAGTTGGTGGAGAGAAAGTTGAGATGGAAAAGCAGCCTGGAGTCCTAGTTAATAAAAGACCAGAATAATACTGTTTTCCAATGAATCTGAGTTAAAGAAAATGAAAAAACAACAACAGCAAAAAACAGGCCTATGTAGCTTAACTATGACCCATACTGTAGACAAACTGCTGTTGATACTAGTCATGGATGTATTATGATACATGTTTATTATCAGTATGATAACTGAGGTTCAGCCATGACTCCAATGGGGGACTGACCTTTACTTCCAGATCTGTTTTTGTTTTTCAGATGTGGTTAAAAAGAGGAGATTTTCAAGTGACTCAAAGAACGGCTGAAGGAGAGAGAATAATGATGACTAAATGGTGCTTAATATTTCTTATTTATGAAATGAAATATGCAGGTTCTATGTATTTATGAAGCTTGTTCACCTCAGACATCAGAGAAACCATCAGTGGACTGGACTCCTGCAGGTATGTGCAGGGCTGTTGCAAGGAATTCTGGGCCCCCTGAAAGAATACTATGGGCCCCTGACTTTTCCACTTTTTTTCTTAGACTATGTATTATCATTTTTTATTTAGCCCACTTTGTTTTGATGCTAATGCAGCATTACTATGAGTATTAGTCAGTTGGACACGTAGGAACCCACGGAAGTTCGGTACGGCCCTGCAGAGTACCACAGGCATGCACATCCCATGCAACCTTCATGAGGCAGCACACTGCAGGAAGAACCCACAATGGCTGAGATCGCTGAAGGATGGAGACAGGTGATGGAGAGGGAAACATCCACTTCAGGATGCTCGGACAAAAAAAAGAAGAAGAAAAAAAATCCTGTCAGCGCTGCTGCACCAAAATCCCGATCCCGGAACAGAACACCGCCAACAGCAGCGGCGCTGGCTGTCAGGGTGCATGTGATGATGGATGCGTGTGGATGATGTGCGCGCATCAGACACTAATCCATCTCTCCGCCGGTAGAGGAGAGAGTGGAGGATAAAAAGAAAGAAAAAACCACAGTCGCATCTCTTTAGCGGTCTGCTCGGGATACAGAGAAGTGGAGAGGAGAGGAGAGGAGAGGAGAGGAGAGGAGAGGAGAGGAGAGGAGAGGAGAGGAGGACGCCACCATCGCATCTCTGGATGGCTGCACAGCTCGCCTGATTGCCCGGCCCGCTGCAGGACCGGCTGGCCAAGCCCACCGACCGGAGGACCTATATAAGGCCCCCGGCGGGTGTCTGTCACCACATCTTCATCGTGTGCCTCTTCTGCCTCTCTCTCCAGTTCCACTCGCGCTGATTCGGATTCTACACCTTTGTGTTCGCAAGCAAGCTGCAAAGCAGCCATGTCTCACGGATGGGGATACGGATCGACTAACGGTGAGTATCCTGCAGCATCCAGCCCGGTCTGAGTGATTCAGGTTTCTGTGTAACAGGTTTACGCTGCAGCATCAGATTCACACCACCTCCACACCATTTTCACGAAGTTCATTATTGACATTTCCATAACAACAGGTAGAAGTTGACAGCAGGGCGAGTAGCAGGATCTGCTGTCTGCTTCTCTGCCGCTTTTACATACAGAAGAAACTTTTGCACTTCTGCAGTTTTCACTACTGCGCAGCCACGACTGTTTATTCGTTTAATTTCAATCATCATCCACGTTTGGTTATGGATGCATTACACAAAATTAAGATTAAATGCATTTGAAAAAAAATAAAAACAAGCAGTGGAATTTTTTAAAAACAAGTTAAACATACATTCTAAAATCCTAAAATTCTATCAGTTCATCCATCAAGTGCATTTGTCTGATATTCTTTTCCTATTTAAATTTTCATAAACTCATTTTGCATTTCTTATTTTTTCTTTCAACTGTGTGACCTTAAACATGGATCTGTGTGATCAAACAAAACATGGATGGTGAGGCCTCATTTTATCACTATGGCCCATGCCTATGGGTCATCAGACTGCCTGAATACCTAAGAATCTGGGCATTTTTAAAAGAAAACTGAAGACCTACATTTTTTGTCTGGCTTTTAACTGAATTTTATTATTTCTTATCATTGTATAAAACTAGTTATTGTCTTAATTGCAGTATCTCTCTTGATCAGTCTATACCTTATACATATTATCTATTTAACTTTACCTATTTCATTCTATTTTAATTCATTCATTCTTCTTTTATTTTATCCCATTACACATTGTATCTACTCTCTAGTGTTTTCCCCATTGCAAATGATTGAGTGCAATAGAGTGCTATAATTATTTTGTGTATGTGTATGTCAATGTATATGTCTTCCTAAATGTGTCCCCTATGTTCAAAGCACTTTGAGCTGCTGCGGGCATGAAATGTGCTATACAAATAATGCCTTATTGATTGATCACCCAGCCTTTATTATATTAACACATATTATCTGAACTTTTATTTGTAGGACCTGACAAATGGGCGAAGGACTACCCTGTGGCCGACGGGCCCCGGCAGTCCCCCATCGATATCATCCCCAAGGAGGCCCAGTTCGACTCGACCCTGAAGGCTCTGAAGCTCAAGTACGACCCTTCCAACGCCAAGGGCATCCTGAACAATGGACACTCGTTCCAGGTGGACTTTGTGGACGATGGGGACACCTCCAGTAAGCACAGATCAGATCCCAGTGTTAAAGGGATAGTAGCATTTTTTTTTTAAAGTGGGGTTGTATGATCTACAAATAGCCCCTAAGTACTTTAATTGCAGTAGAAGACTCTCTGCACTCCTCCCGTTAGCCAGCCCATAGCCCTGCCCAGAGATTTACAACTTACAGTGTTGTGAACAGACCCAGAGAAACGGCCTATTTTCGCGGCCTAAAAGAGGTTTTACCTGAAAAAAATACACAGTTCCATTGTTCGCTATAATATAATTTTTTCCAGCCCTTCAAAGTGCAGGAAAAACGCAGTTTTTATTTGGACCTAACCAACTCACATATCCCTCCACCCAGGGTTAGCGCCCGTCTGATCAGCAGTTGGTAAGGAGAGGAGTGCAGAGAGTCTTCTACTGCAATTAATGTAGTTAGGGGCTATTTGTAGATCATACAACCCCACTTTTTAAAAAAATCTACTTTCCCTTTAATATAATATATCTAACCAGACAAACTGTACATGAGATTCAGATTCAGATATTTTATTCGTGTACTTGAGAAAAATATGTTACACATGAGCAGTTGCAACAGATGTACAGAAGTAAAAAGTGCTTATGGGACCCAAACTGTACATGGACGTTTCTGTTTAACTTTATCTTGCCGCCCTGCTCTCCCCTCCACCCCTCCACCTCTCCCACCCCACGCTGCATGCACTGTAGCAGATAAGAGCGTGTGATGATGTCACATTCAGTTATCCCTTGTCAACCTTGTTTCATTATCTGGAGGTCACCTCAGCTGCACCACCTCTCCCCACTGCACCTGCACTGTTTATTTAAACATTTATGCATCAGTGCACAACATAGAGTGGAAAAAAAATCTGCATGACTTTTATCAATGGTTAAAGGATTTCACTTAAAAAAAAATATTAATATATTTATGAAACATGAATTGAAAATGGGGAAATCAGAGGATGACTCTGAATTGGTTACAGCTCAAAGGAATGAACAGGAAAAAATAGAAGTTAGCCTGTTTTGCTCTTTTTACAAAAAAAAAAAAAAAGATTAAAAAAAGGAAGATCTTAACTGAAGCAGTTAGTTATCCTGAGTCGCCCTGATATGGAAATCCAACTTTTCCCATCATGCAACACAGTAAGGGTCCCTTAATTAGTTAGTACATTATTAAGCATTAATATATAAACTAATGTGTTAATTAATGCTGAGTAATACATACATAATGATAACTAATTATATTATTCAACTTTTAAATTTATTAACTAACTTTGAGTAGTAAACATTAATTAACTGCTTACTAATAGGCTACATTAATTAATGTGTTTCCTAATCCTAAGTAATAGATAATAATGATGGTTAATATATCTGTAGACAGTTAATTAATGCTTAATAATGTACTAACGTTAACGTTAATTAAGGGACCCTTATTGTAAAGTGTTACCCAGTGGGGTCTTTCATGAGAATGGAAACTTCTTTTAACCTCCAGTGTGTTGACAGATAGACATTGATTGAGAACACCGACCTTAGTGGAGGCCACTTTATAATGATGTTCTCTGGTTAAATCTATGGTTAAATAAAAAAAATAAAGTACTGCACTAATTAAAAACAGATGGAATAATACAAAAGACTGTTTGCTGATGTGCAGGTTACTAACAAGAATGGATTTCTTCAGGTGTGGATATTGCGTGTGTTTTCCTGACACTGTCCTGTGTTGTGTTCTCGTGAGCAGCTCTGACCGGAGGACCTATTGCTGGAACTTATCGTCTGAAACAGTTTCATTTCCACTGGGGAGCCAGTGATGACAGAGGCTCTGAGCACACTGTCAACGGCATCAAGTTCCCCTGTGAGGTACTGATCCACAGAAGCTCCCAGCAGCCACACACAGTAACACACAGCCTCAGTGATGATACTGTAGGGGGCAGGATGTTTGGTACTTCTTCACATGCACATTTTTTACACAGTTCTACAGTTATGAAGTTATGAAGTCAAACCCAGTGACTTTCAGTCAAGTATATCAATTGTGACTGTTTGAGGTCAATAAACAAAGAAATTAATGCAGGACTAGGGCTATGAAATTTATTGAAATATGAAGAAGATTAAGTGATGCATTTATATTCCCCAGGCTTAAAGGAACTTCTTTGTTGTTTTTTGTTTTTTTACCCAAAATCACATCATCATCACTTTTACATTTTTCCAAAATGATAAAAAGAAGTCCTTCATCCCTGCCAGAGATCACCACGACACACTGTCAACATGTTGCTCTATTAGCTTATTAGTTCTAATTTATTACATGTGTTTCAGCCATGCCTTCATTTTGATGTCATCAGTGCAACTGGACAGAAATGGAAAAGTGAATTAAAAAACAAAACAAAACAAAAAAACAACCTGTCAATTGTCACAAAAACACGAGGTGGATTTTCAGACTAATTGATATTGAAATGGAAAACATTTTATTTTCCACATTGAGTTTCAACAGGGAGATAGATGAGGGCAACCTGCCCATTAGAGATTAGATTATCTGTCCATTAGAATGATATTGAGAGAAGAGAAATTGCAGCTTTATTGAACTAATTTCACTTTGTGGAAACAACAGCACATTCCCAAATGTGTTTTGTTGACGTATGGAAACTGCTAAGTTCACAGTGGATGCCTGCAGGGCCAGGCTGTCCTCCTATTTATCTCACTTTAAAAGCTATGATGAACACAACAGAGGCTTAAAACCCCATTCTCACAGAACAGTTCAAGGCCTCGGTGCTGAAACAAAGTTGTGGTTTCAAGACGACACACTGAAGTCAGACTGTGTTTTCCCTGTTAGCTCCACCTGGTGCACTGGAACACTAAGTACCCCAGCTTTGGAGAGGCAGCCAGCCAGCCTGATGGACTCGCTGTGGTCGGGGTCTTCCTCAAGGTGAGTCACTCTCACTTCTCACTTCACTGCAGACGGAAGGTGGGAAGGAGCTTATGTAACTCAAATTACATTATGTGTGTGTGTGTGTGTGTGTGTCCAGATTGGTGCTGCCAACCCCAGACTTCAGAAGGTTCTGGATGCCCTGGATGCCATTAAGACCAAGGTAAAACTGCCCCACAACTCACCAACATCAACACACCTATGCTGAATGCAAAAGTTCTCACAGTGTCTCTGAAAGTTATTCATCAGGGTTGGAGAACCTTCAGAGGCGTGATCTTTCCTTCCTTCCTCTCCTCCTCACTTCCTCTCTTCTGTCCTTCCACTTATCACACCTGCAGGGAAAGCAGTCCACCTTTGACAACTTCGACGCAAAGACTCTTCTCCCTGGATCTCTGGATTTTTGGACCTATGATGGCTCTCTGACCACACCCCCTCTGCTGGAGAGCGTCACCTGGATTGTCCTCAAGGAGCCAATCAGTGTTAGCCCTGCACAGGTGAGTGCAGTGTTTTTAGTTCACTTAAATATTTAATTTAAAGGGACAACGAGGAGTTTCTATTCGGTTATAAAAAAGTCTCACGTTAATGTGGATGAATCTCCGCTACCCACACTTGTTAATGGGCCCATTTTCGATAAATATGTCGTTTTGTCTCTATCGTTACTTTGTTATTATTAGTGGCGGCGGAAACGCTGGTCGAGCCGACCAGCATTTCCTTAATGAGAATAACGCAGCTGAATCGCCGTTTATGGTCGGAACTACGATGGTAACTGAACCTCTTTGAACCTCTGACTTTAATTCTTGATGAATGAAAACATGAGTCCGTCTTGCGCCGGTCAAAGAATTCTACGGTGCGCGCGGAGGCTCATAAATGTAGTGTGAAAACGCTTCGCTTTTCCAAAACTCCTCGTTGTCCCTTTAAATAAAGGTAATTAATGATAGAAATAGTTCATCTGTAAATTCCCCATTACAGTGTACAGGTAGGCTAAGTATGTGAACAGTCATGATTATTAATTTCTAAAGCTCCGTATTTATATGTTAAGGCTCAAAAACCAAAATAGTGCAGTTCTTCATCTCTGAGTGAGGTGAACCAATCAGAGGAGAGGAAGGCCTGAGCCTCTCTTCTGATTGGCTAAAAAAATATGTATATAGCAGATTTCAGGTAAAACCTCAGAGAAAACAAATTGTGGAAGTCTGGACAGTGACCGTCCAGGTGAGCAGCGCTGGGGCATGGTTGAGGACACTGCTTTGTTGTGACATCACAAAGTCACAGGAAGTCCTGACGGCTTGTTTTAAGGCTCAGTTTATACATATGATAATAAAACACAGGCTGTGTTCATTCCTCTGTGCACTGAGCAGTGACACTTTAACAGTCTAGAACCTTAACCTGTTTTATAATCACACTACACATGGACATTTAACTTTATATGACATTAGCCCTTTAAAATCAAGAATATCACAGACCTTTGAATGTGAATATAACTTGCAGATATGCAGAAAGTCATGTCGATGTAGGACCGAAATTTGGTTCAAGAGGCAAACATAACAGCAAAGCAAAGCCACAGCTGGATTACAAACTATATATAATGTAAATATAGCTAGGGGAGGTAATAAACTGAATGAGTCTATGTGTGCGAATTCATGTGCACACAGCAGCCTGTGCGTATTTGTGGCCGTCCTAAGTAAGGACATTTTCTTGGCAGCCGTACCTGCTGCTCTGTGGCTGGACAGGCTGCTTCAGGCCAGGCCTCTGGTCACAGTGTGAGACTGCTGCACAAAGTGTTGAGCTTCAAAAGACTAAATCAAATGTGAGAAGTGTGAGGCGGCCTCTTGAGTTTTAAATAATTCTTACACACTCTAGACTTTGATTTGACATCAGCTCAGTCAGTCTTTGATAGAGCCCGTTGTTCCGAACATAGTGAAGGTCAGAGTGAAAGATATCATATCACGCTTTGGTGCAGGGCGGGTCTGAGCCGAGCCTGGTGTTTCATTTAGATTACTTAACTGACTGTATCTCCACTGGGCAGTTTGCATTCTATCTTTTTACATACTTAACCTTCCTCTTGTGTTCAGGTCGCCACTGACCTGTTTTTTAGGTTTTTATGGATAAAAGTACCCCATACATTTGTTTATTGCATCAAGGCTTTTTGACTTTAAAACAAAACGTTTTTTTTCTCAAAATTATAAAATGCTCTGGTTAAAATTATGACATTTGGGTTGCTCTGGTGGGTTTTGACCTGGTGATAGCGGTAAGAACATTAATGAGAGTTCAAACTGAAATCATAAATGCAAAACCAACCCTTTCATGGATAAGGAGCCTAACAACGTAACCAAGAGATGAGAAACAAATGGGATGATTAATAATTGTTTTTAGTGTGTTTTACAGCTGATTTAAGACTCAGGTCAGAACCGACCCTAACACCATAGATGGTAGCAGAAAGCTGACAAGAGGAAGGTTACATTGAAGTCAAGGGGTATAGTGACAAAAAAGGCCCAGGTTAAAACCAATATTTTCATTTATAAGGAAGCTTATCAATGTAAACAAGAGATGAGAAACAAATTAGATGAAAAAATTTGTTATTAGTTTATTCTACAGCTGATTTACAGTCAGACACGGGTCAAAATCGACCCTAACACAAGAGATGGTAGCAGAAAGCTGACACAAGACGAAGGTTAACGCTGCACACTGTACAACCATGTGACATACTGTAAAACCCACACAGAGCAGGTGATCGGCTTTAAAAGCTCAGTTTTCATTCTTTAAAAAAAACCTGGATGCATACTGTAACTGTAACATGCTTTTCTCTTATGTAGACAAAACATAATGCACTGAAGTAGAGTGTAACACCTCATTACAGAGAGCTGTGACAGAGAGCTGTAAGCACTCCTGACTGAGCCTGCTGCTGAGGGAAATGAAATCCATGTTCAGCAGCCAGCTAAAGGCTAAATGGCTCCCAGAAGAGTTGTTGTTTATGCCACAATGCTGCTGGACTTATTTTACCCACACACACACACACACACACACACACACACACACACACACACACACACACACACACACACACACACACACACACACACACACACACACACACACACACACACACACACAGTGAATCTTGGTTCCAGCAGACTGTTTCAGTAATGCTCCGAGCAACATGTGTGGAGGCTGTGTGTGTGTGTGGTGCACCACCATGTGCACATGAGAGATAACCACTGTGGCAGGAGGGTGTGAGGTGGCTGCACTGCACAGCACTGGGCTGAAGATTAAGTGGAGCAAGTGAACAAGCTGACTGTATTAAAGTCCACTTACTGCTGCTCTACCAGGAGCCAGGTAGCAGCTGCTCAGCTGAGCTGCTGTATTCAGATGAGGATACAGGAGCCCATGGGAACCTCATCATTCTGGTTCCTATGCAACATACAGTGCAGTGTGCATGCTGTGTTGAATTTGCGTTTTAGAAATTATTCTATATCCAGGTTGTGATTGGTTGGCAAGGTGATGGATGTTCAAATGTGTAAAATGTCAATGTGTAATATTGTAATACTAGAAGCACAACAACGACAATAGAGGAGCAGACTGCTCCTGTCTTTGCAGAGTCGGAAAATCGTAGCGAATGGCGACTAATGGACGTTAGCCATTGATAGCCATGGCCTCTAGCTTAGGGTGACAATATTTTGATTTCCAAAAAAGAGGACACTCGGCTCCAGCTTGAGATACTTAAATGATACTAGGAGTTTACACAAAGATGCCTCATATAGACCTTTTCAGAGAGTATAAACAAAGACAGGTGTGGCTCATTAGAAAACGCTCTGCTACACTAAATGGAATGGAGCCTTAATTAGTATCCTTGGTAACACCTGTATTTGTTTATACTCTCTGAAAAGGTCTATATGGTTGCCGATAAAGTTGGAAGTAGAAAGTAGGCATAGAAGAAGTTGAAGGGTCAGCACTCACAGAATGTCCTTTAGGTAGCTTTAATGGAACAGGTGGTGAGGTCCAAACGTTTCGACAGTAGCAGTCTTCTTCAGTGTACAAAGACCAGGAAATACAGGACGTTTGTATGGGGGACCTACATTTGAGTTCTAAACGGGCCGGGCCGGGCAGACCAACCCAATGGGCGAGGATGTCTGGTTTTAATCATAGACCATCAACCATCGACCTCTGCAAGCATAACTAAATGATCACAAGTGGCTTTTCTAAGGGTCAACAGGTAGATCACAGGTAAACTCGGGTGTCAGGGTCCACAGTCCTGTGAAAAACAATGAATACTGGACATATTCATGACTTCATAAACCCCTCTGGACGCCCTGGACAGGACGTGAAAAGCGGACATGTCTGGGCAAAAGAGGACGTTTGGTCACCCTGTAGCTTCAACTATGCTTGCATTGATTACATAGCAGTATACAAACGTAACATTGCGCTGGTTCTGTTGATTAGCTAACCCAGCCCCCAGCCCCTGGTGTAATTGGTTCTTGGCCTCTAGAGCAGCAATGAGTTGGTGCTTGTCTGGATTGGAACCTGTGCTAATGCCGCGTTCAAAACAACTTGGAAGTCGGAATTCCCAACTCGGAATCATCATTGTGTTCATGCTGTAGGAACTCGGAAGAGAAAAAACATGGATACCCATATGTGCAGCCAGCAGCAAATTATGTTTATTTTTGAGGCAAATGAAGAGGAGAGGAGATGCCGCAGATGAGTGCACATATAACGTTATAGCCTAGATAACCGTTAAACTATTATTATTATTTCTGTTACATATGAGGACCACAATTTCACACAATACAACAATCACAGCTTAATATAAACAAAAAACAAACAACTTAACATTTTTAAATTCTAACCGTTTAAGACGTGGGCTGCCATGTTTTGATGTTGTCAAGTCGGAAAGTCGGAGCTCTGAAATTATACCCGAGTTTCCAACCTGTAATTTCCGAGTTCCACGCCGGGTAAGAGAGGTTCCAGCATGATGCTGCTTGGGGATATGGTGAGGTGCAACCATTCATACAAAGCATCTGTTTTTGATAACTACATCTCTAACCCCTACACATACACATTTCCAGCAGGAACTGTCAGGGGTCAATTGACAGCTTTAGGTAAAGGTGTGGAGATAGATCTGAAAGGAGAACATTGCATTCATTTGAAGTTTGCCCTTAACCAATTACTCCCTCCTTCCTTGTGTCTCCTCTCTCGTTAGATGGCCAAGTTCCGCAGCCTCCTGTTCACCGGAGACGGAGAAGCTGAATGCTGCATGGTGGACAACTACAGACCTCCTCAGCCTCTGAAGGGCCGTCGGGTCCGCGCCTCCTTCAAATAAACCCTGCTTTCACCTTCATGGTGCCCTCACCCTTCTGCTTACTCGTCCCTCCTTTCCCAAACCTTATTCCCCCACATGCAGCCTTTACTTAATAATAATTTCCAGCCTCAACAACATCAATTTACATGTTCTGTGACATAGACTACCTGGATGTATCTTGAATTAAATAACTGAAGCTTTGGCACTATAACATAATATATCCCATTAGTGCAGATAGAACCCTAATGATGTTGATGCAGGTACCATGAGACAGTCAGCCTTATCAGAGGCAAATTGTCTAAAATATAATTTCAAATATTCTAAAAGCTGAAGTTATGTTTGTGTTTGCAGGAGTGTCATTCATTTCGGTTTAGGGTAATTGAAAAGTCTTAAACAGGCAGATGTTATTGGATGATGTTTGCTACATACAACTGAAACATATGCCCAGACCCCAATTGGTGGATACAGCCCTAAATTACATGCAGGAATATGATATGAATTATATGGTTTGCCTTCTTTAAATGCCTTTATCAGTTTGCTGAACCTCCTCCTATGCATTTGATTGTGCTGTGCTGCTCAGATTGTTCAAGCTTATGTTTTTTTTTATTGATGCCTCATTTTGTCAGTTTGAGACAAAGTGATGACACCAGCAGTGAGTCAGGGCCGAGGTCTCCACCAGTGCTTCTGCAGGTGGACTTTAGGCTCGTGATTCACCCCTTGATGGTAATGCCATGAAAGGCTACAGTATGTTGTTGAGTGACAGTTGTATCTAGTATTCGATGACAGAGGTCGTGTCCTGTTGAGCTTCTTTCCACATGCTGTTCTTTGTGTATCTGCGTTACTGTGGACATGACATTAGCCATCTCATTCTGTCAGTGCGTCAGAACAAGCTTCACACTTTTTGTAAGAACCATTACAACTGAACTACCTACCACCACAGTGCATTAAACTTTGTCTGTAAGGCAGATCTGATATGTTAGAAATACATGAGAGGCTCAGTGTACAACTTCACATTATCACAAGCTACAGTATCATCACAGGTCATAGACTTAATCATCATCTTTCAGCATTGTCTAATTAATAGTCCATCTAAGTTGGATCAGTGGCAGGTATTCTTGAGAAACCTGAGCAATGTCACTTTTTAGCTTTTATATCAATGTTACATGAAATGTTATTTTGAAAAATAAATCTGCTTCCAGAGTGCCACAAATCTGTTGTCACATTCTAGATGAAATATTTTGTGTGAACCTGTCATATCATAAAGGGTAAAGAATTTATCAATAAAAATGATTTAAAATCTACACCACTGTTTCACTGTTTCCTGCTTAGAGTCTTCAGCACATACACACATGATATTGTTCAATGACACATTTTTTCTGAGTGAAAACAAAGGGCATTGTCTAGAATGCAAACAACCAACTAAACCACCACAGACAAACCACCTCATAGAAATTCTCCATTGTTTTACAACTAATATAGTATGACACTTTATATTAGTAATGAAATAAGAATCCAGCACTAGAAATTGGACAATTGGACACATTAGCAGTGGCTACACTGTGTCTTAAAGCTTTTAACGTTGAACCCAGCTAACAGTAGTGTTCTATCTCCAGATTAACACTGTTATACTGTATGCTATGCTACAAGTTGACACAAATAAATCCATAATGTATAAAAGTAAGAAACTACAGTGTAGCCCAGTGTTTTTCAACCTTGGGGTCGCCCTATGTGGGGTCGCCTGAAATTCAAATGGGGTCGCCTGAAATGTCTGGTAATTGATTTAAAAAAATACTGATAAAAATATGTTTTTAACTAATTATTATTCTTTTTAAAATTATGATTAAAAACACCACACACAATCTTAAACAACAGTATTCTATACTTTCACTTTCTTGAATATAAATCGTGTTCAAATAACATTTATTTTTATTTTTTATTATCTAATTTAGAAGGACAGTGTGCAGTGGCATTAATTATTAGAAAAAAATAAAAAGATGGCTGCACCAGATTTAGCGGAAATGCTGAGCTGGCGTGTGACGGGGTCAGTTTTTATTGCATGTTTTCTTTATTTTATTATAAGTTATGAAATACCGTTGCTTTTATTTTGCATGTTGTGTTATGTTTTTTATAGGTTTTGATTGTTGGACTATGTTTCTTTTTTACGAACTGACCCTGAACGTTACAACCAACTGACTAATCAGTTCAACAAGCCACAGGTGTGACAGAACCAGGTATTTAGGCAGCAGCAGCAAGAGAGAGACACGGGAGCGGAGACAGCGACACAGATGCAGAGGACTCGCTGGGTCGAACAACAGGCAGTCGACGTCCAGGTTGTAACAACGTCCAAGGCAACGAGATGTGTGGAGAAGGTACTACGAGGCCGCGGCGCAGATCGGTGGGACGAAGTTGACCAAACTGAGCCGTCGCTTCTTCCGGGTCAACATGAGGGAGAGGCGAGCGGCGTGGGTCCGCAACCGGAACAGACGCCATGAATAGAGGACCAGCCAGATGACCAGGGGACCACCAGCGGGACACACCTACCTTCCCTGAAGTGCAGCGGCCTGTGTCTGTTTGGCGCAACGACTCCAGCCTGGGTGAATAACGGGACGTTTTCACCCAGGAAAAGCGTGAGTGTTGTTTTTTTCCCATATTGGGCAGCAGACACAGAGGGGACCAGCTGCAGGGCCAGGCGGAAAGGAGTAGAAGTGTGTGTGCTGGTGTGTTCGGAGAACTGGTGGCTGTGTTTTCTGTAACAGGCGGATCGAGTGCTGGACCCGAGGGGAAGAGTGTGGACCATGGACGAGGAAGGACGGTCGGAGTTGGGGATCCGACGCCTGGGCCTGAGAGGAGCCATCCAGGACTGTCCGAACCCGGAAAAGAGAAACTTTGGACTGTTTTCTGTAATAAATCTTGGTGAACCCTCATTTTAATTGTGGTTTTTAACTCTGCTCAACCTGATTTTAAAAAGAACCTGTGTCTTTTAGTTATAGAGTCCTGGGCTCTTCGACCCAGGTGGGGTTGTCGGCAACACTTTTAAACTAAATTATTATTTTAGTTTATTTTTTAATTCAAACAAACTCGCCTCGTGACAGGCGCATCTTGATTGACGGGGTCGCCAGAAATTTATGATGTCAAAATGGGGTCACAAGCCTACCTACCTACAATGTCTATAGCCCCGTTTCCACTATGCGGTACAGGTTGGTACGCTTATTTCAGCGTTTCCACTACCATGGAACCGTACTGGTCCCATGGTACCCGTTACCATTTTTGTAACCCTTCTGGTTGGAGTTCCTAGCACACAGGACCGGTTCCCTCGGGGAGGAGCCAAAGCACTGCGAGCTGGTGATTGGTTGAGCATATGGCGTCATTGCGACGGATATCTGAAGCTCCACTGTGTGGAGATTTCCTATTTTCAGACATGTTATTTGTCTCCGGCTATTTTACATTGTTGGGAGTTCATAGCGCCCCCTAGCGGCGGAAGTACACCTAGTGTTTCTTCTTCAGTGGTTATCATTACTGTGACTCGGTTTGACCGGTGAAGCTGAGCTGGTGAGTTGATGTGCATAAAGTAATGCAACTTATAAATATGACCATTAAGGTAGTAATGTTTATATATTTGTGTTTTACAGTTGATTACCTGCTGCTGTACTGCTGCTGCTGCTACTACTGCTGCTGATACAGTTGCTACTGACGGCATGATCACTGTTTAAGTGCCAAAAGAAAAGCATGTGTGGAGTTGCTAATGGAGAAATAAACAAGTGAAAAGACAGAGATTGTGTCGGAGCTGAGTGTGACACTGTTTCGCCGGTCAAGCACACCCCGTGCGGTGGGATTTATTAGGTTAACACAGTTAGGTTAATAAAAAACCGTACATCCACCTACCCCTGAAGTTCCCCTTTATACAATGGAAACGCAAAGCTTATCCGACCCGAACCGTACCGATCCGTACTGTGTCGTACCGTACTGACAGTGGAAACAATTAAGGCTTACATGACACTTCCAACTTACCTGACATTCATGTTGCCTTGCTTTTACATTCAGTGCAATTGTTAGCATGCCAACGAGCCAAGACAAAATGGCAAACATGGAAAGTAATAATATAAAATATCAGCGTGTGAACAATTAGTTGTTTCTCAGTACGGAGTACACCAAGTCTCTTGTCCCATGGATACTCTGACCCTGCCATCTGCCGCCTCAGCACAAATCAGGATTTGTTATTCTGTTCACTATTCTGTTGACACGAAGTGGTAGATGCCATGGTCTGCTGTTGTAGTCCATCCACATCCAGGCTGAATGTACTAACCAGTTACCATTATGTTTTATGCCCAGTCTTATCATCGTTGGTGGGGTAAAGTTTCTGCCCATGTAGGCTACACTTGAAAGCAGTATTTTGCCAGGTTTTTACAAAGTTTCAATGAGGGACTATGTGATTTTGTGTTGAGGCTATTAAAATTAAAACAGAACCTATGCATTAAATTAATAATAAAAAAAAATTTTAAATTAAAGATTCTATGATGCATGCATCATGACAAAGTATGCTGCATTTGGCCAAGGATCTGTGGTGCTCAGTGGTGCTGTTGGCCTTATGTAACAGTGTTTAGCTGTTTGTTGGTGTCTCCACCAACACTCTTTTGTTAGAGCCCTCATCATCACAAACCATTAGCTGGATGGCCTTTGTTGGAGAGTTGGCCATTAAACAGCTACATAGCTATTCTGTCTCTGTCTCATAGTGTCTCAGTGTCTCAGCTGCAGGATGGATTTGGGTGGGTTGGGGGAGGGGGAGTGACTGAGGCTTAGAGGAGACAAAATCAAAGAACAATCAGAGACAACCACAAACTTGGTCAATGGAAACAAACATCATTTGGTTTCACTGGTCAAGAGTATGTTGGACACTTCTTTGATATTTAAATGCATTCACAAAGGAATCATAACATTATTCATACAGAGCAAACCAAATGCTTAAGATTTTATCCCTTTCACATAACCATCAATGTATAAATATTCATGTCTGCTATCAATGCAACAATAATGAGTTTGTGTTAGCTATTTATAACAGTGTTTCATCTCTGTCTCATTCAGCTTCACCTGCGTTCCTCTGATCCAACCCTGCCATGTCCTCCACCTGTCAATCATAGTCACCTGACTCCTCCTATCCACCTGCTCACCTGTTTCCCTTCCCTCCATTGCCCATATTTGGCCCATTTCCCCTCACTCATTGACACATTGTTTATTACGTAACACATTTTTTGTCCAGACACTGGGAATCATACAGTATGAAAAATTATATACATGAAGCTATGTCCATGTATATTCTCGTGTTGCTACTTGATAGTCCACATTTTTAGTCCTCAAATAGTGTTGCACCTTGTTTACCTTCATGTCCATTAGTGGAGACCTCTTCTACGACCTTATAGAAAAGTCAGTAGCCATGCATGCTACATTATGGTCCAGTCACATAGATATTGTGTTTGTCCTACAAAGTTTGCTGACATATTAAAAATGCGAATGTTCAAGCATACCATGTAAAAGGACCAAACAATACAGAGACCAAGTCAACCACTCAGACTCCTGGATCCTCAAATCATTCCTGAACCACCATCCTGCTGATAGAGGCCACTGCCATTATGGGATACTGTTTCCATGCTCATGATACCATCAATATTTTTGAATAAATGCACAACATGTGGTATACAATTTTTTTTACTTTTGTTTTGTCTAAACTATATTTTCATAGATTAGATGATGTGTATGTGACTATGACATAGGCTATATTACATTTCAGTGTGGGGTTATACTTGTGACTGCAAATAGGCAGAAACAGAATACAGTTTGAGGTACTCCAACTTGGCATCATCTGGCAGTCATGGACTTCTCCATTAATAAACTCCAACCCTGAAGAAAACTCCTTCAGCCAACTCCAGGTCCAACCTCCTCCATGTCAAACCTCTTACAGCACAGCACTGAGCTCTTATTAATATTCTGTTGTGATCCTTTGTAAGAAAAAAAAAAAACATCACAGTAACATTTGTATTGTAATTTTCCAATATTGTCTCAAAATCTGTCCTGGACCTGGATGGTTAGTTAGTTAGTGGCCTGTCCAATCTCTGGTCTTTCATGTCCTCCATCCACCGTCTGATGAATGTGGACAGTATATTAATGAGGGGACAGATGACCCAGAACTGGCAGCAGCTCCACACAGCTAAAAACATGGCCAACAATGCCATGTCCACTTCAAAAGACTGTGTGTGAATCTGAATGGACAATCTTCTTCTTCACCCTCATTGTTATGTTGCAACAGAAGGAGGAGAAGGACCTGGGTGTATATGAACATGGAGATTGTGTTGCTCACAGAGGTTGTGTTGCTGCTGTAAATATGTGCAGATTGTGTTCTGCTGTGATGGACAGATGCGTGACTAATCCATGTGTTAACTCCAAATATTACATAATGAGAGGATTCCCTCACCAACTTCCTCTCTCCCTCTCTGCCGCTGCCCCTCCCCCCCGGTTCCACACGCACAATGCCTCTCTCTCTCTCTCACCACGGCTGAGTGACAAAGTAGCCATGGCAACTGCATGTTCATATCATAAAATATGGAAGAGGGAGTTTGCAGGATGACCTGGGCAATGTGTTTTTCTGTCAACAGAGCTGTGGATGCTCGGCCTTGTGGGAAACACGTCAGCCTGATCACTCTGCTGTGGATAGTGTACAGTGTTGTGGTTTCGGTGAAGCATCTTTTCATAATGAGAGCTGATGATGGTATAGGGACTCCAGGCACAGTGTCCTGAGAATTAAATTATAGCTGAAAACAAAGCTCTCTAAAGTCCCAGAAGAGACAGCACTTTTCAAGACTTCTCTGGTAAACCAAACCAACCTTCGTCTTGTGTCAGCTTTCTGCTACCATCTATGGTGTTCGTTTTGACCCATGTTTTAAATCAGCTGTAAAATACACTAAAAACATTTTTTTTCATCCATTTTGTTTTTCTTCTCTTGGTTACATTGTTAGGCTTCCTTATCCATGAAAATATTGGTTTTAATATTTTAGGTGTGGGCCTTTGGGCCTTTTTTTTTGTCAGTATACCCATTGTCTTCAACCTTCCTCTTGTCAGCTTTCTGCTACCATCTCTTGTGTTAGAGTCGGTTCTGACACAAGTCTTAAAGGGATAGTTCAACATTTTTGAAAATTGGCCCATCGCCATGATCCCCCTAGTAATAGCAGTAGGTTCGTTACCTTTAATTGTTGGTCCAAGCTGCTTTTAGATCGGGGGAGAAGAATACCGAGCGGCGTAGCTACACTACGGAGGCTAATGGAATTTCTTGGTTTTGCTCATCAAACTCAGCAAATACACAACCAAAAAAACTCAAAAACGCTGTGGTGGACAAGTTGTGACCTGCACATTCACCACGCTATGAGATAATAGCGGAAAGTTGCGAGATGGAGTTGTTTTAGAGGCAAAGTCGGACTTTACACTCTAGACGGCTGCTCGGCGGAGTGATTTCAAAAGCGCCTGTTTACTGCAGATACGTCCGTATACTACGGCACTGGCTGAGGTGCGCACACTGTGTCCCTCCGACCAGTGGTTCACTGAAGAAAGTAGTTCCGAGTATTTGCTTAACTTCTCTTAACTTTCCGCTATTATCTCATAGCGTGGTAAATGTGCAGGTCACAACTTGTCCACCACAGCGTTTTTGAGTTTTTTGGTTGTGTATTTGCTGAGTTTGATGAGCAAAACCAAGAAATTCCATTAGCCTCCGTAGTGTAGCTGCGCCGCTCGGTATTCTTCTCCCCCGATCTAAAAGCAGCTTGGACCAACAATTAAAGGTAACGAACCTACTGCTATTACTAGGGGGATCATGGCGATGGGCCAATTTTCAAAAATGTTGAACTATCCCTATAAATCAGCTGTAAAACACACTCAAACAATTATTTATCATCCCATTTGTTTCTCATCTCTTGGTTACATTGTTAGACTGCATGAAAAGGTTGGTTTTGCATTTATGATTTAAGTTTTAACTCTCATTATTGTTCCTATTGTTATAACCGGGTCAAAATTGACCCTATAACACCACAAATGTCTTAATTTTAACCAGAGCATTTTGGAATTCTGTGAAAAAATTGTTTTGGTTTTATTTTGTTTAAATATAGGTTCCTGACAAAGTCAAAAAGCCTTGATGCTATAAACACATCTATGTGGTACTTTTGTGTATTTAAAACCTGAAAACGTGTCACCGGTGACCCGAATACAAGAGAAGGGCTAAAGGAGAACCTGCTCCGCCTTCAATACTGTGCTGGCGTACTGTATAACAATGGTATGCTGCCTGCCCAGCTGCAGACCTGAAGGCCCTCCAGAGGATCATATGAGAAAATCATAGGCTGCCCCCTCCCCTGCCATTTCTGGAAGACATCTCCAACACCAGATGTCTGAATAGTCAGAAACATAATAAAGGATAATACACACCCAAACTGTTATTTCCCTCCTGCCGTCTCTACAAGAGCTTCAGACTGAAAAACAGTTCAAAAACAAGTAACTACATACAACCTCAATCTGAGTTTTAACTTTTCCCTTTTGATATTCATTGGTCTTTCATCTTTGGTATTGATTTTTGGGATGTGTGCTTGTGGTTTCATCTTCTCTTGTTTGCACTGTTTCAGCTATAGTATAGCACCTTCAATTTCATTCTGTTTGTTCAATGACAGTAAAGCATTATTCTGTCCTGTCTGAAGTTTCCTTTTGTCTTTTTCTTGTCAGTCGAGACATATATTTCCTTCTCTGAGCGACCCAGCATCAGCCTGCAGGGCTGGAAGTTGAAGCCAACAGTGAAGTGCAGTTCTTCTAATGACCACAAGAGTGTGTCTAAAACAGCGAGTGAGTCAACATAAGATGAATATGATTACAGGCACAAAAAGCCATCTTGGTCTCTATCCCTACAATGTATGCAACTACTACAACTATTGATGATGTAAGGGGGGTGTGGCCTCTTTGAGTGATATGTGGTTGAAATATTGCATTAAGAATCACTCTTAGGTCTTCAAGCAGTTGTGCACAGACCTTTTGAAGGGCAGGGGCAAAAAGAAAAAAAAGGGCACATACAGCAGCCTGTCCTCGAACAGGGCACTTTAGCACGTGTTTTTCAACAATTGCTTTTTGTTGCTGTGTTTCATGCCATTTGAATGTTCTTCAGAGACAACAATGGTTAAAACAAGGAACCTAATGCAGGAAGCACACCAGGCAGGGTCCAGCTGCCTCCAGATAGCCAGGAAGTGCAGATGCAGTCCTTCAGCAGTTGGATCCACGCTGCAGAAATACAGACCAACCAACAGCTTGGGAGACAAACCAAGATCTGGGCGTCTGGGTTTCTTTAAGAAATGGTCGATGCATGTGCAGGGTTGAGTAAGGGAGTCCAAAAACTTTTTTTCAACACTGTAAATAAGCTAGGTGGAGTCAGACACCTCCGAGATGGTGACAGTGCAGCAACTCACTCTGTGATGACCTGTGGGTGACGTCAAGGTGGCTACATCTATTTTTATAACAGTCTATGGTCATGACCTACTGTATGATTATATTGAACTCTACATAATATTTAAAACCCAACTATTCTGCAAGTTTTGGAAATTCATTCCTAGACTTGAGCTTGGAGTACATGGGTGTGTGGTCAGGATGTCTCCTGGATGGAGAAGATCCTGGAGAGATTTTATTTCCCATCTAACCTGGGAGGAGAAAGCTGCAAAGAGCTGAGGATAGAACATCTGGGAAACTGTTTGTAATAATACATCCATCATGGTAAGTTCATATATTTTCAGATCTATGGGATTTATTGGCATTAGGTCTTGTGGTTATGGCATGCAGGAAGAAAAGTATAGGACCTTTGGTAGATTTCACCACTCAGGTCCACTCTTGTTGTGTTCTCACTCCAACTCTTCTGGGTTAAAAAAAAAAAAAGAGAGAGATGAAAATAAAAACTAATCCAAAATTCCAATGTCCTTAGTTTTCTTGAATAACCCCACTTCAACAGCTGTGGTGAATACATGTTGAGAAATTTGGACGACTATGCTCTCTAGCCACTTCAATATCTCTTTATGTCGGTTGTTGGTTCAGTCCTGCCGTCTGCATGGATAAGTTGAGGAAAACATTACTATGTAAGGCAGTCAGCAAACCATGGTGATGTTGCAGTACAGTGCAGTCGGTTTCTACATACTGATCCCTGACACTGATAGATCTATCTGCTGCTCTGAAAGACAGGGGTGTTAATTTTTAATGTTTGGAATATAAGGATGCATAAATGATTTCCCAGGAGGCAGGATGGGCTGGTCCATTATGTATCCTTGTACTGTAGCTGTCATCAGTGTGAGACAGAGGGAGACAAGCCTCAGCACAGGGGGGCTCCAAACAGTTTCAGCGGAGGCTCACTAGCTTTTTTATGTCTTTGGTTCAGTCTTAAGTCACATAACATAATCATGATCCTACACACTTTGAAAACCCCTGTGGATATAAATGTTTAATCAACATACCATGACTGCTCTGAGCTATTAGATATATGAAAATAAAAGGCTGTGAGAATAAACATTGATTTTTTTTTTCATTCCATATGAGCTGCAGGTGTCTCTGCAGCTGATGTCTGCTGAGATCCTGTAGGATCCAACTGCAGACACCAAACCCCGGGTAACAAAAAGGTGTTTATTATGCAAGGTAAAACACAAAGTACAAACACAAAGTAACAACAAAAAGCTCAAGAGGCAAATAACACAAAGTACAAAATGAAAATGAGAAAGTACAACACAAAAGACACCAAGAAACCAAGGATTCACTGGGGAAATGGTACAACGAAGCACAAGCGCACAGGAGGGACAGGCTGGTGAGGACGGCAAGACGAACTGGGAACTGGGAAGAATAAATACACAGATAAAGGAGACACAATGAGACACAGGGAAACAGGGAAAACTCGAACTAAACCAGGGAACAGTAGAGGAGACGACAACTGTAGTTTGCACCAATACTAACGACTGACCTATATATGTTAAGCGGTGCATAGGTGTATATAAAATATAAATGACTTTTGCTTGTTGTGTCGGCACAGATGAGATTCACAGTTTCAGGGTGAATCCACTTGTCCTCCATCTTCGTATTAGTGAGGTCATGAGGTCATGTTTGCCCTGACTCTGGAGCATGAATGAGTTGATCTGTTTATTATATACAGGCTGAGACGCTGAAGGATATCTCAGCAGTGATCTCCCTCTGTAGAACAGTTTCTGTCTCATCTCGTGAACATTGGTTAAGGTCAAACTCTAGGAACAATCTGTTTCCACTGCCAATATTGACACTCAGATAATAAAGCAAATACAAACACGCGCAACCTCACATGACATCAATAGAGTAGATTAAGACAAAAAAAAGATATGCTCATTAGAGACAGAGGAGAAAGTCAAAGAGGAAATAACTGTGTGTGGACAACATGTCTGATAAGATCAACTCTCTGTGACATTAATGATCCAAATCCAAAGGTATACACTCTAGCATGGGACTCAGTGACAGAGGGAGCGGGTGGATCAGTGTTTAGTTTCGCCGCCCCATCAACATGGAACAATCTCTAGGCTGAACTGAAAATGTCTGAACTCGTATCTTTTAATGTTTTCCGTCACTTCCTAAAGGACCGACAACAAAAATAAATTGAGCGGTGCCTCTGCTGACCATTCTTGCCACCATGACCCCCTTGCTCCTTGCACTTTGTTTTAACCTCTATTGTACTATGGCCCTATTTATTGTAATGTAATATTGTAATGTATTTTGTATCTTATGGAAATGTTGACGACGTGTGCTGCTGCCTTCTTGGCCAGATCGCCCTTGAAAACGAGATTTCGATCTCAACGGGTCTTTTTTTACCTGGTTAAATAAAGGCTAAATAAATACATTTTTAAAAAATCAGTCAGGGTTGGTGAAAGTTGCAATAAGGTAAGACAAGATAAAGTCGAATAATGAAATACATATTTGTACAATAACTCATTCAGCAGGAAAAAAAAAGAATTCTGATCCAGGTGGAGTCTCTGCAGTTTTCTGTTGCATTAGATGGATTGTCACAGACATGGAACAATTTTTTACACACTTGTTTGGCAGAATTTTGTCTCACTATGTAAAAACATAACAAATCAGCCTTACAAGCTGGACATCTCACGCGTGTCACTACAATCAAAACCTGACAAAGGCACATGCAGACACATGCACCTTGTTAATTACTCACAATCTACTGTCACAACAGTACAGTGATGCTTGCGCATCATCCTGGGGGTGTGTCTATTGACTGGTCTTCTCTGCTCTTGTCTAGGCTATATGTCATTCACTTCTCTTCTTCTCACTTTTACTACTTTGCAAAGTTCTCACAGAAGTTTAACTGAGGTCTACATGCTCAGACCGAAGTGTTTTCCCCACAATCATTGTTGATGTGTACAGTATATTGTATTTTTACAAAGGCACTTTTGCAAGTGTGTATTATTGAAAACAAGATTATAAGAGCAGACATTGTGTTTGTACTTTCGGTTCCTTTGTCAAAGGCGTAGGGGTCCAGTTTTGATGCTTTGGTCAGAGACTTCATTTTTAGTGTGTGAGAAATCACAAAAGTGACTCTTTAAACTTTACACAATCTGTAACTTTTGCTTTTACAGGTTTCTAAATCAAAGGTCACAAGGTTTTTTTTTCTCCAACCTGGAGCTGAATTATCCACAGAGGAGGGTCCTCCTCCACCACACATGAAATAAACTATATCTGATCTGAGATATAATTGGGGGTTTGGACCATTTAAAATATAAGTATATGACATTTGTGACCCTAGAGTGGTATATTGTTGATTGGAATTTGTTTCAGTGGGCTTCACACACTGACATAAAAACACAAACATACACCCAATACAATACATGATATGTCAGTTGTATTACAATGATAAAAAAAAAAACATCCTATGGATATATGAAGGTGTGTGTTCATAACATATGAGAAATACCAACACCAGAATTTGCATAGAGCCTACATATAAAAATATATATGTGAGGGCCATGTTGCTGTATTACTTAAACTGAGATGATGTGTGACGAAGTCTGATTTAACTAACATGTCCGAAATGAATGAATGAATAAATAAATAAATAAATATACACTTACTATGTATGTTTATGCAAATTCTACAAATTCATGTATTTCATATATTTACTCCAATTCTTAATATGTTTCATATATCATTTTTCATATGCACATATATGTCATATATATAAAAATGATATATATATATATATATATATATATATATATATATATATATGTAAATGTATTACATTTATATATGGGACAGAGGACTGACTGTACAGCAGCATCTTACAGAACTTTGGCTCCATCTAGTGTTCAGACCCCGACACTGACTCACACTGACTGGTGAAACCTATTTTATCAAGACCTGACTTGGAAAAATTAGTCCATGCTTTTATTACAACTCGTCTTGATTACTGCAACTCTCTGTACATAGGGATCAGCCAGCTGTTGCTGACAGTCCCCAAAACAAGGCTGAAGCTCAGAGGTGACAGAGCATTGCCGCTGCTGCACCCAAGCTCTGGAATGAGCTACCCCTGAATGTTAGACAGGCCTCCTCGCTTCCTGTTTTTAAATCTCTTTTAAAAACACACTTTTACTCCCTTGCTTTTAACTCACCTTAATTTTAATTTTTTATCTGTCACTCCCTATAAAAGCACTTGCAGTGAGCTGGTCCGTTTGTTTGTTTTTAAAGTGATTTTGTGTTTATGTGCTTATGTCTTTTATCTTTTAATGTCCCAATGTAAAGCACTTTAGCTTCCCCTGTGGTTTTTTAAATGTGCTATATAAATAAAGTTGATTGATTGACTGCAGTGAAATCTGGTCTCAGCTGGTGGTGCTCACACACCTGACTGATTAGCAGCTACTTAAACTCAGGTGTGTCTCTTGCTCAGTTTTACTCTCTCTGCTTGTTGCTCTGTTTGCGTGTCCTTCTTCTCCACAAGGTAAAGTAACTCTGCTCTCTTCACCAACAATATTGAGGATGAAGTGCACTTTCTGGGCGATGGTAGCAGTGACATGAGCTTTTAAAATATTGTATCCAATTAAATGTAAACCTCTCTTTGGTGAGTTCATTGTGGTGGATCTTTAAGGTGTTTTGCTCACCCACACAGCAGATTACATTTTGAGTCTAAATCAGGTTTAACTAAAAGGAACATGAAGGTTGAGCAGTCTGGTTGAAATATTGCAACACTGTCTGGGCTGTTTTGTTTCAATTATAACAAACAATTGCAAAAATTATTTTGCTGTGAAAAGCTCAAATGTCATAAATCTCTTTGACAGAGTCTATGTAAATGCAGATCAGCACTGCTATGTGTGCTACTTAAGATATTTGGCTTGTCAAGGCTGGTATAGCTCAGGGCAGAGGCTGTAGTTTAAACGCTGTATTCTTACACCATGCTGCTGCAGTGTGCCAAGTATGT
Organism: Trachurus trachurus; assembly: GCF_905171665.1. Classification (NCBI taxonomy): domain Eukaryota; kingdom Metazoa; phylum Chordata; class Actinopteri; order Carangiformes; family Carangidae; genus Trachurus; species Trachurus trachurus. The sequence goes on from NC_139900.1 coordinate 25,191,095, forward strand.
ATTAATGTACCAATGAAACTGGTCCCCAGAGCTATGTTCTTGGATTAAAAGATACTGTAAAATGTTTGTACAATGTGCATGAGCATCAGTGGGGAGTTAAAGGGATAGTTCACCCAAAATTGAAATTTCACTCATTATCTACTCACCCTCATGTCGACTAAAGGCTGGGAGACTTATCCGTGGCTTCTCTGAGTTACAGGGGGTCTCGGCGTAGCAGTGCATGTCCATTTAACGGTTGCAAATGGATACCAACTGTCTTCGTAACAAAAAGACACGCCAAAAAACATCCAAATACCTCCATGCTGCTCGTATGTAATGTCCGTCTTGTATTGAAGCCCCGAAATGCGAAATTGTCCCCCAAAAAATTAAATAAGTCTATATTTCAAGCTTGTTTTGTAGCGGAAGCTTCTCGAAGCTCCTCTTCCCGGTTCGTCAAATTTGGATGAACTGGGAAGAGGACGGACCCTGGTTCGTCCAAATTTGACGAACCGGGAAGAGGAGCTTCCGCTACAAACAAGCTTGAAATATAGACTTATAAAAAAAATTTCGGGGCTTCAACAGACATTACATACGAGCAGCATGGAGGTATTTGGCTGTTTTTTGGTGAGTCTTTTTGTTACAAAGACAGTTGTATCCATTTGCAACCGTTATATGGACATGCACTGCTACGCCGAGACCCCCTGTAACTCCACGGATAAGCCACGGATAACTCTGAAACTTCTCCCAGCCCTTTCAATTTTGGGTGAACTATCCCTTTAATTCTGCGGTCCAACTGTGGTTTGTCCTTGCTGTGGGTAACAAACCTCATTCCTCCTCCATCCTGTACAGGTTCAGTATGACTCTCCAAGGACCAGAGAGCCAGAACCTGCATTCAGGCATCAACAGCAATGCACCAAGCTCTGGGCAGGATCCGAGACTGCACGGCAACAATCATCAAGATCCAGGACCTTTACCCCATCCCCAACACCATGCGTCTACCCGTCCACTCTTCTACCTCCCTGCTCCACCTCCAGTCCCTTTCCTCCAGTACCAGTGGCCCATGCCCTTCTCCTACAACCCCTTTGGTGGCTTTCCAGGCATGGGTGAGTGTTGTAAGATCTACAGGTAAAACAAAGGTGAAAGAACTTTTCCAAACCATGTCACTACTCTGGTGCTGATATTGTGAGGTAGTAATCATGTACATTACCAGGTACACTGCGAAAAACTCAAATATCTTACCAAGAATATTTGTCTTATTTCTAGTCAAAATTTCATCTCTAGTCAAAACAAATCTCATTATACTTAAAAAAAGACTCATCACATAAAAAGTAGCCTTTTTAAACACTTTTTCACTTCTTTCAAGCATATTTTCACTTGAAATAAGTAGAAAAATCTGATAGTGGAGCAGGTTTTTCTTCTTTATTACAAGCACAAAAAAACTTGCTTTCACTGGCAGATTTTTCTACTTATTTCAAGTGAAAATTTGTTTGAAACAAGTGGAATTTATCTAAAAACTTAGTTGGTTACTTATTTTAAGTGGAAAGAGATTAGTTTTGACTAGAAATGAGACATTTTGACAAAGAAGACAAATATTCTTGGAAAGATTTTGAGTTTTTGCAGTGTATATAATTTAAATCATCTATGTGAGACATATTTTCTTTCTTCCCCTCAGGCTATGGTATGGTCATGCCCCCATTCCCTCCTCCTCCCCCCTACATGGAGCCTCCATCCTATGTTCTCCCCCACCCTCATGTCCAAGCAGTCGACTACAGACGTTTGCTCCACCCCCAGGGCCACGCTCCCAGCGTACCCTATCAGAATCCCAACCAGACCCGCAGAGTCCGACCACCACATGCAGTACCGGTCAGGCAGATGGTGAACTCTGAGGTCCAAACTGAACCTGCGCACAGAGGTGTAGTAGGTGGTTATCGTGGGGGGAGCATAACTGTAAACTCAGATTCTGGGCACGGAACTACCTCAAGCTCTCCATCTTCAAGCTCCAGTTCCCAGAAAGGAGGCTCCACTGACGTTGAGGTTAACACGGAGGACTTCCAAGTTGAGAGGACCGGCACTAGCAGGGCAGTCAAACATGGCGTCAATGTTCTAGGTCCTAATGGAACAAAGGCTGTCCAGTCTCCTATCATTGCAACTCAAGAAGCTCAGAAGAGCCGTAAATACAGCATTGGTCAGGAGAACATTCCCCCCTGTAGAAGCCGCCACTGCAACGTGTGGTCGGCAAGTTCTCCAGATAGCATGGTCCCAGTGTGTACCTCCTCTCAGCAAGAGGATGATGGTGTTCGAGAGAGACGGGTTTCTATTCCTGACATATTGATGAGCTGGGGAGGGGGCACACCGCAAGAGGCGACGCTGAAGACGGCAGACAAGGTGCTGTCTCAGAATGGCGAGCACCAGGTGCTATCTTCAGAAAAGTGTGTTTATCAGAGTCCAGCTGGAACCCAGAAGGACCAGGTGGTGGCTGATGCTGCTAATGAAGATGCTGAAGATATCTTGACTTCTAAGAATGGTGTAAATGTTGAGATCCTGAAGCAACCTGCTCTCGATGAGTCCAAAGGAGACAATGAGCCCGTAGAGATGGTTGAATCTGTGAGCCAGTGTCTTCCACACAATGAGGAGCTGATGCACTCGCCAAACAAATCCCACAAGCTCCCTGACAATGAGCAAACCGATGGCAATGAGACAACTCTGCTTGATGACACCACGGACATAATTCCCTATCAAATGCCTAGCCGTAAAATGAATGAGTCCGTTTGGTCTGTGGAATCTCTAGCCCCTTTTATCCCCACAAAGGAGTGGCTGCTGCAGAACAGCATGTTTGAGCCCGAGGTCATCATTGAGATAGTGGAGGAAGCTGAGAACTGTCGACACACGACCCAAAACGATAACCCGTCTGTCGAAGCTGGCAGGCAGACTCGCAGGGTTTCCTCTTCTGACTTGGCCCCGATGTCAGACAGCTGGCTGGACTTTAGCATGCCAGCTGAGAAGCATAGTATACCCAAGAAGCCAGAATTGGAGCGTGAGATTCTCTCTGAAATTGGAAGACTGAAGGAAGGCCAGAACCCGGCTCCTTCCGAAAAGGATTGTTCAGCTTCCCCTACTCGCCTGCAGAGTAAAACAATTATGTGTTCTACCACCTCTGACGGTGTAGATGAAAATGGGTCTTCTGAACCTGAGGCTAATGGAAGCCCAAACCAGGAAAGTCTTATAGATGAGCAGCGGGCAAACAGTCCTGGCTCCCCTGAGGAGCATGCACCTCTGTTCCTGAGCTCCGCAGCAGGACAGACGGTCTCATCTACGGATCACCCGACTGTCCAGAATAAAGTGGACAGTGGAACACGCGGGAATGAAGAAGTCAGAAATGAGCAGCTGTGTGTCCCGAAGGCCGAGATATGTCAAGTGTCCCCATCAAAGGGACCTTTAGTGGACAGTGGCGTCCAGTGCACTGAAATTGCGTGTTTTTGCGAGGAACTGCACAGTGGCATGGGACACAACAGAAGGAATCCTTCAAAATACTTGGGTAATGATCTGGATTTAACATTGAATGTGTTGGCTGTGTCTTCTGTGGTGTAGCTCTAACTTGTTTGTCTCATAGACATGAAGAGGGGAAATAATGGGAATGCTGAAGGAACCTGCATGAATGGACAGCACAGAAACCAGAAGAGGCACGGCCAGTGGAAGAACAGGGGTTCAGGTAAGACATGCAATACAGCACACCACCACAACCATCAGCAGTTCAGCTTTGGTGTGGTTTATGACCATACCTGCAAAATCACTTGTTTCACTCATCACTGTGTTTTTCCTTTTTGTCTGTATAGTAATTCTGGACACTGTCATTTCATACAATTTCAGTCCTAGAAAGTGATGGCGTCATGTCAGAAAAGAGACATTCAACAAAATATTTAAATGTATTGTTTTAATATATCAACCAACAAGAACAACTGTTTTTTAATTTTAATTCAAAGCCATGTAGGTTATGATATATTGTACATGCCTGCCCCAAGACAACTGTGCTCAAAATACCATAGAAACATAAATACAGGAAGTCTGAATGGAAACTCTGACCTTTGACCGACAGTGACTAAAGCTAAACCACAGTAATTGTTTCTCTGAGCTCTTTAATTTTACTGAGTTAATTGTCTCCACAGAGAAACATGGTAACCAGCATGGCAACCAGCATGGCAACCAGCAGGGCAACCAGCAGGAGGTCTACAACGGCTTCCATGGCAAACCTGGAAAATCTAAAGGTGAGGACCACAGATTTAAATATTAATGCCCACTTGTCTTTTCATTTCGATAATTAGTTGTCAATTAGCCTAAATGAAAGCCTTGAGAATACTACTGCAACTTTTATTTGCAGTGGTTGTGAATTTGTCTTTAAACCATGTGGCAGTCTTCGATCCAGCCATTTATTTTGAAAGGCTTGACAATATTCCCTAACTATCTTTTTCACTGGCTTCTTCTTGCAGGTGGAAATGGAAGAAATCCACGATACTGACTGACCTGTCTCACGACAACATTGTTTTTAACATGAATCGATTTAAAATTAATTTAAAATTTAAAAATGTATATCATATTTTTCAATAAAAGCTTTTCTAAAAGTCATGTGTACTTTGTTTTTGTTCTTTTGCTTATGAATTCCTGTTGACCTCCCTTCCGCAGGGCACCACCAACTTCAAAGCTGAAAAGAAAAACTTGACAAGTTGGGACATGGCTGTAGCCTCGTAAACCAGCCTCTCACGGAAATGCATTTCATTTCATTTCTCGGGAGAGTCTGGCCTCATCCCCCCCCTGCAAGCGTTTGGGGTGGGCCGGAGCTGGGTGGGAGTAGTAGCAAAGACGGTTTAATATCTTTGGTAGTAGCGTTGACAGACAACCCCATTCAGCCAATCAGCAAGTTGGTGTAGTGACGGGGCGTTGCACCAGTCGGTCCCTGATTGGCCAACATGCTGTGTCAATCACAGCGGGCGACGCTGATTGGCTCGGCCTTCTGAGGGTTTCAGTCCAAACGCTTAGAATGGGGATGAGGCCAGACTCTCCCTCGGAATGAAATGAAATGCACTTCCGCGAGAGGCTGGTTTACGAGGCTAACATGGCTGGTCCTGTCTGTTTAATCATGACTGAAGGCAGTGAAAAGGTAACGGTACTTTATTTGTCACATATACAGCTAGTACAGTGAAATTCTTTCTCTGCATTTAACCCATCCCTGAGGAGCAGTGGGCAGCCACGGTGCAGCGCCCGGGGACCAACTCCAGATTATGAGCCAGTGCCTTTGGTCAGGGGCACTGACTGGAGGATTAACCTAGCCGACATGTTTTTAGTGGTGGGGGAAACCGGAGCACCCGGAGGAAACCCACGCAGACACGGGGAGAACATGCAAACTCCACACAGAAAGGACCTGGGCGGCCGGGGATTGCTGTGAGGCAACGGTGCTAACCACTGTGCCACCGTGCCGCCTGCCCAGTGGGAGTGGGCCCTGTAAAGAAGGTTCAACAACCAGAAGTGAACCTGACCTCTGCTCCTGCTCCATTACAAACCTCTGACCCCTGATGCTTTTGGGATGAAATGTTTCTGTTGAAACTTGCACATGAGTTTTTTCACGTTGCTGGCTTGAATATGCACAACTCACAAAAAGTTAGAGGTATTTGACTTTTGGGTGATTTGTGGAAAATGTAAAAAGTTGATGCTACAGTGATATATAAGGCATTTAAGTAGAAGTATAGACTAGTCATTTCAACAATGTATTGAAACAGCGGTAGGTATACCAGAACAAAAATTGTCAGCCTTTCTGTGACTCATCCAGTCTCTCTGTCTCTGTTCAACCTGCTGATGGCACTCTAAACTCAGTGGACACTTCCTTCTGACAACATCCTGTCTGAAGCCTTGCATCAAAGGGGTGGATCGGACTACGCCTAGACATAAATCAGACAGCTGCCATATTGCATAGGCTGCAGCAGATGGGTGATCCATTCATCTGCATTAAAAAAACTACTCATAACTCTGTGAAAATGTGTCCGTACATATTACTTGAAATATTTGCATAATGTTACAATAGTGTTACTTTCACAGAAAAGTTCATGATTAAAATTCTTCATTGATTTTAAGTATGCAGTAACTGCATTTCTGATGTTCATGACAAACCAAACAGTTTGAAAAGCTGTCAAAAACGGATCAAGTTCTGGTTATTTTAGTAGAACATGCATCAGGTCTGCTCGCTCTGACGCAAGGTGGCAGCTGTGTGGCCACACTGCAGCGCTGGGGGAGTCATCTAGTCTTCTTATCTATGCTCAACATGGTCCAGGCACTGTTGATGGATTGTGTGTTGTCTTGGTCTGATGATGTCAGAATGTGTGCAGCATGATGGAGAGGACTGTTTCAATACAAACTGTCATTGAAGCAGAACATTTATTGGGACATTTATTTCTTTATTGCATTCAAAAGTTTAGAGAAGGTCAAATTAAAGGGACAACGAGGAGTTTCTCCATCGGCAGAAAATTCTGCAACAATAAAAAAGTCTCATATTAATGTGGATGAATCTACGTTACCCACACTTGTTAATGGTTCCATTTTCGATAAATATTTTGTTTTGTCTCTATCGTTATTTTGTTGTTATTAGTGGTGGTGGAAATGCTGGGCGAGCCGACCAGCGTTTCCTTACTTCCAGTTTCGCGGACGCTGCCCGGCGGGTCATGAGAATAACGCCGCCGGATCGCCGTTTATGGTTGGAACTACGAACTACCAAGAATTTCACCGTGCGCGCGGAGGCTCATGGGAAATGTAGTGTGAAAACACTTTGCTTTCCAAAACTCCTTGTTGTCCCTTTAAGTTATAGTGCATTTTAGGTGCATTCTGAAATATCACCCCAAGCCCAATACCCCTAAGTGTTTGAGTAGTGTACTTGGAACATCAAAGCTCAAATTGTCCTAAAACTGTATTTGAAGATAGATCCAACAGTCACCGACTACAGTAAATGCTGCCTGAAGCAGAGTGATAGCTGGTTTTTCCTGTGCAGGAGGAAGGATTAAACAGAACACACACGAGAAGCTGTTTGACTGGAGGTAAAAAGGAAGCTCTCAGACTCTAATGGTGAAATGAAATTGTCTTTAATGGGATATTAGCAGTACAATTACACATACAATATTCAAACTGTCTGTTCAGAGCTGGAGATCCTGTTTTCTTCTACAATGTCTACAATAGCTATGTGAAGCAGAGCTGTGGACCAGTATCAGATCACACAGTGGACTCACTGTCTAATGCATTCATTTCCTTCATAATGAGACCAAACATTATCAGATCAGTCAGATGCAACGACCTACGTCCTGAGGTCATAAGTCACAGCCCAGCCGGGCGATCTCATCCAGCAGGAAGTCCACGTCCTCCAGCTGTGTGGCAGGATTGGAGAACACACACCTGAAGAAGTTGACTCTGGTTCCCAAAGGCTGATAGCCAATCAGCACGGAGCCCTTCTCCATCATCCTGGCTTTGATACGAGGAGCCACCTGCAAGAGACAGCGAAGATCAGCATCAGTATGAACTCATTCTAAAACCTGTCTCTGCACAGTGTAAATATGGATGTCAGTGTGCAGCAGTGGTGTCCGTCCCTCTCTGTGTCAGGAGCTGACCTGATGGAGTCTTGAGTCTTTGTCCGGTCCAGGAGGCAGGTCTCTCAGACTGGGAGGGATGTACCAGAAACACACATTACTGTGCTCTGGCTGTGTTGGAGAGGCAGAGACAAACCAGTAAGAACCGACAGGTGATTCATATGGATAGTAATATATTTCAACCATCCCAAACTGTTTAATATGATACACAATAGATACATTCTATATGGTTTGACTGGATTTCTACACTGACGCTTCAAAGATGTGACCTGATCTTCATCAAAGTCCCTGAGCTACTAATAGTCATTAACACCAGTAACATCCAAGCCATTTTAACATTTAAAGGCTAGACTGGATATGTGTTGCAGATATCTGTAATTCAGTTTTGCCTAGTCAAAAAGAATATTTCAGATATCCGCAACTACTATCTTCCTTGGACAAACATCACTTTTGCCATTCATGTGTATGGGGTTTTTTATTACAGATGTCTATAATTCAGTTGCAGATATCCGCTATGTGAATTACGGATATCTGTAACCTGAATTATGACTAGTACTAATTCCAGTTTGAGATATCTACAATTTGATTCTGACTGGTCATAATTCCACTTAACGATATCTTTAATTCACCTCAATTAAAGATATCTACATGTCACTTTTCAGATATCTTAAATTAAGTTTTGACTAGGCGATATGACGTTGTAGATATCTGTAAACTGAATTATGACTAGTCAAAATGACGTTGTAGATATCTCAAACTGGAATTACTACTAGTCGGAATTCAGTTGCAACTGAATTGTAGATAACTGTATGGGGTTTGCCATACACATGAATGGCAAAAGTGACGTCATTTGTCCTAGGAAGAGCGTAGAGTAGTTGTGGATATCTGAAATGTTCTTTTTGACTAGGCAAGTCAGAAAGATGTTGTTGATATCTACAATGTTAATTCTGGATATAGTCAAACTTAGCTTTTAAATGTTAAATCTGCTTGCCATAGTGCTACAGCTCTGTCTCATCTCCCTGACCTGCAGAACAGGAAGATTGAGGAAATCCTTCATTCCTGCTGCCACGTGCACAATGCCATTTGTTAGGGTATACATGTTTACTTGGCTTTTATATCATATCATTTTAGGTTACGTAAGCTGCTGTACAATTTGAATTTCCCTCCAGGGGTTGAATAAAGTATTGTTCTTCTTTTCTTCTTTCTTCGTCCTGCAGCGAAGAGAGAGGAGCCGTCCACCAACGCTGCTTTCCTGCTCCATCAAGGTGCCATGAAGTGGATGATCCTAGTTGTTCAGAATGACCTCCACCATCTTCAGTGTGCATCTCTCCACCACATCCCCCACTGAGTCCATATATGACCAGTGACCACCTGCCTAATATTATCTTGGTCCCTTTTGCTGTGATATGTTCTGACAGCTTTCTATCAGAAGCAGCAGTCTGAGCAACAGTAGCTGGGCCAACCTTCTGGCGAAGCTTTGATTTATTAACTGGTTGGTCCTGCTTTGTCTCCAATAACCTGAACCCACATCAGACTGATTCTCAGGAGCTCTCTGAGCTCAGTCCGCAACATCTCTACAGGATTCAGGTCTGGGCTCTGACTTCAATGTTTACGGTCATCATCAGCTTCTCCTCATCTTCAGCAGTTGGACAGACACTCAGATTTTAATCTGTGGGAGACCTGGACAAACTTGGTGATTGATGAAGTGGGTCTGTCCAGGTCCAGAGGAAGCAAAGACCCAGATACTGATGCTCCCTCCACCCTGCTTCACCTCTGGGAGGATGTGTGCAGACCGAGCTGATGTTCTTCAACCTCTCAAAAGTCTCATCAGTCCATTCACCCATAGTCTTGTGGAGATTTAAAGGGATAGTTCACCCAAAATTGAATTTCCACTCATTATCTACTCACCCTCATGTCGACTAAGGGCTGGGAGAAGTTTCAGAGTTATCCATGGCTTCTCTGAGTTACAGGGGGTCTCGGCGTAGCAGTGCATGTCCATATAACGGTTGCAAATGGATACCAACTGTCTTTGTAACAAAAAGACACACCAAAAACATCCAAATACCTCCATGCTGCTCGTATGTAATGCCCCTCTTGTATTGAAGCCCCGAAATGCAAAATTGTCCCGGAAAAAATTAAATAAGTCTATTTTTCAAGCTTGTTTTGTAGCGGAAGCTCCTCTTCCCGGTTCGTCAAATTTGGACGAACCAGGGTCTGTCCTCTTCCCAGTTCGTCCAAATTTGATGAACCGGGAAGAGGAGCTTCGAGAAGCTTCCGCTACAAAACAAGCTTGAAATATAGACTTATTTAATTTTTTTCGGGACAATTTTGCATTTCGGGGCTTCAATACAAGATGGACATTACATACGAGCAGCATGGAGGTATTTGGATGTTTTTTGGTGTGTCTTTTTGTTACGAAGACAGTTGGTATCCTTTTGCAACCGTTATATGGACATGCACTGCTACGCTGAGACCCCCTGTAACTCAGAGAAGCCACGGATAACTCTGAAACTTCTCCCAGCCCTTAGTCCACATGAGGGTGAGTAGATAATGAGTCACATTTCAATTTTGGGTGAACTATCCCTTTAAACTGGGGCCAGTGATGGAGTCTCTTCCTCTGCCATGCTGTAGCTCATCTTAATGCGATCCCCAACGGTTCTCATCAATCATCCCAACAATTTACCTTCAAGACATCTGTCAGAGCTGAGCCAGGGTGGAGCTTCCTTCCCCCACTCTTTTACAGTACTTTGAACATGGCACACTGTAGGGTTTGATGTGAAAAGCAGCCTCACCTTGTTTTTAAAGACCAGTTCAAAGTCCCTCCTCCTCTGCAGCTGATCGTACAGATACTCAGCGTTGTCCAGGCATTTGTTGACCTGAGATCCAAACCCCTGTGAGCCCTGAGAGGCAAACACACACATCTTGACAAAGACACTGTAAATTACAATCATTCATTGTTCAGGTGAGTTTCATAATAATAGATGATAAAATGACATGAGATAAGAGGTGATGAGATAAAATGAGGAATTTTTATGCTGGAGAGGAAGACGTCTGACATCTGCTGAGCCAGAATGAGAGACACGATCACTGTACATACACTCTACCTTTGCCTTCCACATGAGCCAGAGTTTGAAGACGTCGACATGTCGGCCACACTGGATGCTCTTATCTCCAGTGTCGTAGCTCACATCGTAAGGTTTGTCTGTCTGGAACAGGTACTCAGCCCCCAACTCATTACAGTCCTGTAGGAGGCCCTGGAGGAGAGAGGCAGCAGAGAATTATCTATCTATCTATCTATCTATCTATCTATCTATCTATCTATCTATCTATCTATCTATCTATCTATCTATCTATCTATCTATCTATCTATCTATCTATCTATCTATCTATCTATCTATCATAGATAGCTCCATAATACTGTAATCACCATAATACAGTAAAACATCAGTGTATACCCTATATAGTCTTGTGTTCCCTATTTTTTTTTATAGTATATTTAAAGCCCCTGTACTGAGCTTGTAACTGGATACGCAAAAGTCTCTGGTTTCTGCTGATGTGTCTCTGTTACCTACAACTGCAAATGAGTCCATCAGTGTGAAGATACGTTATTTCTAAGTAGTCTAATTCTATACCTCTGGAAGGCATGGTCGGGTCAGACCACTGACGAAACCATACGAATAGATACATTACGCTGCAAAAAAAAAAAAAAAGCAAGTCCCATCTTCTTTCTGACATTTCCAAAACAAATCTACACACGCCGGCCAGACAAACGTCTTCATGACAGTGGGAAATGCAGTCTTCATTCCGACAAAACACCACCGCGTTCGTCCACAGGGACCACCAAAATCAACACTAAATGAAAAATCTGTACAGGGGCTTTGCTGTAAATTATTATCTTATTTTTATGTATTGTCTATTTTATAATATATGGAATGAATGGTTCTTGTCAGTTTGTGAAGCCCACTTACAGTATGTCAACATGGCAAGAAAGTACTGAGCATTAAAGTGACGGACAGAGGATAATTTCTTACTCTCTTCTTGACCAGAATGGCGGAGCACTGCAGGGGGACGCCCATCATCTTGTGAGGATTCCACGTCACTGAGCAGGCTCTGCATCAGAAACAACAAGTCAAAACGACTGACACTGACAACCCGACACCATGACGACAGCACGGACCAGCTCTCTTTCACAACACATACAGTATGACACACCAAAACCATCCTGGTGGAGCACAGCGAAACGTCACATTATGAACACGGACATCCACAAACATCATTTGTGATGAGCTGCACTGAGACTGAAGTGGTGGAAGATAAGCAGGTATTACAGTATTGTAACACAAAGGAAATGGGCAGCTGAGTGGACCGGCAGTCTGATTCAGTGAGTGTTTACTCCCTGTGTCGCTTGGCAACAAACTTTATCATTGCAGCAGAGTTGAGAGTGAGGCGTGGGCCAGCACGGACTGAGGATGCTGTGTGATGTGGTCAGTGTGTTGTGTGTCACTGCAGTTACCGCTCAATGCCCTGGAGCTTCATCCTGTGTCTGTCTGACATCAGCAGGCCTCCGCCCCACGCTGCCTGCAGGGACACAGACACAGACACACACACACACACACTCAGTCACTCATGTCCTGCACACACTGTCGCATCACAATATGTGTGTATAACACTGCTTAACCTTCGTCTTGTGTTAGCTTTCTGCTACCTCCTCTTGTGTTAGGGTCCGTTTTGACCCATGTTCAGCTGTAAAATTCACTAAAAACATTTTTTTTTTCATACAATTTGTTTTTCTTCTTTTGGTTACATTGTTAGGCTTCCTTATCCATGAAAATGTTGGTTTTAATATTTTTGGTTTCGGCTCCTGGGCCTTTTTTCTGTCAGTTTACCCATTGACTTCAATGTAACCTTCCTCTTGTCAGCTTTCTGCTACCATCTCTTGTGTTACGTAAAGCAGAAGTAAGCGATCCAGTCGTTTTGGCTAACTTCCTGTCAGCCGATGGAGTTAGCAGTCCCCGCCCTCGTCCCTACGTCACCACATTCACGCGCATCCCTTGGCTGCACACACAGAGAGGACCGCCCCTTTATGCCGTTCTCTCTCCTCATTGGATAAAGGTTGTAGGATACAAGGAAAGTTTTCTCCTCGGCTTACAGCAGAGCAGAGTGACTGACAGACCCGTGTAAATGATTGCCGTCGGAAGATATAACTATTTAAGACTTATATTAACACAAATATTCTGCTTACTTCTGCTTTAAGGTCGGTTCTGCAAGTCTTAAATCAGCTGTAAAACACATTTGAAACAATTATTTATCATCCCATTTGATTCTCATCTCTTGGTTACGTTGTTAGGCTCCTTATCCATGAAAAGGTTGGTTTTGCACTCAAAATCGACGCTACCACAAATGTCATAATTTTAACCAGAGCATTTAAAGTTTTGTGAATTTTTTATTTTTATTTAAATAGCGGTTTCTGACAAAGTCAAAAAGCCTTGATGCAATAAACTAATTTATGTGGTACTTTTATGTATTAAAAACCTAAAAACGGGTCAGTGGCGACCCTAACACAAGAAGGTTAAATGATCCCTTGAAGGTTTCTAGTTTGGTTCCTAAAGGTTAACCAGAATATAAACCTCTGGATGATGGATCATTGATCCTGTTGTTGTGTGTTTAGTGGATACTTCAGGACCGGCCCTAGGGTTTTGGTGGCCCTACACAAGAGTTTGTTTGTGGCCCCCAAAACATTCCAAATACCAAGCACAAAGCACAAATACCAAATCACAAACTCTGCTTACAACTGAATGAACAGACACACACATACACACATACACATGTTTATGGGTTACAGTAAATGGAATTGAGATGGAACGCTGGTTGAGACGTTTCTGACCAAGGCCCCCCCATAGGTTAGAGTCACAATCAAAGTAAATTTGATGGACTATTAAGCTTATGAGCATGCTATTGTACTGGCTGCTTGTAATGACAATGCAAATGCATGTATTGTCTGATGAAGCTGTGTAGGCTAGGCAATGGCACATTGATCATTTATTTTTTCTCTTTTGTCTCTCTCTCTCTCATGTCTGTCCCTTCTTCTTTGTGTGTATATCTTGTTTGCTGTTTTCTTGGCCTGGCCTCTCAAGCAATCTGCCTGGTAAAATAAAGGTAAAATAAATAAAATAAAATAAATGTTATAAAAATTTGAAAACATGTCATTCATTCATATCATTCATAATAAAAAGCAACTTGTGTGTGTGTGTGTGTGTGTGTGTGTGTGTGTGTGTGTGTGTGTGTGTGTGTGTGTGTGTGTGTGTGTGTGTGTGTGTGTGTGTGTGTGTGTGTGCGTGTGTGCGTGTGTGTGTGTGTGTGTGTGTGTGTGTGCGTGCGTGCGTGTGTGAGAGAGACAGAGAGGGGTGCTGGGGCATCTTACATCAACATGCATCCACAGTGCGTGTTTGCTGCAGACGTCTGCGATAGCGCTGAGAGGGTCGAAGGCTCCGTACACTGTGGTCCCTGCTGTAGCATTCACATAGAACGGGACCAGACCCTGCAGAGGGAGATGACTCTGTCAGCTGGGACTGCATATACATACAGATGACAACTAAATGTGAATGTAAAGTTGTAGAAAGACACAGATTTTTGTGTCTGTTTTGTTGCGTCATACCCTCTCTTCAGCTGTAACAATGGAGGACTCCAGTTCAGCTGGGATCATTTTGCCTCTAACAGACATGAGAAGACAGAGGTTAAGTGAACATGTGCCTTGTTATTGTAATGCAGACTGTATATGACCAAGAATCTCTAAATATCTCATAGTGAAATACATAGACCTTACTATGAATGTTAAAGGGATAGTTCAACATTTTGGCACATTGACCCGTTGCCATAATCCCTATAGTCATAGCAGTAGGTTCGTTACCTTTATTTGTCGGTGGAAGCTATTTTTAGAATGGCCAAGCCGAGCGGCGAGCTGCTCAGAGCTACACTACGGAGGCTCATGGGATTTCTTGGTTTCCCTCATCAAACTCATCAAATACACAACCCAACAACTCCAAAACACTCTGGTGGACAAGTTGTGACCTGTACATTCACCACGCTATGAGATAATAATGAAACATTATAAGACAGAGTTGTTTTAGAGGTAAATTCATGCAAAACCGCTGATGCGCGTTGCCTTCAGGGACAGTTTTTCAGCAAGCAGACTGTATTTACCTCGAAAACAACTCTGTCTCATAATGTTCTGTTATTATCTCATAGCGTGGTGAATGTGCAGGTCACAACTTGTCCACCAGAGCGTTTTGGAATTGTTGGATTGTGTAATGAGTTTGATAAGGGAATCCAAGAAATCCCATTAGCCTCCATAGCATAGCCCTGAACAGCTCGCCGCTCAGCTCGGCCGTTCTTACACCGACAATTAAAGGTAATGAACCTACTGCTATGACTACAGGGATTATGGCAATGGGCCAATTTGCCCAAATGTTGAACCATCCCTTTAAACATGTTATATAGTGTGGGATTTCCCTCACATAAGGACATGCATCAAGCTACAACAGGTGAGCAAACATTTCCTTTGTCATGGATCACATTGACTATTACTGTAACAAACACATGTGTGTTTAGTGACTGTCCAACAAACCCACCTTTCATCACATTTCACCACAACCACATTCTCGCTGCCCAGCCCCAGCACAGCTGCAGATTTCTTCACTGAATAGTGGCTCTGAATGGGTGAAAAGAAAAACGAAAACCTTTCATCCTCATTTGTCATAGCTCAATGACACTCAGCTGCTTTGTTTGCCTCTGAGAAGAAGCTGCTCCCACGTATGTGTCAGGTGAAGCTGAATACAGGGGGCACCAGCAGCACACACACCCACACAGGTTCAGGGACAACATGCAACACACCCATAACCATGGATGACAAAAGGAGCTGTGATGCTCAAGCCATGCATCATGTGTGTTATGTTTAGAAGGTCTACCACCCATGCATGACTGGAAATAATTTAAGGTGAGACACTACAGGCAAAAACACAGTTTCTTCATGCACTGAACAATTTTGAGATTTGAGGCTGTTTTGCTTCCTTAACATGTCTTCTTTCAGAATAGTGGAAATAAATGGTAGAGAATCCACATAAAGGTGTGTTTGGTTGTGTGCAACCAAAAACGTAATAACGGCCAATAACGTAATAACAGCCAATAACGTAATCATTTTGGCCATTTTAAATGTAATAAAGCCAATAATGTAATAACATGCCAATAATGTAATAAAACTTTTGAGCCAATAACGTAATAACATTTTGCCAATAATGTAATAAGTTATTACATTATTGGCTGGTTATTACGTTATTGGCCTAGTATTAAAAAAACCTTTGACAATGTAATAACTGGTGCCGATAATGTAATAATACATAGATATGACTGCAGTTCTTGGAAATAAAAGGCAGTTTTGTGCAGTTTGCTAATCAAAAATAGGTATAGTGGATGACATAGTCGTAATATTTATTCATCCAAGATGTACTATCTTTCACCTCTCTCTCTCTCTCTCTCTCTCTCTCTCTCTCTCTCTCTCTCTCTCTCTCTCTCTCTCTCTCTCTCTCTCTCTCTCTCTCTCTCTCTCTCTCACTTCTACCATGCTTAGTTTGCAAACGGAAGAAGTAAGCATTGTAGGCTATCAACAACCTCCAAAACATGACCAAACTTGTGTATTGAATGGTGTCTGCCAGCCAGTTTATGTTTCAGTCATCTATAACTTCCTGCCTCAGACCTATGCCTCAGACAAACCATTGGGAATAGGTAATGTTAAATGTGATAATCCCAGCATGGCTCGGAGGAGGAATGGCATTGATTTGATTTTACCATTTATTTTTTTTTAATTAACATATTTAGCCATCATTTGTCCAACTTGATGGTTTGGTTAGCGTTATCTTGGAGGCTGTTGATAGCCTACAATGCTTACTTCTTCCGTTTGCAAACATATCATTAAGCATGGTAGAAGTGAGAGAGAGAGAGAGAGAGAGAGAGAGAGAGAGAGAGAGGAAAGAAAAGACATATCTTGGATGAATAAATATGACGACTTTGTCATCCACTTACCTATTTTTGATTAGCAAACTGCACAAAAACTGCAAAAAAAACCCTTTTATTTCCAAGAACTGCTGTCATATTTATGTATTATTACATTATCGACACCAGTTATTACCAGCCAATAATGTATTAACTTATTACATTATTGGCAAAAAGTTATTACGTTATTGGCTCAAAAGTTTTATTACATTATTGGCACATTATTACATTATTGGCTTTATTACATTTAAAATGGCCAAAATTATTACATTATTGGCTGTTATTACGTTATTGGCCGTTATTACGTTTTTGGTTGCTACAAGGTGGTTATTTTACTTTTTGTCTCTTTTGTCAGTAGATTTCTCCTAAACTCACCAAAAGTTCAACTGTGCCATGCCTGTCCTACAGACACCAAACCTTCCAGTTGTATCCCTTTACAGTATATATACTGAAGGTTTGGAGGGGATTGTTGATATATCATTCAAAGCCAGATTTATACAACATTTACCCCTAAAACACGAATTTAGATTTTAGGGCTGGTGACAGTATTTTCTCATTTACAGAGTGATAAAAAGAGATATCCAAAGTCCCCTCAGTAAAAACTTCTGACTCTAATATATCAGCAAAATGAAACAAGAATTTTGAAAGTGACTTATCCATTGTTCAGATTTCAGTTCTGGAAATGTATGCAAATTAGCACATAATTAATTACATATTGCCTTATTTAGGTATTTAAACATAAAAATTGACAAACAATGTAAGTGATAAACTTGGGAAGCTTCATGGTGATATCTGTTTTCACCCTATTCACCTGTAGTGGCTTACCTTAACAAAGAGACCTGAGCACAGACCTTTATTTTCATCATTAATGTATGCGTGTAGATGGCTGCTCATCCTGTAAAAATTCTAACATGAGGTGTGATTACATGCTCTGAGGTGAAGAGGGCCAGCCGAGGCAGCGCTCCCATCCCTCTGGTCTTCACATCAGGGTAGAAGTGATATCTGGCCACCAGGATGCTGTACAGGTTGGATATTGTGCCTCCTTCAGAGAACACAAGGGAGAGTTTATGAACAATGCACAGTCACAACTGTATTTTAAAAAAAAGTCCTAATCGTCATGTAATCACTGTGTGGCAGTTTTTGTTTTGCTGGGTTTGTTGTTGTTGTTTTCGAGTAGTGTAGATGCTTTATAATAAGCCACTTATTTTGGGGCTGCATGTGCACATCTGTCTTCTCCTCATATAGGTTCTTGTACACCATGCACCCCTTTTAAACAATTACAGTTTTAAGGAACCCCTGTTCATTCTCTCATCATTTATTCTTGTTCTAAACTGCTTTTATTTATTGTTATTGGAAATTGTTTCATTATTGTAAGTAGTTTTAATGCTGGAGGCGCTTGTGCACAAAACATTTAACTGCACATTGTACCCTGTATGATTGTGTACGCAACAAATTCAATTTGAAACCTTCAGCCCCACCCAAGAGTTTTTCGTAGCTGCATGGCGGTAACTCGTTCAGCACCCCCGTTAAAGTTCCAGGAGATAATCCTTTGGGGGCGCCCCGGCCCCGTAAAATTCCCCCTGAAGTTCCTGCAATGGAACGTGGCTACTGTTTTACCACTTAAGTCTAAACCAATATGATGGTTTAGACTTAAGTGGTAAAACAGTAGCCACGTTCCACTGCAGTGGCAAACACCTTGCTGTTGCTGTAAAACTGTGATTTAAAGCAATACTTACCTTTCTGGAACTTTTGCACATTTCTTTGTCTAAGTTAAAATGCTATTAATAATCTGATGATACATTAAAATGTAAGAGAAACCCAACAGGGTTAAAAACTCATCATTTTTTCATTCTCATATAATTCTGAGAAAAGTCTGACCAATAATATTATTCGGTCCGATTAATAAGATTTGACGAGCGACCGAACCTACTTAATATGTAATCACTTTGTGCACCCCTCTCCTCCTCTCCCCCCTCCCGACCAGGAAGAACGCTTATTGACAGAGCAGTAGCAGGACATGAGCAGAGGAGATTAGAGTCACAACACACACTAGAAAGAAGGTTTTTGGAAATAAATAGTTTTTTAAAAGACCAATAACTGCAGCCGCAGCTGGTCGTGGAGTTTCAAGTCTGATATTGTAACGTTGATAGTGATCAGCTCCGAGTGATACGTAAACACAGGAAGTCACATGTGTCTATAAAGCATCCAGTGCTAACGGCTAGGGGGCTAGGCTACTGTTAGCTCTGTGAGTTCTCCACGGTCCGGACCCGGTTGAACTCCGGACCGGCGCGGCTCGACTCGGCTCGGTCTGGATTTATTTTCGGCCTGAACCAGCGCATCAGGTGGCGCTGGTCCGGCCGCCAGCCCGGCTCGTTGAGAACTGTAATCTGTAACAATCACTTCCCCTGCTCCAGTAGCAGTAAGTTAGGCTAACAACAGTTTATTATAAAACTCATCAGTCATCATCACTGAGTCCGTTTATACGGTTTAAAACTCCGGTGTTGTGTTTGTTTGTGTTGTTCCCGTTTCACTCGCGTTCCTGTTCTGTTTACCGTTGCCATGCCAACGCATGCAGCAGGGAGGGAGGGGGCTCTTGGAGATGCGGCAGGAGGAAGAGGTGGGTGGGACTTGTGAGGGAGGTGGAGCTGTTGATTTTCAAATGTTTGTGCTGTGCTGAGTGAAATGCCAGATCGGTAAGTATTGCTTTAAGTAGAACTTTTTTTCTGGCAAAAGGACATTTTTAGGAACTTCCTTTACCAAAACACTACTCATGTCTTACCAGGACAGAAGAGGCCGTCTCCCTCAACTTCAGACCATCCCACAATGCTCTGCATCTTCCTCAGGAGAACCTCCTCCATGAGGATGAACACTGGAGACACTTCATATGGGTCATTATCAAAATACGGTGAAAAACATGTCCCTGCACTTTCCAGACACACAAATGCTTGAAAATTTAAAAAGATCATCCACATTAAACCAAAATTATGTAATTTAAAACCATTTTAAATGATGATGATAATTTCAGTTTATATATTTACTGTTTTGTTTTATTTTTTTCAGTTTTAATTTCCTTTGTACCTAAAAAAACACTTGTCCCACTGCCATGGTTCAACGCTATTGGGCAGTGTAAAAATATTTCCTCTTTTTTGTTTAAAAAAAAAAAAAGTGGTCAATAATGAGCAAATACTGGGCTTAATATATGAATAAAATTAAATCTAAATTGGCTGTTTAATAATAAAAATATTTTTAAAAGAATTCTGTCCTTCGATTTGGTGTCATTGGTGTTACTGGTATCACAGACCATTATTTTGAAAGGTTAAGAATATGTAAGAGAACTTGCAAGGTCAGAAAGAAGAAGAAGAAAAAGAGCCATTTAAGACAATACATTGTGAGTGTCTCTTTCATGAGTAAAAAGTAAGATATTTCCAATTAAAATGTCATTTTTCAGTGCGGTTCTTTTTTTGTGTCATTGGTGTTACTTTGATTTGCGCTATAATGAAATATTTTTATGGAAAAAAAACAGTTTAATAAGTATAATTTATAGATTTTAAGGTGCTAACTCATGCTGGCTTTGAGCTAGCTTGGACACTATTTTGTGTAATTAGCCTTTTATAGATATTTGTCATTGGTGTTACTGTCATTGGTGTTACCATGTGGTAACACCAATGACAGAAAACTCAATACGTTTGATAGATGAAAAAAAAAGAAAAATATTATAGTTGTCCATTATAGTTGGTAACATGGTCAACATGCTAATAAATAGTTCCCACTAAATTAAATTTGTGAAAACTGAATTAAAATTTTTTACTTTTTTGACTCGGAAAATCACCGTATTTTGATAATGACCCATATGTAAACCTGCAAAAGACATAATGATCAGACATTCTACAGATCAGCTGCTATAATCTACCATTTTGACCCAACAGGAGGCAGTAGGCTACTGACACATTATCAGATCAAGACCTGAGGGGAACAGACAGCAGCCACTCGTGGAGGTGTGACTTGTGTTTTTGCTGCCCTGAATACAAGTATACAAGTTGAGGTGAATTGAAATGAACTGAATTGAGATCTTACATGTTAGTGTTGGCTGTAGAGGTCAGCCACTCTCCAGCTACACCAATCACATCAAGACCTGAAGACAGCTGGTTGAAGAAACGGGGGTGGCCTGGACAAATAAAGGTCAGATGTAGTAGGTGAAGAAATCAACCAGATTTATTCGCAAAAATAAATAACAAAGCGCCACCAATGGTCACTGAGGCTGGAGGAGCTGTTAGCTGCTGGAGTTCTCACCTGTACTGACACCATACTTGAGTGTGTCTCTGCAGTCCACTAGTATCTGCTCCAGAGTTTCTGGTTGATCTGGAAGGTCCAGACTGAAGCCCTCCAGCCCCTCCTTCAGCTGGTGAGGGTGGTGGAAGTCCAGGACCTACCACACAGGGAACCAGAGTTTGTGTCTCATGTCGTGGTGCTGTGACCAGTAGTACTGTCACCTCACAGATTGGTTGATTGATTGAGTGATTGATTGATTGATTTGATTATTCTTTGGAACATATTAAAAAAGAGAGAAAAGAAAAGATAAAATAAACAAATAACACATTATAGTGTCCCAGGGCGATTCTTCAACTACGGGCACTTTCATGTCCTTTGGTCATATTTTATTAAAAAAAAGAAAAAAAGGGAAATTTCACACTTTCATAGTAATCTTTACAGTGAAAGTGCTTTAGACAAAATTTACTGGTAGTCTACGATGACTTTTTCACCTTTTTCAACATCTTTATAGATGCCAATATTGCTGTTTTGTGCCTGTCCCACACCCAGACTTCTGATCTTCAATAATGAAAATGAAGTGTAAAAAAATGATTTATCTTCATTTTTAAAACGTGAATGAATAAAGTATCAGTAAAATAATCAAAACCTAATTGGGGTATTTAAGGTCAAACAAATATTTATGTGATTTTATACACCAAATGTAGTTGTCCCACAGTATTGCCGTAATTTCCACCACAACACTGTAATGTCCCTCTAAAAAGTTTGTATGAAAGATTGTTTGGGTAGTTTCTATGGAGATGAACAGTGACATCACAGCACATGTCAGATATGAAGGAGATTTTCAATTTCTCCATCAACTTTTGAAGAAAAGTCAAGGTAAATATCGCTTGAAATGAAAATACCTTTATTGTATGTAATTTCCAAACATGCCGTGTCGTCAATTGAGTTTGTGAATAAGTAGATTTTTTAACGTACATAGATGTATTTTGCATACATGAAATGACTGATACCAATTTATAGCTAATATGTGGTGCTAGCTTAGATTTTGTCACAAAAAACTGTCGGTTTGTAATTTCCACCACCGTAATTTCCAACACACTGCCTTCTTGGGTGGAAATTACAAAGGTGTGTTGGAAATTACAGCTTACAGGTGCAATTCATAGATTGTGAGGCTACATATGTGCAATTGATTTATTAGAATATACAATGTTAATGTATTTATTAGGCTACATATTAAATATTAAATGTGTATTTATTGAAATGCATTTTCATCCGTTTTTAAAGGGACAACGAGGAGTTTCTATTTGGTTATAAAAAAGTCTCACGTTAATGTGGATGAATCTACGCTACCCACACTTGTTAATGGGCCCATTTTCGATAAATATATGGTTTTGTCTCTATCGTTATTTTGTTATTATTAGTGGTGGTCGAGCCGACCAGCGTTTCTTTACTTTCGGTTTCGTGGCGAGTCATGAGAATAACGCCGCCGAATCGCGGAACTACGACGGTATGTGATCGTCTTCGAACCTCTGACTTTAATTCTTGATGAATGAAAACATGAGTCTGTCTTGCGCCGGTCAAAGAATTTCACGGTGTGCGTGGAGGCTCATAAATGTAGTGTGAAAACGCTTCACTTTTCCAAAACTCCTCGTTGTCCCTTTAAGATGCCACAAGGACTACAAAAGAAAGGTCGCAGGCTTATAGACCGTTTCAGAGAGTATAAACAAATACAGGTGTTACCAAGGATACTAATTAAGGCTCCATTCCATTTAGTGTAGCAGAGCGTTTTCTAATGAGCCACACCTGTCTTTGTTTATACTCTCTGAAAGGGTCTATAGGGACAGAATAAAAGAGGACCCTATCAAATATGAGGAGCACCTGAAAAGAGACAGGGAGAGATATCAAAGAAAAAAAGAAAGGGGTGTCAATAATAGTAAAACGGTGGAGTTAAAAAAAAATTCACCCCCCTCAGAGTGTGTGCGGGGGTAGAAACTATTGGTTGAGACCAAAAAACATGATGGCACCAGACTTTGATCATGTTTACTGGCACCAGCCCCCAGTGGCAGCCGAGAGGATTGCCCACACCCGCGAAATCACACAATGGAGGAAAAAAAAGTAATAAACACACATCGACACTTCTGCTATAGCGCTAACGAGCTACTAATGAGCCACTCTAACAGCACTAGTAGCGCGGACAATACTAGGAGAGGACGCCGGAGCCGTGACACAGTGCATCTACAGCTGATCCGCCAGCTACCGGCTCTGCGGCCGTGCTCGCCGGGGCGCTTTGTTTTTTTTCCCAGCATGGCCAAGCCAAGACCCGCCTTACTCCGCCTCTGATTGGCTGACCTCTGCAAGGCTAGCCTACCTTCATCTTACCCTAACCTTAACCACTCCCTTCTTCATGCCTAAACCCAACCGGCAGAGTAGAGGGTATCGTGATAAGCCAATCAGAGGCCTAGTACGGTGGGTCTTGGTGTGGCCATACTGGGAAAAAAAATCCTGCCGCCGGCGCAGAGCCACAAACGATTCTCATCCAGCCAGCTGTTAGCAGCAGTTAGTCGCAGCAGAGCCGTTAGCGGCAGGCAGCAGCCGGTGCTGACTGGCCAGGAAGCTGGTGGACGGTGACAAAAGCTGCCTCCAAAACGTCATCCGCCTCCATCTCAGCCAATAGAAAAAATTGATTGTAATAGCCGGGTTTCAACCCATAGAGGGCAGTCACTCTTACATTTTTACTACAAAATACACCAAATTGAAATATTTTGACTAAAATTTCAATAGTTGGACCAGAATCAATCGACAACACTACTTCATACCCAAATACATTTGTTTTCAGCAGAAAAAAGTGGTTTAGGGGTTTAGTTGCTCTTTAAGCTATTTTCTGTTATAGGTGTTATCACTAAAACTCAGTAAGTCTGTTCATCTGTTCATGGTAATAGACCAAACAGACTAAATGGATTTGTTTGATGAATTGTACTTCAGAAAGTTTTAAAATAAATATCTTGTTTTTCTATATGGTCCATTCATTGTAATTTCCACGACACCCAGTAATTTCCACAACACCCAGTAATTTCCACCACCCCATACCTTTTTTAAAAAATAGTTACAAAATTCTAATCACTCATTAAAAACTTCTGCATAGTTTATGAGATAATGTTCCACTTAATGTAAACACACAAGTAGTTATTTCCTGAAATGTGTCTAACCATTCCAATATTATATTTCAGGTTGCGGTGGATGTAAACTTTGTGTTTGGTCCTCATCACAATTAATTTACCTAATCCATAAATGTATAGTAATTGAAATATTGGTATGAACTGGTAAAACTATGTGTGAAAGTGGTCTTCCATTGTTGAAAAATGATGTATATCATACTATTTTTAAATAAATATCAAATATGTGCATGTGATGGAAATTACATTTGTTCAAGTCGGGTCGGTAAATCTGTTAAAAAACACCAATTTGTCTTGTAATATTAGTGCGGCCACTTATGGATCATCAAACTAGACTAGTTATACTAACCTATTAGACTGTGAAATTATTGATTTGAACACTTTTTTTCCCCTCAAGTTCACAAGGCCAAAAGTGCCCGTAGTTGAAGAATCGCCCCACTATGTAGTCAAAATAATATTCCTCATTCTCATATTTCTTTAGAATATGTTTTTGTATAATTTTTTTTAACAAAAAATGTTAATTATTGATTGATTAATTAATTGATTGATTGATTGATTGATTGATTGATTGATTGATTGATTGATTGATTGATTGATTGATTGATTGATTTTAGTGTGCCCAGCCCACATGGGCTTACAAGACACTAAACAAATACATAAATTCAAAGATGGCAAGGTGCACTCGTAAATGTGTGTCGGTAGAAGAAAAAAATCAACGTAAGCACACTCATGCAATTAACTGATCACAGGTGTGTGTGGTTGTCACATACGCCACAGACGACTATAGGATACTTTTTAGGGTCAGCTTCTATACAGCTCCTATGACGATGATTCTGTTCAGTTCAGTTGTCTGTTCGGTAGGTTTTAGTTTTGTGCTGTCTTGCCAACTTCCTATCAAGTTTTGATTGTGTTCCCTAATGTGTTTCACCTGTCTTGGATTTGTTTTTTGAAGTCATCTTCAGGCCTTTCTGATGCAAAATTATGATTGTATGTCTGTCAAATTCAGATGAGCTTCCAATGAGTTCAACTGTGTAAGCTCTGAGGGTGACTGAGCACCATGTGGAGGCAGTGCACTGGATTCAGACACAGACAAACAATTAGTTTATAACGCTGATACACACAGCTGAGTACCTTGGAGCTCCTCTGACTGGACCTGCAGATGTAACCAAACAAGATGCTGACCAGCTCCTGTAGAAATTCCCTGGTCATCTCCTCACCACCTGAAGCTGGGAGCAGGTCTGTGGAAGTACACACAAATACACACACACACACACACTAACAAAGTCAAATGACAGTGGCCTAAACTGGGCAGAACTTTGCATAAACATATTAAGCTATCAGAGGCTATAAAGACACACAGTGCTAGTGCCACATACAAAATTAAAGGAGCATTCCACCTTTTCTACTGCTTCTGACCCACAGGAGCTTGACGCCACCAGTGACCAACTGTCCAGATTGTCAAGTTGGGAAAACAAACATCCTCCCCTCTCATCCTGAACACTGGTTTTGCTCAGGGGTGTCATCAAATCTGACAGGTCTGATTTGCAACTAGCCTGGCTGACCCCAGGCCTCATCTCAATTCAGATTGAGATTCGGTCTGGAAACCACCCATTTGTATTTGAGGCGTGGTTTACGAAAGCCCAGAGAGCCAATCGTATGACGTATGTAGAGCGACAGAAATCTGATGAGGAAAAAAACCCTAAACGTTGCTCTTTTTTCAAAATAAACTTGCAGTCTAAACTACTTAAAACACTTTCTAACGCTGCATTGAAAGGTATAGCGTCTGCCGCCATGTTGGATCGACAAGCTATCAACACAGTAGACTCAGTGTGTCGTCATCGTCTCGCTGTCTCCTCCCCCATTCTGTGATTGGCTCCCTAGTTGAGGAGAAAATTGGGTCCGTGGTTTCCAGGCTGACTTGCAGAGCGAATAAATTTGTGTGCAAGGCAGCATGGGTATACCAACAACAATAAACCACCATATTGTTGGTGTTGCACTGATAGACTTTACATAACAGTATATCCCTTTTGAACAAAAAGACAAAGAAGATCGTAGTGGACGTATAGGAATAAGAGAGGGAGCCAATCAAAACCCAGTGTTCCATGTGAAGCAGTGGGGTCTCATACTGTATCAGTGTTTTTAAACCTTGGAGTCACCTGGAATTCAAATGGGGTTGCCTGAAATGTCTAGTAATATATATATTTTTTAAGTAATTATTATTCTTTTTTAAATTATAATTAAAACACCAAACACAATCTTAAACAACTGTATTCTATCATTTCACTTTCTCAAATATAAATCCAGTTCAAATAAAATGCAGCATATAAAAATATCTGAGCTGGCGCATCTTGATGGACGGCTGCGATCACATGACTGCACATGATTGTGGGTTCGCCAGGAATTTGTGTGAGTCAAAATGGGGTCACTAGCCAAAAAAGGTTGGAAACCACTGCTGTATACTGTACATCCACCATCATTGCAAATTCAGGATAGTGTCACTCTTTCCTGAGCCGGTCTGCTATAGAAGCTGCTGGTAAACTTCTACTATGGACAGTATCAGTACAGTAACTTCTATGGACAGTATCAGTACAGTAACATCACAGCATGGGGTCGTTTACCAGGCCCACTGTCAGGACAGAACCTCAAGCATCATCAGTGACCAAACACGTCCTGGATACCACCACTTCCAATTACTTCCCTCTGGCAGCCATTAATGAACAATTTGGTAATGCTAAACAAGACTGAAGAACTGTTTCCTCACCCCCTGTTTCTCTCACTACTAATCTCAACTCTTTTATTGTGTAACAATGTAGTCCCTTAAAGGGATAGTAGCATTTTTTAAAAGTGGGGTTGTATGATCTAGAAATAGCCCCCTAAGTACTTTAATTGCAGTAAAAAACTCTCTGCACTCCTCCCGTTAGCAACACCAGCCCATAGCCCTGCCCAGAGATTTACAACATACAGTGTTGTGAACAGACCCAAAGAAACGGCCTATTTTCGCGGCCTAAAAGAGGTTTTACCTGAAAAAAAAATACACAGTTCCATTGTTCGCGATAATAAAATTTTTTCCAGCCCTTCAAAGTGCAGGAAAAACACAGTTTTTATTTGGACCTAACCAACTCACATATCCCTCTGCCCATGGTTAGCGCCCACCGATCAGCAGTTGGTTAGGTCCAAATAAAAACTGTGTTTTTCCTGCACTTTGAGGGGTGAAAATAGGCCGTTTCTTTGGGTCTGTTCACAACACTGTATGTTGTAAATCTCTGGGCAGGGCTATGGGCTGGCATTGCTAACGGGAGGAGTGCAGAGAGTCTTCTACTGCAATTAAAGTACTTAGGGGCTATTTGTAGATCATACAACCCCACTTTAAAAAGTGCTACTATCCCTTTAAAATAGTTTTAGCTGTCCACTGTTATTGATACAGTCTATATATAATGATAATGAAGGCTGCTACTACTACTACTGCTGCTAATACAATCACAAAAATGCTACACATCACTGACACTGACACACCCTAACTCAGCCTGCAGGAGGCCACATCTGGGCAGCCTTACCTGTGCTGTAGATGCTGCTGAAGTCAGCAGGTGTCTGTCCTCTGTCGACTGTGGCTGAGTCCTCCTGGTGTTTGTCCCTCGCAGCTGATTTATCAATGATTCTGTCTGAAAGAACAAAACACACCATGTAACTTTGGTAGCTAGCAAACAAACTAACTAACATCTGTGGAGACATCCACACAGTTTTAGCTCGGTCGTCCATCATGTTACCTGCTCAGTCTTAGAGCATCAACTAGGGTTGCCAGTTGCCACTCATCCCTAGGTTGGGTTCACACCTAAAGGTCCGTTAAAGGTCCGTTTTTTTTGGGGGGGGGGGGATCCGAACCAACACAAGGATGATACATTGTTTTAATTTTGAGTAGGTCCGGTTTGCGTTCACAAAGGTCGAACTCAAACAGTCAAACAGTTAAACTGTTTAGGCGGGTAGACAGCAAATCTGATATTGAACATAGAGGGATATGTTGCCCAAAAATGACTTCATATCACTCAGCAGACTAAGATTTACAAGATTTACAACAAGTGCTTTTTACCACTTCAAAAATGAGTACAGGGGCATTACAATGCAAAAATATAGCCTGACTTTTGCATTGTAATGTCCCTTTGCTCATATTCCCATTTTGTGCAGATGCATTTTTATTTGATTTGCATGTGTTTCAAACCATGGTCTGTTGTGAGGAATCATTACGTGTAACACTTGACAGCCTCTTCACAGCATGAATTAGCCTATTATTATTATATTTATTATTATTTTGGGACGTTGCAACTTTATGTTTTGGATAAAACAAGTAGCCCTTCCTGACCTACAATCATATGCTATGTGATAACCTCAATAAGGTGCACCGTACCTCCTTCCTCCTTCCTACCACCTCCTTCCTGAGTCTGTTTCTGCTCAAGGTTTCTGCTTCTTAAAATGAAGTTTTTCCTTGCCCTTGCTAAGTGCAGCTCCTAGCAGGACAGCAGACACTCTCTCTATCTCTAAAGGGCAGATAAAGGGCATACGTGGTCAGGTTTAATCTCTTCAACATTTTGCATATTATTCAAATAGATAGAGGTACAGTGCCTTAATAAACAACCACTGTGTTGCTTACCAAGTGAGTATGTTCTTGAAAATCAATTCACATATTGGAGCAGGCCATTAAATACAAGATGCTATAAATCCTCAGAAATTTTAAAGCAACCAAGTGTGCATGTCTGCATACAGGGTGAACCCTGCTCTCACCCTCTATTATGCTGTGGGACAAAGCATCATCTCAGATAAGTGGGTTGCTAATGCTTCTTTTTGTTTTATTTTCAGTGACATGTAAAGGACACAACTTTTGGCTTTAGCTGAACGTTGGCTCTTGTTCTTGAAAGAAGATAGAAGACAAAGGAATGCTGCTGCTCTACATACCTTGGGTGTCAAGGAAGGCGCCTCTAAATTAAATTTATTAAAAGTCTGTGACTTCTCTGTCTTCTCCTGGTGTTTGGGACTGTGCTCGTGTCTATTCACACATCAATCCAATTACATATGTTATTATTGTAGACTATCACATTTAGTAACTATTTTTATTAAATCAACTTTGTAATTATGTTTCCTCACAGATTTGTGGTCGAATTGATCATCCTCTCATTCCCAATTGTATCAATGAATCAGACTTGTTTGTACAGCACTTTTTGTACAAACAAAAAAGAAAGACAATAATTGCAGTTAGTGAGGAAATATATGGTGAATCTTGTTCATTTGCTTTGAAGAAACAGAAGAGCTAGAAACTTGAAAAATCTACAATCTGTACTATATGAAATGGTGAATAAACACAAAAATTATTCAATTAACTCAATTAAAAGTCTGACTAAAATGTTTGCTTTTGAAAAACACATTTCGCTGTTCCTCAGGGAGGCTGCAGGTACGGGTCGTTGGTCCGTTGTTTTTGCGGGCCACCACAGATTCGTTAATTGATGGGAAACACTGCATTATCCCTCCCAGTCGGCGCAAATGTCGGCGCCCTTGCACAACCATCTCGATATGTTTTTATTTATATTTACGCCGTAGAAAAGCGGTTCAACTACTCCTGTGATCGAGAGACTCTCCTCTTTCAAATACACACGCCCTTGTTAATCAAACAACAACTGTGAAGCGCTTTGAAACTGCAGAATCGGCTGGGAGTAATCTCGCCAAAATCGCTAGAGCCAGGCCTGTGCGGGCCATATCCAGCCCATTGATTATTGGTACAAAATTATCCAAATTATAGCAAAGACTGCAAACTTTGATCATCTGATGCAAAAAAAAAAGGGTGAGCAACAACATTGCTGCCATTGAAATTGAACTGAATGTATGTTTTCTTTTACTTTTAGATAATGTCTTTTACATGCAATTTATATTAGTTCACACAAACACCCTCCATCCATGTGATACCAAGTCAAGTCAAGTATAGTTTATTTTGTCCCAACTTAGGCAATTTGGTTGCAGTCGTGTAAAATACATCAAAACAATAAATTCCAACACACATACATACAACAGATCACGGCCTCAATATATGAAGAGTTCATTTGCAAAAGCAGATAAGTACCATTTTGAAAAAAATGAGCTGAGGCTTTGTAATTATTCTTTGCATAGTGTTCTTTTCAATAAAATTTATATTTTGAGATATGTCTGTTTTGTTACATCTCAAAGTCACTCAACTTTGGTTTGACTGATATAACCAATTAAAAATTAAAAATAAAGATTCTAGAATTTTTTAAAAACAGAGTTATCTGCTTTTGCAAATGAACTCTTCATATATATATAAACAAAAAACAATAATGCAACTCCGGCATGGCCCTTGAGGCAAAACGTTTGTCCACCTCTGATCTAGATGGTCCAAAGGAGAAAAAGATGGTTTGACCAGTAGACCAGGACCACGAAGAGCTTTATAAACCATACTAACATCAGATCTGAGGCAGATAAGCAGAGACTTTTAAAACTGGTATAATGTAAGTAAGTAAGTGTTAGTCCTGGATCCTATTTCTGGTTTATTTAAATTTACAGTCTCCACATGTTTTTTTAGACAGTGTGATGAAATGACACTCACCTGAAACCTGACAGAAATCCATGGTTCACTTCAGTCTTTGCAACTCTCCCAGCTGAAATGTCCCAGACAACTGAGTTTGCTGACTTCTCTGTGTGGACAAATGGAGCAGTCTGGCAGGTCCTGGGAGATCTCTGGTTGTTCATACACCTGACACACACTAACAGCGTGGAGTCGACTGCTGCTTTTAAACAGCACCTGGTAAAAGGAGGCGTGGTCTGCAGCCAGCTGCTGCTTGGCTGTCTCTGAAAGCAAAGACACCTGCATGATGCTTCAGTTATGTAACAAGGTGTCATGTTAAGATGAGAGGACTTTTGTTCCAACAAGATCACAGAGGTAAAGGGTAGATTCTCTTTATTCAAATTCCATCCCACTCTACAGGCATCATGCATCAAGTTTTGGTTTTATGTGATCAGGCTGTGTGGTGATACTTCTACCTGCACCCAAACAATGGAGTTACATCAAAGTAATTTGAATGATATTGTTTTGTTGTTTTTCTGTCATATTTTGAACATGACAAACCCAGATTTATATTTATTATGAATGTATGTGTTTAGGCCTATAGTACTTCCTGGTGTGATAAAGGGACTTTGAAAAACATCTGGGTAACACACTATGCATTTGTGACTGTTTTATGAGGCCTTCGTGAACTATTGCAATAGAATGCTGAATAGGGGTATTTTCTTCTTTTATTTCCAGGTGAAATTAGGGGACTTTTATTTTGAAAAAAATCCCAGTTTTTTATTCCATAGCAATGTACCCCAATGTATGAATGCTTTATGAAGCTGTTAATGTATTATGAACACCGTAGGAAAGGTCTTATGAAAGTACTATGCACCCACCTGTCAAGTAAAGTGTTACCCAAAAACATTTTAGCTGTTACTCACAAAGCAACTATAACAATGTTTCAGACAAATATATGGGCAGAAATATGTGCCACCAGAAACTGAATTTGAATCATTCATATTTGAATTTGAATTGCTGAACTTGAATAATTGAATTGAAAATATGAATTTGAATCACATAATTTGAAATTGTATTGTTTAATTTGAATCATTGCATTGAAAAACTGTAGGCCTATCTGAATAGTATAATTTGAAATTGAAAGCCAATGAAATTTGATCATCACTGAAAATCCAACTCTCTCACAATTCAAATTCAGTTTTCAAAATTCAGATTCAAAATTTCAAAATTCAAATTCAAATTCAAATTCAAATTCAAATTCAAATTCAGTTTTCAAAATTCTGTTTTACTGTGACAGACATCCGGGTACTTGAAGGATGAAGGAAGAGCAATCTGAGCCATGGATCTATCTGAGCTCGTAGAGAGAGTGTAGCTGTGCTTAACTGGTTCAACTCTGGTGCCTCCACAGAAAGCAGAGCCACGCTCCTCATACAGGAGCTGCTCCTGTCTTTGCTGCTGCGGCGACAATTCTCAGTCTAAACTCGGCTGAAAAAATAAAAAAAGGAAGCCGTCTTCGCCGTGACCGGCAACTGCGTTGTGACGGCGACATGTTTCGACAGCTGCTAATTAACCTGGCTAACAGCAGCTAACGCTGTCTGTAGCCGAGCGGCTACGTAAGGGATAATGCCCGACGAGGTGTCCATTATCAGAAATGAATGGACGACGCGGAGGCGTGAACCGTCCTCCGCGAAGTCCATAGCATACAATAGCTGGATTGGTGATTCTAAAATACATGTAGGTGTGAATTAGAGTGTTTGTGTCTATGCATGTTCCCAGCCCTTGCCCTATATCATCAGGGATTGGCTACGACTCTTCACATATAAGCAGCATAAAAGTGAGTGTAACTGCATAGGATTCACGAGGGAATTCTATTGAACTGTCTATTGTCTACTGGGGGCGGCACGGTGGCACAGTGGTTAGCAGTTGCCTCACAGCAAGAAGGTCCTGGGTTCAAATCCCCGGCCGCCCAGGTCCTCTCTGTGTGGAGTTTGCATGTTCTCCCCGTGTCTGTGTGGGTTTCCTCCGGGTGCTCCGGTTTCCCCCACCACTAAAAACATGCCAGCTAGCCTGATCCTCCAGTCAGTGCCCCTGACCAAAGGCACTGGCTCATAATCTGGAGTTGGTCCCCGGGCGCCGCACCGTGGCTGCCCACTGCTCCTCAGGGATGGGTTAAATGCAGAGAAAGAATTTCACTGTACTAGCTGTATATGTGACAAATAAAGTACCTTTACCTTTACCTTTAATTTACCTTTACTGTCCAGTATGGTAGAGGATGTTTATTGGAAAAGGTGAAAACTAGACATTCACATCTGTGGTCCCACTGTAGTACTAATAGTGTGTGAAGTGTGGTAGCTACTCTACAGTAGTGTATGCAGTGCTGAATGTAGACGAGTGTTTTGTCCAGCAGGTGTCACTATATCACAGACTGAGACTCAGCTTCACTTCCTATTGGACCCTGACAGTCTCCGTTGAGCCACTGACACCATGTCGCTATGGAGACTGATGTTTAACAAAAAATATTAACACTATAAAGGATTATTCTTTGACCACACTTAGGCCTATATGCATATAACACAAATATTTACAGACTGATAATTACACACACACACACACACACACACACACACACACACACACACACACACACACACACACACACACACACACACACACACACACACACCAAAACTGGTCTGGGCCAGTTATGGGCCACACAACCCACCTGCACTTGGCCCACTAGTGGCCCACATCTGACATCCAAAACGTGGGCCACATATGGTCCATAACTCAGCCAAACCATACAACCAGAGCTGGCCCCATTCTGGCCCTATGTTGGACCAAACAATTTTCAAAAGTGGTTCCTAATATCAGCCTTAACTAAACCTTAACCCTTGTGCTGCCCCAGCGGGGGTCAGAGTTAACCACCCCCCCCCCAGCGCTGCCCTTACTCGGGGGGTCAGAGTTACCCTTGCGGTAGAAACGTGTCAGGCCCCTATCCCGGCGGGGGGGTCAGAGTTACCCGACCTACCTAGCGCTGCACACACATACACACACAGGGCAGAGAAGGAGGGAGGGAGGGAGTGAGGGAGTGAAGGGGGGAGGGAGGGAGCAGAAGCGGTTGGATACTTGGGTAGTTGCACGGGGAGGGGCCTGGGAGAATCCCCGTTGGATTCCTAAAGCTAACAGAGATAAAGAAAGAAAGAAAGAAAGAAAGAAAGAAAGAAAGAAAGAAAGAAAGGGAGGGAGGGAGGGAGGGAGGGAGGGACGGAGGGAGAGAGAGAGAGAGAGAGGGAGCAGAAGCGGTTGGATACTTGGGTAGTTGCACGGGGAGGGGCGGGGGGGACAGAGAGAGCGGGAGGGAGAGAGAGAGGGAGGGACGGACGGACAGACAGTAGGCAGGAGGGAAGGAGGGAGGGACGGACGGACAGAGGGAGGGAGGGACAGACGGACAGTAGGCAGGAGGGAAGGAGGGAGGGACGGACGGACAGAGGGAGGGAGGGACGGACGGACAGTAGGCAGGAGGGAAGGAGGGAGGGACGGACGGACAGTAGGCAGGAGGGAGGGAGGGACGGACAGAGGGAGGGAGGGACAGACGGACAGTTAGCAGGAGGGAAGGAGGGAGGGACGGACGGACGGACAGAGGGAGGGACGGACAGTAGGCAGGAGGGAAGGAGGGAGGGACGGACGGACGGACAGGAGGGAAGGAGGGAGGGACGGACAGAGGGAGGGAGGGACGGAGGGAGAGAGAGAGAGGGAGGGAGCAGAAGCGGTTGGATACCTGGGTAGTTGCACGGGGAGGGGCGGGGGGGAATCCCCGTTGGATTCCTAAAGCTAACAGAGATAGAGAAAGAAAGAAAGAAAGAAAGAAAGAAAGAAAGAAAGAAAGAAAGAAAGGGAGGGGGTAGAAGCGGTTGGATACCTGCAACAAGGCTGAACTCGGTGATCTCGGTGATCCGTTTATTTGTGTATATATTTAATTAGGGATCATATAATATTATTTATTTATTTACTTATTTATTTACTTTATATACTTTTATCGAGCGGACAAGTGAAACCCTGGTCCTTTCGCAACCCTTGAAAGGAGATAACGTGGACCCGCCAACCGCGATTGGTGCGGCTTTCCGAATGGTGCCACACCTTAGCGAGAGGAGAGGAGTAAAGTCACAGCCGTGACCACGGCCAAAGCCACGGCCGCGGCCACAGCCCCAATGCGTAGCATAGCGTAGTAGAGTACAGAAGTAACAACCACGGAGAGTGGTGGCGGTCCAGGAGTTTTTTTTTTTTTTTTTTTCCAGCCTCTTTTCCAGGTGGAGAGAGAGGAGCAGGTTGAGCTGCGACTGCTCCTGTCACCACAAGTGTCAAGACTCTCGAAGCTCTGTGGTCAAGAACAACAACAAAACAACAAGAAAAACAACATCTTTGTATTAACATACTACTACTACTACTACTACTGCTGCTGCTGCTACTACTACTATTACAACGATAAGAACAAAAAAAAAGAAAAAAGAACAAGACGTATCCCCAAAGAAACGAAAATCTGGAATTTTATTGTACGTTATTTATTTCTTTATGTATTTTTTTGTCGGTTTGGTTTTCCTTTTTTGTTGTTTTTGTTATATCCTTCCAACGCGCGGAAGCCGTGGCAGCCATGGCAGCCACCGAAGCGGGCGTCAGCGCTCTAGACAGACTGAGAGACATGACCGGGACGAGGACCACGGCGGCGACGATGAGGATGACGAGGAGGAGGACGAAGAAGACGGCTACGACGACGGGCAAGGGCGAGCTGAAGGAGGAGGAGAAGAAGAAGAAGAAGAAGAAGAAGAAGAAGAAGAAGAAGAAGAACAACAACAACAACAACAACAACAACAACAACAACAACAACAAGAAGGTTTCGTGTCAAAACACGGCGACATCATATGGTCACCCGTACCACACCGGACGCAGCAGTCAATATTTACTACTCAAACTTAGGTAATAGGTTATTAACTGCTTACAAATAGTCTACATTAATTCATGTTTCCTAATGGATAATGGGTTGGAGGGAGTGAGAGAGACAGATGGACAGAGACAGAGAGAGAAAGAGACAGAGAGAGAGAGAAGCGGACCATATATCCTTAGACACTTTCGAACCCCCCCCCCCCCCCCCCCCCCCCCCCCCCCCCCCCCTCGCCCCCCACAGCCTTGGGTCCTGGCTGGGTACGGATGACCCGAACCCTTCCAACCAGGTCATAAAATGGGGACAGTGTGACCCATAGGACATGGGATGTTATGTTTCAATATGATGACAACAGGAGGGCTAATGTCTAATGGGAAGGAGGGAGGGACAGAGAGAGAGAGAGAGAGAGAGAGGGATGGACGGACGGACGGACAGTAGGCAGGAGGGAAGGAGGGAGGGACGGACGGACAGAGGGAGGGAGCTGACGGACGGACAGTAGGCAGGAGGGAGGGAGGGACGGACGGACAGAGGGAGGGAGGGACGGACGGACAGTAGGCAGGAGGGACGGACGGACAGTTAGCAGGAGGGAAGGAGGGAGGGAGGGACGGACGGACAGTAGGCAGGAGGGAGGGACGGACGGAAAGACAGAGGGAGGGAGGGACAGACGGACAGTTAGCAGGAGGGAAGGAGGGAGGGAGGGACGGACGGACAGAGGGAGGGAGGGACGGACGGACAGTAGGCAGGAGGGAGGGACGGACAGAGGGAGGGAGGGACGGACGGACAGTAGGCAGGAGGGAGGGAGAGAGAGAGAGAGAGAGAGAGAGAAAAGCAGACCAGTCCTCATATCCTTAGACACTTACGAACCTCTCCTTTGCCCAGCCTTGGGTCCTGGCCGGGTACGGATGACCCCAACCCCTCCACCCTCCACTCTCCCACCACCCCCCAACTCCCAAGGTGCCCCCCCTCGGTCATAACATGGGGACAGTGTGACCCGTAGGACACGGGATGTACGTATGTTTCAATGTGATGACAGCACGAGGGTTAACTCAGCCACTTCATTTGTGTGTCATATTTCATCCAGATAAAAAAAAAAAAAAAAACAGCTTCAACAAGTACAGTACAGTATTATGAGCAAATGTTTCTTTATTTTGAAGTCCACACACGCAGTTCACATGCACACCTGTACATTTAAAGAGTGACTCTGCAAATTTCAAAACCATTAGTCCATGAACCAGTCTGCACATTTTAAACCATGAGTGAACCAAGAGTCTGCACCAAACTTAGGTTATTAACTGCTTACAAATAGTCTACATTAATTCATGCTTCCTAATGCCTAATGGGTTGGAGGGAGTGAGAGAGACAGACGGACAGAGAGAGAGAGAAAGAGAGAGAGAGAGAGAGAGAGAGAAGCGGACCATATATCCTTAGACACTTTCGAACCCCCCCCCCCCCCCCCCCCCCCTCAGCCTTGGGTCCTGCCATCCTCTCCCTTGCTCTGTCGTCCTCTCTCTCCCTTGCCGTCTTTTACCTCGCCATGCCGTCCTCTCTCGCTCTGTTGTTCTCTCCTTCGCACCTTCCTTCCAGCCGTAGATTTTCCTCTTTTCCCTCGTCGGGCTCATGTCTTCACAAAGAGGAGCTCAGATACCACACTGCTCCTCGCCTCTTCTAACACCTCCATCTTCAACTGGTAGTTTGCAACGTAGACAGGAGAGGCCGGTGGTTTGGTGTCTGTAGTTTCGACGTCCTCCACCTCAGCCTTTTGCAGATCCATACTCACCCTTTTTGTTGCAAACTCACTCAGCCGTAGTTTCCTCTTTTGCCTCGCCGGGCTCATGTCTTCACAGAGAGAAGCTAAGATTCCACCGTGCTCCTCTCCTCTTCTAACACCTCCATCTTCAGCTGGCAGTTTGCAACGTAGATGTAACGGATTTGCACTCATTCATCAATAAAGGATGTGCTAACCCAATTGCCAAGTGATTATTAATCTCTTGGCGAAACGGTTAGCATCGTCGCCTGCCGTGCAGGAGACCAGGGTTCGAGCCCCACCTAGGGCAGTCCTTACTGAGAAAAACACAACGCAGAGGGCCAGATATGACATTGGCTACATAGACAGGAGAGGCCGGTGGTTTGGTGTTTCTAGTTTCGACGTCCTCAATCTTCTACCACCTCAGCCTTTTGCAGATCCATACTCACCCTTTTTGTTGCAAACTCACTCAGCCGTGGTTTCCTCTTTTCCCTCGCCGGGCTCATGTCTTCAGGGAGCTCAGATTCCACTGTGCTCCTCTCCTCTTCTAACACCTCCATCTTCAGATTCCACACTGCACACAAGACCTCACTTTCCTCTTCTTTCTGTGGATCCTTTCCTCGGTTGGCTGTTTGAAACAGCAGAAGAGTCAGTGTTTTACAGTCTTGATGTCCTCAACCCTCCGCCACACTCTCCTCAGCTTTTAGGTGGGATATATGGAGTAATAGACTCATCTCCGTGCCATGTATGTTATGCTCATACAAAAAACCAGCTAAGTCCAGTCAGCACAGTTGTACAGTCAGGAAGGTGAGCTAATGAGTGAATGCAACTGGTTCAGTGCACAAGCAGAACAAATTCATGGCACAGAGATGACCCAATGACTCCACAATTCCCACCTCTGCTGGGTATCCATACTCACCATTTTTGTTGCAAACTCACTCAGCCGTAGTTATCTCTTTTCCCTCGCCGGGCTCATGTCTTCACAAAGAGAAGCTCAGATTCCACTGTGCTCCTCTCCTCTTCTAATGCCTCCATCTGCAGCTGGTGGTTTGCAACGTAGACAGGAGAGGCCGGTGGTTTGGTGTCTGTAGTTTCGACGTCCTCAATCTTCTACCACCTCAGCCTTTTGCAGATCCATACTCACCCTTTTTGTTGCAAACTCACTCAGCCGTAGTTTCCTCTTTTCCCTCGCCGGGCTCATGTCTTCACAGAGAGGAGCTCAGATTCCACTGTGCTCCTCTCCTCTTCTAATGCCTCCATCTTCAGATTCAGATTCCACACTGCTCCTATCCCCACACAACACCTCAATTTCCTCTTCTTTCTGTGGATCCTTTCCTCGGCTGGCTGTTTGAAACAGCAGTAGAGTCAGTGTTTTACAGTCTTGATGTCCTCAACCCTCCGCCACACTCTCCTCAGCTTTTAGGTGGGATATTTTGAGACGTAGACTCATCTCCGTGCCATGTATATTATGCTCATACAAAAAACCAGCTATGTCCAGTCAGCACAGTTGTACAGTCAGGAAGGTGAGCTAATGAGTGAATGCAACTGGTTCAGTGCACAAGCAGAACAAATTCATGGCACAGAGATGACCCAATGACTCCACAATTCCCACCTCTGCTGGGTATCCATACTCACCCTTTTTGTTGCAAACTCACTCAGCCGTAGTTTCCTCTTTTCCCTCGCCGGGCTCATGTCTTCACAAAGAGAAGCTCAGATTCCACTGTGCTCCTCTCCTCTTCTAATGCCTCCATCTGCAGCTGGTAGTTTGCAACGTAGACAGGAGAGGCCTGTGGTTAAGTGTCTGTAGTTTCGACGTCCTCAATCTTCTACCACCTCAGCCTTTTGCAGATCCATACTCACCCTTTTTGTTGCAAACTCACTCAGCCGTGGTTTCCTCTTTTCCCTCGTTGGGCTCATGTCTTCACAGAGAGAAGCTCAGATTCCACTGTGCTCCTCTTCTAACACCTCCATCTGCAGCTGGCAGTTTGCAACGTAGACAGGAGAGGCCGGTGGTTTAGTGTCTGTAGTTTTGATGTCCTCAATCTTCTACCACCTCAGCCTTTTGCAGATCCATACTCACCCTTTTTTTGTTGCAAACTCACTCAGCCATGGTTTCCTCTTTTCCCTCGCCGGGCTCATGTCTTCAGGGAGCTCAGATTCCACTGTGCTCCTCTCCTCTTCTAACACCTCCATCTGCAGCTGGCAGTTTGCAACGTAGATGTAACAGATTTGCACTCACTCATCCATAAAGGATGTGCTAACCAAATTGCCAAGTGATTATTAATCTCTTGGCGAAACGGTTAGCATCGTCACCTGCCGTGCAGGAGACCAGGGTTCGAGCCCCACCTAGGGCAGTCCGTACTGAGAGAAACACAACGCAGAGGGCCAGATATGACATCGGCTACATAGACAGGAGAGGCCGGTGGTTTGATGTCTCTAGTTTCGACGTCCTCAAACTTCTACCACCTCAGCCTTTTGCAGATCCACACTCACCCTTTTTGTTGCAAACTCACTCAGCCGTAGTTTCCTCTTTTCCCTCGCCGGGCTCATGTCTTCACAGAGAGGAGCTCAGATTCCACTGTGCTCCTCTCCTCTTCTAACACCTCCATCTTCAGATTCCACACTGCTCCTATCCCCACACAACACCTCACTTTCCTCTTCTTTCTGTGGATCGTTTCCTCGGCTGGCTGTTTGAAACAGCAGAAGAGTCAGTGTTTTACAGTCTTGATGTCCTCAACGCTCCGCCACACTTTCCTCAGCTTTTAGGTGGGATATTTGGAGTCATAGACTCATCTCC
Organism: Trachurus trachurus; assembly: GCF_905171665.1. Classification (NCBI taxonomy): domain Eukaryota; kingdom Metazoa; phylum Chordata; class Actinopteri; order Carangiformes; family Carangidae; genus Trachurus; species Trachurus trachurus. The sequence goes on from NC_139900.1 coordinate 25,231,216, forward strand.
GTGCCATGTACAGTATATGTTATGCTCATACAAAAAAACAGCTAAGTCCAGTCAGCACAGTTGTTCAGTCAGGAAGGTGAGCTAACCTCCATCTGCAGCTGGTAGTTTGCAACGTAGACAGGAGAGGCCGGTGGTTTGGTGTCTGTAGTTTCGACGTCCTCAATCCTCTACCACCTCAGCCTTTTGCAGATCCATACTCACCCTTTTTGTTGCAAACTCACTCAGCCGTAGTTTCCTCTTTTCCCTCGCCGGGCTCATGTCTTCACAGAGAGAAGCTCAGATTCCACTGTGCTCCTCTCCTCTTCTAACACCTCCATCTTCAGATTCAGATTCCACACTGCTCCTATCCCCACATAGTCTGGCCTGACGGAAGTGCATTGCTGCAATTAGCCTCTGATTGGTCGGAACGAGCCAGCCGGCGGAAGTCCCGCCTCCGTGCTGCAGCTTTCACAGTCCGCCCGGTAAAGGGAAACATCAACAAACAACAGGAACCGAACCATGGATCTATTATACATCAGTGTTTCCCATTAATTAACCGCCACAGTCTCGTTTGGGCCCGCCGCAGTCTCTCACAGAAGAAAAAAAAATTTGAGAAAAAAAAATAATAAAAAAAAAATAAAAATCAGCTGCAGCGCTATATCGCACCATGGTCTCCTGAAATCCTGTTGGAAACACTGTACATCCATGTCTTGAACTGAACAGAAGAAGAAATATCCGTCAACGGTTGCCGACCGTTGTTACACCGCGGTCACAAATCCAGTTTCCAACCGGCAATATTTTGCAAGCGCACCGTTGCTACGGTGCCGATCACAACGATTGTGACTGGTTGAATTCCAAACGGCCGTAGTGTTTTTTTCTCTGATCGCAGAATCATAGGCGGACCAGCCAGACTCTCCTTCTTCTCTGGAGGAGGGTCTGGCGAGCGAGACTAATCCCCACACAACACCTCACTTCCCTCTTCTTTCTGTGGATCCTTTCCTCGGCTGGCTGTTTGAAACAGCAGTAGAGTCAGTGTTTTACAGTCTTGATGTCCTCAACACTCCGCCACACTCTCCTCAGCTTTTAGGTGGGATATTTGGAGTAATAGACTCATCTCCGTGCCATGTATGTTATGCTCATACAAAAAACCAGCTAAGTCCAGTCAGCACAGTTGTACAGTCAGGAAGGTGAGCTAATGAGTGAATGCAACTGGTTCAGTGCACAAGCAGAACAAATTCATGGCACAGAGATGACCCAATGACTCCACAATTCCCACCTCTGCTGGGTATCCATACTCACCATTTTGCTTGCAACTCAGTGTTGTTTTTTTATTCATTAATTATTTCCTTCCTTTTCACGAGCTGAAGGAGCTGAGGGTGAGTTGAGTGCAGGTGCTGTCCTCGCCACTCAGCAGTGGCCGTTTGAAACTCAGAAGGCAGTAGAGGCAGTGTTTTGCAGTCCTGATGTCCTCAACGCTCCATCGTAGTTTCTTCAGCTTTTTGTGCATCACAGGTGGGATATGTGGAGTCATAGACTCATTTCTGTGCCATATATTTGTTATGCTCTTAGAAAAAAACAGCTAAGTCCAATCAGTACAATTGTTCAGTCAGGAAGGTGAGCGAATGAGTGAATGAGTGAATTCAACTGGTTCAGTGTAAGAGCAGAGTAAATTCATGGCACAGAGATGACCCAATGACTCCACGATTCAGTGGTAGGGGAGAGTGGGAAAACTTGCGCCAAGGGGCAAGTAGTGCCACCCCATATTTTTGAAGAGGTATCCATTTCACTCATCCTGCAAAGGAGGAAGAGAAAAGTTTTTTTTACCATCCAAAGTAAAATTTCAAGTTTTTTTCGAATGCAGTTTGAACAATTATAGACATCTTTGAAAACAGTTCACACATGTTTTTAGTGCTTTATAAAACTACACCATGAGTCTATGCAGTGGAGACAGGCGAGTATGCCTGTGTGTGTGTGTGTGTGTGTGTGAGGCGGGGGAGGGGGTTGTTCCTGCAGTGGAGACAGGCGGCCCTTGTAAGAAGGGAGGGAGGGAGATCTTTTTTAAAAAAAAGAAGAAAAAAAAGATCTTCTTTACTTCAATTATCAATGGCACAATTTATCGCAGTGTAGTTTCTCTAATGGAATAACTCATCACGCACTGGGGGAAAGCTGTGCCACAAAAGCACTCTTTTTTCCTTTTTTTTTTAAAGCTATATAACAGTTTATTTAAAACCCAAAGGGATTTTTCCCAGGGATGCACAAGAACCTAAAGTACTAAATGTACATATTTTAGTTGGAGGCATCACAATAATCCCCTTGCTTTAAAGGCACATACATTGTCGATGTCCTTAAGACTCCACCAAACTTTTCCTCTTCTTTCTGTGGATCCATTCTCCATACTGGCTGTTTGCAACTATACAGCAGAAGAGTCAGGGGGGGTTTGGATAAACATTTTCTTCACAGACCGAGAGAGCTGAGTTATGCAGCCTCTCTCCTCTAACTACTCTCCTTGCTCTGAGCAGTGCATCTTTGACACCTCCCCCTCTGAGGTAAAGCAAGCCAATGCTCTCCACTACCATAATTGGGTCTGGCCTCTTTCTCCCAGATGACAAAGCCGTCTTCAGGTAAAAAACGTACAACACAAGTTGGTTTGAAGGATTCGCATGTTACAAAATTATTATTATCATCATTATTATTATTATTATTATTATTATTATTAATATTGAGAAAGAATGATTGAAAAACAAAAGGAAGGACAAACGGTTAAAATTCTCAATCCACACTGACTGGGTCTATTTGATCCGCTAGGGCAGCTTTTAAAGTCTTTTAAAGTATATTTTTGGGGGCCTTTTATTGCCTTTAATCGACAGCACAGTAGAGAGAGAGACACGAGATGGGGAGGCAGAGGGGGGAATGACATGCAGGAAAGGGCTGCCCTGTCATAATATTCACTCCATCCAAATACAACTGTTTTGGCTCATTTTGATTTCACCAAGACCTCTTCACATTTTCCCATCCAAATAAGACCATACAACAGAAACGAAGTTTGACTCCAACTGGAGCAGATATTTTACTAATGAAAAATATGCATAGAAATGTGAAATACTATAGCTAAAACAATGTGAATAATCAAGTATAACACAAACCCAAATTTGCTGCAACTAGGAGCAGTCAGATGTATGTTTGTGGTAACTATAAGGAAAAACAAACAAACTTCACAAGACCTTCACATTGCATTTCAGACTTTTTTTTAGCTGGAATATAACTTTTGCTACGCTTTGGCTGCTAGGAGTGTGTGTCCTGTTTGTAGTGTGTGTTCTCAGGAATTATTGAAGTTTGGTCTTCTCTGGATGACCAGTAGTGATGATAATATCATAAAGATGGGATTAATCTAATAGGATGTGTGTAGTTCTTTATTTGTCGAATTGCACCAGATTGAAGCCTTTTAATATAAAATTGCCAAACATTTCTGACACCCCCCAACCCACCACGACTAAATGACCTCGGTATTAAAAAAAAAAAGAATCCTTGCCTATGGCTCTGAGAGTGATGACACTCACACTGCTCATGCACTGTTAGACCCTCTGCACACCAAGAATGGGGAAGACATTTTCAGCATCTGCTCCTGCTTGTAGGCTACTGAGACAACGTTGTTTTAAATGGCATGGCGAATTAGCGGACACATGTAGCCTATGTTTAATCTATCAAATTTTAGTGAGCCTAGTCCAAATAGTCTCTGAGAAAAATGCTTATACTGTAGGCTATGTCCAATCGAAAGTTACAACCGTCCGTTACCACGATTCTGGTGGCTGGTGGGATTCTATAGACCCCTAATTGTGCTATAGACACCTAACTGCAAGGTAGAAATGAAATCAAAACTTCCTCATCAACATGAAAGAAAAATACAACTTACCCATACACGGCTCCCAACTATCTCTCTCCTTCGTTCTCTCCCTCGCCGCTCTCTCTCCCCCTCGCCGTCCCTTTTCTTGCGCTGTCCGTCCTCTGTTCACACTTCAACTATCCAACAGCCTCTGTGCTGTTTTGTCTTCAACTGGAGAGATGTTGACTCCAGCTCGGTCACTGAAGGAATGAAGAGACTTTAGAGTGGGCGGAGTTCTACAACTATCCAGCTGAGTTTTTTTTTCTTTCTTCCATCCAACCGGCGGTTTGGCCAACTATCCAGCAGTTTTTTTTTTTTTTTTTTTTTTCTTCCATCCAACCGGGGTTTAGGTCAACTATCCAGCAGGCTTTTTTTCTTCAACTGGAGAGATGTTGACTCTAGCTCAGTCACTGAAGTAATGAAAAGACTTTAGGTAGAGTAGGTGGGATTAGAACAACTATCCAACAGAGTTTTTTTTTTTTTTCTGAGTCGGGCGGATAGTAATTGTCTCTCCTCTAGCTAAGAGTGGACCCCCCCCCCCCCCCTTTACTCAGTGAGTTGGAGCAAACTTTCTTTTCTCTCCACAGCTGTAGTTTATGTGTTGTGCACCAGAAACGGTGCCATAGCGCCTCGTCTCTGAAATGTTGCATGTTGTTTCAAAGAACTGTCCAGATGAGCCATGTAGTTGGATTGATATTTCTTTGCAATTGTCTACACGTGCGATGTTGTTCGACCTTTCAGCTCATTGCTTAGACATGGATTTTTTTTTTTTTTTTTTTTTTACAAAACTCACTTTTTTTTCGTGTTGAACATACAGGAGACATCTTTCATAGAATTGTTGTGTGATGTCCCTTTCACTGTTTGAAACCACTCAATAAAATGTGGTATCAACTCACATCAGTAGAGTCTGTTCAACCGAGCCCTGACTGCAATAACCCTGGGGCAAGGAAGGGCAACAGAATGAACTCTGTATTCTCTTCCTGACCTATGTTGTAGCTACATTCCTATAGTTAAGTAACAAGTGAGGTCCCCACAAGTTACTTTATGGGACATGCATCAGAAAGCTCATCTTATTCCCCAGAATGAGCAACTTTTCTGTTCAGGGGGAACAACTCTGAACTGCTGTCTGCTGTGTAGTTCTGTGTTCTGTTCCCTCTATAGAGAATACATATTGGTGCTACCTCTCCTTGTTCTTTGACTCTCCACAGATAGACCTAAACATTTCCACGACAGCTGTATCTATTGAAATCAATTTATTTTATGATTGAATATTCTTTTAATATCTTGTTTTTGATTAATACAAGTATTTATTCCCATTAGTCCTTTCTTATTCAATTAACAAAATAGGTTTTGTATTATTACATCAAGTTTATACACAAAGGTAAAAAAAAAAAAAAAGTGTGATTTTGAATTAAATGACCTCACACTATAACAATAATTTGCTTCAAATAATCACTTTAGCAGTGGTTTGGGTCAAACAATCATACACTGAATATTTGAAACATGTTTATTTGTCTTTTTGTCACACATCTACATAGCTACCTCTGATAACAGATAATAAAACACCTATTGAACTGAACTGTATCTGTGTGTATCTGTAGTGTAATTGTTGTTGGTGAATGTGACCAAACTACACTGATTACATCAGTAGACACAAACTGCCACATTTTTCTAGACGCAGAGATCCCCTGTGTGTAACATATGGTAGCAGTGTCGAAAAGGCAGAAACCTGGAGCACTCAGGGTGGGGGGTCCTCTGCTTTAACCAGCTGTGTTGGACAGAGAGAGACAGAGAGGTACTGTACAGTCAGTACAGACAAAGTCTAACAACACAATAAAAACATAATCATAATATTAAAGCAGAAGTAAGCGATCCGGTCGTTTTGGCTAACTTTGTTAGCAGAGTTTTTTTTTCTTCAGCTGGGGAGATGTTGACTCTAGCTCAGTCACTGAAGGAACGAAGAGACTTTAGGTCTGGGACCTTAGAGTGGGCGGAGTTACAACTATCCAGCAGAGTTTTTTTTCCTCTTCTATCAAACCCAGGGTTAGGTCAACTATCCAACCGAGTTTTTTTTTTATTTATTTTTTTAGGTCTGGGACCTTAGAGTGGGCGGGGTTACTACAACTATCCAGCAGAGACTTTTTTTTCAACTGGGGAGATGTTGACTGTAGCTCAGTCACTGAAGGAATGAAAAGACTTAGGTCTGAGACTGTAGGGAGGAGTTACAACTATCCAGCAGATTTTTTTATTTCTTCCATCCAACCGGGTGTTAGGTCAACTATCTAGAGAGATAGATAGATCACAATCATACACTGAATATTTGAAACATGTTTATTTGTCTTTTTGTCAGACATCTACATACCTCTGATAACAGATAAAATGCCTATTGAACTGAACTGTATCTGTAGTGTAATTGTTGCAATCTGGTGAATGTGACCATATTAAATACAACTCACATCAGTACACAAACTGCCATCTTAATTCTTCCATGCCCAAACTCCAAAAGCATGTCATTAAAGCAATGGGAAGACGTGCGGGATAAATAAACAATAGCCTACTGCTGACTGTATTCAGAGGGTTGTGCTCTTCTCCTCTTGAGAAACACATGTTTTTTTTCACAAGTTGGAATGATTACATTTTTCTAGATACAGAGAAGGATTATTCCCCTGTGTGTACACATGTGATCACAAATGTGTCATCAGCATTAGCCTGGGGCTGCTTACAGTAGAAGGCCACGAGTTTAGAAATCTATTCAGAGAATTACCGCTGCGATCTGAGACCTCTTCTGTCCTGGCATTAAGTCATGTCTCAGGTGACTGATCACTGATCATCATGTGGTTAACTGGTGACTCTTTATTGCCTGTAGGTGTGAATATAAGTGTGTGTGTGTGTGTGTGTGTGTGTGTGTGTGTGTGTGTGTGTGTGTGTGTGTGTGTGTGTGTGTGTGTGTGTGTGTGTGTGTGTGTGTGTGTGTGTGTGCGTTTGTGTGTGTGTCTCCAGGCCAGTCTTGGGTGTACCTCACCCTATGTCAACTGGGACGGGATCCACGACCAACCATAGATAAGTGGTAGGCTATAGACAATGAATGCATGGATGCAAATATGTCCTAGAGAAAAAATTGACAATATTTGACAGGTGCCTTTGTGTTATTTCACTTAATTCTATGTCCTTATGGACTCCAGAGATGCTAACCATTCAGAGATGCTAACCATCCTATTTCCTCTCTCACCTTCTGTGTTCAGCAGATTAAAACACCACATAGGAGGGGTGACATGGAACGTCTTCTGTTACAGGCAGAGTGTAAATGGATATTTTATCTCCAAACTCTGCATCCAAAAGGTTTTAATGAAGAAATGGTACTAAATTGTTTTATTTAGAACCCTTATATGTTGTTTGCCATGACCAGGGATGGGAAATGTGTCTTTGTATTCTTCTACTTTTCTATTTTTTCTATATATTCTCTTGTATATTTTACATATTTTGTTATCGTTAAAATAGCTATCAGGGTGTCAGGTCTGATCATGCTTTAATTGCTTGAATAGCTTTAGATTTCACCATTTACACTTGTGGCCCTGGAACATGAATGGCTCCACCAGATCTAAAGACACAAATGTTTGTCTGACTCCGATTAAATATATTTATATAACATTTTGCATATATAAGAATTATTATCTATAAACCCCAGAACACAGCCTTGTTGACATAAATTCGGTGCCCAGCCATGTCTCCTGTGTGTATGTTTGTGTGTGTGGGTATGTATGTCTGTCCGTATGTCTATGTATGTGCGTGAGTGTGTATGTAGCCTAATTGTGTATCTGTGTGTATATTTGTGGATGTGGGAGGTTTGGGGTTTTCATGGTGTTTTGTTTTATTTTTATCCGCTGTGAGGCACTTTGTGTTACTAAAATGTATGAAAAGTGCCATATAAATAAAGCTGATTTGATTTGATTTGATAAATAAACACTCATGTTATGGAAACAGTAGCCTAGTCACTTCTACAGACTGCAGGGTCTACGAGGTGAAGCTGAGTCTGGATCAGTGCTGCCACAGTGCCACCTGCTGGACAGCACAATCATCTACACTAAACACTTCACACACAACACAGTCAGCAAAGAACACTATTTTTTTGTTTGTTTGTTTTGTTTTTGTTTTTTTGCACACATAAATATAAAACATACTAGAATAGAAGGGAATGTGCAGGTGAGGTCGGAAATCTAAGGAGGGCTTAGTGACCCCACCTTGGTATTACCATTAATGTAGAAAAAAAACATTTTTTGAAAATAAAATTGAAAATCTTTTTTTTTTTTTTTTACAAAATAAAAGTAAAGGTAAATGCAATGAAAATAATGAGGAAAAAATGAAGAAAGGGAAGAAAAAGAGCACAAAATATCAGGGAAAAAACACTATCCAACTGTTGCATAACAAAGTCATTTAGACATGTTTAGTTTGTTCTTAAATGTTGCTAAAGGAGCTGGCGCTGTCAGCCAGATTATGATGTTCATTCCACAGTTTGATCCCTCTGTATTTGATCGTGTGTTGTCCTCTGTTTGAATGACATCAGGGGTAGTTGTTCTGTGTGTCTAGTTTTATATGAGTGTAAGCTGGAGTTAGTGTGAAAGTGTAGTGCTGTCCCTTGTTGTCCCTTATTGGTTAAATTATTTTTCACATGACCTTTTCATTCCACCACGAGAACATATCAAGTACACAAACACACATAAGGAGACCCGGTATGGTTGTAACAACATCACTTTTAGTCCAGTAATTTTAGGCCAAAAAAGGGGTCAACGTTAAACAAATTGCAACAGAAGCAAACTCAACTGATTTTGTATCCTCAGCATGTCCTGAGTGAGGGAAAAAAAGCCCCGAAGAATCCCCCATTAGGGGAAAGTTTCGAAAAACACCCAAACATATCCCATTTATACGCATATAAAAAAAAAAAATTCACGTGTATAGGGTAAAATTTTTAACCTTTACATATCTCCATGAAAATTACTGAGTTGATTACTTACATTAAGACAAACAAAAAATGTATTACACGTTTTTTTGAAATTTTTTGTTAACATTAGCAAATTTGCATACATTTGCATACATTTGCATAAATTCCACCGTTTTGACGGCACATGTATATATGAAGTTGCTGTGGTGGTACCGGCATGAAAATTGGAATGAGTTGACTCCATCGGTCAACCGACAAGTTGACCACTTTAAATTTCAAGATGACTGCAATTTTTCAAGACAGCCACATCCTTAGTAGAGCAGGTATGACATGAGCCAACAGTGCATAATCCAATTACGTCTGGCTAATTTGCATACATACAACACCTGATCTAAACATTGAGTAGAGCAGGTGAAAATGTCTTGTTCAATCTTGTTAACATATAATATGTTAACAAGATTGAACAAGACATTTTTTAACTGTAATATGATATTACAGTTAAAAAAACTTAAGGAATGGAACCAATTAATGCTACCCATGAGCATTAATAGAGACGGAGCATGTCATACCTGCTCTACTAAGGATGTGGCTGTCTTGAAAAATTGCAGTCATCTTGAAATTTAAAGTGGTCAACTTGTCGGTTGACCGATGGAGTCAACTCATTCCAATTTTCATGCCGGTACCACCACAGCAACTACATGTGCCGTCAAAACGGTGGAATTTATGCAAATTTGCTCATGTTAACAAAGAATTTTAAAAAACTTGCAATACATTTTTTGTTTGTCTTAATGTAATTAATCAACTCAGTAATTTACATGGAGATATCTAAAAGTTAAAAATGTTACCCTATACACGTGAAATTTTTTTTTAATATGCGTATAAATGGGATATGTTTGGGTGTTTTTCGAAACTTTCCCCTAATGGGATTCTTCGGGGCTTTTTTTCCCTCACTCACAACATGCTGAGGATACAAAATCAGATGAGTTTGCTTCTGTTGCAATTTGTTTAACCTTTTCTCATAAAATGACTGGACTATTTCACCTAAAGGATAACATGAGACGAGTTATGTGATCAGTATCATATGTAGCCTACCCACTCCCTCCCTGATTGTGCATGTGAATTTGCATGGCTGTATGAGACGGTTGCGTGAAGGTTTTACAGCCAAAAAACATTTTTTTAGGTAAGAAACTAATATTTAGGACCAAGTCTAAATACTGATAAGTTCTGATATAGCCTATACTGTTGGAGTTTGAATTAGGTAGGCTAACTTGTATAATAAGGAAGCACAGGATCTTAAAATGTGAGTAATTTAATCTAGGCTATGTTCATTTCAAACCATGATGGCAGTCAAAAAATAGCTGACAGGGGTGGAGATGGTTGTAACTTGTAACACCTTTTACCTTTTTGTTGTTTTTAGGTGAGCTGCTACAAACCTCCTGCTGAAGGTTTTCATTCATACATGTTCAACATTCATATCAGAATTCAGAATAAGCTCTTCTAATGTTAGGATCCACACCACTGTCACTGTTCATTTAACCATGAGTTATTTTTGTTCATACTGAACCATAGCCTATAGGGAGATCCTTTATGAAACTTTAGCCTAGCCTATAGGCCAATTAATTTAGAAGCTGTGTGAGTTTAGCTTTGTTTTTACTGTACAGATAACATGAAATGCCTTGTCAGGCAAGGCAAGTTTATTTATAGCCCTCTACAGTTTGTCTCAAAGGGCTTTACACAGCATAATAACAACAATTTAGACCATCACATCCACTGAGGGAAAACTCTTAGAAAGAGATGGGCAATAGCCTACTGGATGGCAGACTGGTTCAGGAGCAGGCCGGTCTGTTTAGGGAGTAGGGACAGAGGAAAGTGCAGGTGGCAGTTGGTGCAGAGGGATGGAGCTCTGGAGAGATCTATGGAAACACACAGAGAGTGGGACATCAGTTTCATGGAAATAAAAATAACCATTCGTAAAATAGCTTCCACCTCACCATCAGCTATTATTTCTCTTTCCCTATCACTGACATTTTTTCCTACAAGACTCCTTTGATTGACAATAGTCCTAAGATATAAATATTACATGGTCATGACATTGCCTTTAACAATATGGACCTGGCCCCTGGCCTAGGAAAGACAAAATCATTGTGGCCGACCGTTTAAAGAACCGTGTTCGTGCCAGGGGGTCGCCAAGTTCCACCCATAGGTGGCGGTAATGCGCCAGGTCGCGGTTAGCGGACCTCCATTACTTTCGGTAGAAGAAGGAAACTGAATCAGCTGCTGCTGGGCGGAGCTCGGAGGAGGAAGTGGAGCCACAACAACACCAGTCCGTTACAAATATTGATTTTATATTTAGTAGATATGTATTTCATCTTTACTACGATTAGTCCTTAACCGCTTTCGGTAAGAACATGCATTGTGTTTATATAATGGCCCTGTTTCACCTGCAGTAAAGCAGGGTTAGCCCTTCCTGTTAGACTGTTAGCTTAGCTTATGCTAATATGTTTGTCAAGCTGGGAGATATACGTTAACTTACAGGTTCATTTACACTGTTCACTGCTTAAATAAAACACTACGTCACATTAGCTCACCGTTAGCTCACAGGCTATCATCATTACTAGTCTGTACCATCGGTACTCGATGCTACACTGACACCAGTTTGACAGCTGGTCGTGTCCCAGCTTTCACTCTGGTTTCCACCGTGTCTCACATATAAACTGGAGATTAACTTTGATTAAAAGACCTCTTATATTCGTTGCAGTAAGTTAGTTAAGGCATTTCAGTCATTTGCCACCATTCTGCTTAACAACGTTTATTTTGCTGTTAATCAGTTGTCGTGATAAACACGTTTAATTTGACAGGAATGCTTGTTATTAATTAATCATAACACCACTTGCCACTGTGTAGCTATTTATGAGGCAGATGAACTAATGACACAGTCTAGCTAGGCTATGACAAGGCTAACAGTTAGCCTGCCTGCATATGACCAGAACTAGCACTCCACACCTTGCCATTAATACAATGTTTTGTATATAATTTTTCTATATAAGGGTTCTAACCATCGCAGTCAGCTGGCTCACACTCACATCACTGCTGAACCCACTAAAACGTTGAATACGGCAATTAACTTGATGTAAATAAGTTCTTATAACCTTTAAACAGCCACATGATGTGGATTTTACTGTGCCACAATCTCTCTGTAGAGAACAATTGATCTAACAACCAGTCAGACAACACTGTTTCCTATACTGATTTAACTGTGGCAGTAAACCACAGCATCAGCAATACTCTTTTCTATTTTTTTTTTATTTCTACTATTAAACCATTTTGCATGTGTAAGACCTTGTTTGATTGTAGAAATGGGCCTACAGTCACTTATTTGCAGGTGAACTGTATTGTATTGGACTTTGAAATGTATCAGAAAGGTAAACAAAAAGAATTTAATTAGTCAAATGAATTTAATCAAGCCAGAAACAACCTGAAATTCATTTTATTTGATGGATAGTTGTGGCTTAAATCTGTAAATCAGGTGAATTACTGTTTAGTTTCCAATTGAAGACAGATATTAAACACATATAAACATCAGGAACAAAAGTCTTCCCTGTTAACATGTGTCTGTCATGTCTGATGGATCTGTTAACTGCAGATTTTTACAAGGCTATTGCGACTAACTGTCTATCAGTGTGTCGTGTCGTTAAACAAAGACCTATTGTCTTCCTGTCATCAAATATAATAGTTTCTGGAACTGTCATTCGAAACAAATTTACCACATTGCCATATGTGATATAAAAACACAACAAAAGCAAAACATTGTTATTGTTGGTGTTTGTGTGTGACTGCCCGTGTTTTCCATCCTCAGCCTTTGCATGAAGCTTTTGGATACGACTGGTACTTTATATCGCTGAGAAACACTATGGAGGAGACGAGTCGGGAGGCGGTCGCCACGGCGGTGCAGCGTGTGGCGGGGATGCTGCAGAGGTCGGACCAGCTGGACAAGGTGGAGCAGTACAGACGAAGAGAGGCCCGTAAAAAGGCGTCGGTGGAGGCCAGGCTCAAGGTGACGTTTAAACACACAGCACAGTGGGGTTCAGTCCTGCACTCCTCAATTTACACATCTGCTCTGTCCACTATGGGAGAAGATAGGGGCAACGTGGGATTTTTTCACCCCCAGAATGCTGAGTTCGTATCCGTGCATTAATATAACAGTTTACTAGTGAAAAGTTTACAGTTGCTGCACTGTATTAGTCATCACATCCCACATTGTTATTAATTGATGTAAAGACATTAGACTTTTTTATTGATCCCACTCATGGGAAATTCACTTGCAACAGTAGCAGAGAAGTACAGGACAAGTAAAGAAAGAAAGGAATAATATTCACTATTGACATTCACTATGTATAAATACGTGTCAACAAAAATATGTACTGTTATGTACAAAATGATTTAAATAGAGAAAAAATATATATATACACTAGGGATATCACGATTTCTTGTTTTCACAATTAATTGCGGTATTAAACGCCACAATTAAGTAATCGTAAAGATTCCTAAATACCGTCACTTTCCAAAAAAAGATAATATGTCGGCAAAGTAAAGCTAAATGCACAGATACTGGTAAATTTACATGTACATACCTAACGTAACACTGAATTGTTGTTGCTGAAATGTAAGTGTGTCATTTGTAATCAAAAAGTATAAAAAAAAACTATTTAAAAAAAAATATTTGGTATAGATGACAATTAATGACTTTAATATTTGAAACATTTCCTGTGGGGGATTAATAATTGGTCCTATATTAATAGATACTTTAAATATTTTGTGTAAACAATTAGTAATGCAAGTATATTTTGGCTATATTTGATTTCACACATTCATGGTGTTTAAAAGAAATTGATTAATGCATAATAATTGTGATAAGTAAATGTACAGCTTGTATAAATTATGCGGTAGAAAAAATGTTATAAATACAACTGGGTGAGGTAATAGAGTGAAATGGGAAAAAAAAAGCGGCTTGTGCAAAGGAGGCAGAACAGTAGTGCAATAATGTCAAGAATAAATAAAGAATCCAGAGTGTAGGTTCCTTCTGCTTGAGATTGCAGCGTGGGAGCAGCGGTCTGTTGCTCCTACAGTCTTGTCACAAAGAAAGAACACCGATGAAAGACTTCCCTCACAGTGTTTATCTCTTGATGCCCTCTAATGTCCTCCAGGCAGCCATCCAGTCCCAGCTGGACGGCGTCCGCACCGGACTGACCCAGCTGCACAGCGCCCTGCTGGACGTCAAAGACATCCAGAGCTCCCTGGCCGACGTGAGCAACGACTGGAGGCAGAGCATCAACACCATCGAGAACCTGAAAGACGTCAAGGACGCTGTGGTTCAGCACAGTCAGCTGGCCTCTGCTGTGGAAAACCTCAAAAACATCTTCTCTGGTGAGTTCACGTCAAACTGCAGGACCGTTGTGTGTGTGTCCACAGTCTACCTGTTAGGCAGGTTCGGGTCTGGTTCTGTCGCAGCTCAACTCAGGATCAGCCAGAACTAAGATCAGGAGCGTTTGCCTGTTATGCTTTTTTATTTTTGCATTTACCAGCCTAATGGCCGAAGGAATGAAAGAATTTGCATAGCGATTTGTTTTGCGTTGCCGGTCTGAGGGCATGAGAACAAATTCACTGTGAAGCATACGATCAGGTTGGCACAATATTCTAGTAGCTTCCTGGATCACAGAGAACAGAAGTCATCAAACTTGTCACCAGTCAGATAGATAGATAGATAGATAGATAGATAGATAGATAGATAGATAGATAGATAGATAGATAGATACAAAAATACATAGATAGATAGATAGATAGATAGATAGATAGATAGATAGATAGATAGATAGATAGATAGATAGATACAAAAATACATAGATAGATAAATAGATTGATTGATTGATAGATACAAAAATACATAGATAGATAGATACAAAGTAAGATAGATAGATACAAAGAAAGATAGATAGATAGATAGATAGATAGATAGATAGATAGATAGATAGATAGATAGATAGATAGATAGATAGATAGATAGATAGATAGATAGATAGATAGATAGATTGATTGATACAAAAATACATAGATAGATAGATACAAAGTAAGATAGATAGATAGATAGATAGATAGATAGATAGATACATACATACATACAAAAACACATAGATAGATAGATAGATAGATAGATAGATAGATAGATAGATAGATAGATAGATAGATAGATAGATAGATAGATAGATAGATAGATAGATAGATAGATAGACATTGAAAACATTCACCTACATTCACACTTTGTGCTGCACCTTACGTCGGGTTCACACCGGACGCGGAAGCGCCGCAAATAGCCGCGGAACGGTGACCGCTTCCTTTCGGCGCCCAAGTTAACCGATGGTGTAGTTCAGACCGCCCTGCAGCGACCGTTTCGGCGTCTGTTCTATTTTGTGCGCGAGCCGCGAGCAATCGCGTCAATCTTGGCAGGAAGTCATACATGAAACAACGAGAGAATCTGGTCAATTTTCAAAATAAAGCACTTTTCAAAACAAAATACAGCGATTGACAAATGCGATTGTATTTATATTTGTCAGACTCTCAACAGAGAGCGAGAGAGATGAAAACACACACGTACACGAAAGGGAGACACGGAGTGGGCTGGCTGCGGGGGGGGTTCAAAACACACAAACAAACAGGGAAAGAGCGAGAGAGAGAGGCAGAGACGAGTTGTTGTCAAGTGAAGAACGACGTGAAATTAATCTTGGAAGTGAAGTGGAGGGAGTTGTCTGACCCACAGCACACGGCATTATAATTATATGAGGTCATTTAGTAATCCATGATGTAAAAAAAACAGCTCTGAATGTGAGTAAACAACGGCTGAGGAGCAGAGGCGCTTGCGACCGCCGCGGAGAAATCAGCGCCTGGTGTGAACTGGAGGGACGCGGCTCCGGTGTGAACCTGGCGTTATGCATGAAAAGTGCTTTATAAATAAATATTGATTTGATGGAGAGAAAGACCAGCATATAAAAGAAAATGTTCAAAGACTCTCAGTAAAAGTGTGTGTCTCTGTCACTGTGTGTGCAGTCCCAGAGATCGTGGAGGAGACACAGCAGCTCATCATAGAGCAGGCGGAGCTGCTGCAGGCCCACAGGAAGCTGATGGAGCTGGAGTGTTCCCGCGACGACCTCATGTACGAGCAGTACCGCATGGACAGCAAGAACACCAGCGACATGAACCTCATCTCCATCTACTTCGAAGATGTAAGCTCAGAATGAAGGATACTGAATGGAAACGAATTGAAAACATTTGGAAACACAAACCTTACTTACCGACACGAGCCTTCTGCCTCTGTAGTTGTAGTTGATTTTGAAAGACGCTCCTCCTCGCCATAGTGATGGTCCAGCTCAAAGCTTGGAGTCCAGCTGGTTTTCAGCGTCGTTGTCTTCTTCTTCCAGGTTCAGGGTTTGTCCGATGAGCTGGCCAAACAGCTGTGGATGGTACTGCAGAGGTCCATGGTCACCGTGCGCCGCGATCCCACCATGCTGGTGTCCGTGGTGCGCATCATCGAGCGGGAGGAGAAGATCGACCGACGCATGGTCGACCGCAAGAAGCAGACGGGTTTCATCCCGCCCGGCCGACCCAAGCGCTGGAAGGACAGGATGTTTAAGGTGAGAGCAGAAATCTTTAGAAATATTTTTCCCCACTTCTTCTTGCTTATATAAACCTTCTTCCCTTTTTTACTCTCTCTCCATTTTTTATCTTCTTTTCCTTCCGTCCTTGTCTTGCTGCAACTCCTCTTCCTCCTTGTGTTGGAATTCTTCTTCTTAATTTTCCCCTTGACTCTTCCCTTCCTCCTCTGACTCTCCAGTCTGGTTGCTATCCTGTTTACTGTGTTTGTGTTTTTATCTTCTCTTCTTTCCTCCTTTCTCCCTATTTTCATACAGTCCCGTTTAGTAGTTCTACTCCAATAGTCTGCACTCAAACATCCCGACTGAATGGAAGCTGCTTTGAACTCTTTTAAATGAATCATCATCATCATCATCATTGACCTTTATTTAACCAGGCAAAATTGCTAAGAAAGCATTCTTATTTAGGAATATGAGGCTTTGGTTTCAAAGTGTCTATGGAATATTATAGACAAAGATTTGCTATGTTGTCAACACTGCAGTCTGTAAAGAGACAGAAAAACAGGCCAATGAGGCAACTCTAACTTAGTTCCACAGTATTGATCCAACCAATGGTGGTTAGGAGGACAGGTGAGATGAACATTAGCACAGTGTTTTCTATGGCTAACATCAACAATATTATTTTGTATAGATTATTGTTTGCAAATGCATTTTTATTTGATTTACTGGTGTATTTGAGTTAATTTTAATTTCAGTTTTTTTCCCTCACCTTTTAAACCCATTATAATATCTGAGTTTAGCAACTGAGTGTAGTCCTACTTTAAGCATGTCAACGTTCTTGTTAAATGTCCATTGTACTCGGCACCTGTTTGCAAAATTGCACACATCTGTCCAGATGTTCTTTGGCCTATTTTTTATATATATTTTATATATTAGTTTAGTTGCACTGTCCAGCAACTTGCAAAATAGTCAAAAATAGGTCAAAGTCAATGAAAAGATGTGATTTTACTGTAAAAAATAAAATAAATAAAAAAATAAATAAATATTGATATGGTATTTCTGCCATATTGCCCACCTGTATTCACATCAGAGCTTAGTGAATCAGTGTCTGTTATACGGTATAACACTGAGGTATAATAGCTCAGTGTCTGAGCTCAGACTCATTCACCTCTGCACCTTATTCATATTCTACATGTTAATTCACCATGCTGCTCTACAGACGCCAGCTGCCACATGATCAGTCTGAACGAAGCCCAGCAGCAGACAGTTGTGTAAATATCTGGTTGTGTTGCAGGTGTTGGAGGGAACAGTCAGCACTCGCATCGAGGGAACCCAGTCTGTGACCAGAGAGGCCGACAAGATGTGGCTGGTCCGTCTCCTAGAAATAACCAGGAAGTACGTTCTGGACGACCTGATTGTGGTCAAGAACCTCATGGTGCAGTGCTTCCCCCCACACTACAACACTTTCAACAGGTAACACACACACAAAAACAGTGTTTCTCTGTCTAACATGTGCATCCTGGGAACTGATCGACAAAGTATTGAGTTAAACACAACACACTCAGGTAAGTGTTGTCTCACAGGTTTGTGTGTGTGTGTGTGTGTATGTTCAAGGTTCTTCGTTCTCTACCACAATGCTGTGTCCACCCGAGTCACAGAACTGGCAGCTGAAGACTTGGAGGCAAATGAGATTGTGTCCCTGCTGACATGGGTCCTCAACACATACAAGAGGTACGCACACTCACAAACAGTTTGACACATTTTGCGTCCATATTAGGGGTATCATAGTCAGGGTTGGGGAGTAACGCATTACACGTAAAGGCGTTACAGTACGTATTTAAAATACAAAATATGAGTGTACTGTATTCCGTTACAGTTACAGTTTAAATTGGTGTATTCTGAATACAGTTACCTTCTTTAAAAAAAATGGATTACTTGGATTACTTAGCCTATCGCACTACACGCAGGTTGCACTGACTGTGTGGATGCTTGTTGCCCTGTGGCGAAGTTAGAACCATCAAGGTGGGAGAGGGACGGACAAAACAACGCCGACAATTAACCCAGCTCCGCCGGCCCAGAGGGCTCTCATGCAGGAAAGAAAGGAGGGTTACGTGCTAAACTCGCCGGCCGTCTCTGCTTTAGTTGGCTTCATTTTGGTAATGTTGCTATAATGTTGCAATGTCCGGTCTCTGGTTTAGGTTTTGTTTGTGAGTCAGTGTAGGGCCAGCTAAATGATATTTAGAAAATAAAGTAATGACAGGAGCTACTGTTAAATCTGCAGGCTAACTCTAAAAATGTACTTACACTCAATTCTCTGCTGAAGTGTCGTTTTGGAAACAGCGTGGTTAATCCAAAACGACACAAACCTAAACCAGAGACCGGACATTGCAACATTATAGCAACATTACCAAAATGAAGCCAACTAAAGCAGAGACGGCCAACGAGTTTAGCACGTAACCCTCCTTTCTTTCCTGCATGAGACTGCACTTGAGTTGTCAGGTTCCTCATGGTAACCTATACAGCTCCACCTCGGTGTGTAAACTCCTCACAGTCACACACTTCTCCACCGACATTATGACGCAACAGGTATTTCAACACCTGGCAGAGCCGACGACTGACTGACGCGTTGTTTCCCAACCCGTCCGAGCAGCGCCTGACTCCCTACTCTGTCTCTGATATGATATGTTACTGATTCATAATCACAGTGTGTGTGTGTGTGTGTGTGTGTGTGTGTGTGTGTGTGTGTGTGTGTGTGTGTGTGTGTGTGTGTGTGTGTGTGTGTGTGTGTGTGTGTGTGTGTGTGTGTGTGTGTGTGTGTGTGTGTGTGTGTGTGTGTGTTTGTGTGCATGTGTGTGTGTGTGTGTCAGTGTGGAGATGATGGGCCATCCTGAGCTCCTGTCAGAGTGTGACATCAACCAGCTGGAGTCTCTGCTGCCACAGGACGTGGTGGACGACCTGCTTAGCAAATACGTGCAGACTTTCACAGTAAGAGGCACACACACACACACACACACTGTCAGAGATGCTCATCACCAGCTTTTATAACACCAACGTGATAAAACTCCCTCACAGTTTACCTTCTCCTCACATGTCTAGTAACCAGTGGTTTGGCACAATGTTAGAATCTGCCTTTGTTAATTGTGGACCGTGTGTGTGTGTGTGTGTGTGTGTGTGTGTGTGTGTGTGTGTGTGTGTGTGTGTCCCTGTCTTCAGTCTAATATAACGGGCTGGCTGCGGAAGGCCCTGGAAACAGACAAGAAGGACTGGCAGAAGGAGACGGAGCCCGAGGCCGACCAGGACGGATACTACCAGACCACACTGCCTGCTATCGTCTTTCAGGTGCAACACACACACACACACATTCACATGCGCACATGCCAGATTTTCAGTGTGTCAGGGCTTCAGGTCCAAGGGGGACTCAGAGACTAGAGTTCTCAACAAGCCATACATTTCAAACCTGACGCGGCCCGACTCACTAGCATTAATTCTCGGCCTGAACGCCTGGCCTAATGCCTCATTATTGTGTTCTAATACTACACACCTGATAATGATAGTGATGATGACATGATGGTCAAATGAATGTTCTGCTCTAACAACCATAATGACCTGATGAAATCAGACCAGATATACAGGCAGGCATTGATGGGGGGGGGGGGGGCAACTCTGAGCCTTCGACCTGAGGGCAGCACACCAAATTCTGAGTTGAGGATGTGTGTCGGGTCGTTAAAAATCTTTTGTGCTTCTCTGAGCAGTGATTTCTCATATAGCAACTTAAGATAGTTCTGCTCCTCCCTCCCTATGATTTTCATGGCGGTTTGAGCCGCCCAGACGTGCCAGTTTAGACTTCGCCAATACCGAGGTATTGCCATACCATACTTGTATGCTGATACAGCCTGAGTCTTCTCAGGAAATACATTCTTTGCTGCAGTCGGGAGCAAAGCTTGTCAATGTGCACCTGCCATGTAAGCATGTTGTCCATATGGACGCCTAGGTATTTATATGTATCTACCTGATTAATAGCTGCATCACGAATGAGCACTGGCCTGTGGTCACCTATTGGGTGTGTTATGTCTGAAGTCTGTAATGAGTTGTTATTGTAGCCACAGTACACAGGGCTGCTCTAAATGTTTCACCTGTTTCACCTTTCACCTGAATCATTGGGTGGTGATATTTCCCTCAAACCAGAGCTAAAAGAAGAGCGACCGCATCACCACAGCAAATGGGTTTGTTTATAAGCTGAGATCTGTGGAGTCGTTGGTCCCAGGTTTCTGTCTGAACATCACTACATACAGTCTGAGCTTATGTAAATCAGCTCCAGTATTTGTGTACTTAGATTTGAATACATCTGTGAACACAGAGCCACGCAGACATATGTTAAGTAGGCACTTTCTCCGTCTGCCTCCTGATCATCTTCCTGCTTCACTCATCCATGTCCATGTCTCTCTTCTTCAGATGTTTGAACAGAACCTGCAGGTCGCAGCACAGATCGATGGAGATTTCAAAGAGCAGGTTCTGAAGCTGTGTCTGAAGCAGATGAACTCCTTCCTCATCAGGTGGATAAAAACATCTCCAACATTAAAACCCAGACTGCCCACAGTTGTTTTCAGTTAATTAGAATCATTCCAGTCAGTATTAGAAGAATTACTAATATTGTGTGTGTGTGTGTGTGTGCAGGTACAGAGAGGAGGCAATGCTCTACAAAGAGGAGCACCTGAGAGACAGACAAATGCCTCAGTGTTATGTGCAGTACATGATCGCCATCATCAACAACTGCCAAACCTTCAAGTGAGTTTGTCACTTCAAGTGACTTCATGATGTCAGGTGGAGTTTGATTAACATGTAAACAAACCTGGTGGTTGTTTATGCAGCTGTCACTTGAAACAGACCTGTTGAACATAAGTGATGTTCATTAAGATTAATTCAACTTGAAAAATGTGAAATATTTTTCTTCATTTATGTAAGGACAAGAAAGAGTTGATCAAGACAAATAAAGGAACTGAGCTTGAAAAATAGTGATAGACCGATTATCAGCATGACCGATAATATCGGCCAATATTCAGCATTTTTACAATAATTGGTATTGGCTGTTTAGTTTCACTGATAACCAATAAGATAAATGTATTTTAAAGGGATGGTTCAACATTTTGGCAAAATAGCCCATTGCCATAATCCCTGTAGTCTTAGCAGTAGGTTCATTACCTTTAGTTGTCGGTGCAAGCTATTTTTAGTACGGCCGAGCCGAGCTGTGAGCTGCTCAGAGCTACGCTATGGAGGCTAATGGGATTTCTTGGTTTCCCTCATCAAATTCATTAAATACACAATCCAACAACTCCAGAACGCTCTGGTGGAATGTTACGAGATGGAGTTGTTTTATAGGTAAATTCATGCAAAACCGCTGATGAGCGTTGCCTTCAGGGACATTTTTCAAGCAAGCATTTTGCATCTACTTCGAAAACAACTCTGTAACGTTCCGTTATTGTCTCTTATTGTCACATTGACAAATAAGGGTAACGAACCTACTGCTATGACTATAGGGATTATGGCAATGGGCCAATTTGCCAAAATGTTGAACTATCCCTTTTTATCACAGATAATCGCAGTGTACAAAAAACAAATAAACAGTATACTGTATTCAGTCTAATTCCAGATGTGTTACTCTAAAATTTAACATCAACATTTCATTTTTACTGTAAATGAATATCAGTTCTAAAAATGGGTTATTAGTTTCCTTGATTAATAGTAATGGATATCGGTATCAGCTCTGAAAATATGATATTGGTCAGTCCCTATTGCAAAATAATCTACATAAACAGTCAGGGAGTGTCAGATGACACAGGAAGTGGGGTGACATCATGCCATGAGTCAAAGTGAGAAACCACCATGTAGTCTCCCAGTGAGTGAAACTACAACAGCTGTGACTACTCACTGTGCTCGTGCACAGGGAGTAGTTCAGGGCACCGCACTGTGACGCCTGCCATCAGAACCGTGTGTTGTGTTTCCTCAGAGAGTCCATCAACAGCCTGAAGAGGAAATACACTCAGTCCTCAGAGCCCACAGACAGCGATGCTGCTATAGAGAGGACTCTGAATGAAGTGGCCAAGGAGGGGTGCCAGTTCCTGTTGGACGAGGTCTTCCTCGACCTGGAGGTGAAAGAGACTTTTCTGTGCCGAGCCTTACTCAGGGTTGTTTGTGATTGTTTTTGTACTATATAACAAAGCTGTTCTGTTCTCTTAGTTTTTACAAAGTACACAAGTCCAGCAGCTAATGGGAGTCTTTAATAAACATAAACATAAACATGAATCAGTTTCTCCAAATCTGACAAAGACTTAACAAGATGTGCCAGATGTGTTCTCACATGTGCTCAGGACAGGTCCCTTGTCCACTGATCAAAAAAACCCACTAAGACCTGCAAACACTGGGCTTTAAATTGCCACAGAGAAGAGCACAAACAGCAACATCTTCTGGGTCACATGACTCTGCAGTAGTCTTAGTTGTCTGGCTTCAGACCAGCTACACAACACTCCCATAGATTTGGTAATTTCCAGTCCTTTTCTGCTGTAACATCTTTGGGCGACAGACTGTAGACAGAACTGTCAACTGTCCAGCACAGTTCTATTTCACCAGAAACACCCCAAAATACATTTTAAAACCACACCATCACCAATTGAAGCATGTCACATGGAGCCTTCAGCCCTCCAGACTCCAACTTTAATGAAACTCTGAAACACTTTCAGCTGGTTTCTCACTAATTTTAGCCAGCACAAGAATAAACTCTGCCTTAAAGAGGAAGCCCCTTCGCCTTTTAACAAAAATGTGACAAAAAACAGATTTTTACATAATAAGAATTTAATTGGTAATGAGGGTAAGATGGCAAATATGACTGAGATCTATAGCAGCCTTTAAAGAATTACAATCATTACAATCTAGGCTTCACATAGAACAATGAAGGTGAAACTCAATATGAGACACAGGTACTCGATCGTACACGATCGTACACGATATCTGACACACAGTAAGCCTGACAGACACTGCACCAGCAGATTGGTACAGTTTCTGTGAATAGGTAAAGGTCTAACCGTAACACAGAAGTGTGTTGTATTTTTAACATCAGCTGTAACATTGATTCTGCTAAAAATAAACCCAGTCTTTGTTGCTGCTCTTGGTGCAGTGTGTTGGACTGATTGGCAGTGAACCAAGGTTTAAATATAGCGGCTGGTGGCAATAATCAAAGTCTGAGTCAAAGTAGCCTGGGAGCATTACAGCACCAGTTGTGTTAATGGCTTTTGAATATTTGCTGAAGCAGGACTTTGGACATCTGGACCCAGTTGTTCGAAAGGTCATCGGATCGGATTTTGGATAAATGGATTGGATCAAATCTTGAAAAAGGGTTGTTCAAAACTAAAAACAGATTCTGAGATCAGATTACATCGTGTAATCCAATTTAATCTGGATCAAACCCTCAGTTTGTGTTGTTCAAAACCTTTTGTAGAATCAGGATAACTTTGATCCAAAAAATTAGGATGATTCTGATAAGGGATCTTTTTGGGATTGAATAATAAAGACACAAATATACCCATAATATGGTCCAAACACAAAAAAAATTACTTAAATCAAAAAATATATTTTCAGTCAACTACACTTTTTTTTTCTTTGATTGAAAATGTTTTTTTTTTTTTTTTGAGTGAAAATATTTTTTTTGGTTGAAGTAAGTTTTTTTTTTTTTTATAATAAAGACGCAAATCTACCTTCATAGTTATCTGGATTTGGTCATTTTGAATTGTATCTGGATCAGACTAATTCAGACACACTGTGCTTTGAACAACTGCGATAGAAGTAAAACGGATAGCGTGATCCTGGATGGCCAAACAAGGGATTTTAAAATCCGGTTAATTTTGATCCAGATTACACCCTTTGAACATGTGGATCCTGGGCTTTCAAACTCCTGACCTAAGTGTCCCCAGAGATGGTGACTCACCGGTTCCACTACAGGATAATGTGCTACAGATGCCTTCACACAGTGAAGCACTAGTTTAAATGAGATTAGTCGGTGGAAGTTTATCACATCACTGATTAAATGTGGATGTCGTTGGCAGCATCACCTGAACGAGCTGTTGACCAGGAAGTGGCTGACAGGCTCTCACGCCGTGGACACCATCTGCGTGACGGTGGAGGACTACTTCAATGACTTCAACAAGATCAAGAAACCCTACAACCAGGTAGGGAACTGAGCTCTTGGTATGAAACCTTCGAATACCCGTGGTGGAAGGTGGCTTCATCATGTCGGCCGCTCTGTGTTTGCAGGAGATGACGAGCGAGGCGCTGCGCAGGGTGGTGGTGGAGTACATCAAAGCCGTGATGCAGAAGAGAATCACCTTCAAAAACGCAGACGAGAGGAGGGAGGGAGCCGAGAGGATGATCAAAGAGGCCGATCAGTTCAAGTTCCTCTTCAGAAAACTGGCCGCTGTGAGTTTCAGATGTCATGGTTACTGTAACGTTGTTCAGGTTGCAGGGTGCGTTGTGTTTAATCTTGGCTGATTGTTGCCGTGCAGGGTGAAGACACGGACCGGCTTTGTGGTGCCATCGCTGCCATCGCGGAAGTCTTTAAGTTGACTGACCCCACGCTGCTGTTCCTGGAGGTCACCACACTGGTGTCCAAGTATCCTGACATCAGGTACACAAACTAGCCTGCAGTTTAAAGGGATATTTCAACATTTTGGCAAATTTGCCTATTACCACAATCCCTATAGTCATAGCAGTAGGTTCATTACCTTTAATTGTCAGTGCAAGCTGTTTTTAGATCGGTGGGGCAGAGACGTGAGCTGCTCAGCTAACGCTACAGAGGCTCATGGTATTTCCTGGTTTCCCCTATCAAACTCATCAAATACACATCTAACAACTCCAAAACGCTCTGGTGGACAAGTTCTCTGCCTCCCCATATCCTGTCTCTCTCTCAACTGTGCTTTCAATTAAAGGCGAAAAAGCCCCAAAAATATACTTTAAAAAAAAGTGCAAGTATTTCTGAGTATTTGGTTTGTGTGTTGTGTAATGTTACATAATTCTACGTTATCTCATAGCGTGGTGAATGTTCAGGTCACAACTTGTCCACCAGAGAGTTTTGGAGTTGTTTGATGGGGGAAACCCAGCAATACCATATGCCTCTGTAGCGTAGCTCTGAACAGCTCACATCTCTGCTCCGCTGATCTAAAAACAGCTTGCACTGACAATTAAAGGTAACGAACCTACTGGTATGACTATAGGGATTATGGCAATGGGCCAATTTGCCAAAATGTTGAACTATCCCTTTAAAGTAGTGTTAGCTTTGAGCTTGACCTCTAAAATGGAACATCTAAATGGCATGCAGCCATTAATAATCATATTGATTACAACGACAATTACACAATGTGTCTCAGTGGATAATCATAAAGCAGGCTGATGCCACACAAGCTAAGTGTTGCTCATGTCTTTTGTCCTTCCTGCTCACCGTAGGGAGGAGCACATCCAGGCGCTGCTGGCGGTACGCGGCGATGCCAGCAGGGAAATGCGTCAGATGATCATCGGGACCCTCAGTGAGAACAAAGTGTCCTACTCCGGCGTAACGCAGCCCATCTTCAAAGACATCACTGTGCCCACCATTACCATGACAACCATGACTACCATGACCTCCATGGCGACTGCAAAGCTGCTCAAATGAAGCCATCCACAAAGATACCATTTCCACCTTCAGCACCTTCAAATATGATACATAAAGCGAAATTCTTTTTTCCAGACACTTTATTAATTGTTTAACATGTTGTTTTCTGTCCATAGTCTTTAATTTTATTTTCACCCTGATCCCATGTCTGCTTTAACGGAATAATAAAAGTGTAGTTGTACAAAGTGGCTGTGATCGGTCTCCTCATTACAGCCTCACAGGAACGAGTTCCCTGCTTTTTCTTCTTAAACAGCACAGGATAAATCACAGTAGATCTTATACAGTATATATATATATATATATATATATATATATATATATATATATATATATATATATTATATTTTTTATTATTATAACAAACAAACATTTCATAAACATGAAACAATAAATAAAACAAACAATAAAAAGGGGGTTATTATCTTACTTGTTATATGTATATATTATTGTGGCTTTCCTTCATGATGTCAAAGCCACATGGAAGGCATGAAAGGTAGGTTTTCTTGCAAGAATGAATAATGGCATTTATCAGTTTGCAAAAACAAAAGTTTACTAAAAGAAAAATAAGTTTACACTCCATATAAAAGCTAAAAATGTGATCCCTTTCACAGCTCTCATCCCACACTGAAGCTGTCGGTGACGTAATTGCAAACACTTCATAGACATTGTAGACATACAACACATTGAGAAGAAATACAAACTAAGAAATTCAGAACCATATGAATCTCAACCTATTTTACATCCATAAATTATGGCTGTTATATATATAAATAAATAAGACACACTTTATCAATCCCAATTACATTTGTTTTTAAGATAATTTAGTGAAATAATGTCAAAGTAATATTGTCATCCCAATAGAGTTTGAGTGATCATTTCATCAAGATCATACAGACAGAGAAAACAAAAACATTTTCTCATCAGTTTAATGTAGACATTTGATATGCAGTAATGGCATTTTTAGGTAAGTAATAATGATAAGAATAATGACAATTGAGATGACAATTAATTATTATTAATTAATACTATTATTATTTCTGTAACAGTTGTAGCTTTTAGTGTGATTGGGGCTGACGGTAATCCACCGACGGACGGTACACTTCCTGTTTCCGTTGCGGACTGTGTCCACCTTGTGGCGGTAACGCGCCCGTCAGCTGTGATCTCGGCGAGTAAACAATCGCAGGCTGAAGAAGAAGAAGGCAGAAGAAGCGAGAAGCAGGACGCTGCGTCTGATCTGAGAACCTGCTGACTGCTGAACATGAATAACCCCGTGTAGCTGCTGCCACATCCTCGGTACCAGACGGTCTCTCAGCCCCGACACATCCGCGCTGAGACCCCGGACAGTGCACGCGCTTCAAGCGGGTAAGTGAGGTTGCCAAGCGCAGCTAAAGCGGCTAACGTTGTTTACCGCTAAGCTAACGCTGACTCCAGCTTTGGTGTTGGGGTCGCTAATACGAGATGCTAACGGCGGCTACCACCGCGAACAATACCGTGGGGGTTATTATTATTATTTTCTTCACCGGGGAATTACCGGACGCCGTTGTAATGTTAAAGCAGTGCTGTGGAAAACCCTCCCGGTGGCGTTAGCGCTGCTGCTCTTTGTGTTGTTCATCCCTGTAGAAGCAGGTAGCAGCGGCAGCAGCAGCAGCAGCCATTCGGGGTCACGGAGATAAACAAGCTAGCGTCAGCCAGGTAGCCGAGGCGGCGGGTGGTGTGCGGAGGTCAGGGGTGTGGATGCTGGCTGCACAGGTGTCACATAAGAGGGAGGCTGACACGTTTCAAGCCAGGGTGTGCTTAGTAATATAAACCAGGGCAGAGAGCGGCTCAGGTGCAGCAGCACTGAGCTCTGGCACAGTTCTTATTGAATCAGCGTCAGTCCAAAGCAGCTGCTGGGGATGATACATGTGATTGCTGGAAGCGCGGTGCGAACACACTGCTGCTACTGTGTCTGAATGGTAATCAGCTAAATATAATAATGGCTCTGAAATACTTGTCGTGCATTTAACTATCCAGAAATAATCCATTGATTTAACAAGTAAGATAATGAGCTTTTGTTAAGTAGATCAGGGTGTATGTGAACTGTGCTCCATGGGATTAAATCATTACAAAATGATGAATTCAAAATACCCCTAGTTGTGCACATATGAGCTTTGTGCATTTTGAAATTTGAGTTTGTACTAGACACATATGCGCTAGTGTTGTAGTCAAGACCAAGACCAAGACTTTAGGGAAGACCAAAACAATTTGAGAACATTTTCAAGACCATGACTGTATTTAGTGCCAGTACTCATAATAATCATGTGGCTTGATATTTACATTATTCCTCAGCTAAATAGAGAACATTATTTATAAAATCTATACCATATTTTATTTCAAACAAAGTTTGAATTGAACAGAAGAACACGTAACACTGGTGCAACCAGGTTTTTTACGTAGTTACACAATCATATACTTTTATAGAACAATTTTGATTATCTTAAAGTTATTGAACTACATCACATAAACCAAAGTGAGCGAGTGGCAGAGAGACATTTGCAGTTAAAAAAATAAAAAAATAAAAAATTGTCACTCCAGCTGTGGTCTTGAGAAAAAATCTAAAGTTCAGCTCGACCACGACCGAAACAAGACAGAGTAAAAGTTTAATCGATTCCAAGACAAGACCAAGACCTTGAAAATGTGGTCTTGAGCACTACAAATCTAACATGTGCTGTGGTGGACATTAATGGTTACCTAAATACAGACTGACAGTACCAGTCAAGAGTTTGGGTCTCTTGCCATTCACTTTAATGAGAAACTGTGTCCAAGTTTTTGTCTGGGGAAGTAATACAGCCACTAATGAAAAGAGTCATAGCATCCATCCATACAATGCTCCGTATGATATCAGGACACTATGTAAGTAATCAAATTGCCTAATTTGGGTTGTTTCCTGAGTTCACTATTGAATGTCCCCATTGTCCACTGTAGATAGAGGTCCACGTCTTCCTTGTAGCTGCTGCTGCTGCTGTTCAGACCAGCTCAGACGGACTCAGTGAACCAGAGGCTCCTCGTACCAGCAGCTACAGAGCAGCCTTTGTTAAACACACAACCATGAGCACCTCTGTCTCAGAACAGTCAGATGAAACAATCTGAGAAGAGGGCATCACCCTGTGGTTAAACAGCCCACAGACAAGTGGAGGCGCTGCTTTACTTTGTCGCCTGCAATCTTACATTTTCTATGTGCTCCCTGATTATATAGTCAGTTAGGGTTGCAAAATTCCAGAAATTCTAAGACTTGGAAATTGATATTACTTCATAGCTAATATAATATAATGTAGAATGCACAAACTTGGCTTGAGAAGCTTGAGGGGCATTTTGAATAGGACTTTGTTTTTGGAGTTTGCATGGAGTTTATTCTGATGAGAAAACCAAATTATGTTTTTGGAAATTATACTTTTTTTTTAAATTACTCCCAATTTCCAGTTAAAAGAAGAGTCAGGAGGTTTTATGCTCAAAAATAAACTCCTAGACTTATACAAATGAAATCTGTCTCAACCCATCAACCATGGGCTTCTAGTCCTGTGTTGTTCACGGAGACGCTTCTGGCTGGAGAGTCGTGTTTTCTCTCCAGCCAATGACAGAGCTCAGGTGCAGTTCCGTGCAGCACGAGTAGGAGTGATGCCGAGAGCAGGGGCCCAGTGTGAATGTTTTGTTTACAAACTGAAAGAACAAACCTCTAGACTCTACCTTTAATTCCTATAAATTCCCATAATTCCCATGGAAAGTTTCTGGAAGATCACTGGAAATTTTTCACCGCTTTTCAACTCTATCAGTTACTGAATTCTCCATATTTTTCTGGACCTCACCTTAGCTCCTCTGCACAATGAATCTATTGATCGGTATCATGTTATACAGTATAAAGGTTAAGTGAGAATGACATTAAATGATTTTCTTGAGCCGTTTTGAAAGTGCTGTGTGTGTGTAACACTAGTCAGCGGCCATCTTTGTTTTCACAGGTTCACCAAGCTTGTGGAAGTTTCCTCCCTTCATCCACTCATCATGGTGGACTACTACCAGGTTTTAGGAGTACGGAGGGAATCTTCTGCAGACGACATAAAGAAAGCGTGAGTGCTTCGAGTGATGTTCCCAGCTGTGATGCTCTGAAACATCTGGAACAGGTTGCTGTCTAGATGTTGGGCCGTCGGCCGCACCCAGGACAATGTATACATGTCCATCCTCCTGCTCAGCTTTGTGGGGGCAAAAACGTTGCTCTCTGCCGACGAATAAGAAACAACAAAGACCTACCAAGATTTTGAGGATTTATTCCAACCCTTTGTCTAACCAAAGGAAACAACCAGTAAATAATAAACAATGATCATCAGAGTAAAGACAAAGTCATACTATTCGGCCGAATAGGGTGCAGCGTCTCTCAACCACAAAGGTCTCAAAAGTCTGGACACCTACTGTCAGAATGACTGAGTCTTAAAGCCCCAGTGTGTAACTTATTTGGCTTTTTATTAGCAAAAATCAAATATTTCTTTCATAAATCCGTATTTCACTGAAGTCGAATCACACCCGCATACAAATGAAAGCTTTCTCGTACCTTAGAATGAGTTGTTACAAGTCGTTACAAATACATAAGTGGGCGACGCACCGAACCGAGGCGGCCATGTTGCATCGCCATTTTTTACGTTCAGTGGCAGCGTGACCGTAGGTAACCACGGAAACTGAGCGGAGCTGTGGGGCTCGGCCTGTTAAAACTGTCACCACTGTGTAGTGTGAGGAAGGACGGAGGCACTGATGTTGCATTCAGGTGCAGTCAGGCAGACGGCCGTCAGCAAACCAACCGGATGTCATTTTACCCAACGAGAGAAAGACGGTAAAACGTGGGTCAGGTAAACAATACGACATCACCATGACAACATATTGTCACGCCTGTATTGTTTTGCCTCGTGCTGGTGGACCACTTGTTTACATAGACGCTTGTTTATCCTGTTACATGCAGCGTCTGTTGTCTGTCTGACGTCTGCCCGATTTCACCTGAATGCAACATCAAGAATACGTTCCGATATGCAATCGCACCGCTAGATGGGGGGAATTCCTACATATTATACCTTTAAATACACGACAGTTACAGATAAACTGTTCAAGCTACCTAAATAGCATTGTTTAGAAAGACAGTCCAAAGTAATTGACGACATCAGATACAACTCAGAGTAGCAGCTGACCCTTATAATCATTCCTTTGTTTCTAAGATGATTAAACTAAAACCAACATTTTCCCTTACAAGCTTCACTGATAGCAAACTCTCAAGCCAACATAGAACTAACAGCATGTTGATGAGAGCAGCGTATCCTGAGCTCACCCTGTTTCCCACCCCCACACACAGACACACACACACACACCACCTGACAGCACTGGATCTGAGCTTGGAGTTAGAGCTGTAAAACTTTAATGTCACCATGGGGCAGCTTGGCTTTTTTTTTTATTGCTCTTAACATCAGGCCACTTCCCACTGTGATGCATCAGCAAAAAAGAGCTGAGTCGGACAGATCCTGCTGGATTATGGGTAAATCCAGATGAAAGCTGTCAGTCAAACACCAGGGTGACATCTAAAATGTAACAATTCAGAAACAAATCATTTTGCTCATGCTCAGTGTTTCCTTTAGCATCATGCACTGTTGATTATGATATTGTGAGCTGTTGTGTAAACTGTTTCATTCTAGTCTCTTTAAAACATCTCTAGTCCCAATTAATGAGATTCAGGGTAAAACAGGACTTTATGTACAGCTGCAGTATGAACTGATGGACTGGTGGAAGTCTTTATCTAAAACCTCATGTTGATTGATTCCTTGTGAACTCATTTAATAAGAAAAGAATAAAAAGCTGCAGCAGCAGGAACAGTTTAGCATCATAAATTAAAACTAGAATTTTTTTTTTAAATTAGAATTTCTTGGTACGATTATTGTCAGAGGAGTAATCATGGTATTATAATTATCACAATTATTATGCATTAATAAATCTAACAACACTATGGATGTGTAAAAATCAAATACAGTCAAAATATATTTACATTACTAATTATATACACAAAATATTTGAAATATCTTTAATGTATGACCAATTATTAATCCCCCAGGGGAAACGTTTGAAATATTTAAGTTATTGATTGTCATCTATAGCAAATACACACACAAAAGAAGTTTATGACTACATTACGTCTATCTTCAGGTCCTTACACACTGACACTGAAACAGTCTGACGACTTAAAAAAAGGGTAATTGACCTCACGCTGTGTCAGTCATGTTTGGACACAAACCGCAAAACAATTTATCAAAAAAGTTTTGTTTGTTTTTTCGCATCTCTATAACCTAACGTTAAGTGAACAGCTTTTAACTTGTCATGTTGCACTGAAAGCCAAACCATGTCAGACCCAGGGTTATTATAGTCAACTAAAACTAAAAACAATGTTCCGTTATTATCTCATAGCGTGGTGAATGTGCAGGTCACAACTTGTCCAACAGAGCGTTTTGGAGTTGTTGGATTGTGTATTTGATGAGTTTGATGAGGGAAACCAAGAAATCCCATTAGCCTCCGTAGTGTAGCTCTAAGCAGCTCGCGGCTCTGCTCCGCCGTTCTAAAAACAGCTTACACCGACAATTAAAGGTAACAAACCTAGTGCTAAAACTATAGGGATTATAGCAATGGGCATATTTGCCAAAATGTTGAACTATCCCTTTAACTAACTAAACTAAACTGAAATAAAAAAAATCAAACTAAAGAACAAAATTAAAATAAAAACTAATGAAAATATTAAAACTATAAAAACCATGGTCAGTTACAGCACTATTAATTGCAATAACACACTAACATTTCCTACCAATTCAATATTAACTCACACAGAACAAAAACAAAGTTGTACACACAGTTGTTGATGTGTAACTTTTGTATTCATTCCATGCAGGTATAGTGCTCATCTGGCTATATTGTTCCGGCATAATCTTTTTTGGAAAGTGACATTGAGGAATATTTACGGTTTATTGTAGTACCGGTAATTGTGACATCACTGGTGTCACCACAGTTGGATTAAAGTGTTTGCTGTGTTCCCCACGGTGCAGGTACAGAAAGCTGGCCCTGAGGTGGCATCCTGACAAAAACCCAGAGAACAAGGAGGAGGCAGAGAGGAAGTTCAAGGAGCTGTCGGAGGCTTACGAAGTCCTGTCAGACGGTCGGTATCAGCACTCAGACACCAGCCACACACTGCACTGTGTTTAACAGAGCGACGCTAACAGCAGGGTGTTAGGGCACCGGAGCAGGTCACATGACGCCACTCTTCTCTCTTTTCACCACTGCAGCAAACAAGAGGAGCATATATGATCGCTACGGCAAAGAGGGGCTGACGGGGAACAACGGAGGGAGAGGTAAAGGCATCAAGCTCACACCGGCTATTAACACATAACATCATCATTGAGATCTGATCACTCAGGCCTTGGTCACAAAAAAAAAAAAGAATTTGTGTACACTGGTTTTCCTTTCCACATTGTTTTTCCTCTCTTGATTTCTATCGGCTCGTTTCAGTTTTTCAAATGTGAAACCTGGTGTTTGTCTTGCGCGCTCTCTTTTTTCAAACTCCCTCACTCGCCCTCGATCCGCATTTAAATGAATGTTATATGACAACAAGAACTAGTGAGGGGGAAAAAACAGATGCGCGGACATCATGAAAATGAAACCCTCACAGGCTACAGAGGTTCAGTGAAACGTCGGCATGGGAATTAATATTATTGATGACATACAACACGCATTGCCAGGAAAGATCTGATCTGTCTGTTTAGACTACAGACGTTTTGGCAGATATCTGATTTATTTCCACATATGACAGGGCCTGAATCTGATCTGACAATATCCGATTCCATGCATATTTGTCCCGTTTACACGTCCATGTTACAGATCCGATCTGTACCACTTGAGAGGAAAAAATCAGAATTGGGCCACTTGAACCATGCAGTGTAAAGACAGCCTACATTTCCTTTAGGAATGTGGACATGAATGTGTCCTGGCTGCACTGAAGGACCAGCCACTCTAGTGACACAGTCTGATTAGTCCCAGCACAGATGTTACTATTTTAAATGAATAGAACTTGATTTCACCAGGTCAAGAACACACAACATTTACACACTCAAAAGTCTGATTGCAAACAGATGTGTGGAGAGAATCAGAACCGGAGCCAGAAAGAGCAGCAGAGGAAAACATCTGGACTTTGTCTTCTTTGATCAAACCACCGTTACTCACATCTGTCCAAGCTTCACTCTGACATCAGCAAAAGAAAAAACACAGTCAGTGCCGGTTTAAAGGGATAGTTCAACATTTTGGCAAATTGGCCTATTGCCATAATTCCTATAGTCATAGTAGGGGTAGGTTAATTAGCGGTGCAAGCTGTTTTTCGATCAGCAGGGCAGAGACGTGAGCTCTGCGCAGCGCATGGTATTTCCACCATTTCCCTCATCAAACTCATCAAATACACAATCCAACTACTCCAAACGGTATGATGGACAAGTTGTGACCTGCACATTCACCACGCTATGAGATAATAACGGAACGTTACGAGACGGAGTTGTTTTAGAGTTAAATGCGTAACTAGAACTACATTCCAGACACGGCAGAGTGATTTCAAAAGCGCAAGTATTTGCTTCATGTGTTGTAATGTTACATGATTATATGTTATTATCTCACAGCGTGGTGTATGTGCAGGTCACAACTTGTCCATGAGAGCGTTTTGGAGTTGTTGGATTGTGTATTTTAATGAGTTTGATGAGAGAAAGGCAAAAATACCGTTAGCCTCCGTAGCGTAACTCTGAGCAGCTCATATCTCTGCCCCGCCGCTCTAAAAACAGATTGCATTGACAATTAAAGGTAACGAACCTACTGCTATGACTAAAGGGATTATGGCAATAGGTGAATTTGCCAAAATGTTGAACTATCCCTTTAACAACATGATTACAGAGGCTGGGGGGGCGGCTCCACACTCACAAGCCAAACTGAATGTTGATGTTGAACTGGAACAAATCCTGACTTGGTATTATATTCATAGAGTGCAAGTTTGTTTACTGGAGTGGTGTTTGTCATGGTGTTGCAGGGAACCATTTCCACAACGGAGACCATTTCCACGAACAGTTCACATTCCGCAACCCAGAGGACGTCTTCAGGGAATTCTTCGGAGGCAGAGACCCGTTCGCAGACTTGTTTGGTGAGTTGTGCGGTTTTCCTCTAAAACAAGCCGAAGCATCACTGAAATCACTTTGACCCAGCCGGAAGCGTCATTTCTTCTCTCCCGTCCCCCCTCAGGTCCAGATCCATTCAGCGATGACCCGTTTTTCGGCAGCGGCCGGCAGCATCAGAGCCGGGCGGGTCGCAGCCGGACAGGCGGCTCGTTCTTCGGAGGCTTCGTTGGTTTTCCTCCCTTCGGGGCCGGATTCTCACCTTTTGACCCCGGTAAGAAACAACAGCAGTCGACTGAGAGAGAAAAATGTTGAGCTTCAAACATGAACCGGTTTCACCCGCTCCACCCGTTTGAACCAGACTCTCTCTGCCTCTCTTCACCTCAGGCTTCGGTTCTTTTGGCCCCATGAGCACCATGGGCCACATGGGTCACATGGGTCACATGACGACGATGGGCAGCCTGGGAGGCGGCTTCACCTCTTTCTCCTCCACCTCTTTTGGGGGGGGGGGAGGCGGAGGAGGAGGAGGAGGCATGGGCAACTTCCGCTCCGTGTCCACCTCCACTAAGATCGTCAACGGCAGGAAGATCACCACTAAAAGGTACAGACCCACTGATGGAGGCTCACAGGGCTAGACACACACACACACATATGTTGATGACAGATACAGTCTGTGGCCGGAGCACACATTTATTTATTAGAAATTTAAAAGTTGCTGATTCAACGCCTGTAGCCTACGCCTGTCTTCAATATTTACAAGTACAGTAGTTCCCGTAGATCAAAATACCAAGATTCCATCATGCGCAGAACACAAATTAATGTTCCTTTCAATGGGGATATTCCGATAGGCGAATACATGACCAAATATTCGGGTTAGAAAAGGAGTATCCATGGGGTCTTTTTCGGGTTTTTAAAACTGGAATATGAGCATATTCAGATTTTTCCAAAGGGTTATTGGTGTTTACATGGCCGTGCGCAACTGGGTTATTGCTAATATTCCAGTTACACCGTGTCCTAACTGGATGCGTCCGACAATCGCGCCACATCTGACGCTCTCTGTCCACACTGAATCCGTGCGTCTGTTGGAATGGAAGCACATCAGCTGTGCGCTCGTCACATGGATGTATTATCAGACTGGAGACGTAACTACCCGATTAAAAGATGGGTGAATACTACGTTTGTGCCTTGAAATATATAGCCAACAGCAAGTTGTCTCTATAGTGTAGGAACAGGAGGAGCAAAAACATAGTGCAGGTTTTCTGTAACATTATAAGACGGCGCACCGCCCCCCGCCCAAGATGAATGAAGAGGCTATTAAAAAAAAAAAAAAAGTCCGTCCGCTAGTCTCCTTGAAGCGGCCGTTATGTGTCGCACACACTGGGGTGACCAGCAGAGCGGCCGCACCATGACCGCGGTCCGCTCCAACTGCCTGGTGTCCCCATTGCGCACCACGCGTCTTTTCAGTCAATCGTCCGAGTTCTTCTTTACTTTTTCTTTCGAGACAACACTCATTCCCTCTCTCCTTTTTTTTTTTTTATTTTACCGGCGGTGTCTGCTGATGTGCACGTCTGCAGCAACCCAAACAAATGCACATGTTGACTGGTCTCTATTCCAGCCACATGATTGGTTCGGCGCGGTGGAACTCTCAATATCATTGGCTATTTGTATTGTCTGCCAAAACATGGATGAATGGAACCGACCACGTCTCATATTTCTATCGAAGAAAAGTTATTTCACATTTTATACCGTTTTATTACCCAGCCCTGGGTGGGCTATTGTCCCCCTCCTACCTGGGAAACAGGAGGGAGACACAGCTCTAACTACACAACACCAACAAGCACTGAGAGCCGCATGTTGCAGTGACTGCAATAAGCCGACGAAAAGGTGCAATTTGCCACTTAACTTCTTGTCGATTTATTATTTGCGGGGGCTTTCGGGGGATCTGGTGACGGTGGAGGATCGGGGACTGATTCACTGTGGGCCACCGCCAGTCTGATCAGGTCCATTGCAGCACGGCAGCTGCAGCACTGCCCCGCTGTCACATTACTCTCGCGTATCGGCGCAATCAACACCTATTTAAGCCGACATCAGGAGAATAATGAGACGCGACAGTAAATTAATGAAAATAAAAGTATGATAATGTACAAATATAAATATATTTGTTTCGAAAACTTGGGGGCAATTTTGGCCCCTGGATCATGATTTCTGGGGGCATTCTTGGTAAAATTGGCCCGTGGCACCCGCTAATTTCCGACGCTGAACGCGACGCGAGTGACAGAAATAGAAGCCGGGCGTCGGTCTCTAAACGGCGCGTCGCGTCGCATCACGCTGCGTCACTCGCGGCCAGTTAGGACATTACAATAGGAAACCATTAATTTTGCAGCCGTCACTCGCTCGCATCACATCCAGTTAGGACACGGTGTTATGAAAGGGTTATTTACTGCATGTAAACGCACTCGGTGTTCTAAAACATGCACTCAACATGAAACTATAGGGGGAGTGACTGTAGACATCTGAACCATTATAGATAAAGAGATGGCTGAAACAGCAGAGGGTTGGTCTCAGAGCAGCAGGGCTGAGTTTTAAAACCAAATCCTGGTCGTGTGGAATGAGCCTAAGGCCAGTGACTGAGAGATGTGGTCAGTGTCCAGCTGTGCTCCAGAGGTGACCGCTCCCCCTCTGGGACTCTATGACAGACACCAGGTGAACGTACGTGTTTGTTGTTGAGTCTGCGGGGCCAGGCGAGGTCCGGTCTGTCCCTCTCCCTCACCATTGTAACCCCCCCCCCCCCTGTTCCTTCCAGGATCGTGGAGAACGGTCAGGAGCGCGTGGAGGTGGAGGAGGACGGCCAGCTGCGCTCACTAACTATTAACGGCAAGGAGCAGCTGCTGCGACTGGAACACAAGTGAGGAGCCGGACATGGGCTGCTGGAGAAGTGTTACCTCAGCACAAACAGACCAACAAACTTGAGCTTGAAACAGGAGGAAGAAAAAAAAAAAAGAAAAAAGCAACAAAGCGATGTAATGATAGTGCTCTACTATTGTCTGGATGTACATATTTAGGTTGTGTTTATGCCCTTCATGTTCTCTCCCTGCTGTTAATCATGGAGTCCCATCAGAGGATCTGGACGCAGACTTTTCTATGCATTTTTGTTCCTGTACTTATGAATTGGAGCTGTTGTTATATTTTGGCTCAGGGTGGTGTTATTGTTTCAGTGTTTGGGACCACAGTATTGTTCTGATGTAAATGACCAGACCCCCCCAACTCCCTCTTTTTCTTCTTCTTCTTCTTCCTGTATTTTTCTGTTTGCACTCCATTCAGTGTGTGTGTGTGTGTCAGCTACACACACACGCTGTCCAGAAAACATGACTTTTATTTTTCAGCGGAATAGTTAAAAAAAAAAAAAAAAAAAAAAAATGAATAGGAATTTACAAAGTGGATCAGAAAATCTGAAGCATCCTCCTTGTCTCTGTTTACTGCTTGTCTAATCTCTTCTTAGTAATAATTCTTTTTTTATTAAAAATATGATGCTGGTAGGATGAGTTATGCAATTTTATATGTTCTAATACCATTGTGTTTCTCTTTATTTAATTATGCATGTACACCTGTTGATGTTGAGTCTTAATGTTAAAAGCTGCATTATGATGCACAGATAATGGAAGGCATTCTATAAATGATATATGGATAGAGAAGGAATTTTGTGTACTTTGTAAACCAATAAATCAGAGCGTCGTCCTGTTTTCAGGATGCTGAAGTCCCGGCTGCTCTCTCGTGGTTTTGTCCAACCGTCCCGATTCATCACCGGTCATTTAGGTTTCATTTTGTTACAGTTCTTGGAAATGTCTATTGGATCTAAGCTTGGGGAAAGTATTTGATAACATTGAATAATAGTCTGTTTCCTGTCATACACAGGATATTTTTCATAATGTTATGTAACTAAGCAGCATTTAAATAGGGTTCTGGCAAATCCTTCAAGTTTGTATTTAACATATCCCCTTTGTTGATCCACGATGAGGCTGTTTCTCTTCTGATTGGTTGGCTGATCCAATGAAAAGTAAAGCAGATTTCATGTAAACACTCAAAGTAATGAAATCCTGTGTTGGGTGGTGGGTTCAGGTGGGTGGGGCGCATCTGAGGGAGTGACTGCTTTGTTGTGTTATCATAAAGTTACAGAAGTCCGGACAGCTGGTTTTAGGGCTCAGTTTCTGAATACAGGCTGTGGTCATTTTCCTGTGGACAGAGGCTTTGATACTTTAATAGTATTAACATCTAGCTGATTTATAAACACACTACACATGTAAATATCACATGTATATGGAACCTCTAACAAGTATTGAAGTCATTGATAGAAAAATGTGAAGACCGGAGAAGTAGAGTTTATTTCAAAGTCCAATTCTTTTATTTGTCTCCCATGGGAGAGATTTTGCTTGGTTAAAAAGGGAACTGCTGCATGGGCGAGAAACATACAGAAACAATTAAAGACCACAGAAATCTAAGAAGCACAGTGGGACTGTACAAAAGATAAAACATCAAGACAGCAAAAAGACAAAGACGGTAAAACATTGAGACAAAAAGGTGTAAATTCAACCAAAATAGATTAAATGAATGTTCAAAAAAGAATGCTTGCTTATAAGAAGGCTTTGCAAAAATTACACATACATTCATTTAAGTAATAGCCTATGCGTTTCATGGACAGAGGTATGAATGATTGTTTGAACCCTGTACCTCCATACAGGCCTATCCACTCATTCTTTCAATTTTTTGTTATTTGCTACTTTTACTGCATGAAGTTTTTAACTAGCATCAATTCTTGTCATATGTACGGTATATCTATTCCTTTTCATTTTTTTAACCCTTCAAATGCCGGTGTTGTGTCAAAATGGTGTCATTCATTTGCTTCATTGGATTGCAGTAAGTAAACCATCATACGCCCC
This sequence comes from Trachurus trachurus, assembly GCF_905171665.1. Taxonomy (NCBI): domain Eukaryota; kingdom Metazoa; phylum Chordata; class Actinopteri; order Carangiformes; family Carangidae; genus Trachurus; species Trachurus trachurus. The sequence goes on from NC_139900.1 coordinate 25,271,467, forward strand.
CTATTGGAAACTAAAAACATTACATGAGATTGCTCCCATTGGCAAAAACGGACCAATGGCATAATCTGGTAGAAAACATAAAATAATACAGTTTTCAAGTGTTGAGTTTAGAATGAAAGACATTTTTACCTAAATTGTATGATTAAATACTGTAAATAACAAGGAATTAGAAAATGTAGTTCAGTTTCAATTGACCACATGTGGCAATTATGGAGCCAAGTTGTACAACTGGATGTACAGTATATACAGTATTGGTATATTTAAAAAATCTGGAGAAGACCTGTGGGAAATTTTCATTATTATGCATTAACACAACTAAAATGGTCAAAGAAAACACAAACAAAAAGAAAGAAAGAAAGCAAACTGCACACAAGATAGAGAGGGTTAAATATATTCACTTCTTTACCATGTGCTGCTTCTCTCTGTATTGTGATGGTTGACGAGCTTCATGAGGTCGTCACCTGGAACAGTTTTCATGATGTAACAGATGTTTCTTGTTAAGGTTAGTGGGATTCATTGCCTTCTAAATGCGCTTCAGACCGTCTGTTGTGTTGTGTTGTGGTACTGTTAGTATACAGTAAAGAGCCCTTTTGGATAAGTGCATTAAACCACATTAAGTCGAGGACCGTGGAGTTTAGTGAAGAGAAATGACGTCCATCATTACATGAAGACTTGAAGCTCAGTCAGAACTGTGAATGGACCTTCAACTGCAGCTACACAGACCATCAAACGCTGTGGTGAGTCCAAGTTTGAGCAGATTGTATTCACATGTCTGGTTTCCATTGTGCAGCATGGAGGGAGTGTGAAGGTGTGAGGCGGGGCCTGGCGCCTGGCTGCTGAAGGCCCATCAGTACCACAAAACCATCCCATCTGGTTTGTGCTCAGACCAGAGTTGGACCCGGTCCACAGCTCCATCACTGGGCTGTGCTGATCCTCAAATACAATTACATTTCAATAAAGTAGAATACGATTTTTTAAATTATTAGAGATATTGAATGTTGAGTTTTCATTAAATGTAAGACATAATCATTACAATTAAAAGAAACAAAGACATGAAATATTTCAGTCTGTGCGTAATGAATCTAATATGAGTTTCACTATTTGAATTGAACTACTGAAATAAATTAACTTTTCAATGATATTATAATTTATTGATTTGAACCTGTACAAATGAAAGTTGTTCAGTCTTTTTACCTGAGTGCAAATAGCCTACTATAGTATTGTTTCTCTGTCTGTAATGTCTTGACCTCACCCTGTAAAGCACCATTGATATGTATAGATATACAGTATAAATTGGCACTATACAGATATAAATGAATTGATCAGACTTTAAAATGTTTTATTCAACAGAACACATAGAATCCAGCTTGTTAATAGGATATGGTACAAAGACATGGCTGTAAAACAAACTACCGGTGCACTGGAGAAGTATAACCAATGTCATTTTTGGACCGTTAATTGGGCTTTTATTGTGAAATATCGCAATATGGTATAAAACTCACTATTTACTGTGCTGTTTGTGATGATGCAATTAAAAAGGCTATTTCTTTCCAACCACCTCACGCCTGGGTAGTGGTGGGGGGTAAGGAGGTCCTCAAGCTTGCTAAAAAATATATGAAGGGGACCCGGTGCTGCGAAAAGGTTGAGAACCACTGGTATAGAGGTACCATGGTGTGAAACAAAATAGAAGATGGTCCACATTTGGGGCTGTACTATGTGAATGCACATGATGCAAACCCTTTTTTTTACCTTTTATTTAACCAGGTAGATCATTAAAGGGATAGTTCAACATTTTGGCAAATTGGCTCATTGCCATAATCCCTATAGTCTAAGGAGTAGGTTTGTTACCTTTAATTGTGGGTGCAAGCTGTTTATAGAACGGTGGAGCAGAGCCGCAAGCTGCTCAGAGCTACGCTACGGAGGCTAATGGAATTCCTTGGTTTCCCTCATCAAACTCATCAAATACACAATCCAACAACTCCAAAACACTATGGAGACAGAGTTGTTTTCGAGGTACATTCATGCAAAACCGCTGATGCGTGTTCCCATCGGGGACAGTTTTCCGGCAAGCAGTCTCTGCATTTGCCTTGAAAACAATTCTGTTCCATGAGAGAGTTTGGGAGTTGTTGGATTGTGTATTTGATGAGTTTGATGAGGGAAACCAAGGAATTCCATTAGCCTCCGTAGCGTAGCTCTGAGCAGCTCGCGGCTCTGCTCCACCGTTCTATAAACAGCTTGCACCGACAATTAAAGGTAACGAACCTACTGCTAACCTGGGATTATGGTAATGGACCGATTTGCCAAAATGTTGAACTATCCCTTTAAGAACAAGTTCTTATTTACAGTGATGGCCTGAAAACTCCTTGTCAGTGTGTGTGTACTGTGACAGCCCAGTCATGTTGTGAGTTACCGTCTCTCAGACTTGGCTGGTGACTCGTCCACCACTTGGCTCTGTGAGAGTTCATCTACTTAGTCTGTGCACAGACTGGGGGAACCATGGAGCAAGGCAGTAAAATATTGTTAATGTCCTAATTAAATGTGTCATCGTCATGAATCATGAAGAGTGAGAGCGGCTCAGACATGTTTTACACCAACATCATCCCATCTCATCTCTGATAAACAGCCTGCTGACGGTGAGCCCGGTCCCAGACTGAGACTGATGTCACAACGTCAACATCTGTCTGAGCTCTCTCTCTCTCTCTCAGCCTGGTTTGAGCTGTGTGAGTCGGGGATGTGGCAGCTCTCTCCCTCTCTGCAGGGCCCTGATGGGCGGAGTCTGGTGTTGTCCAGGAGACTCAGCTCACCTGCTCTGTATAAACTGCTGTCAGCCAGCCAGCCAGTCTCTCTCAGTCCATCTCCCCTTGCCCCTGGTCTCCACCCTCTTTGATCTTGTTTATATTCCATTAAAAATCAACATATATAAGTACAAGTGATAATATCTGTTATAAATCATGTGTGGTGGTCTCTCCTCTGCAGCCCTGAGCCAGGTTGTGACAGGGAGCAGAACCAGCTGTGTGTCACATTGCAGCCAGCAGAGGGCCTGGGTAAACACGTCACAACAATAACTTTAAATTAATCGAGCAGCGGAAAGACAACAACAAACATCAAACACAACTAACTGCATCTGAACTGTGCAGTTAAAAAATCAAAATTGAATTATAATATACACAAAATATGTAGGCTATTTAGCTTTTGATCTTAACAAAAGTTGAGGTTTTTTTTTTTTTTTTTACATCTCCCCTGACAAATAGGCTCACCACATAGGCTATTAGAAAAAGTGAAAACCACTGAAACTAATAAAGATAAAACTGAAAAACAAAAACTCAGTTCAAATTCAAAACTTTAGTTCAAACTGAACTGCAATTGAAAACAGAAATCCAAATCGCATTAAGGACGAAAATCTATCAGAAACCAAAGTAACAACACTAAAGACTGTCTGGAATTCATACATGAAGATGTGGGCTATATTCTGAATGTCTCTATAAAACGCCTGTACTGAGGATGACCTGCTTCTCCTGTTGTGCTACACAGCCTGACCACTGAGCGGCGCTGTGACGTCACTCACGCTCACCGGTTCTCCAGACCCACTGATCCATGGAGCTATAATAGGTCTGAATGTGACTGCACGAGAAAACACTGAGAGGACCAGTGCTGAAATCATTTTGATACTTTTTTTTTTTAATTAATTAATTAATTGGTATGCAGCCCCCATAAACCACATATAGCTACACATCCCAAAAATAATGATCATTCATTTTTGTAGGTTCATGTAGGTCTGTGTGTGGGTGTTAAGAAACTGAACAGGAGATAGAAGAGGGGAGTGAGATCCTTGCTGCTCTGATTCCAAAAAGAAAATAAGAAAAAAGAAGAGAACACAAAAGAAAAGAAAAGAAAAGAAAAGAAATGCATGTGACAGACGGAGGTGGAGGAGGCCAACAGGAGTTCAGGTGGAAACAAGCTGTTGATCTGGAGCTGTCCTTGGTGCTGCAACTCAATCCAATTAGCTCCCCCTCCTGCTCCCCCTCCTCCTCCTCCTCCTCCCTCTCCCTCTCTCGCTCTCCCTCATCCCTTCATCCTCTCCTCCTCGGGGCCGGTATCTCTCCGGGCCAGCCGGTTCTCACTCCCTCCCTGTACTATACCTGCTCCGTGTGATCCTCATGGCGCTCCCCCCGCGGACTCTTCCCTGGGACGTTTCCGCCCCTGCGCTCGTTCTGTTCGGCTAAAGATGCGGATCTCCGGCGGTCTGGGTGCTGTGCTCTCAGGGGGGGCTTCGTAGGAAGAAAAAAAAGAAAGAAAAAAATCTGCGGCCGGAGGGGGAAGGCGATCAGCTGGGATAACTACCTGGGGTGCTATGGTGGGACCTCCTGGAACCGGCAACAGTTCGGCTTTTGTTTTTCGGATAGCAGCAGTTTTCACAAAGGTAGGTGGACTGATGATGGTTTAAACTGCTGCTATAGGTCTACAGCTACTGGAGGAAAGTGATCCGGATCCGGATCCAGGTTTAGGCTACTTCAGGTCCACACTAAACTCACCTCAGATCAAGTCTCTTTAATCTCGTGATAACAAGTTAGAAATACAAACTGTGTGTCTGGAGTCTGGGGTTATTCCTCTCTGTGGTCTGCGTTGATAAAGAAAGTGTCACCTGTTACTGTTAATCATTAGTGATCATTAAATGAATCTCAATGTAAAAAGATGAGATTAACTGTGCATTCAGTTTATCAAATCCAATGTAAATGTTAAACAGTGATTTATTTAGGGAGTGGAGTCTCCATAAGACTGATTTTTAGTAGTGACGTCGCAGCTTGGTTCCTGACTTAGCCATGTGTCCTATGAGTGTCCCACAAGGAGATAGACAGTCTATAATTAACTAAGGCAGACTTGAGCCAGGGGAGACGAAGCCCTAATGCCACTACTGGGATTTGTGGAACTCCATTACACAATCAGATAAAGGCCCAGCAGTCAGAGGACTTCAAATGGCAACATAAGCCTTTATAGACCAACAGGAGAAAAGGCTTCCCAGGAGAAATCCAGTTTGATTCAATTCACTCTCCACTTTTGATTAAAACAGTTTTTTTGTTATGTAAGACGCACCTGCTGAAGGATTCTTCACTGTTCATTGATTTATACCAGTCATTCTTTCCAGTGAGAAAAAATAATGCTTCAGGTTTTTGGATTGTCAGATATCTTCACTATCTTCTCAGCTGCACACTGACAGCTGCGGTGAATTTCAGAGGTGTCTGATCAGGACACATCTACTACAGCATGCTGTTGTTATTCTGTATCAACAACGTGTCCCCCTGTTCCAGCCAGCTGCAGTTTATTTAGGCTATTACATACGCACACACACATCTGAATAGTATAATGAGCCGTGCACTCATGACACTGATGATGCCGTTTCAGTAGATTAGCAGATTTAGCCCGTCAGTGCCACCCACATCCTGGCTCTCTTTTAAACATTGAGTAGGCATGGCCAGATTAACCTGTAAGAGGGCAGCAGCGGCTGCCAGGCCCTCACTGACCCCTCCGCCCTCCCTCCCCTCTCTGTGTGTCGTCCACTGTTGTATAGGAACCATCTTAATAAGAATTAGCCTATAGCTTTTCTAACTAATCAATGATCTGAAAGCTGAGCACCTACCAGGCAAAGATCTGTGGTTCTTAGGAGCTCCTAACAAGCAGCAGGAAATGATTTATTTCCAGTTTAATTCAATTTCTAAGTAACACAATGACAGAATGTGTGAATATTCTGGTGATTAGTTAAACATTTACTGTGATAAAAAAACATCAGGAGCAGAAAGCTTATCAGCCACCCACCTGTCACTCACAGCAGCCACAACCTTGATAGTCTTTATGCACAGCTCCATTACTTCCTGTACTTAAACAAGCTCCTTTACTTCCTGTCTTACATTATTGGACAAACTGAATAATCCAGGTGTGTCTGACTCTGATCTTAGTCGCAACAATGGTCAGAGACACACCTGGATTAATCAGTTTGTCCAATAATGTAAGACAGGAAATAAAGGAGCTTGTTTAAGTTCAGGAAGTAGTGGAGTTGCGCATAAAGCCAATTATGCAAAACGTATCTCAACAGTCATCATGAAGGAGTAAATTAGCTGTAGAGACCAAACTGTTCCTGTACCAGGCTGTAAAACAGGTTGATTTCTGCTGTAAAGTTGGACATTTTAACATGAGAGTCTATGGAGACCGACTCACTGCTGGAGACTCACTCTAGTGGTCAGGAGAGGAACTGCACTTAACACTTCACTGTCACAATCAAGCTGAAGACCGCCATGTTCCCAGCACAGTGAATGCAAACCAGAGCTTTGCATCACTTATTGTAGGTCTGGTGGTTTTACATGTCACAGTTTCTTTAGCCAAAACCATGAATCGCTCAGAGTCTCTCCACAGGGGCCGAGTTGAGGATTAATAAGGGCCAGCAAGCTATTTATTCCTTGAGGCCCTCAACGAGTTAATCCAGTCATAAATAACACAGGGATGTTCCACATGCATTAATGTTTCTAGCTACTTTTTTCACATTTGAAACAAACATTCACTTTGACTCAAGGACAAGGTTTTCACATGCTGGTGGTTAAAGGGATAGTTCAACATTTTGGCAAATGCACCTATTGCCATAATCCCTATTCATAGGAGTAGGTTCATTACCTTTAATTGTTGGTGCTGTTTTTAGATTGTCGGGGCAGAGCCGCGAGCTCTGCACAGCGCATGGTACTTTCATGTTTCCCTCATCAAACTCATCAAATACACAATCCAACAACTCCAAAACGCTCTGGTGGACAAGTTGGGACCTGCACATTCACTACGTTATATAAATAATAATGGAACGTTACAATGCAGAGTTGTTTTCGAGGTAGGCTAAATGCAAAACCAGACACGGCTGCTTGGCAGAGTGACTGCAAAAGCGCAAGTAGTTCTGAGAATTTGCTTCATGTGTCGTAATGTTACATAATTATACGTTATTATCTCATAGTGTGGTGAATGTGCAGGTCACAACTTGTCCACCAGAGCGTTTTGGAGTTTGTTGGGTTGTGTATTTGATGGGTTTGTTTGATGAGGGAAACATGAAAGTACCATTCACCTCCATTGTGTTCACTGAGCAGCTGGCGTCTCTGCTCCACCGATCTAAAAACAGCTTACACCGACAATTAAAGGTAATGAACCTACTGCTATGACTATAGGGATTTTGGCAATAGGATAATTTGCCAAAATGTTGAACAACCCTTTAAAGGTCAAAGGTCAAGATCCAGCTTACCACACAAAAGTGATTTGGCCTTGCTAGCACGATGGATGTCCACTGGGACAAGCTGATGAGATTATGGTGGACAAAGGTGAAAGGTCAAGGTCAGTGTGACCTCACATAACAAACACAAGTAAACAATGAAAAGATTTAACACAGTGGACAGAGGAGTGACCTGAGACCAGTCTGAGGTGGTAACTAATAGTTGTGTAGCTCATTATCTTTACACATGTTGATGTTGTTGACAATCTGTGGTCATGTGTGATGTCTTGTGTTTTGCAGCCATGGATCTGACCCGAAGGCTGGTGGTCTGAACTCAGCCGGGTCAGCTCGGTCGGCCTCGGGAATCCTTTTCCTCGACCGACCATCATCTCACTGAGCTTCACAGACTCTCACACACTCACACTCACACACACACACACACACAACACCGGTTCAACCCTCCTCCACCAGCAGCACACGCAGCAAACATGACTGACAGAGTGACACCCAAAGTCAAGCCGGCCGCCGGCCCCGTGCTCCCGCCCGAGCCCATCGACATCATCCGCATCAAAGCCCGCTCGCGGCGGGTGAGGCTCAACGTCGGGGGTCTCACTCACGAAGTCCTGTGGAGGACACTGGACCGGCTGCCCAGGACCCGTCTGGGCAGGCTAAGAGACTGCAACACGCACGAGTCGTTGCTGGAGATCTGCGACGACTACAGCCTCACCGACAACGAGTACTTCTTCGACCGGCACCCCGTGGCCTTCTCCTCCATCCTCAACTTCTACCGGACGGGGAAGCTGCACATGATGGAGGAGATGTGCGCCCTGTCCTTCGGCCAGGAGCTGGACTACTGGGGCATCGACGAGATCTACCTGGAGTCGTGTTGCCAGGCGCGCTACCACCAGAAGAAGGAGCAGATGAACGAAGAGCTGAGGAGGGAGGCGGAGGGGCTGAGGGAGAACGAGGGAGAGGAGGAGGAGCAGGGCTGCTGTCCCGACAAGAGACAGAAGCTCTGGGACCTGCTGGAGAAACCCAGCTCCTCTGTGGCTGCCAAGGTAACAACAGCATGTACACACACTCCACACATTGGTGATGAGGTCTGATCTGTGGACCAGTGTTTGTCAGATGACCCCTGTGTGATGTGGTAGTGATGTCATCAGGTTTATCTCCATTCACACTGCAAGAAAATCAAATATCTTACCAAGTATATTTGTCTTATTTTTAGTCAAAATGTCATTTCTAGTCAAAACAAATTTAAATAAGACTCAAAACATTAAAAATCAGATTGTTTTTAGACACTTTTTCCTTCTTTCAAGCATATTTTCACTTGAAATAATCTGATAGTGGGGCAAGTTTTTCTCCCTTATTACAAGCACAAAAAACTTGCTTTCACTGGCAGATTTTCCTACTTATTTCAAGTGAAAATGTGTTTGAAACAAATGAAAATTATCTAAAAACAAATTAATTTTTAGGTGATGAGTCTTATTTTAAGTGGAAAGAGATTAGTTTTGACTAAAAATGAGACATTTTGACAAAAAATAAGACAAATATTCTTGGAAAGATTTTGAGTTTTTGCAGTGCACGTTTCAAATTTAGAACATCAACATGACAAACTGGAGGTGCGGAGTGTCAAGTTGCATTATGGGAAATGTAGAGTTCAGTATATTTGAAGCTTGAAACATGCTAGGGACTACAAGTCAGGACATCACAGACTTTAATCTAGTATGTTTTTTCATCAGAACAGAAACAGGAAATAGGAGGTAAAATCTGCTCGACTTGAATCAGTGTTTATGAAATTACTGCACGTGGCCTCAGCAGCCAGAAGTACATCATCAAAATCAACGTGTCGACTCTAAATCTAAATCTGAATATGGAATTTAAATCAAAATGTTGAATTTTGAAATTTAAATGTCGGTGAAATTAAATATTTAGCTGATATGCAAATTCACTCTGCTGGTCCTGGATGTCCCAAAATAAAACCTTGAATCAGCATCCAGTCAGTCTGATTTTTTGGGGGCAAAGAACATCAATGAAACGTTTGCAGTCCTTGCAGAGATTGCACTTTTAGATTAGAATTAAATCGGATATTTAGATAGCATTAATTATGAAAATATTAAAGTTATTTTTTTTAAGTAAATGTCACAGATATTAGTGTAAATCTGGTAAAAGGTGACATTATTTTGAGCTGTAGGAAAAATGTTGCTGCACCACTTTACACTTTGCACTCCATACTCCGCACGATGAGAAGAACCTAACCTTCTGGCCTATTTAAATGTCTTTAATATATATATTACGAGAGAGGATTAGGGCCACTGTAAAAAAAAAAAAAAAGTTGTGAATTCTGACTTAGAAAAAAGTCAGAACTCACTTTTTTTTCTTTTTTACAGTGGCCCTAATCCTCTTTACTTTGACAAGTTAAAACTATGTCAACATTTCATCACTGCCATCTGAAAAAAGTACAGCAGCAGCCATGGCGAGGGTCTTTTGAGTTAATCAAAGTTCAGACTGAATGATTTCCCACTAATGAGCAGCATTTCATTTGTTGTGTGTTGGACCTGTGCAGAACCCACACTCACAGTATTAGTATTCAGTCCTAGTTGTTCCTTGAAATGAGCCCGACTCCCACTGAGCTCTGATCTGTTTCCTCCTCATGCTCTGCTCTTCCTGCCTCTGATTAGCAGCTCCGACAGATCCATGTACAAACAACACAGGCCTGTAGAAAGCTCCTGCACCTGCAGAGACACTGAGGAGGAGGAGGAGGAGGAGGAGAGATCACTGCATCCTGTCCTGTGTTGAACTGTCCTGCAGTCCTCACATAAACTGAAAATGGTTCATTCATTGAATCGCAAAACAAACAAAAACAAAAACGCACGACACATTTTCACCCTCCTGCAGCATTTAGGATTTATCCACACACTTATCTGTGGCTCAGAATTCTGCCTTCGGCCCAAAACAATGGAGGTGAATAGAATTTTGTTTCCTGGCTCACAGAGCTCCTGTTACTCTGGATAATCCACACGACACAGTGTGAGGAGGAAACAGCTCCTATAAAAACTGAATCCTCACTCAGGGGAGCTTCTTCAAAATCCTTCCCAAAAAAAAAATCTTCACATTTCATATCCTCCAAAAGAGATGCGGTGGTTTTGTAGCATACAGATTTACTTTCTAGTTTGGTTTTTTAGGGGATGGTTAAAGGATTATTGTGAGGGTAAAGACTTGGTCCACTGATGAAAAGATGACATCTTTTATTCTTTGCAAAAAAATAAGTATGGATTTCCTCTGAGATAATCTGTGTGTTTGTTTGTGTGTGTTTGCAACGCGTACTTCATGTTCCACATTGTCCGTCAAATGTTTCTCTAAGCTTTGTGTAGTGGTACACACTGAGAGCTTTAACATGTCATTTGACCGTTCACCACACTGAGTTTATACTGTATTCCTGTTATTGTCTGCAGCAGAGCAGGAGGCAGATAGACAGCCAGTGAAAACACAAGGCAAGCAGAGCATCAGCCCGTTACTAATGATGGAGGAGAGGAGGAGGAGAGGAGATGAGAGGAGGAGGGGAGGAGAGGAGAGGAGAGGAGAGGAGAGGAGAGGAGAGGAGAGGAGAGGAGAGGAGAGGAGAGGAGAGGAGAGGAGAGGAGAGGAGGGGAGGGGAGAGGAGGGGAGGGGAGGAGAGGGGAGGGGAGGAGAGGAGAGAAGAGGGGAGCAGAGGGGAAGGGAAGAGAGGAGAGGAGAGGATGTTTACTGTCAGTACAGTGCAGACTCTCCTTGTTTATTTTATTTATGAGGAAATGTGAATGCGTTGGAAAAATGTCATATGAGGAGAAAGAAACAGGTTTGAGAGTTTGAAGAAGGAAGAAGAAGAAGAAATCTCCTGGTTCTCTGTTTGCAGCCGGCTGACTGTGTCCTGTCAGCAGCGTGAGCAGAGTCTGATCTGAGCTGAGGTTTAATCACAGAGAACCACACTGGACCTGATTATGTGTGGAGCTCAAATGGCTGAATCACCACCAAGTAGATCTAAAGTTTGAAAGTGGCGAGGTGGTAGCCTATGTGACGGTGCAGGCTGCTGCCACACATCTGCGGGTATCGCTTCAATCAGGAGGACAGTCGATTGAATGACTGATGGGCGTTGTTGCTCCGTTTTGAAGAGGTAGTCCCAGAGACAAAGCGATGTCTGTGTAAAAGGTGGCAGCAGCACGGTGGTGTAGATACAACACTGGGTAACACTTTACAATAAGGTACGCAAAATTAGAGTAGTTACTGAAGAACTAATGAGTAGTTCATGCGGAACTGAGGTACACAAAATTAGAGTAGTTACTGAGGAACTAATGAAGAACTAATAAGGAACTAATGAGGAACTAATGAGTAGTTACTGAGGAACTAATGAAGAACTAATGAGGAACAAATGAGGAACTAATGAGTAGTTACTGAGGAACTAATGAAGAACTAATAAGGAATTAATAAGGAACTAATGAGGAACAAATGAGTAGTTACTGAGGAACTATCGGTACACAAAATTAGTTACTAGTAGTTACTCATTTTGATGTCTCACTACTTTGGGGTATACAAAAAAGGTATATAACTAATGATTAAGTAATAGTTCCCCATTAGTTCCTCAGTAATTTGATTAGGCCTGGGTGTTTCTGAAGAACTAATAGTTAGTTCATCATAAGTTCCTCAGTGACTACTCATTTGTTCCTCAATAGTTCCTTATTAGTTCCTCATTTGTTCCTCACCAGTTTCCTCAGTAACTACTCTTATTTTGTGTACCTCTCATAGGTTCCTCAATAACTATTCTAGGTAACACTTTACAATAAGGGTCCCTTTAGCTAATACATTATTAAGCATCAATATATAAACTAATATGTTAATTAATGCTGAGTAATGCATACATAATGATAACTAATTACATTATTCACCTTGTATTATTACTTAATAATGTATTAACTAACTTTGAGCGGTAAACGTTACTAATAGGCTACATTAATTAATGTGTTTCCTAATCCTAAGTAATACATAATAATTATTGTTAATATATCTGTAAACAGTTAATTAATGCTTAATAATGTACTAACTAACATTAAAGCAGATATCAGCTTCGCGGCCGTTTCGGCTAATGCTGCGTTCAAGGCAGGCTTTTGAAACCGTAAGTTACAGCTTCAAGTCACAACTACGACTTGGTAGCGTTCCAGGTAACCCGTAGCTCGTGTTTTTACCATCCTGTTGTCTGTGAAAGTTCCCTATAACGGCCACTCGTAACTTCCGACCCGTGAACTCGTACCAGATCGAACTGGTATGACTTCACAGGAAGGAAAAACACAAAGTACGAGTTTCTTTGAACGCACCATGAGTTAGCAGCCCCCGCCCTTGTCAGGCATCAATTGGTCCTCGTGCTACGTCACCACATTCACGCGCATCCCTTGGCTGCACACACAGCCCTTCATGCCGTTCTCTCTCCTCATTGGATAACACTTGTATCCCACAAGGAAAATTTTCTCCTCGGGTTACAGCAGAGCAGAGTGACGGAGAGACTCGTGTTTAGGCTGAAATACTTCATGTAAGTGATTGCTGACGGAAAATAGGACTATTTAGGACTTATATTAACAAAAACATTCCACTGATATCTGCTTTAATTAAGGGACCCTTATTGTAAAGTGTTACCCTATTTTAATTTTGTGTACCTTATTGTAAAGTGTTACCCAACTACACTTCAACATAAAGTTTGTGTTGAAGGAAGCTACAGCAGCTTGAACATGTGGAGAGGTTGTGGCACTTGCCGGGTTATGATGTCACTGTGAACCTACATGAATGTGATTGAAGGTTGTGAGTGAAGCCATGCACCTCTCTAGATGTGTTCTTTCTCGTAATCACTTAGTCCAGCAGGTCATTGGTTTTTAGTCGATTTCCATTCAGTCTGTGCAGACTCAGGTTACACCTCACTTCAGTGGCCCTGAGAGCTCAATACACTGACACTTAAGAAAACATACGCACATACACGATCACAGAGTCGCAACCGCAGCAGTCCAGATTTGAGTCCGACCCGTTTGTGCTATCATCTCCTCTCTCTCTTCCTCTGCTGGGATATAGTTGTTATTCAATACGTCAAGAGTCACAACTGAGCACGTAACGGAATCAGTGTTTGGTGTCAGGTGTGTTGTGTGTTGTGTGTTGTGTGTTTTCAGTCTTCGTGTTACTGCACGATGAAGCTGTTAGCACAGCAGCGCACAAGGAGACTGAACCTCCAGGGTCGTGTTGACTCTCAGTTTCAGGGCGTCGTCAGAACAGTGAAGCAGGTTGTGTGAAATATAACAAACATAAAGTTCACATTCACTGAATGGGATGAATGAATGGATGGATGGATGGATGGATGAGTTGGTGGGTGGATGGATGGATGGATGGATGGATGGATGGATGGATGGATGGATGGATGGATGGATGGATGGATGGATGGATGGATGGATGGATGGATGAGTTGGTGGATGGATGGATGATCACATGGATGGACGGATGGATGGATGGATGAGTTGGTGGGTGGATGGATGGATGGATGGATGGATGAGTTGGTGGGTGGATGGATGGATGGATGAGTTGGTGGGTGGATGGAAGGATGATCATATGGACGGAATGATGGATGGATGGATGGATGATTTGGTGGATGGATGGATGGATGAGTTGGTGGATGGATGGATGGATGAGTTGGTGGATGGATGGATGGATGGATGAGTTGTGGATGGATGGATGGATGGATGGATGGATGATTTGGTGGATGGATGGATGAGTTGGTGGATGGATGGATGGATGATTTGGTGGATGGATGTATGATTTGGTGGATGGATGGATGGATGGATGAGTTGGTGGGTGGATGGAAGGATGATCGTATGGACGGACGGACGGATGGATGGATGGATGGATGAGTTGGTGGATGGATGGATGGATGATTTGGTGGATGGATGGATGAGTTGGTGGATGGATGGATGAGAAGGTGGATGGATGGATGGATGGATGGATTGATGGATGGATGATTTGGTGGATGGATGGATGGATGATTTGGTGGATGGATGGATGATTTGGTGGATGGATGGATGGATGGATGGATGGATGGATGGATGGATGGATGGATGGATGGATGGATGGATGGATGGATGGATGATTTGGTGGATGGATGGATGGATGGATGGACGGATGGATGATTTGATGGATGGATGAGTTGGTGGATGGATGGATGGATGGATGGATGATTTGGTGGATGGATGGATGGATGATTTGGTGGATGGATCTATGGATGGATGGATGGATGGATGTACCTGTTTGTACTGTTGATCCAGTCTTGCAGATCTGTCTGATGACAGTCAAAGTGTTTCACTGAAATAAAGACTGATTCTTTTAAGATGAGAACATGAGACACCTTAAAGACCTACGTTACCATGGTAACAACTAACAACACCTGCACTGACCAGTAGCACAAACAACAACCAAAAAACAGGAAAATATGGCTGACCAGTTGTGGTTTGCTAACACTCTTAGAGAATGCAAAGAGAGGGAATTAATTTTTTTTTTTTAAAGATTTGTTTTCAATTCAGATACTTCTTTTATTATTTCATTCTTCATTGAATTTTCAAAGTAAAAAAATGCAACTTTAATTATAAATTTGATAGTCAAGAAGTAAAAGAGATGAGTTTAGACTCACAAGTCCATCTGTGTCAGACTGTTGTATCTGAGCCACAGTCAAAGTCTGTCTTTGTGAAACCAGCTCCTGGTCACATTCAGTCAGCCAATAAAGATCAGACATTTGGACCTTCAGGTAAAAGAAGTTGCAACCACAAACACGCCAAAAAAAAAAGAAAAAAGAAAAGAAAAACTCTTGAATCAACACAACTGGCTTGTATTCTACTTCATACCTGACCTCCCTGTAAAACCTCACAGTCACTGGTTTCGAATCAGCTCCTGTTGTGTCAGGAACTCAGGACCAGTTGTTCAGGTTTCTACCAGTGATATAACAAAGGCCTTCATGATCAGACCTCTACTGTTGACACCACAGCAGACTGAACGTCATCAGCAGCCGAGGTGGTCACTGAACTGAATATCTACAGGCCAGAACGAGCCGGTCGGACAAATCCAAACTGTGATTTTTGTTTGTATTTCAACCTTTAACAGAGAGCTTTCTGCCTGTGCATCTTCAAATTAGCTCCCACCCTCTGATATCTTCGCCTGTGTTTGTCAGTGTTGGGTTCAGCTCAGTTCAACAGCTTTTGCTGCAAACCTCAAAAATAAGCTTTGTAAAAATTCTATGGTGTCTAAGTAAAGATGCAGCGTTGAAGCTCCTTTAAACACCAGAATGAATCATTTCAATTCAGCCTTTGTGGTCAGTGATGGCTGCACACCTTCCTCAGGCCAGGTGCTGCAGCTGATAGGAAGCTGTGTGATGTAATGTGTCGGTGACGTGTCCATTGTTTCTTATGATAAAGGTCCAGTTTATAGACGCCTCATCTCTCTATAAATACAGCAGCTCTGGCCGTCACAGGTCCATGTGACCGCCGTGGAACCGTAGTGTCAGCAGGAGGGAAGCTGCTTAGGCCGCGCTGCACCCAGACCAGCCGTGTGTGTGTGTCACTCCGGCTCTAAGCCAATCGTAGCGTCCCTTCCTGTGTGACGTCGTGTACAGATCAGTGCTACCGCTGATTAGAATAGAAGCATTACCTGGCCGTTTGGAAAACACGGGGGCGGCTTGTGCGCACACACACACACACGAGTCCAGATGGACAACCATCCATGATAGTTTAGAGTTATATTGGATAATATGAGCATTAAATGTTCCAATAATCGAGATTAGTTTCATACACTTTACATAATCTGTGTAATCTTCTTAGTTTTGGCTCTGATTACATTTTTTACATGTTCCCCCTTTTCTTTTGTAGTGAGAGGGACACACAGATACACACACACACACCAACCAACCAGATGATTAATTTCAGTTTCTTTTCAAGAAGTCAGGTAAATGTATTCAGTGTTTCACCTTGGCATCTTTTAGTTTGACAGTTTCTCACGTCAACATGATGAAGAAGGTGACATACACACTGTGCTGTCCTCAACACACATTTTTTCTAAAACTCAAAGCTCTGAGTTTGGGTGAGCTATGACAGCACATCTTCATGCTTGGTCACCTGTTCATAGTGGAAACACACACACACACAGAGTATGACTTAGGAGTACGGCTTAATCTCCTTTGGGGCTTTTACCAGGACTGCTGCTGCTGCAAATAGACTAACTGTTGGCAGGTTGGATAGTCTGTCCTGTCCACCATCTGACCTGCTGCAGGGAGGAGGTGAGGGAGGGGGGCGGAGCCAGTGAAGAGAAACTCTTACCTCAGTCATACGTAAAATGTTCGGATTCATTTTAAGTTAAAATATATGACTCAGGTATAAGATCAGTACTGTGGTAACAATAAGTGACACCTGCTCCAGTGATGGGAATAACAGCGTTATAAAATAACAGAGTTACTAACGACGCTACTTTTACCGACACCGTTTTTTTTTTCTGTTCCCACACTGTACTCCCCATTGGAGCATAGTCTGGGGTTTGCTTTTTCTCCTCCCCTCTCCTCATGTTATAGGTATTTTTCTTACAAACTTAATTTCCCAGCAATGGGATCAATAAAGTATCAATCAAAATCAATCAATCAAATCATATCAATAAAATGTGCCGTTACTTAACTCAAGAAGTCCTGTCACAAAATTATACACCAGTTAAAGTTTACATTATAATACACTACATCTACAACTACATCAACTAGTCAGAAAAAAGCCGTTGTATTAAAAAGTAAGACAATAGTCACTTTTCCTGGTAATTAGTTACTTTAGTTGCATTTTTGTCGAAAGTAACTATAACTAATTACTTTGTAAAGAGATATTTAATGGCAAATTGGCCTATTGCCATAATCCCTAAAGTCATAGCAGTAGGTTCATTACCTTTAATTGTCCGTGCAAGCTGTTTTTAGAACGGCGGAGCAGAGACGTGAGCTGCTCAGCTAACGCAACAGAGGTGCACAGTATTTCTACTCATTCCCCTCATCAGCATTTCCCTCATCAAACTAAATACACAATCCAACAACTCCAAAACACTCTGGTGGACAAGTTGTGACCTGCATATTCACCACGCTATGAAATAATAATGTAACATTACGACACATGAAGCAAATACTCTACTGGAATGTAGTTCCGGCTACGCATTTACCTGGAAAACAGCTCCATCTCATAACGTTCCATTATTATTTCATAGCGTGGTGAATGTGCAGGTCACAACTTCTCCATGAGAGCATTTTGGAGTTGTTGGATTGTGTTTTTGATGAGTTTGATGAGGGAAAGGCAGAAATACAGAGCTCACATCTCTGCTCCGCCGATTTAAAAACAGCTTGCACCGACATTTAAAGGTAATGAACCTACTCCTAAAACTATAGGGATTATGGCAATAGGTGAATTTGCCAAAATGTTGAAATATCCCTTTAAAAGTAACGTGCCCAACACTGACCTGCTCTGATGGTATAATGAATGTGTGGGTGAATGTGTCTCAGTGCTGATGAACTTCCTCTGTCCATTTACTTGGAGTCTTAATTTACCCAGAATGCACTGCACCACATTTTCGTGAGGTTCATATTGTATGACTGCACACTGCAGGGAACACACACACAAACACACACTCCCTCTCTGTGTTTCTCTGATGAACCACTGGTCCATAGCTGACAGAGTCCAGCGCGTGGCTCCGGCCTCTCACAGTGTTTGTCTGTGAGCTGCTCTGGTCTGGACCAGAGGTGAGAGCAGATTGTGTGCAGCTCTCAGGGGGGAAAGTTTGTTAGGAGAGTTTCTTTATGCACAAACATGACGGCTGTGAACACAGTCGGCAGCTCGTGACGACTTCTGTAGGCTTCCTGACCAACCAGCTCTCTGATCTAAACTCTATCTCAGTTATACACGTCTATTTGAAAGAAATTGCTTCTTATCCAGCAAAAAGAATATGTGCATTTGCCTAATATGACATCATATTGTGCTTTTTTGGTATATTAGATTAGATTAGATTTGATTAGATTAGATTTTTAATTGTCATTCATTATTTGATATTATAACATTATATTTACAATGGGTTTTATGCACAGCTCCACTACTTCCTGAAATAAGCCAGCTCCTTTATTTCCTGTCTTACATTATTGGACCAATTGATTAATCCAGGTGTGCCTGACCTCACAACAATGGTCAGGCACACCTGGATTAATCAATTGGTCCAATAATGTAAGATAGGAAATAAAGGAGCTGGCTTATTTCAGGAAGTAGTTGAGCTGTGCATAAAGCCCATTCCCATAGAAAATGATTGAGAAGTGGAGGGAGATGTCTGGTACGTTACGTTTTAGGTTCAAGAGGAAGATGACAGGTTGTAATGTTTTGTCGTTTCTAACCAACATCTTCATGACTGAGATGTGGAAACTGATTTTGGACAATTTTGTAATATTGTTGTGTGTGTTTGTATATTATATCATCATCCAGGTGTTTGCATCCAGTATTTACAGTAGTTAAATGATGGGATGGGGGTGACACCAGGACTCATTTATTTAATTTATTAAAGGTCTCATACAGTAAAATGGTCCATGCCCATGTGCTCTCTGATTACAATGGTTCTATTTTAATACTGTGAAAGTATCAAAGTGCAGTTTAATCCTGGCCCAGGTCCCGCCCACCTGAACCCACCATCCTACTTTTTTTTTTTTTGTACTTGTTTTAACTCTATTACCTACACAGTACCAAGGGGTCATTCTGTCACTGAGCTGGCAGCTACAGGACACAAAAACACATGAGGGATGTGCTGCACAGTCATTGGCTGACAGGATAATGATGTCAGAGAGCAATGGAGAGGAGTTCAGGGGCCACAGAGTTAAAATAAAAAATCAGTTGCACAAATAAAAATAAAGAATTCCTTAAAATGTTCATCATTCCAACATGCACTATAGCACAACATAATAAAGTTACCCACACTAGGTTCAATTTCATAAGCAATCTCATGCCAGCAGTTAAAGTACAGGCAGAGTGTTTCCTTATTTTGGCATTAAAGGGATATTTCAACATTTGGCAAATTTGCAACCATTGCCATAATCCCTATAGTCATAACAGTAGGTTTGTTACCTTTAATTGTCAGTGCAAGCTCTTTTTTCGATCGGCGGGACAGAGATACAAGCTGTTCAGTTAAGACTACTGAGGCTCATGGTATTTCCCTCATCAAACTCATCAAATACACAATCCAACAACTCCAAAAAACTCTTGTGGACAAGTTGTGACCTGCACATTCACCACGCTAGTTCTGAATATTTGCTTTGTGTGTCGTAATGTTACATAATTATAAATGATTATCTCATAGCGTGGTGAATGTGCAGGTCACAACCTGAGTGTTTTGGAGTTGTTGGATTGTGTATTTGATGAGTTTGATGAGAGAAAGGCGGAAATACCATATGCCTCCATAGCGTTTGCTGAGCAGCTTGTATCTCTGTCCCGCCTATCGAAAAACAGCTTGCACCGACAGTTAAAGGTAACGAAGCCACTGCTATGACTATAGGGATTATGGCAATGGGCGAATTTGCCAAAATGTTGAAATATCCCTTTAAACTCTTTAAACTGAACGTCTTAATTTGCTAATTAGCAATCATTTCAACACTTGCAGGTGTTTTCATTCTTCCTGAATGAAACAGAGGACATGATAGAAGTCAACAGTGAGTCACCGTGTGTGTGTGTGTGTGTGTGTGTGTGTGTGTGTGTGTGTGTGTGTGTGTGTGTGTGTGTGTGTGTGTGTGTGTGTGTGTGTGTGTGTGTGTGTCAGTATTGCTCAGGCAGCATGTTTTCACAGACAGCAGTAAGTACTGTAGCTGAGTGGCTGCTCAGGTCCACAGTTTTCTGGCACTGTGCCTCCAGAGCAGCAGCAGCAGCAGAGTGATGTGTATTCACTAATGTACTGTAGCTTTCCAACACTGAACGTTTTAATTCAAATGAGAGAGATTTATATCTCCATCAGGAAAGAGGCTGATCCAAAGTGGTTTGCCATCTACAGTAAAGTTCATCCTGTCGACGGTGAATCTCTCACTGGCCTGTGTTTCTGCTGCTGGGCTGCCTCTCTCCGTTTTCAGGCAGACACCAGTCATGTTTCCTGCAGCTGATTAATGTTAATATTATTAATGGATGGCTGTGCACAAGCTTAATGGTCGTTTTTTTTTTTTATCAGAGAAGAGAGGAAGATTTCTCTCAGTCTTGTGAAATCCTGCAGATGAGTCACCACAGCTGTATGACAGCCAGTATAGAGGATACTGTATGTGCACCTGTTCCAGCATTACATCGTGTGTTATATGTCAACGGATGTGTTTGACTCCTGGATCAGAGTCTTCTCCACATTCAGCCCACCATGCATAATGACAGGTCTGTTGGATTTGAGAGTGGTAAAACCTTCCTGACCCTCAGATTTAATTCAGACAACTTTATTAATGCAATACCAAGGACATAAACACACAACTACTATACCATGAGCCAATTCAAGGAACAATGAGATGGAATAAGTATGAGGAATAAAATAGATATCTAGCCCCTATAGTAAATAAATGACATCAATACATGAATGACTGAACATTAAAACTTAAATATAACAGTAAGTTAAAATGACAACTAGGCTGTCAGCATTTCATAGCCTGACAACAGAGAGAGTGAAGGACTTGGAGTAGAGGGCAACACTGCAACACTGACCTGAGAGCAGTACATGGTTCAGTTGGCTTACAATTCCTTTGCTTTCTGGGCCAAAAAAGACCATATGTCTCTGTGCTGGACTCCAATTATCTTCGAGAAAACGTTCAGCTCAGTATAACAACAACAATACAAACGCAGAGAGCATGTATGTAGAGCTGTATGAGGTGAGAGCAGCAGTATCTTCTCTGCTCTTTTCATTTGTCATCCTCTCACACACAGTTCATCATATTTTCATCATGTGACTTCATACTCTAGGTCAGTAGTTCAGGAGGTTTTTTAGCAGCAGCTTAATTCTCCACAGAGGTGTCCTGCTCTCCATTAAAACCAGAGCGGGGGATTAAAATGAGTAGAAACACTAGAAAAAGCAGGTTTACTTTAAAAATTAGAGACTACCCAGGAACGGAGGTCTGCGGTTGTTTTTAGACATTTTGAGATGGGACACATATTGTAAAGCATACTGAAATGATCAGCCATATTTTTTGCCACATTCAAATTTAAATGAAACAATAAAACAATATTTACTGTTATTGTTGTATTATAACATAAAAATGAAATAGAAAAAAAGTAAATGTGGTTTTAATTTTCAATGTTATTTTTTTTCTTTACCACATTCACACCAGTATTTATGAACTTACCTTATTTGCTCTTATATATAAGTAATAAGTAATGTAATTTATTACATGTAAACATATATATATAGGCCTATATATTTTTTTTTTAAGATAAGTAAAATTCACAAATCTAACTTTGGAGCTAAATGTTGCGTTCAGCCTAATTGACTTTACAATCGGTGCCCCATATTTCAATCTCTAGACATTACATATTGCAGGTTATGTTTAGAGCCAAATTAGTCCAAAATGTAGCTGCTTTAATGGAAACCTTTACGTTTATTACAATCTTTGTGTGACCAATTTCATTATGAGCTGCTTACAATCTGTAAACATCCTAATTAAATTGACCTTTTTTATTTTGTTGAAATACAATTTTAAAAATTGCTTTTGAAAAAAAGATAGAAACTAATGATACAACATGATTCCACTGGATCACATTGACCTATTTATTGTAATATGAGTTATATTTAGTAATGTTCATGTTTCAACAGCAACAATGTTATTTTTAACACTGTTGTAGTTTGTGTCATGTTGTGAGAGGGGCAATGGCAACAGTGAACTTTAAACTATTAGAGTGGAACATGTTGTAATTGTAGTCACTGCCTGTTCAATTTCTAGTTGGATGTAGCTTAGTTCCCATAGTTAACATTGAACGTCTATGATAGTTTGCCTTGTGCGACAGATGTATTCAGACTCTGTCATCTGGAATCTGTCTCAGCCCCAGTGAGGACTGCATGGGGTTACACTGTGTCAGGATCAGCTCTGCTGCTAACTAGCTGGCTAACCTCAGCTAATCTGAGTTAGCTGCAGTCACGTGTTCTCATAATGATCAGCACAGTGTGAGGTGACAACATCCCCAACTACATTCAGGGCCGTTGCTGGGAATTCTGGGCCCCCTGAAAGAATACTAAAGTGGGGCCCCTGCCCCCTGACTTTTCCACTTTTTTTCTTAGACTACGTATGTATTATCATTTGTTATTTAGCCTGCTTTGTTTTGATGCTAATGCAGCATTACTATGAGTACTAGTCAGGATCTTATGCAGAATAATTCAGTCATACAAAGATTGGACTACTGGGGTTTTTATGGGCCCTATACTGGGCGCTGGGTCCCTAGAATTATCATCACCTTTCTCCCCTATACAACGGCCCTGACTACATTACACATGTTTAAATTCATGTTTTAGGCTTTTCTAAACTTCTAACTTTCCTGGTGGAGTTATTGCAATTCATCTGAGGGGTTCTGATCATCAGACTGTTGTGTACTTGTTAAGGAACCTTTTTAGTGACTATATGATGCTGCTTTTTGTTTTCCTTGTTTGGCCTGAGAATGAATTGATCTCAATTGTAGGTTTCAGCCGTCCTCCATCCTCCGTCCCCCGTCCCTCAGAACATGCGGATGGCAGGAAGTGTGTGGGTTTGGGGGGATTGTGTTCAAAATGTGACCAAAAAAACGGATTCCTGAGACAATGTTAAACCAGCAGCACCACGGTTCTCCTTCCGTTGTGGTTCTCTGTAGGTGTTGTGGTGATGGCCCTGCCTGGATGCTGGCTAATAACACAGTGTGTCTGGCTGATTACAGCTCAGCATGTCACACACACCAGCTACAGGCTTCTCTTTGGGGTAATTACTGTAATTCTGACTCTGGCTTTCTGTCTTCAGTCTTTATTTGTACTACCATCAGTAGGCCATGAAGACATTCACATCCTAAAGATACAGTGTTGTCATTTTTCACGCAGTTGGTGCAGTGTGGAAATAATTTCTACAGCAACAGTGACAAATCAGGCATGTCTGAAAAGTACAAGCTCATCAGTGTGTGTGTGTGTGTGTGTGTGTGTGTGTGTGTGTGTGTGTGTGTGTGTGTGTGTGTGTGTGTGTGTGTGTGTGTGTGTGTGTGTGTGTGTGTGTGTGTGTGTGTGTGTGTTATCCAGCTGTCATCATAGTGTTGGAACACAGCTGGTCATCAGCGAGTCGAGATTTGATTTGGGGTTTCTTGATGCACTTGGGTGCTAAAAAGTCTTGTAATGAATAAGCCACAATTACATTTTGTACTAAGGGGATATATATGTCACCATTAACAATGTGCTCCACAAGCACACTGTTTCCCAGCAGTGAAAGCAGAACATCTGGATCGGTGACTGTGATAGTCAGACTGACCCCGGTGGAGCAGCAGATGAAAACAATAGGACTGCAGAAGGCAGCGGATTTATAAATCAGCCACGTTGACCTCTGCGGCAACAGCAGCTGTCCAACAGACCCTGCGCATGTTGTTCCAGAAATACCTCCACATATTGATCAGGGCTTGGGTTTCTCTGCCCAGTCACTCCAGCCACTCCTTCACTGGGTCTTGATTTTTTTTTTTCCTGCCTCTGTCACTTTCTCTTCTTTGCTTATTTGCTATCTGTCTGATGTGTAATGCCTTTCTCTCCCTCTCAGTCTATACACCACAGTAATGGAGCCACCCAAAAGGATCAGGTTTTCTCTGATGATAATGATTAGTAGATGCTCCTCACATCCCTTCAACAGGATGGGAAAACAAACAAATGCATTTGTTGGAGTTTTTTGTCTGAAAACTGCAGAGTCAAAGCGTACAGAGTTAAACATCAGCAATTAATCCTCACTCTGGCAGGAACACATCCCCACCTCCTCTGGTTCACTTCACTGTGGTCTTCAGCTCAGTGAAAAATACCTGATGGAAACAGTAAAATTCCAGTAAGAGTCATGAATGCTGGCAAAAAAGTTTGTACTGTCGGTCGCATCGGATTTTCTCTTGATGGATTATGTGATAAATGCTGATGGGAACAGTTCTTTGCCAGATAAATGTGAATTGCGATCACGTTTGAAATCAATTCTGCTGCGTATTTTAAATATATGGCAGTAAATAGAGTCAAAACAGTGTTTTTACACTGTCTTCTCATGACCGCTTGGTATGTCCCAGTTAGTTTGCCCATACGCACTTTTATAACTGATAGATGTAGTCAATGTTCCAGCGAATGAATGGAAATGTAAAATGTATTTTATACACCAATTTGATCGCAAAATCTGACATTTTTTGTGATTTTTATTCGATTTAAAGCTCTTGAATGGAAACCAGCTTTATTCTTTTTTTTGTGCTCTTCAGATTATTCAGTTGGCAAGTGGATGGAATCATAGCTTATGTGTCTGATTAGTAAATCCAGAACCTACACACATCTATCTATCTGTCTCTGTCTCCTCATTATTAAGACATTGGTTTCTAGCAACCACCATTCCAAAACAGTGTTCAACCTCTGGGGACCATGAGTATCTGTAGCACAGGTATCAGTTATTCGGACCAAAGTTTAGGAGGCAAAGGTCACAGGAGCGATTCAGTCATCAGGAGTTTCACAGTAGATTTTGTTCGCGCTCACACACAAATGAGAGAGAGTGAGTCCGGACAACTTCTTCCTCTCTTTGAAGAACGTCCTCACCATTGACATAACGATTCTCGGAGTCCAGTTCATTTCTTTGTTAGCTACTCGCTGCGATATGAACTCAAAGTGCTATTGATCAGCTGGATCCTAAATGTGGAGGCTCCATTAATTCTTCCTCCACTGTACAGCTTCTAAAGCAGCTTGTGTGTTCCTGGTACTGCTTTAAATCTGCCCTGGGTGCCAAGGTCACAGCATTTGGCAGCCATTAAGCCATTAAGACGCTGCGGGGTGGAC
Source organism: Trachurus trachurus (assembly GCF_905171665.1). Taxonomy (NCBI): domain Eukaryota; kingdom Metazoa; phylum Chordata; class Actinopteri; order Carangiformes; family Carangidae; genus Trachurus; species Trachurus trachurus. The sequence goes on from NC_139900.1 coordinate 25,296,761, forward strand.
ACACTTTGATACACCTGCCCTCTACTTCCCTTTGTCCCGTCTCCCTTTTCTATTTATCTTCTCGGTCTTCTTTCCACCGTCTTCCTCTTTGTCTCTCAGTTTTCTTTTTCTTGCTTGCCTTTGCAGTTTTGTTGGAAACAAAGTCTCTCGGTCTGAATGGGATTATCAAGAAGCGGAGATACTGCACCCTGTGTAATGCTGTAATGCTTGGTGTCCTTTGACATGATTGTGATCAGTCAGATTGCCCCTCACCGGAAACTGAGCTACCCCCCCGCCCCAATCACGTCATTTTACAGGAATTCTCTTGGGCTGTGTGGACAGTTGTTGTAACGGATTAAATAACAAGCAGAAATGATCTGAGCTCAAGCAGATAGAGCACAGTTTAATGTTTCTTGTGTAACAGAAGTTTGCTAGTATTTGCTATTTACATTTGGAAGTTCCTTGTCCTTCCAGTCCTTGGAGTTAAATGGAATAAGGAGCAACGACAACTCATATTTGAAAATATCATACACTTTTCTTAGGGAACAGAACCTGGGTGTGGTATTCGGACTGGAACAACATAGTGGGTTATCTTTCACTACATGTTCACAAGTCATACCTATACACTGAGATTCTCACTGAGGACTTGGGGCTTGTATCTTCCTATTTGGCAATAACTTATTTTTTCTTCTCTGAAAAGAAACTTATTTCATTTTATGGAATGCTGTACAGTAATAGTCTTCATTTCTTTCAAATTATTTGACCTTGTCTGACCATCTTGGACAGGTTTATAAAAAAAACAACTTGAAAAGACAAGAGGACAAACTTAAGAAAACCAATTTCAAATACATTTATGTAAATTGATTTTAAAAAAAAAATCTTTTGTAGGAAGCAGAACAAAAAGTGTTACGTGTATTTGCTGTTGCATTACCATAAGGCAGTTTGCTCTTTTGTACACTACCTCATGATTTTGTAAAAATGTGCACCAATTTTCATGTTGTTTCACTGGAAATAACAAGATGCTGAATTTTGATTGGCTGTTGGCAGCAACACTGATTTTAAGTGATCAAATGTAATTTTTTTGTAAAGGTTCTACATATTCACTATAAATCACTGCACCAAAGTATTTTAGTCATAGCGCTTTCTAATGGCCCATTGGAATGTTGGCATTGCTCCAATGTTATACCAAACATGTTAGGTTTTGTCAAAATCAATTAATGATAATGATTTATCAGCAAATTAAGTCATATTGGACAACAAATTATCAACTTATTAATTAATGTCCACAGAGGATCATGGTCAAGTTTTGTAAAGTTTTCACTAGGGGTGTGTATTGGCAAGAATGTGAAATATGATATGTATCACAATACAGGTGCAACGATACGATATATTGCGATTTAATGTTAGCTAACTTGAGCGTGCAGTGAGCCACAGAACTCTTGCGAGGTCTCATTGTTGCGGAGCGGAGAAGTCAATGGCTGAATCGCGCCATAACTGATTTGATAACCACTGGTGAGGGTGTAATAAAATATTGACACACTGAAATATCGCAATATTTTATTTCGCAATACCATATTGATATCCAAAAGCACTTGATTTTTTTATAAGTAATTTACATGAAAACTTTCCTGGCAGTGGTTTATTTTTGTTCTGACTGCTGGTGAACCACTGCCGGGAAAGTATTCTTTTCTTTTTTTCTTTTTTTTGGATATCAATACGGTATTGCAAAATAAAATATTGCGATATTTCAGTGTCAATATTTTATTACACCCTCACCAGTGGTTATAGATGTTTTACATGAACACATTTTTTGATTCTTAAGATATGACCCAAATTGCAAACTAATTACTGGTCTACATTTATTGTTAATTGCATTAACCTATGTAAATATATCAAATGATACATACATTTTTGTACACTATTAAGCATTACTTAAGCATTAAATACTGAATTCATCATTTATAATACATGAATACTCATTAGTATGTATTTTATAAACACAGTTAAAAATGTTTTACACATAATTGATAAGCACTAACTGTATTTATAAACTACATGCTAATGAGTATTCATGCTTTATAAATGAAGAATTCAGTATTTATTAATGTTTAACTAATGCTTAATAGTGTGTGCTTATTATAAAGTGTTACCACATTTTGTAACCAGGGCATGTTACACCAGAGGATAACCCCACACACCTTCTTTGGTAAAGAAAAGGTATTGCGTCAAAGACAAGTTGACTAGCTAGCTAACACTGACGTACCATAAATGAGGTTAATACGTTATGTAATAAAAATGAATTACTTCAACATCACCAGCTTGTATCATGCTAGATAGAAAGCTGATTTAACCACATTATCCTAATTCAATAACTCATGTCACCAGTTGTTCACCAGACCTGTCGCCACACTTAGTTTTAGCACTGTGATAGCACTGAAGAGTCAAACACACTATGGTCTCAATCACTCTTGTTAGCTCCCTGTTTTAGTTGATCCTGATTTGTCCCTACTTTAAGGTGCTGACTGTAGCTCACTTAACAGCTTAAGAGTTTTCTAAAGACAGAATGAGGATTTATATCCAAGACTCCATTCAATCCAATGAGATTTTACTGTCGAAGCTACTGAATTATGTAAATTAGATATTGTTTATATATTATATATTACAATATCCTGACTGGTACTCCAACTGCTACACTACCATATCTTTACTGTTTGAAAATTCATCCATTTGCAAGAGATATAAATAGTTTCTCTGATAGAAAAAGCACACGTACGGAAGGCAATCTGTGCCATGCAATAATTTAGTATATTAGCAAAACCTTGAAATCAATTTCATATTTGAATTGTAATTATGTAGATGAATTCAGGTGGTAGTCAGATATTTCTGTCAGGAGAGTCAGTTTTGTTTTTACATTGATGCTGAGCCATTGTTCACATTCTGTAAACTCTGTGTCATTGATTGTTACCACGGAAACATTGGTCTTAAGTCTGAGTTATCTTAGAGATAAGGCATACAATGCTTTTGGCAGGTTGTATATTTGTGAAACAGTCTGACAGGACACCTGTGAGTAGAATCTAGACTGGCCTCTAGCTACACACAAGTACGAGATAGATTTGTGAAACTGGCCACAAAAGCCTCATGCATTTACAGTGAAAGCTGCTCAGTGTGCTGGAAATCCCTGATAGAACCACTCTCAGTCGTAACTGACCTATCAGATGTTGAGAATGACTGACTGTCCCACATGATGTAGCAGCAGACACAGAGCACGAGGCCTGTCAGTCATGGCATTATACACTCAGAGTGTTAAATTAAAGATATAACCAGAACAAATAGTGTAGAACCGGGGTGATAATACTTCCATACATAGAGTACAAGAGGTCACTGAAGAGTTTGATGAGTATTAAACAGGATGTGAATCATTGACTGTGGCCTTTACAGTCCTCTACAGTGGAACAACACCTCACTAAGACGCTGATGTTGGTTTGGCTCTAAATTTCCCATCTGCCCAGGACATTTATTTATTTATTCATTCATTTATTTATTTCTCAGGGGTGGGGAGGTGGGGGGGAATCGGGGGTAGGGGTGTCCATCAATTGTCTGATTCTTCCTGTTGGGGGAGGAAAGAATGAGTAACCACTTCTAACCTCTCTCTATCCTTTCTATAGATAGCAACACAATCCTATTACAATTATCCTGAAATGTCCTGCAAGGGCTGCAGAGAGAAGACTCAGACCACACATGCTTCAGCTACCTGAATTGGCTTGTACATTAGAACTCCTTGTTAATGTTTTTTTTTTTTTTTTCTTTGAACATAGGTTGTAGGTTGTGGTGGTAGCCCTTCAGTCAGTTTTCTAAGTGGGAAGTATGACAACTGTAGTAGTGGGGCAATGATAATTCAGTCAGATTTCCACACATTAAAATATGCAGAAGCAAAAACGTATCGGTTCTGTTCTGTAATAATCATTTCCCAGTGGATTGTTAGTGGAAGTACATTTCCTGAAGCACTTATACTTTACTAAAGTATCTCCTGTCATGCTATCTAATAGCTGTATTTTAATTTCAGAGGAAAACATTATACTCATATACAATATGCACTCAGCTGCATTTAGCCTGAAGAGATGGCATCTCAAAATGAATTTGTCTCCTATTAATGACCATGACTCCTCAGGTTTATCTGCTGACCCTTTAGAGAGGCCTGACTTGGGATCGACACATGACCAAACTGTCATGTGTAGCTATAAAAGCAATTAAAAGCAGCTCCACCTCCAGAAACAATAACATGTCCCTACTGGTGCCTTTTAATACTTCTTATTTTCATACTCACTATATGCATACTGCTCTATTGATAATTCTGGGCTCTTCACACCTCAAGTGCGTTATGTGGGCTCGTAAATCTGTACACTCCAAACCTTGATGACATCACTACGAATAGACAAGAGACATCCATCCCATACTGTACCATATCCATGCAGGCCGATCCCAGCTGACATAGGGTGAAGGCAGTTTTCCACTCAAGAGTAGGTTAGGTTCCCATTGGGCCCCTCAGAGGACAAGATTATAACAACTAATGTGGTTAATGGTGTGAACGGCCATGCACAAGAGAAACAGGAACAACAGTCTCCTTTGTGAGAGTCCAGTGTTCCGTCCTCTTCAACACACTCAGCTTTACTTCACAGCAGAGAGACTATTGCTCCACTTTTTTACAGCCATCAGAGCAGAAATAACAGCAGCAGTGACTATGTTAGTCTTGCTTTTTCATTAAAGAGGAGTAGACCATATGGCAAAGCAAGTGATGCTGTAACTGTAAATGTTTCCCAGTGGAGCCTGATGTTAGGAACTACTGTGTCCTTCATTAGCGTCCAGTTATTGTGCTTTGCAATCAAAAATCAGATAGTTATTCTCACTACACGTAATGGGATACAGATTTTAGGGATAAACCTTGTCGCATATTCAGGCCCCATGGCTTATGAGATCATTTACTGTGTTGTTAATTGACTCCAGTTTGCAATCTAGTAATGAACACTGCAGATACCTGGAGCCATGTAAATTGCTTTAGTGCAGAGGTCAGGCAGTTTCAAGGGAGGCTCAGTGAATGGAAACGAACAAATACTACAGGTTGAATTTTCTAGAGACAATGAACTATGCTGCAGGTTATCACTTCTGAGGGCTAGCTGGAAAAAGTCATAAATGAATAAATTAATAAACAAGAATGCTCTCTGACAAAGAAGTTTGCCATGTCCTTGTACAGAATGGCCAGTATATGGCGACATATGATGTAAGTCTTTCAGTGTCAGCTCAAAACACAGTGATGATGAAATAGGGATTGTTGAAAATGAATGAATGAAAATGAAATAAAAAGCTGCATTGAAAAGCAAAAGAACTATGACATTTAAGCTCATGACAACTAAGCTGAATTTTCTTGCAAAATATTGTAAATCTGCTCTGTAATAAATCCCTGTAAAAGATTACATTTGCTGTTATGAGAGAAGAATCGTATCTTATCTTATTGTGTAATTCAAAAAGTATGTGCACATGCTCTTTCACCTTTGTAACAAAGGATTTGGGTTCATCTCTGGATAAAAATAAAACACTGACCGACTAGGGGCACAAGGTGAAAAGTAAAAGTTCATCATCCTGGGAACACCCAACCCAAACCCTGCACAACCAAACATGTCATCTGGATGATTTTATTAGAGGGAAAGTCAGGTGACAATTCATCAATAGTTAGGATTCATCATCTGGAGAACATGAAAAACCATCTAAAAGTTGTGTGAGATGTTTCAGTCTGAACCAAAAGGATCATGACCTCTGCACCCCCTTCATCTCTCTATGTTCATGAACTACAAATATGCTTTGCTGATGCAGTAACACACGGTTTCTCTTTGTCTGCAGGTCCTGGCCATGATCTCCATCCTGTTCATCATCATTTCCACCATCTCATTGTCTCTCAACACCCTGCCGGAGCTGCAGGTGGTGGATGAGTTTGGCCAGTTCAACGACAACCCCAGCCTGGCCCATGTGGAAGCTGTCTGCATTGCCTGGTTCACCATGGAGTACGTACTGCGCCTTCTCTCAGCACCCAACAAGTGGAATTTCATCAAAGCGCCGCTGAACATCATCGATCTGCTGGCTATACTGCCTTACTATGTGACTCTCTGCCTAACTGAGTCCAACAAGAGCGTGCTGCAGTTCCAGAACGTGCGCCGTGTGGTCCAGATCTTCCGAATCATGAGGATCCTGAGGATCCTGAAGCTGGCCAGGCACTCGACGGGACTCCAGTCGCTAGGCTTCACTTTACGAAGAAGCTACAATGAGCTGGGTCTGCTGATCCTCTTCTTAGCCATGGGCATTATGATCTTCTCCAGTTTGGTGTTCTTTGCTGAAAAGGATGAGGATGCCACCAAATTCACCAGTATCCCTGCCTCCTTCTGGTGGGCTACCATTACCATGACCACTGTTGGTTATGGAGACATCTACCCTCAGACCCTGCTGGGCAAGATTGTAGGAGGGCTCTGCTGTATAGCAGGTGTGCTGGTCATCGCCCTTCCCATCCCTATCATTGTCAACAACTTCTCTGAGTTCTACCGGGAGCAGAAGAGGCAGGAGAAGGCCATCAAGCGGAGAGAAGCTCTGGAAAGAGCCAAGCGGAGTGGAAGTATTATTTCTATTAACCTAAAGGATGCTTTTGCACGTAGCATGGAGCTGACAGATGTGTTGGTGGAGAAGAGAGAGGAAAGTAAGTGTCCTGTGGACAATCATCTGTCACCCAGCCGCTGGAGCTACCACAAACACTACTCCAACACGGAGGCGAGTAGCCCAGGAAGGTCTCAGCACTCGCATTACCACGAGGTGGCTCAGCTGGGATCTCCCCGTCGGGTCAATCTAGCAGTGAACAAAACCCCTCAGCACCTCAGCGTGAAGAAGCTGGAAGAGGCTTACAACAAAACGGTGCCCATCCAGGAGCAGCAGGAAAAAACTCTGGAGGAGCAGGTGGAGATGAAAACACTGACATCCACGCAACGCCGGCAAGCTTCTCCAAAAGTCAGCAAACCCTCCAACAAGGCGGATGCTTTTTCAGGAGAACCGGGAGAAAGTTCTCTTCTCCACAGTGCTGAAGGTCAAACTCCTGCAAGACAGCAGCGCATCCCCCCTCCCCTGGATCTGAGTCAGATCAGCTCCATGGAGGTGAACAGAGGCACTGACGGATCCATCATCAAAGAGGGTGTGTACGAGTTTGTGTCCAGCCCCAAAGGAAGATCTGGAGACGGGGGTTTGGTGCCCCAAAGTGTGGAAAGTGTTGGGGTGACCTACGACAGCATCTCCAGCACCTTGCCAGATTATAGCAGCCCTCAGAGGACAAGAGCCCTCAAGGTCGACTTCGTCGGGTCCCAAGATGACGTGCTCATGGCGGTGATGACACCCGTGACGACCCCGGGCTCGGCCAAGCTCGCTCAACTGCTTTCTGATGACATGGTTTCTGGGTTTTCTTCACCTCCACAGGAAGTTAAATCTCCGCTGGCCATCCTGCAGTCTCTGTCCCCAGCCCAACAATCTGTTAGTCCAAGCAACTCCCAGGGGGGAGGTGAGGGCTCAGCAGCCAGGAGCTTAGAAGGTGAAGGGCAGCTCACAGGCTTAAGCCACCAGGGGAGAAATCACATGGAGAGGTCTTCCGTCGGCTCGGGCAACAGCCCAAGCCCACTGTCGGCTAAAGCCAGCCCGCTCAACTGCACCCAGGAGCTGGTCACTTTCGAAGGAGGGGAGGAAGGAGAGGAGGCAGCGGAGCAGACGGGGGAGAAGCGAGAGAACCACGTGGTCCTGGACGGAAACATGACGCCGCCCTGCGAAACCAGCATGTGAACCCAAAAAGCAGAGAGAGGTTCACAGACAGGGACGCCAAACAGACAGGTTGGGGGGGTTGGGGAGAGACTGATGGGATAGAAAAGGCAGCAGCTACCCAGAATACACTGTAACAACTATTACCAGTGGTCCACTCGTTGACAAAGACACTGAGGGGAACACATTTAGGCATATTCAGAGTTGTTGCAGCTTTTCTGGGGAGATGCACTCATCATATCCCACAGGACTCTTGAACTCTCTCATCTCTTTTTCTGGCCAGCGCTGCTGTCAGGAAACAGGTGTCTCTGCAGCATTGTCACCTTGTGGCATCATTGACGGGCATTGAGGGAAGTCAGAAGCACACTGCCCCCGCGGTCTGGGTTCTATCCGAACGGCGGTCTCGTGTCGGCACTCGCTGACCTGCCCTTTGAAGATCAGACTAAAATGCTGCATGGGAAAACACACCGACTGACTGATTGATGTTTTAGGGCTCAGGTGTGAGCATAAACAAAAGCCTTGTGTGAATGAGAATATTTATGAGCATCCTGGAGAGTTTTTGTATTCAGCTCTACAGGTATAATTTACAGTTTCCTATCGCTTGCTATTTAGGGCCTATTTTGTGTGACGGACTAATTACACCGAGGGGAAGACAGAAGGTGGAGGGAAATGATATTTTTTATATTTGTCGAAGCAACTTTTGAAAATTTATATTTTACAAGACTTGAAAAAATCAGTGATCAGTCATTATGCTCATCATCGTTCTCTCTGACCCAGATCAAACACAAGCACACGATACAGGACACAACGTCCCACTCTTGTAATTCTGTTGGTTCACAATGCATCTGCAGTCTCAGTGCTTCAACAATAGATTCTGTTTGTCTGTCTGTTTTTGTTTTTTGAATTTCTGTCTCTCTTTTTTCTACAATACCTGAAATGAATGCAGGGAAAGTTAAAAAAGGGACTAGACATGGGGTGTAGAGGTTGTTTTACAGCCTTTACAGTCACTGCTAGACCGCTGTTTGCACACTCCTCTAGGGTGAGACTGACTCTAGACTTAACAAGGAACATGGGTCTCTGGAACGAGCAGACATGTAAACGCATCATGACAGAAAGCGCACAAAGACAGTGGACAAGTTCACCGATGGATCACCTGTGGGTCAACACACACTGTCTGCTTCCCGAGTCAGGGGCTCCACCTTCAGGGTCGTAACCCAGTCCAGTTGTAACAGATGAATAATGGTACTTCATTCAAAAAAATCATTAACAATTAAGCGGTTGAATGGTGCGTTCAGGCAACCCTCTTAAATGCACTCATATCAGCTGAGCAGGACGTATTAGAGTTGATGAAGAGCACCCAAACACTCCCATCTGTTTTGGTCTCTGTGAGACTAGTGTCTTATTAACAGAGGTTTCCTACCACGGGTCTTATTCTGATGTTTTGTCCATAATTTCTGTCAATCACACTTAAATTAATCTGAGATCTATGCACAAGAAACATGAGCAGCCAGTCAGTCAGATGGGTCTGAGACCACTCATATGGAGTGATACACAAATGTGGATGTTAGTGTGTTGTCATCTCCAACAAAATACCTTTGTGCATCCAACAACTGGTAAATTGACGTATATATTCACTTATATGGAGCCTTTCTGCTCTTATTGACCACTTTACACCACAAACCACATCCACACACACTTTAACACAGCAATTTCTTTCTAGAGCACTTCAACCATACACACAGTGCCCAAGGGCATTTTGACCCGTGGGCTCTAAGAGCCAGGGATCAAACCACAAACTTTCTGGATGACCTGCTCGGCCACAACAACATCACTGTTGAGTGCCACATTGTGAATACACTGCAAAAACTCAAATACTTGTCATATTTCTTGTCAAAATATCTCATTTTTTGCAGTGTACTACAAGGAGAGACTTTGAAGACACTGTGCTCATTTGTACAATTCATTTCAGCAAGACTATAAGGTTATAGAAAGATTCCTGGAGAGAGACACTTCTAGTGCACGACCTAGTTTCTCCCCCACTGCAGTTTTCCTCTGCGAACACTGACTCATACATGATTATTAGCGACGTTTCAGATTTTAGTTTTACCTGCAGATACAGTAAATTAACACTTCTGGATAAACTGCCGGTGCTTTTTTAGACTTCAGTAAGTAATGCTTCATCTGAGCCCAATAGGAAAGATGGACAAAACAATGAAATATGACCCGGTGGTGTAGGAGGAGGCAGGAGGCCTTCAGTCACCTGCAACACACCCTGAAGGAGGTGGCCCCCCCTGTGACTCCACACACTGCTGCTGGAGGGTGTACGTGCGTGTGCCTGCCTGATTTACTTTGCATGGGTGCTGAGCGTGGTGGAACAGTGACCTCTACAGGCGTCAGTCAGCCACCTGAATGAAAGGACCTGATGCCTCTCATAGCACTCTGTCTCATCCTGTTTCTTTTTAATAGATCAGCTGTGCATCAGTTCGAACGCATGCTGACACTTTGAAACGCACATTTAAACTGTGTGCACAACTGACCGCTCACACACAGAGTGCAGAGTGAGTGAATTACAACTGTGCTCCCGCTCACTCTTTCTAGAATAAACTTTTTTTTTTGTCGTTGTTGTCAGTTTAAAGAAATTTATTGCATTTTTATAAGAGGAATGTGGAGCTGTGTATTATTCTTAATATCCCAGTATATTTAAAAAACAAAAATGCGTGCCTTTTCATAAATAGACAATTTATGAGAAGGTGAAAAAAAACCTGTATGATATGGCCAGATTTTTTTTTCTTCAGTTTTTTTGTTTTTGTTCCTCTCTTGTTTTTGTTCTGTTTAGTGAATATTTTTGTTGTGTGAATCCTCAGGGTTTTTTTTTTTCAGACCCTGACGGCGTTTGTGTTGTTCTCTCATCAGCGTCAGTGTCAGTCATCTGTAGTTGTCACGCAGCGTTAGCTTCACACTCAAACCTCACTGTGCCACAATGCCATTTTACTTCGGCGAATGGAGCTGTTTGTGGGAAAAAGCCGTGGCTGCAACGTTCAGTAGTGAGTTTGTTTTTTTGTTTTTCTCGCCTGGATCACTGTGGTGGTGCTGCAGCAGCAGTACACTTTGTCAACTGCAGACACTCAGGAGGAGGGGCTGGTTAACCGTTATACAAAGACAGCTGCAAACACAGCAATGCGTTCACAACATTAGTACATGTGACATCCGATCAGCATCAGCCTCTGTACAGCAGCTTTAGAGATGTAGTGTGACTCTCGTTTTTTTTTAATAGGTTTTGTAACAGAAAGTGATGGGCCCAGTCAGTGTCCCAAGCAGATTCCCCAGGAAACCCCTTCTTATTTCCAATACAAATGAATATAAAGCAGCAGAGTCCATATGAACTTTATACTTAAATTATCAACCCAACCAAAATAAGCCACTGATAAGTCTCCTTTATACCAACAGTGGTGGTGACAGCCACCACCCGTCGCTCCCTGCATGAAACCACACTCTGCAGCAGAGAAAACTTACAAATAGCTTAATCTTAATATGTGAATTTTAATCTTCTAAAACAAATGACTAGACAAAAGCAGAAAAGACTGCGTTGTAGTTATGAAAAATGGGCTGTTACTTTGGTCCAATAATAAAACTACAAACTCAGCAAAACTTTAAAAAAGCACAGCAGAGTGTTAATGTCACTCTTCTTATTTTATTAACAATGTGCCTGCTCACTACCCGACATTAGTTAATTAAAGGGGATAACTACATGGAAAAAATCTTGTACAGTGAGGCAGACTATGTGACAACATGGCACCAGTCCACATATGGTCTTCATAATAAATATATATTATGAAATTAATTAGAACTTATTTAGGTGAGTTTTCAAAAGCTCCAGGCTGCAGTTTGGGAGCAGAGAGGCAACAGTCCAGGTAGACTCTGATCATATGTGGCTCTGCGGTACCATACAAACACTGCTTTGGCTCTCTAATGCACGACCTAATCTCCACACAGTCATCTGAACAAGTCACGCCACCTCCATTTGCATTTGTTTTCATGATCACTTAAGGTTTTGTACAGTTAGTTCAAATACAACCACAACAATCCAGACACCATGAAAACCCGCTCCTCCCTCCTTCACTCCCTCCTGCTCTCTTTCTTTTATTGTTTCTGTAATGTTCCACTTGTCCATCATTCTGCTTTGTTTTCCAGTAGACTGTGTGATGATTAGCCTCATTCATTATTTCTTTAAGTCAACATAATGATAGCGAATCTTAGGCATTGATTCAGTTACCAATATGCAAGACAAATAAATGTGTTCATGTGACCCACTTCTGTCTTGTGTGTTTTTGTGTGATGCGTGTGTTTCACATCTCCATCCTGTTCACTAACATGTGGACCCTCTTAAAAGCTCATTAGGGTTTTCTGACATAGCTCAATTACAGTGCATATTAGAGATCCACAAATCCATCCACCAGTCTGGCTGCACCACTTATCTAAGGATCTGTGTGATTATGGATTTGGGGAAAAATGAAAAATCTGATTAAAATATAGGTTTATGGTGTCTTATTGTTTTCTGGGGGGAAGAGACCTGTATTCACAACCACCTGGATAGAGGCATATTAATGGAGATGGTGTCCAGTCAACTCATGAGAATGTTTTAGTTAACCATTTTTTCTTAATGCTTCCTTATGCAAAACATTTTCCATTTCATCAATGAAACATTTAAATTAGAAAATAGGCTGAAAAAAAGGTCCATGGGAAACTGTATGAACAATACACACACACTTGTTAAATAAACACAACATATAATATTGACAAAACAAAAATGGACAGACGGACATATGTACAACTATGTACATAAAGGTACCATGAAACATGGTGGATGGAGTATTGTCTATATCAAATAAAGACATGCGAAATATAAAAACAGATAAAATAATTGTCATTGCTGTAAACATGGCAGCAGCATTACACATTAACCATGGTGGGGGCCAAAACACTGTTTATCACTACTGCACATGACAATCCAGCCTTCTTTTTGCTTGTTGATCAGTGTTACAGACCTTTTCATCTACTATCCCTGGTTGAATGAAGGTCTCTCTAAGACCTGATGGTTCACAGTCTTTTTATTCCTTGAACATTCTTAACACTTTAATTTCTTTTAAGCACACTGAGATCTACAAGCCCAAGATCTAACTAAACAAAAAGAGGGAAAGAAATTAGCTTATAAAATAGTCTCATATATCTTAAATTGATCAAAAACGTAGGCCTATTGATTGCTGAAGCCATGGTGAAAAGGCTGAATGTAGAGCTAAAAAGAAGAACAATGGGCCTCATTCACCAATATCTTCTTAAGAATCTTCTTAGATTCTTTCTTAAGTTGTTCTTAAGAAGTTCCTTAAGAAAACCCTACGTCAGATTCATCAACGTGTTCGTAAGCCTCAGAATTGTTCGCAGCTGTGTTCTTATGCCAACTCCTCGTAAGTTGAGGGCGTGTGCCAGGTGAGTCTAATTAACATAGGATCAGCATAGGTAACGGCCCCATCAATGCCCGTAAAAGGGCATGAGACTGCAGGGCCGTGTGCACACAGCACCCACAGGCACTGAGCAGAGAAGGTGAAGTGAGAAATAAAGTTGAAATGCTCAAATGAAAATCTGGGAGGCAGCACCAGACTCCAAACGTAAAAAGAACTTAAATAGTGAAGTGGCGCTACTGCGGCAGGAATGAAACAAAGAAACAAACAAAAGGCTTATATTTAGTTTATATTTTTATATTTAAATTATTTATATTTAGGCTATATTTAGTTTAGTGGATGCAGCTCTTCGGGTTGTTATCAGAGAGACCACACTCTCATGTGTGCCATCATAAATATCATCATATTATCACATATTTAAAAAAACACTTACAGTAAGTGCACTGTTGCAGCCCGCAATTAGGAAGAAAAAATCATATCAGGAGCTGTATGTTGCGCACAACAACAACAAACAACACATTTACCCCCCCCCCCCCCCCCCCCCCCAAAAAAAAAGAGAAAAAAAACTGATATGAATTAAGTGTCTATAATGTTTTTTTAAGAAACTGCAATGACTTGTCAATTATTATTATTAATATATGATTATTAAAAACATCATAAAAGATAAGAAAATAATTCTTATTCAAATCATATAATATCATACAACTGCAGAACAAAAGAAAACGCTATAATCGGTTATTTTTGCAGAAGTCTCAGCACTTAAAAGTGCGTAAGTATACTCCTGACTGTTCGTAGATTTTGTTCTTAGTTAAGAACAAATTCTGGATAAGAAAACATTCATGAATGCCACAATCTTCGTAAAAACTTCGTAAGTAGGACTTAAGAACAAATTTGTTCTTAAGAACGGTTCGTGAATGAGGCCCATTGCTGAAAGATGGCTGGTCTAGAATGGCTTCAAAGGAATTGCTAAAAAAAAATGCAGGCGAAAGTATAGTGAAAACCCTGCATGGTTAAGTGAAACAGTTGAAGAGTCAGAAAAGTCGAAGTTGAAATATATTGGACACTGACAAGAGCACTGCTGAAGCATTGCTAATGTAGCTGAGGATTTAAAGCAGAATTTATAAGCAGGAGGTTGAATGACATGAAATGGTTGAAAGAAGACCTGAATAGTTTGAGCCGTATAAAAAAAAGAAAAGAGAGCTGATGAAAAGCCTAAGTGGTGTGTTCTTTCTGAAAACACAGCACCAGGTAAACACTGCTTCAAGAGTAACCAGTGCTGAAACATATGTGAAAACAGTTGAAATGTGTGTAAATGACTGTGTTGGAGAAGTGATAAACACCACTGACCTCACAGATGTCTCCAATCAGCTGATTTGAAACAGCTGTGTGACCCCCCTCCAGCACTCAGAGGTTGCCATGGTGACTGTACAGTACCTGCTAAATTTTACTGAGTGAGACAGAGATTGAAATTTTACAGTCCCATTCAAATGTTTGGACACACCGCCTCATTCAATGGTTTTTCTATTCTATTTTCACTACTTTCTACAGTGTAGATTCAGATTGAAAACATCAAAACTCTGAAGGGACACATTATGGAATTATGCAGTGAACAAAAAAAAAAGTGTTAAAGGGATAGTTCGACATTTTGGCAAATTCGCCTATTGCCATAATTCCTAGTCATAGCAGTAAGTTAATGACCTTTAATTATCGGTGCATGTTGTTTTGAGATCAGCGGGGCAGAGACATGAGCTGCTCAGCGAACACTTCATCAAACTCAAATACACAATCCAACAACTCCAAAACGCTCTGGTGGACATGTTATGACCTGCACATTGACCACACTAATGTAACATTACAGAGTTGTTTTCAAGGCAAATGTGTAGTCAAAACTACATTCCAGACACGGCTGCCAGGCGGAGTGATTTCAAAAGCGCAAGTAGTTCCGCTTCCTGCTTCATGTGTCATAATGTTAGATAATTATACATGATTATTTCATAGTGTGGTGAATGTGCAGGTCACAACTTGTCCATGAGAGCATTGTGGAATTGTTGGACAGTTCATCACACAGCACACACAGACACACACACTTCTCAACAGGAATCTGATCTGATTTATTAAACAGGTGGGTTTTTGAACACTTTCTCATAATAAATAACAACTAAACCATTAGATCCTTTGTGGATTCACCACTGACTCATTCCCTGCAAAGAGGAGACTATAAATCTCTTCAGTAAAATTCAAACCAAGAGTCAAGAAATCGTTTTAGTCGAGAGTGTCTTCTGTTCATTAAACCATCATCAAGAATGATAGTGTGACATGGCCCATGCCACGGGCCATGGCCGGAGACGACGGGCAGGAGATCTTCGCAATAAAAGTGATCCTTTTCTGCAACATCAGAACATCAGGACTTTTTCGGTTGTTTCTTTTTGTCCCTGGTACAGTAAATGTGCCAGTGTGGTGCACATGTAGCACTATGGCGCTGCATTGGTTTGGGGTCAATAGGTCACATGACCTGGAAGCTAATGAGTTAAAACACTCATATGTACATTATGAAATGTATTAAAAATGTATGAAAAATAAAATATGAGGAGTGCTGAAATGCTTTTGAGCCAACTGGTCACATGACCTGGAAGCTATTGAGAAAATAATGCTATTATTGATATCAAATAGAGGGAGTAGCCTACTAAAATACCATACAAAGTGGTGTGTCTGATTTATCTAGAGAAGTAAGATAAACTAAATATGTTAGAGAAATATTTCTAGAAGATATTATAGATAACATTGATTGGATATTATTTCAATGACAATTTGTCAATAGTCTCTAAATGAGATCGTGGCAGTTAAGAGTGAGGTGTCAGAGACTGAACAGATTGTGAACGAACAGCCAACACTGGAACAGAAGAAGCTGCGCTAGAGATCCGGCCTGTTCAATATCCAACCTAAAACTAATTTTATGCGGTTATAGACCAGCAAAAGGTGTACGCTGCTACTGTAGCATTATGTTGTATATTGATGCTGGTCCACCATCCCATGCTGGTTATGTTGTGTTTTGTTGCTGATCCCCAGCATGGAATGATAGTGACCAGCATCCAAACACAACAAAAGCAGCATGGGATGCTGGTCAACAGCATACCATACTGGTCATGTTGCATTTTGAGACTGGATACAAGTCTCAAAACACAACATACCTGTATTTCTGCTGGTATAACCAACTACAACATACAGTATACTGCTGGTCAACAGTAGCGTACCTAAAGATCACAGTTTCACTTTCCCTTTAATGCAGAGTCCAACAATTCAGAGGTTAATAATGTAGCTATCATTAGTATCATAATGGCAATTAATGGCACAGTGGCACAAAACATGATTGGATTGGAATGTGTTTAAATATTTTCTTCTTATTATTCATTAATCATACTCTATTGCAATAACTCTAATATTATATAATAATAACAATAATAATAACATATAAATACTGCTATTGCTATTTAATAACTGTGCTATACATGTATTTGCTGTTGTCTGCTGCTGCAACCTTGTAAATTTCCCCACTATTAGTTGTTAATACATTTTATAATTTCAATATGAAATAGCTTCCAGGTTATGTGACCTATTGATCCCAAACCAGTGCAGTACACTGACTGTGTGAGACAATCAGATTGCCATATTGCATTTTAAAACTCCGCATATTGTGTACAAATTTTTAGTTTCACAATTTAAATATTAGCATTTTAGTTCACTAGCTTCCAGGTCATTTTAGGCTATTGAGCCTAAGCCAGACAGTGCTGGTGCTCCTCATATTTTGTTGTCTACAGCTGCAACCATAACGTGGGACGAATAAAGGATCATCTTATCTTATCTTATCTTATCTTATCTTATCTTATCTCGCACACGCACGAAAGCAAGCGCCGACGTTCCGTAGAAGTCATGGCAACGGAACTGTGACATCTGACCGAACTGTTCTGTGTCTCATTTGCACTTGGACTTGACCCTGTGTTGACCCAGCGCAAAACCTCTGTTGGCAAATTGACCTTTTGCGGACTTGAGCGATCTAAAAAAAAAACCTTGGACACCTTTGGAAAGCTGTGAACAGATCTTCAGAAAACTATCGATTGGAGGACTCAACTGGAGAAGACCCACCTGCAGATTTAATCAGCGGAAAACAAGGCCCGGTCGGACCCCCCACCGGACAACACCTGCTTTGGACCCAGTCCTTTGTAGGTAAGACATGTTTTCATTTTATATGCTTCCAAATGCATCAGTTCATCTTCTTGAACCGCCCAAATTTGGTTTTAATCCCCAAAATAGCTCACAGTTGATGTAACTTATTAGCATAAAACATTAATAGAATGTTAGCTTCATAATGATACTTGACATTTTCTTGGTGTAAAATGATGATTTATCAGAAAATCTATGCCTTGTTTCCCGGGCCAGATGTGGAATGTGTTAACAATGAAGTATTGACTCAAACATGCTGATATTTTGGTTTGACATTACAAATTTTAAAACAAATTGCTGTCGAAAATGTAATATTAAAGATTAGGACTGAGCTTTTTTTCAAAAAATGCTAATTACAAATCATATATGTGTTGTCACCATGGAGATGATGGAACAAACGTTGGAACGTGCAGGTCCAGTCCAGGGCCCGTTCCTCTGTTGAAGTTGAGTTACAGCTTATTACATTTAAAAAGTATTTATTCTGACACAGTATTTGTCTATGAACTAAAACGTTATTAAACACAAGAGACGACATAACAGCTGTATTGAAATGTGATGGCCAACATCTGTCTATGTCTCTCCTGTCCGCGAGCTCTCAGTCTCATTTATGCTGCGTGATTTGCAACTCGTCAGTATAGCAGCATCGAGGTAGCCTACTTGTTAAAAAGCACAGACGTCCCTGTTGTTGTTAATGCACGGATATGTCATTAAAATGCCCATCCATCCTGTCCTTGGCGTGCGTAATGACGCACAGTTCAACTGTCGGCAGTACGTGCCTTCATTAGAAAATGGTTTATAGTTGTGAGTCTGATGTGTGTGCAGTTATTTATCATAAACAAGTGAGTTTACAGTTCGCGACTATGGAATTGTCAGAATAAGACTATTGATCTGATGTGAGCTATTGATCAGAGATAGAAACCTGTCAATCTGAAAACACCAGAATATAAGACGCACCATCTACATTTTAAAAGAAAATACATTTTGTATAATATGCCGCACTTGAATATAAGCCGCAGGTTTTCATGTTGTAACATGAGAGATTGACACAGAAAGACAGTAGGGAACTATGCAAGTCCGCTTGCTTCTCCACTGTTTTGGTCACGCTCCTCTCGCCCATGTGCGTTTGTTTACAGCGAAGTTACTGCGTGTGCGTAGTCATAACCGTCATAAACAAACGATTACGGTTACAGAGCGAGTAAAAGTGAGCAGGTATGTAACAAATACATTTCTTGGAGGTGCCCATGATGAGTGTGTGGTTCCTCTGCTGCAGCTACCACCAACTCACACACACACACACACACATCATCATCATCATCATCATCATCATCATCATCATCATCATCACCACCACTGAGCTCTGTCCTGCTCCAGCCTCTTGTCAATGGATCATGTGACATTTTCACATTCTTCTCCCCAGCTGGCTTTTCTCCCCTGTCCTCCGCCCATCGGTTGGCACCTCCTCCCCCACCTCCACCTCCTCCACCACCAGCCGTCAGGATGCAGGGCCACCAGCCAGGTGACTCCACTCCACCTTTCTACTTAGATGCTGGTTCTCCTGCTTTCATGGATGCTGCACTTGATCAGTTTGTTCCTGCTACACCTCCTGCTGCTCCTCCCGCTGCTCCTCCTCTTGCTCCTCCCACTGCTGCTCCTCCTCTTGCTCCCCCCCTTGCTCCTCCTGCTACTCCTCTTGCTTTCTGGCAGCCTGCTCCTCTTGCTTTCTGGCAGCCTGCTCCTCTTGCTTTCTGGGAGCCTACTCCTCCTGCTGCTCCTCCTGTTTTCTGGCAGACTGCTCCTCCTGCTGCACCTCCTCTTGCTCCTCCTGCTGGTCCTCTTGCTTTCTGGCAGACTGCTCCTCCTGCTGCACCTCCTCTTGCTCCTCCTGCTACTCCTCTTGCTTTCTGGCAGACTGCTCCTCCTCCTGCACCTCCTCGTGCTCCTCCTGCTGGTCCTCTTGCTTTCTGGGAGCCTACTCCTCCTGCTGCTCCTCCTGCTTTCTGGCAGAATTCTCCTCCTTCTTACTCTGCTGCTCCTCCTTTTTTCTGGGGGAATTCTCCTCCTTCTTACTCTACTGGTCCTCCTGCTTTCACTGCTGCACCTCCTCTTGCTCCTCCCTTTTTCTGGGGGAATTATCATCCTTCTTACTCTACTGGTCCTCCTTCTTTCTCTGCTGCTGCTCCTCCTGCTGCTCCTCCTTCTTTCTGGGAGAATTCTCCTCCTTCTTACTCTGCTGCTCCTCCTGCTTTCTGGCAGAATTCTCCTCCTTCTTACTCTGCTGCTCCTCCTGCTTTCTGGCAGAATTCTCCTCCTTCTTACTCTGCTGCTCCTCCTTTTTTCTGGGGGAATTCTCCTCCTTCTTACTCTACTGCTCCTCCTGCTTTCGCTTCTGCACCTCCTCTTGCTCCGCCTGCAGACCGCTCCTCCCACTCTCCTGCATACTCCTGGCCCTCCCTCTCTTCCTCCTCTACCTGCTATCCTGCAGACACCTCCTCCTCTCCCTGCTCCACCTGCCCTTCTGCAGATGGTTCTCCCTGCTCTCCCTCTGCCCCCTGCCCTCCTGCTGACCACTCCTCCAGCTTTCCCCTTTGCAGCTCTCCCCCCTTTGCTTCCCAGCCTGCTCCTCCTGCTTCTCCTTTCCGTCCCATTTCTCCTGCTGCTGCCACTCTTAGCGCTGCTCCTCCTCTTGCTGCTCCCTCTGCTGTCAGGCCTCGTGCTCCTGCTCTCCAGCGTGTTCCTCCTTCTCTGCAGCTTGCTGGTCCTCACGTTGCCTCTGCTTTCCAACCTGTTCCTCCTGCTACTCCTCTATCTCCTTCTCCTCCACCTGCCACTCCTCTCTCTCCTTCTCCTCCACCTGCCACTCCTCTCTCTCCTTCTCCTCCACCTGCCACTCCTCTCTCTCCTTCTCCTCCACCTGCCACTCCTCTATCTCCTTCTCCTCCACCTGCCACTCCTCTCTCTCCTTCTCCTCCACCTGCCACTCCTCTATCTCCTTCTCCTCCACCTGCCACTCCTCTATCTCCTTCTCCTCCACCTGCTACTCCTCTACCTCCTACTCTTCTACATCCTGCTCCTCGACCTCCTACTCCTTTCCCGCGTACTCCTCCATCTCCTTCTCCACCTGCTACTCCTCTATCTTCTCCTCCACCTGCTACTCCTCTATCTCCTACTCCTCCTCCACCTGCTACTCCTCTATCTCCTACTCCTCCTCCACCTGCTACTCCTCTATTTTCTCCTCCTCTGCCACCTGCTACTCATCTATCTCCTTCTCCTCCACCTGCAACTCCTCTATCTCCTACTCCACCTGCTACTCCTCTATCTTCTACTCCACCTGCAACTCCTCTATCTCCTACTCCTCCTCCACCTGCTACTCCTCTGTCTTCTCCTCCTCCTGCTACTCCTCCATCTCTTACTCCTCTATCTCCTCCTCCTCCTCCACCTGCTACTCCTCTATCTCCTACTCCTCCTCCACCTGCTACTCCTCTATTTTCCCCTCTTCCTGCTACTCCTCTGTCTCTTACTCCTCCACCTGCTACTCCTCTATCTCCTTTCCCTCGACCACCTACTCCTTTCCGGCCTGTTGCTCCTGCTGCTGCCTCTTCTCTTCTGCATCATTCTCCTCCTTCTTCCCCCCGGGGTGTTTCTCTTGGTTCTGCTCATGTTTTCCTCCAGCCTGTTGGTGTTCCACCCCGCTCCTCCAGGAGGCGCCGGCAGGAGGAGGAGGAGGAGGACCAGGTGGTGCCAGGTTCTCCAGCCAAGAGGCCCAGGCTGTGAGAGGACAGAGACTCTCTGCTGCAGGTATCACTCAGTCACCTCACCCTGCACCACCACTGAGGCCTGTCAACTGCCCAGGTAGCGTCTTGCACCTGAGCTTTTTATTCTGTAGTTGTTGTTGTTGTTGTAGTTGTGCACATTTAGGTTCAGTGGCTTGATCAACCATTTTTCTTGGGACTGGCCTTTGCATCTGGCGGGGTTCGGTCAGTTTGGTTGGTTGAGCGTTATATTATTCACCAAACACTTTATTGCACTTGGTTTTTCTGTAGTTCTGCACATTTACAGTATAGGTTCAGTGGCTTGATCAACCATTTTTCTTGGGACTGGCCTTTGCGTCTGGCGGGGTTCGGTCAGTTTGGTTGGTTGAGCGTTATATTATTCACCAAACACTTTACCGCACCTGGTTTTTCTGTAGTTTGCACATTTAGGTTTCAATGGCTCGATCAACCATTTTTCTTGGGACTGGCCTTTGCGTCTGGCGGGGTTCGGTCAGTTTGGTTGGTCGAGCATCATAATTCTCCCTCTTACAGTAGTGCCCCCCACACACACATCGAACCCCCAACCTCCCCGCCCTCTTAGCTCCCCTTCCCCTCCCCCTTCCCCTTCCCCTCGCCCAGAGTCAGCTGGGATCAACTCTGGAGATCCCAGCTGACGAGGACGAAAAAGGTGAGTGTGAGCTTCTCTACGTTGATCCTGTTTACCTCCATGTTTAGTTCTTGTTCATCTCACTAACCATGACTTCCCTCTGCCTCCTGAGCTGAACTTGTCTCTTAGAGCTGCTGTCTTATGAGGACGGAAAAGGTGAGTATGAGCCTCTGACATGGAAAACAAATCACCTATAGTGTAGTTTATGAAATATAAACATAGACAGCAAGTTGTGTTATTGTGAGAACCTGTTTACTCTTGTGTTCTGTATGTTTATTGTTGTAATTATTTTTATTTAAAGATAATTAGTCTCACTGACCTTTCTTTTTTTTTTCTTCCTGCCTCCTGAGTTGCTGATGGACGGAGAACCATGGACGGAGAAAGTGAGTATGATGAGCAACATTACAAAATACCACATAAGACACTAGTGTAAACTAATGTGTACACTCTATTCATGTATATTCAATGTAGTATTTCAAACATCACTAGTCTGCCTCACTAACCATTATGTCTTTTTCCTCCCACTCTGCCTCCTGAGCTGCTGCTGTTCACCATGGACAGTACAGGTGAGTGTGAGCCTCTGACATGGAAAACAAATCACCTATAGCGTAGTTTATGACATACAGTATAGGCAGCAAGTTGTGTTATTGTGAGAACCTGTTTGCTCTGGTATTCGTTTATTGTTATTTTTTTTATTTTTTTATTAAGATAATTAGTCTCACTGACCTTTCTTTTTCTTCTTCTTCTTCCTCTGCCTCCTGAGCTGCTGATGGACAGAACCATGGATGGACAAAGTGAGTATGATCAGCAACATTATAAAATACCATAAAGACAGTAGGCTAGTCTAAACTAATGTGTACACTTAATTCGTGTATTCAATATCATCAAACATCACTAACCATTGTGTCTTTTCCTCCCACTCTGTCTCCTGAGCTGCTACTGTTCACCATGGACAGTACAGGTGAGTGTCAGCCTCTGACTTGGATCACTTGTGTTGTTGTGTGAACATGTTTAGTAACTTGAGTCTCACTAATCATTATTATTTATTTCCTTTTTCGCACTTGAGCTGCTGCTGTAAACTATGGAGGACAGAGATGAGTATGAGTCAGACTGGTGACTCTTTATCTATATATTTGCTTGTGACTAACAATCATCTGTTGTTCATCCCTTGAACCAGCCGAGCTGCTGCTGTACAGAGGACTGCAGTCCACTTCACCCCCAGGGGACACAGTGTTTCACTCCCTTGTGTATTAAGAGAATAAAAAATGGGAGAATTTATCAGTGTGTGAGCTTCCTCTTTTCAGTCATATTCAGCTGCCATTTGTTTTTATAAATGTCTTTTAAACCCTGGATTTTAGTGTGAAGCAGAGCTGGGAATCATCAGCCAATGAGGTTTTTAAGAATGACCATAATAACAGAGCTGTCCTGAACCTGTGAAGAAAACTGACCGGGAACAACTGTTCCCTATATGATTTAACCTAGTTTACTGTTGTACCCTCATATGAGATAAGATAATCCTTTATTCTTCCTACAGTGGGGGAAATTTACAAGGTTGCAGCAGCAGACAACAGTAAAGAAATGTATAGCACAGATAATAAATATTAAATAGCAATAACAGTAAAAAGAAAGCAGTATTTTAAGGTATTATTAATGAATAATTAGAAAAAAGGGTTATATATATAATAATATACACACTCCAATCATGTTTTGTGCTGAGAACCAGCATCTAGTCCAGTTCCTCTCAGCTGTTTTACAACTCACTCATCAGAAATATCACTCTCATAGCTCTTCAGTCTCAGCACAGTTCATCTTTCCCCAACACACATAAGCATTTCCCATTGTATATATACATTGATCTGTCATATCCATCAGTGGTGTACCCGAATCCAGTTTTGAAAAGCACAAAAAATGAGATGGATCTGAATATTTTTCATACCAACTCCTCAACTCTAATCTCCTCAAATCTAGGAAGTGCAAAGTGATAAGGGATATGTGACATGCAATTATTGGTTTAATGAAACATCTCTGCTGATTCACGACTTGAGTGAGAGGGAAAAACCATGATAATTCATGAGGCATAGAAACAACGCACTTCCAAGTGTCTCTCATTAAATTAAAGCTTAGTTTTCTTGTAGAAATTGAATCAGGATTTTTATATAGTTTTGGTTAAAGTCTTTAAATACAATTAAAAGGTGATTCTGGGCAATGGGGAAACACAAATGTGGCTGTTGTCTACTTAAACAAAAAGATTTCAGTTTTTTGTGTTTTTATAATCCAAAGACTCATATGGCTTTAAAATGCAATTTTTTTTTTACTTTATTTGAAAATCTTTGAGGTAAAGTTGAGGGACGCAAAGTGAGTCATCTTCAGAGAATCATTTGTCTGTCTGTCGTTTACTAATGCACAGACTTTATTTAAACGTGTATGAAAAAAAGTGGACTTGGTGTGCAAAGATGATGATGTTATGAATGTTATAATGTCACTCACAATTCCACGCCCCCAGGCTACATCAGGGACAAGAGTCTGAATCTGAACAAAAAAGATCTATATGTGAAGAAATAATATGAACTCGACCTGAAAAAACGTAGGCCTAACTGAAAAAATAAGATGCCAATTATCAAATTAAATTAAAGTAAAACATTTATTCAAATGAAATCTCAGAGTTTAATCAAAAAAATATATTCATAAAAACATTTAATTAATTGTTGTATTTTTCAAAATTCATTATCAAATTTGAATAATTAGTTTAAAATTGTATGTTGTTATTATTGTTATTATTATTATTATTAGGCTATTATTATTATTATTTAATATAATAGCCTAATTGTTTGCCCTGATTTGCCTCCATACCCATGCCCTGGTCTAGTCTCCTGATGTTGTAATGAAGCCTTCATCATCTCTAATCTTATATAGCTAATACAGCAGATATTTCATTTTGCTCATCAGCTGTACATGTAAATGACGTCAGGTTTAAAGTCAGAACAACGTGGAGCGTATGGGTGACGTCACCGCCGCTGCGTCCACGTTCCCGCTAGCAGCCGAGGGCAGCGCGAGCGCGGTGTGTTTTCATGGGGACTGTGAACCGGACATTAGACGGTGTTCGTCGGTTAGTGTCGGACATGACGGCCGGAACACCGAGCGCTCACGTGACGGTGTGAAGGAGGCCGCCGGAGCCCGCGGCTCTGAGTCAGAGGAGAACCGGGCACGGAGAGAGGAGAACCGAGAGGCGAGCACCGAGAGAGAGGAGCACCGAGCGGACCACCGCCGGGGACCTGACCGCTGCTCCCGGACACCACAGGTAGGCTACAGACAATAACAGCACCACCAGCACCTACCGACACCACACACCTGTGCACGGTGTCGCCTTCATAACAGCCTCAACGTGGGCGTGCAGTCTGTTTGTGTGTGTGTGTGTTATCATGGGGGAAAATGCCCCTGGAGAATATTATGGGACGCCTAGAGGTTTGCATTTGTGTGTGTCTGTATGTGTGCGTGTGTGTGGACATAATGTCATCACCGAGATAGAGTCCTGAATCCTGCAGGTGTGGAGCTCAGATGGCTGGCTCTAGCACTACAGATATATTGAAGTAAAAGAGGATGAGTGGTTCCTCTCCATTAATACAGTGACCTGCCAGTCTGGACAGTGAAGCCAAATGGAAGTCCCACCACTACAGTAGGCTACAGCATGTCCAACTTTACAACAGAAAATATGTATGTACCACCTGGTCTACCTCTGATCAACAAAAACATATAGATAATTATGTTGTAACCTCAGGAAAATGACCTTTGTTATCACTGAGATAACTGGATGAAAAAATGTGAGTCCATGAGACACACAGAGAGGAGGAGGAGTTTCTGCCCTCAGGCCATTCTGAGCTGTAACCTTTTAACTTTTGGACTCTCAACATTTGCACATCAGCACACTTTCACTTTACACACATGTATATTATAGTACTTCATATTAATGCAACACTATGTGCCATTTTTATATTTCATATCTTATATTCTATTCTTATATTTTACACAGTGTCTTTTTTATTTTATTAGTTCTGGAAGCAGGCACTATAACACATTTCACTGCACATTGTACTGTAGGCCTATGTATAATTTATGTGATAAATAAATCCTATCTTATGTTATGATGGGAACACTGGACCACAGCATGTTACTAATTACATCGGCTCTCCTAGATGCTGCCTCATCACAACTCATATTTCAACATTTCTTTTGTGTTTACATTATTTTCACAGAGTCAAAAGTAAAAGAAAAAAACACAGACTTCAGATCGATTACCATGGCAACGAATGATGCTTCGAAGCTTCGATTTTTTTGGGTCAGCCCAAAATATATTATTATAATATTTAATGAGGAAGAAAGATTCTAAATAAAATTTAAAAAAAAAACACTGCTGCGATTAAAAATTGGGATTATTCCACCAATGTTGATTTCTAAACTCTTCCTAAGTTTAAAGTAGTGTTGTGTTGTTGAATGAATATAAACTTGTTTTCTTTGCAGTATACAAGGCCTGAAAACATAGAAATTTGCCATCATTAAGACAAACTGCCAGTTTGTTCAACATGTTTTTAACCAGATAAATACAATACAAGGCATTGATTGATTGATAAATACAATTTATTCATTTTAGAGCCAGTTTGCAAGCACTCACTGTGTGTGTGTGTGTGTGTGTGTGTGTGTGTGTGTTGGCAGGTGGAGGGTGCCAGTGTGTGTGCAGAATGCCGTCTCTGTCGGAGCAGCTGCAGGAGGTGCGGAGTCAGGCTGAGGTGTGTCTGTACTCCGGGGGCCGGGTGGTGGAGGTGCGGGTCGGGGTCATGGCCATGGCCAATCTGCCGCTGCCGCCCTGCTCAAAGTACCGCCACATCGCCGCGGAGACCATGGTCATACAGAACAGCGTCGGCAGCAACAGGAAGGAGGTGAGAGAGGAGACGTTTACATACGGTGTCCTCACCTGGAAATGCACAACATCACAAAATACAGAACATACATAATAGCTACTCAGTAATAATTAAAGTATATTTATTCAGGTGAGGGTGCTCCCTTTGCTTCCAGTCACTTCATGTAGGTCTCTTTATGTTTGCTCTATGTCTGCAGCTAACTTTAAAGGGATAGTTTTGGCAAATGGGCCTATTGCCATAGTCTTAGGAGTCGGTTAATTTCCTTTAATTGTCGGTGCAAGCTGTTTTTAGATCGGCGGGGTGGAGACGTGAGCTCTGCATGGCGCACGGTATTTTCGCCTTTCCCTCATCAAACTCATCAAATACACAATCCATCAACTCCAAAACGCTATGATGGACAAGTTGTGACCTGCACATTCCCGGCGCTATGAGATAATAATGGAACGTTACAAGACAGAGTAGTTTTTGAGGCAAATGCATAGCCGGAACTACATCCCGGACATGGCTGCTCGGCAGAGTGACTTCAAAAGCAAGTAGTTCTGAGTATTTCCTTTGTGTTGTAATGTTACATACGTTATTATTTCATAGTGTGGTGAATGTGCAGGTCACAACTTGTCCACCAGAGTATTTTGGAGTTGTTGGATCGTGTATTTAGTTTGATGAGGGAAACGCAGAAATGCCATTCGCCTCCATTGCGTTAGCTGAGCAGCTCACGTCTCTGCCCCGCCGATCTAAAAACAGCTTGCACAACAATTAAAGGTAATGAACCTACTGCTAAGACTATAAGTGAATTTGCCAAAATGTTGAAATACCCCTTTAATAGTGATGATAATGATATTAATACTCATGGATGTAGTGACATCTTGATCATGCTGCTCCTTAACAGAGATACTTTCCAGAACGAGGGAAGAGACACAGACACAGAGAAGAGAAGACAGGGTGCTGTATTGCAGTGCAGGAACTACTGCATTACAGCTGTGTTTGCCTCAGCAGAGATGAAGAAGCCACAGCGTGTGGACTCTCTCTCCACCTCAGTCACCCAAAAACAGCTGAGCAATATGTCAAACATCATCATTAGAATCTACCGCAGCAGTCTAGGTCTAAAGCAGCATCACTAAGGCTGTCTTTACACTGCACGGTTCAAGTGGCCCAATTCCGATTTTTTCCTCTCAAGTGGCTCAGATCGGATCTGTAACATGAATGTGTAAACGGGACAAATGCGCATTGAATCGGATATTGTCAGATCAGATTCAGGCCCCCGTTATATGTGGAAATAAATCAGATACAAATCGGATCTCTGCCAATGCGTCTGCAGTCTAAACAGACAGATAGGATCTTTCCTGGCAATGCGTGTCATACGTCATCAATGATAATATAAATTCACGTGCTCACGCGTCTCGCTCAACCTCTGTAGCCCGTGATTGACATGTGGGGCTGTCACTGTCACAGGTGTTACAGTGTAAAATTTTTGTGGTGTCCGAGCGTCTGTCCCCCCCCCCCCCCCCCCTCACTAGTTCTTGTTTTCATATAGGCCTACAGTAAAATTAATTTCTATGCGGATCGATACGAGGGCAAGCGAGGGAGTGTGAAAAAAGAGAGTGCGCGAGATAAACACCAGATTTCACGTTTTCCTACCGGCAAAAACTGAACCGAGCCGATAAAAAATCAAGAGAGGAAAAACAAACATTGTATACAAATGTGTGAGGCTGTCCCGTCCTCACTACGTGAGCGACGGAGGATCAAACGGTGGCACAACTGTCACCGTCACTGTCAGCTGCTCATCTCACAGCAGCTCCGCTCCACGCAGCCACTACGTTATTTTGTAACGTTCACTTTGCAAGTGAAGTGTTGGATATAAACTCTGAACACCAGACTCACCTTTGTTTAAAAATATTATATTATTACAAGACAATCTCCTGAAATCACTAGTTTATTTCCGGCGGGTTGTTTCATGCAGGCACAGCAGGTGTAAATGCAGATGATCAGATATGGGTCACTTCTGATAGAACATGTAAATAGACAGTCAAAAAAATCGGATATAGGCAACAAATCGGAATTGGGCATCAAGGCCTGTAGTGTAAAGACAGCCTAAGAGATGGAGCTCATGTCCCTGGGTGTCATGATTATGAGAACACAGTTACTATACTGTTTGAGAGAAAAGCTGATCTCTACCCATTGATCTGTGTGCTTCGTCAGACTCTGGCGTCCCTCCAGCGTCTGTCCACAGCCCTGAACATCCTGGAGAAGTACGGCTGTAACCTGACCAACCCCAACAGGCCAAAGTACTGGAGGACGGTGAAGCACAACAACCCAGTGTTCAGGGCCACCGTCGACGCCATTCAGGTAACAAGTCCAACAGCGCCTCCGACGACTGTGCCACCGAGGAGAAAAGAAGACATTTAGTCACATGACCCGAGTGTAGACTCTCTATTGTCCAATACAGTCTGTGACTTCTGATAATACTGATCCACTCTGATCTTGTTTCACAGGGAGTAACTTCCTGTTCTGACACACAACTTGTACACTTCTTTATTTGTTTATTTGATAAATTCAACCCATGTCAGTGAACATCTGTGCAACAAACTGTACAGTGGCATGCAATTAATGTGAACAGTTCAGTAAGTGGAAGATGAAATGGTCTCCACATTAATTCATTCATTCATTTTAAGTGTATTTATGCAAATAGAATTTTTAACCCATGATTTTTGTTTGTTCGGTTTGTTTGTTTGTTCTTTTCTCTCTCTCTCTCTCTCTCTCTCTCTCTCTCTCTCTCTCTCTCTCTCTCTCTCTCTCTCTCTCTCTGTTTCTTAAATTATTTGATTATTCTAAATTTTGATTTTCTGGTTTATTTTTTACACACATAATGCTGTTTTTTTTGTCTACTAAGACCACTTGTTAAATGAATTATTTAATGGGTGTTGAATGACTATTGTAAAAGTGGATGTGGGGAAATAATATAAAAAGAAGAAAAAAAACAAATGGTCTCCAAAAAGGCATAAAGGCACATCCCCTTTACATTTTAAACATTACAATTTCTATTTTTTTTGTCAGAAAAGGAAAAGGAACCTCAGCAAAGGTCTGGGCCCCCTCCACCAGAGCGTTTTGGAGTTGTTGGATTGTGTATTTGATGAGTTTGATGAGGGACAGGAGACCTCACGTCTCTGCCCCGCCGATCTGAAAACAGCTTGTAAACAAGCCGATTGTAGATGAAATACTAGTTTAGATCTGCTAACTATTTACATGTTTTTCCAGTATACTACTGATGTAATGAAGGTGTTTTTCTAGCTCAAACTTTTCTGGCTTTCTTAAAAAGTGATTGAAGTCTCATCCCTGTAAATGACCTCATAAAGAACCTCTCTCCTCTCAGTTCAACTCTTTGGGAAAATGAACAAACAGATTGAACGCTTCAGATCACATCAAACCATGTTTGTCCTGTTCTCTCCCAGGGGGGGCGAGCAGTGCTCTGTCTCTATGGCTACTCCAATCAGCAGCCAGATGGCCTCAGCTTCCCCGATGATGTCACGGATCCTGATGTGGGCCGAGTTGCTGCAGTAACGCTGGAAGTGATGAGCCTGAGGATGGAACTCGAACTACTTATCAAGGTGTGTGTGACCCTGTGAGGGAAGTTTGTGCTAATTCAAGTGTGACTGAAAAACATCAGCTTCCAGAAGTGTTAGTTTGTTCAGAGCCTTGACATCAGTTTGACATCAGGAGGCTGTAGCTGGAGAAAGTTGGAGACCTGTATGTGGTGATGTGTTTATTGTGCGACTCTGCTCTGATGAATACACAAAAGACTTATTCATTCTAAGTTCTATTTCTATGATGATCATGTATGCTGGGGCTTGATTTATGATATATTAATGTCTGTGAGTTGTGAAACTAAAATGTACATGCTGGAATGAAAGTGGTTATGGACTGACTGTGACTGGGTAGCTGCAGAGTGAATGGCCTTCTGGGATAAATAAAGTTGAATAGAATAGAATTGTTGTTTGCTTTGCTACATTCTATTTCTATTCCAATAGAATAGAATTGAATCGAAACAAATCGTTTGCTTTGCTATAATAACAATTACAGTAAAGCTTTCTATTCCAATGGAATCCACCTTTTTCCGAACGTCAAAAACGTAAGCCGGTTTTGCTCTTCAGATAGGAATTGTATGTTTACCTTTCCATGGTTTCAGTAGTCGCAGTAAATGCATGGATCTTTTTTTTTTTTCACTGAAAATCTGTAAAACGCATGGATCTATTAACGCTAGCTTTTAACAATGGATATCACACAAATGGATATCCATTGTTAAAAGCTAGTGTTAATAGATCCATGCGTTTACCGCAACTACTGTATGACAACTACTGAAACCATGGAAACGTACTGTAAACATACTGTACAATTCCACCAGAGGGGCAAAACCGGCTTCCGGTTTTGACGTTCAGAAACTTGTGGATATAATAGAATAGAATCATTGGGCCTCATTCACGAACCGTTCTTAAGAACAAATTTGTTCTTAAGTCCTACTTACGAAGTTTTTACGAAGATTGTGGCATTCATGAATGTTTTCTTATCCACATTTTGTTCTTAACTAAGAACAAAATCTAAGAACAGTCAGGAGTATACTTACGCACTTTTAGGTGCTGAGACTTCTGCAAAAATAACCGATTATAGCGTTTTATTTTGTTCTGCAGTTGTATGACATTATATGATTTGAATAAGAATTATTTTCTTATCTTTTATGATGTTTTTAATAATCATATATATTAATAATAATAATTGACAAATCATTGCAGTCTCTTAAAAAACATTATAGACACTTAATTCATATCATATCTTTTTTTTTTTTTTTGGGGGGGGGGGCATACAGCTGCCGATGGGGGGGGCTTACAGCTGCCGATATGATTTTTTTTCCTAATTGCGGGCTGCAACAGTGATCACACTACACACAACTGTTTTTTTTTTCATATGTGATAATATGATGATATTTATGGCACACGTGAGAGTGTGGTCTCTCTGATAACAACCGAAGAGCTGCATCCACTGCTGACGCTACTAAATATTAGCCAGGCTAGCACCGCCTACTGGTTCCGGCAAATTTCATTTGCCTCAACAATGTAGTCAGGACACTAGCAATGCGTTTCGGTTTGCTCCGTCCGCCAGAGCGGACGGACCAATCAGCGAACAGACGGGTAAGTGAAGGCGATGACGTTGAACTCAAGCGCTCAAGATTAACCTATGAGCTTAACCGGTGTATAGCACACGTGACCACCAAGCAGCAGCGATTAGTTGAAGCAAATGTAAGCAACCGCCTCCCGGAAGCAAACAAATCCCTATGGCTCGTGTTCAGACGCTATATGAAATGTAATGAAGTAAGCGGCTGATGCATCAGGCTAACTAAATATAGCCTAAATATAAATATAAAAATATAAACTAAATATAAGCCTTTTGTTTGTTTCTTTGTTTCATTCCTGCCGCAGTAGCGCCACTTCAAGTTCTTTTTACGTTTGGAGTCTGGTGCTCCCTCCCAGCTTTTCATTGGAGCATTTCAACTTTCTTTCTCACTTCACCTTCTCTGCTCAGTGCCTGTGGGTTCTGTGTGCACACGGCCCTGCAGTCTCATGCCCTTTTACGGGCATTGATGGGGCGGTTACCTATGCTAATCCTATGTTAATTAGACTCACCTGGCACACGCCCTCAACTTACGAGGAGATGGCATAAGAACACAGCTGCCAACAATTCTGGGGCTTACGAACGCGTTGATGAATCTGACGTAGGGTTTTCTTAAGGAACTTCTTAAGAACAACTTAAGAAAGAATCTAAGAAGGTTCTTAAGAAGATATTGGTGAATGAGGCCCAATTGTTTGCTTTGCTACATGACTATTAAGCTTTCTATTCTAGTAGAATAGAATTTAATTGAATAGAATTGTTTGCTTTGCTACAATAACAATTAAAGCTTTCTATTCTAACACAATAGAATAGAATAGTTATTTGCTTTGCTACAATGGCAGTAAAGTTTAGAGAAAGTACATGTGTAGTTGATAACCTGTGGTTTGGTTTGCTCCCAGGAGGCCCACCCCCACCCTGAGTTCTATGAGAGAATCATTCCTACACTGAGACACAAGGTAGAGTCCAGCATATACATGCAAATATATTAGTGACAATGTACATTATATACACTTAACTATCAGACCTCAGAGCCCACTCATTCTTTGTTATCCTGGTACTGTGGGATGGTGAAACACTGGTCTTCATTAGGGCTGGGTGATATGGGAACAAATCCTATTATGATCATTTTGTTCATATCAGTCGATATTGATATAAATCACACAAGTATTTTGGTCCAACTTAAATGTTCCCTGTTACACATAAATGAGATTTGAAGATACCAAACAGTGATTTTTGAAAAAGTTGAACATGACAGATGCACTGAAGAACATTACACAACTGTTTCAGACAAATAACACAGACATTATAAATATACATGAACTGTATCTCATTTTGAAGTTTGTGTTTGACCTGCTTGATGTGCTCTGACCTTTCCTCAGGACGTGGGTCTGAACACTGACACCGTGGTCTACCACTCAGAGGGTCAGACCAAGTCTCTGGCCTTCCCCCTCCACCGTCACTCGTCCAGGGAGAGCAGCCACGGACACTCCTTGTCCTCCAGCCACCAGAACCTCAGGTCCTTCCAGGCCTACAACACCTCCGCCAGCAAACACCCAGGTGAGAGAGGAGGAGTGGAACAAGTGGGGGGAGCTACTCCACAGCAGTTCATATTGGTGTGTAAAAATCTACGGATAGCATTAAAGGGATACGCCAACATTTTTTTTTTGTGTCTTGCCTCACTCCCGAGTCCATGACCAGCAGATAGACACCATCCTTTCGACTGTGCGTGCAGTAACAAGGGAGAGCCCGTATCGCCCGTAATTAGCTTAGCTCAAACGCTGGAAGTGCATAGGTAGTGTTAGCCTGCCTCCACCTAAAGTCATCAGAGAAACTCTTCAGCAACTCTAAATGGAAACCGACGGGCCGATCTTCGTCTCAGAGCTGACAAAACTCTCTGGTAAGTAGGGGTGCACCGATTATTCGGTAACCGAATATATTCGGCCGAATATTGCAAAAAAAGCAACATTCGGCCTTCGGTGGAATGAGCGCAAAGCAAGGCCGAATATAAAAAAAAAAAAAAAAAGTCTGATATACGCGATTGCGCGACGATGGAAACGGCAGCTTAAACCCCATGGAGCTTTATTAGTAGGTGACTCCTACTGCTGGAAAAACAACAGCAACAAGAGCAGTGGGGGGGGAGCTGCACAGCGACCGCGCGCACCGTTGCACGTCACTCCAAGAGCCCGGTGCGTCCTGTCTGCGGTGGAGACACGGCCACTGAGAGGACTGAGTGAGGGGACCGTTCCTGTAGGAACGCGCCTTTTAATTAATCATTTAAAAACCAAACAACAACATGCTGAGTAGGCTACGAAAGGGAGAGACGGCTGCAGCAGTTAAAACGAAAGTTCCTCGTCCCAGCATGTCGCCCACTCCGTCCGTGGCCGACGTCTTTTAAAACAGAGTTTCCCAACCTTGGGGTCAGGACCCCACGTGGGGTCGCCTGAAATTCAAATGAGGTCGCCTGAAATGTCTAGCAGCCTAATTGATGAATTAAAAAAAATCTGACCAAGAAAGGTTAGGAACCACTGTTTGAAAAGACACTTGGGTTTTTTTGATGAGCAACGGCAACTGGAATATTCAAAAACTGTCAGAATAGTCAATAAACATTTACTTTCTTTGAAAATTAAGTTAAACAAAATATTTTATTTAAAAACTTTATAACCACTTTCAGTATTCGGTATTATTCAGTTATTCGGCCAAGCGTTTTGATTTTATTCGGTATTCGGCTTCGGCCAAAAAAATGCCTTTCGGTGCACCCCTACTGGTAAGGCATCTTGAGCGGTCAAATGCCGGTAACGGGACGAGATCGGTCAAAATGGAGGGTTCAAGCTAAGGCGGTTTATTTTGGTTCAAGCTAGCTACATTGAGGGTACAGTAGGTTAGCTTCCTATTTCAAAGTAAAAGCACAAATTCTATCATCATAGTTTTCTGTATGTAAAGGGAAACAGGTGTTTTATTTTGTGAAAGTAACCGGAAGTGCGTTGGTCACAGCGGCTAGCTTGAGTAGCGCCGAATTCGGCCGAACAAAATTGTAAACAGCTGGTATTTCGACAAATTAACGACACACTGCTGATCTAAACGGCTACTTTCTCGCCTAAAAATGTTTGAAATGTCGATAAAGTGATATATTTACAGAGTTTAGAGCTAAAATGAAATCAGCTTCTGACTGCTGATTTCGGCTTGGGTAGGAGGCAGGCTAACACTACCTATGCTCTTCCAGTGTTTGAGCTAAGCTAATTACAGGCGATACGGCTCTATCTCCCTTGTTACTGCATGCACAGTCGAAAGGATGGTGTCTATCTGCTTGTCATGGACTCGGGAGTGAGGCAAGACATGAAAACAAATGTTGGCGTATTCCTTTAATATCTGATAAAAACTGTTAGATTAAAGAACATCTTTGTGCATGTATCGGTTCTGCATCGCTGTGTGCTGTTCCCAGGTGAGAACCACACCCAAAACCAACCAGTCGACTCCAGCCAGGCTCTCTAAACACTGTAAAAAAAAAAAAGAAAAAAGGATGATTTTAATTTTTTTATTTTTTATTTACTAACACTCAGCTGTTCCATTCAGGAGGCTCATCCTCAGAGGACGTACGTTTACAAAGGTGTGACCCTTTAACAGGAGCTGAAACTGGAAAGACACAGTCTGGTCCATGGAGGATTTTCAATTTTGTATCAACAGCTGTGCCAGTCCTTATTGTTTTACCCTGTCGCTTGGCAACCTTGATTACATGTGCGAAACGAAAGAATATTAGTTGTACTGTTAGGCAAGGCAATTTTATTTGTATACGGTAGTCCATTTTTTCAACAGTTTGTTTCAAAGGCCTTTACACAGCATCATAACAACATCCTCTGACCTTAGACCCTCACATCCACTGAAGGATGTGGCTCCAGCACAGGAACACAGCTGCTGTACTGAGACACTAAAGTGATGCACTGTAGCTTCATGCTGTATGTTAAACCTTTACATACCATACTAGTCCTATATCTGCTACAATGCAAGTAATAATTGAAATTATTAACATGTAAATGAAGTGCTAATGCAGTGGCTAATGCAGCCACAACTGAGCGTTTTAGATTTGAAAAATTCAGTTTCAAAGCCAGAGTCTGAAAAAGTTGGATTCAGTTTTTCAGCACCCAGTCGGGATTAATACGTCAGAATCCCTAGCAACCAATCCCGTAGATTATTATTTTTTTGCATCTCATTTGTTGTTCACTGTGATGGTGACACTTCACATCTACTTATTCAGCTAGATGTCCATCAACAGTATCAGTGGTTGACATGGCCGAGAGGTATTATCGCTGCATTGAATGCGGGAGACCAGAGTTTGCCTCATGTTTTGACATCACCCCTCCGTCTCCCCTGCCCCTGCAAGTCATGATGCATTTGCATACTCATGAATATTTATAAAACCAGGATTCTTCAATGAAATACTGGACGTGTTTTTAGCCTCTTTGCAAGTTTTTTTAAACAACTTTTTTTGAGGGAAAGCAATTTTAATCAAAAAATAGTCATAGCAGAGCATTTTTACACATTTTAAAATGCCTCTTTAGGGGGACTTTAAACTTTTATTGGCAGCCATGATAAAGGCCTGAATGACAAGATCAAGTTAGTCATTTAGTTACCAATACAATTTTTTTTCATAAAACAAAAAAGGAAGAACGGGGGGGAAAGAGAGAGATATAAAAAATGATCACCTAAAAAACAAAAAAAAATCCAACCTTATAAATCCAGTATTTATGCACACACATACACACAGTTGTTGCATAACATGACGTGCCAGCGTTGTGTTTCAGAGAACTGCACCATCTGTGGAATCTTCAGGATCTCGGCCCACTGCCTCACCTGCCTCCAGGGCCTGTGCTCAGAGTGCGACAAGCTGTACCACTGCTACCCCGAGAGGAACAACCACCGCCGGACCACTGTCGCATCATCATCATCATCATCATCCTCATCCTCATCATCATCCAAAACCAGGAGCAGTCACAGGTGAGGCTCAGCGGTTCTGACAGTACGAGCTGGGGATTCCAGCACTCGGTCCCAGTCGACGGCAGCGTCGAGCGGACAGTTTGACCTCTGCTCACACAGTCTGACAGCTGCTGCTCCCGTTTCAGCTCCTCCACCTGGAGCTGCCTCCGCTGCACCAAAGTCAACTCCGTCCACAACGCGCTGTGTGAGGAGTGTGAGCGCCCCCGCCTGGAGACGGTCGGCTCCAAAGCAGACGACTCCCAGCCTGCCACCATCACTGGTCTGTGTCTCCTGCTCCTCCTCCTTTGCTTCTCCTGTAACAAACAAAATGAGAGAAAAGCAAATGAAGAGTTCATTTGAAAAAGCAGATAAAGTTTTTAAAGTTTTTAAAAAATTCTAGAATCTTAATTTTTTATTTACAT
The DNA here is from genome assembly GCF_905171665.1 of Trachurus trachurus. NCBI lineage: Eukaryota > Metazoa > Chordata > Actinopteri > Carangiformes > Carangidae > Trachurus > Trachurus trachurus. Next base: position 25,334,120 of record NC_139900.1, read on the forward strand.
AAGGTGATATTAGTCAAACCAAAGTTGAGTGACTTTGAGATGTAACAAAACAGACATATCTCAAAAAAATAAAGTTTTATTGAAAACAACACTATGCAAAGAATAATTACAAAGCCTCAGCTCATTTTTTTCAAAATGGCACTTATCTGCTTTTGCAAATGAACTCTTCAAATAGACACTGCAAAAAAAAACAAAAAAACACCTGATTATACAGATTCAGATCCTTTATTTGTCATTCTACATGTTAAAAACACAGAATGGAAACATTTTCTCAGGACCAGTGAGATAAAAAGATAAAGAAGACAAATAACCTAAGAACCAATATTAGGAACTGAAAACCTATATAATAAATAAATCAATCAAACGCATGTTAGGAAGCGACATGTTGGGGTAGCGTGCAGTTATAATGTAAAGTGCAATGCAGTGCAGAGGACTGTTTATGGTGCAGTACAGTACAGTACCAGGGTTCCCACATGTCCTGGAAAACCTAAAAAACCTGGAAAATGGTTGACCAACTTCCCAGTCACGGAAAATGAGAAAAAAAAAGTCAAATGTCCTGGAAGAGCTGGAGTTGTCCTGGAAAATCAATGATTTATCGCATCATGACATCAGCTACAAAATCACCAAGGATTTATATTCCAAAGAAGTGCCTTGCAACTTTGGAGTGATGAGTGTGTCCTGTCCTCAGCTGAGTGACAGATAAAGGAGCAGCAGAGAGCTGTTTTGATGTGGTTTAGAGACAAAAACAACATGTTTGCGTTGTCATATGATAAAAAATTTAATCATTTCTTTCTTTCAAAATGTATTTTTATTGAATTGTCCTTGGATGCATGTTTATATCAACTGCCAGGGCACATAGGATTATATCCAATACATCCATAAAATAGGAAAATTCAAAAGTAATAACAATACCTAGATTATATAGAATCAAAATATACCAAAACAATGCAAGTAGAATATGATATGAGAAAAACAGAAAAAAATGAAATGAAAAAATTGTCATAATTTATAAGCATGTAAGAGATTATTTCATAGATAAGTTAGTGAGCGATAGACTGCACATGTTTAAATCAGACTTCTGGAGGGAATATACATAGGGAAATGCATTCATTCAACCAAAATCCAGAGCAAATTCATCATCTGCAGGAAATGGTGTGTTTTATGAAAGAAAAGTGGACTTGATGGGAAATTCTCCTTTTCATTTTTTTCATTCAACAGTTGTTGTTTTGTGTGTGTGTGTCTCCCTCACAGAGTGGCAGTGTAAGAGCTGCACCATGGTGAATGCAGCCAGCAGTGTTCTGTGTGAGGTGTGTGAACGACCTCGTCTGGCCACACGACCTCCAGTGACTCCGTCACACCCGCCCATCACCCCCCCCAGACCACCAGCCCCCGTACTGGGCATGCCCGGTGACCCCGACAGCCAGGTCCGTCTCTGTGTGTGTGTTCTTCTTCTTCTTTTTTCTTTCTCTTCTTCTTCTCCTTCTTTTTTCTTCTTCTTCTTTTTTCTTCTTCTTCTTCCTCCTCCTTCTCCTCCTCCTCAATCCTACTTCCATAGATGAAAAATCACCAAACTTTGCACAAAGCTCCAGTCCCATGCCAGATTTACTCAGATAGAAGGACAATAAGTGTTTAAATTTAAAAACCAACCGTATGTGCTACAGTTTTGCAACTTTCAATAAAATCTAGCCCCAATACTTTAGAAACTTTTGTCCACTTGAACTCAGTGCAAATTATGAAGTCCATCTTTTTTTCTTTTTTTTTTAACTGGGGGTCCTTTAGTTTGTGCCTTGTTATTCAGATTTGCCTAAATTTGTCCAAAATTGCCTGGCCCAACCACTGCTGCTGCTTTAATCCCAGATTAAAATTTTATTTAAAGCAGAAGTAAGCGATCCGATCATTTTGGCTAACTTCTTGTCAGCCGATGGAGTTAGCAGTCCCCGCCCTCGTCCCTACGTCACCACATTCACGCGCATCCCTTGGCTGCACACACAGAGAGGACCGCCCCTTTATGCCGTTCTCTCTCCTCATTGGATAAAGGTTGTAGGATACAAGGAAAGTTTTCTCCTCGGCTTACATCAGAGCAGAGTGACTGACAGACCCGTGTTTCAGACCAAACACTCTATATAAGTGATTGCTGTCGGAAGATATAACTATTTAAGACTTATATTAACACAAACATTCCGCTTACTTCTGCTTTAATCAGTATGTCCATGAGCTTATTATGGAGTCATGGGACATGCAAATCAATGTTTTCTCCTTTAAACCTCAACTGAATGGTATAATTTTATTATCTAACCCCCCCCTCTCTCTCTCTCACAGTGGGTCTGTCAGTTCTGCACCTATCTGAACTACTCTCCTGCCACGGTGTGTGAAATGTGCGACCTGGCCCGTCCAGAGCCGGCGCCTCTACCTGTGAAGCTCCGCCCCCCCTCTCCGGTCAGACGGGTCCCCGCCCTGCCCATCAAACCCAAAGAGCCCGCCCCCGAAGACCTGGACTCCTGGAGGCAGAGGCTGATGAAGGAGGAGGGGCTGAAGCTGATTCAACTGATCAGAGCAAGTCACCTCCACGAGCCTCCGTCCGTCATCCCGAGGTGTGGACGACGTGTGTCTGTGTTGATGTTAATGTGGTTTGTGTGTCTGTGTCAGGACGGGGAGAAGAAAGGAGTGAGTCCAGAGGAGGTGTACACCAGCATGAGGGTTGCCGGGGACAGCAGCATCCTGCCCTGCAAGTGGTTGAAGACGGAGCTTCCTCTGCTGCTGGACCAGATCAGGATGTCGGTGGCGACGTCCTCCCCGGCCGCAGCCGAGCACACAGTCAGTCTGCTGCTCTCAGATCAGCCCAGACACACTCACTCACTCCTCTGTCCTCCTCGCTCGTCTCCTGACCAGGGTTATTATAGTCGACTAAAACTAGCAGGGAAAAAATTATTTACTAAACCAAATTTTTTTTTTTTTTTTTCAAAAAAGGAGAACTAAATAAAAACTACAATGAACAATGTAAAACTAAAACTAAAGTCCAGTCAGATAACATCAGCTTAGTTGTAGTTTTCTTAGAGATGTTAAAGCTGCAGGAAGAAACCACCACAGACTTGGAGTACGACCCACAGGTACAGTAGATAAGATAAGAGTGAATGTAACATGATGAGGACTGATGGGAACATTATGGGATGCAACTAAAAGGGAAAAATCCCACAAATATTGAAGTTCATCTTCAGAGGTCTGACAGAGGCTTTCTCCTAAAACCTGAAAAACTGAAACTAAGACTAATAAAATCGAGTTAATTCCTTAGATTAAAAACTAAACTAAAACAGCTTGTAGCGCCTCATTTTTTAATAATGTGCCACATTTTGTAATAAAATTCTTGAATGCAATATGTAATAAACTTTGCCACATTGTGTAATAAGTTGTTACATAATGCACCAAATTATTACATTTATTTCCATAAAAAAGTTGTAATAATCACTTGTTGAACTAACTAAAACTAAACTTCAATAAAAAATCAAACAAAAAAACAAAATAAAAACAAAAACAAATGAAAATTTTAAAACTACAACAACCTTGCTCATGACTCACCATCTGACACAGAACAGGTCCGGCGACGCTCCCGCCGAGGACTCCGGGAAGGAGGCGGACCCCGCCGACACGGAGAGCGTGGTCCAGCTGTCCAGGGCGGAGGCCAAACAAGCCTGGCTGACGGCGGGGGGCGACACCGAGAGAGCTGCCAAACAGGCGCTGAGAGACCGTCTCGCCAAGGTGACGCACGTCTCCCCTAAATGAAAATAAAAAGTCAGTTTCTTCTCTCTCGGCCCTGATGCGTCTCCGTCCCTCCGTCCCTCAGGTGAAGGAGCTGGGCGCGCTGGGCTTCGGTGACGAGGCTCGCTGCCACGAGGTGTTGAGACAGAGCGGTGGTGAGGTGAGAGGGGCCCTGGCCCTGCTGCAGCGACCCCTGCTGGAGCCTTTCCACAACCGCATTTGGAGCGACAAACCCGAGCCTCCTGTGGACATCCATCACCCTGACAAACAGGTGGGAGTCCAGTCTGGCTTCAGATTCTCATAACTTGTCCTCAGTAGCTCGTCCCCCTCCTTCCTGTTACAGCAATGGAGAGATTTCTTGACATGTAGGCATGGGTATTATTATTAGTTATTCAAAAAGTCAGTATCGATAAGGTCCAACCTTGCTGTGGTGCTCTAAAAAAATGCTGTATTTTTATTTCAAGTTAAAAATGTATATATTAAAGGTACATTGTGTCGGAATTACTCCCATCTAGCGTTGTGGTTGTATATCGCAAGCAACTCAATCGTATTTTTCATGCTGCATTCACATGAAACTGGGCAGACGGCAGACGGACGACAGCCGCTGCACGTAACGGCATAAACAAGCCTCTATGTAAACAAGTGGTCCGTCAGCACGAGGCAAAACAATACACGTGACAATATGTTGTCATGGCGATGTCGTATTGTTTACCTGACCCACGTTTTACTGGCTTTCTCTCGACTTCTGTGACTAAAATGACATCTGGTGTGTTAGCGACGGCCGTCTGCCTGACTGCACATGAATGCAGCATCAGTGTAACGCTCCATTCCTCCTCACTGCGTTACCGCGGTGACTTTTCACAGACGCCACCTCGACCTGAGCCGACAGCTCCGGTGTCTCCGGTGAGTTTCCGTAGTTTCCTACCGTCACGCTGCCACTGAACGTAAAAACATGGCGACGCGACAAGGCAGCCAGCACCGAGCTTACCCGCTCCATGTAGATATGAATGATATGAACGGCTAATTCAGAGCTGAAAGGAACACTTCACTGTGTTGATGGGGGGGATTACTGATTAATGAAAAAGATTTGAACAAAATAATCGATTTTTGTGAATAGATAACAGGAGAAGTTACACAATGTCCCTTTAAGGATTATTAAGTCTATTGTTATTAAGTAGAATTATTACGTGTGTATAAGCAATTCATGTTCTTGTGTATGATTTCTTCCCTTTCCTCCAGCGGATCTGTCGGAGGCTGCTGGCGGTGTACGATCTGCCCAGCTGGGGGCGCTGTGAGCTGGCGCTGTCGCTGCTTCTGGAGCACAGCGCCCCCTACTCGCTGGAGGACGTAGTGCAGGCTGTACGAGAGTCCCACGACAGGGAGTTCATCAAGAGAGTGCTGGCCAAAGAGTGTCCCATCTGCCTCTCCATCTTCCCCCACAGCAAGGTAGGCTACTGAGACGGTCAACGTTCCACCTCTTCTTCTCCATCCTCCACATCTCCAGTCACTTCCTACTTTCCCTCTTTCAGATGCAGTCTCTGACGTCCTGCCAGTGTTCGGTGTGCTGCGGGTGCTTCCAGCAGCACTTCACCATCGCTGTACGGGACAAACACATCAGGGACATGGTGTGTCCAGTCTGCTGGGAGCCCAACATCAATGACCCTGAACACCTCAACAGCTACTTCTCCACCCTGGACATCCAGGTGAGGAGGCAGAGGGGGGGGGGGGAGGAGGGAGTAAGCATGTGGGCTGATACGTCTACACTAATGTGTTTGTACCATCCACACTATGGTAGGACCAGCTGTAGGTTATACAGGTGCATCTCGATAAAGCAGAATATGATGGAGGTCAGCACTGCAGTCTTCTCCGTGACAGTGGAGCTGCTGAACCAGACTTAAGGTCTTGTTCAGACTTGCAGCCCAAATCCGGGTTTTTTTTGCAAATCTGATCAGGATCCGATCTCACTGACTGACTGTCGTACTGTGAGTGACACAAAAGACGCTTCCAAATCCTCTTTGAGTAACGACACCGTTCACATTGAATCGGATCTCTACAAATCTGATCAGAATCACATTTGAAGCCACCTCTCCGTATGCGGTTTGAATCCGTTTTGGAAAAATCGGATCTCATGTGGCTTTTGGCCGTTCAGACTGCCACAAACTGTAACTAGATACAATCTCTATATGTCAAAAATCCATTTTGGAGTGGCAGTGTGAGGCTTAGGAAACCTTTGCATGTGTTTGGACTGGAGTTCATTCATTCAGTGTTTCCCACAGGATTTTAGGAGCAGTAGGTTCGTTACCTTTAATTTTCAGTGCAAGCTATTTTTAGAACGGCGAAGCAGAGACACAAGCTGCTCAGAGCTACGCTACGGAGGCTCATGGGATTTCTTGGTTTCCCTCATCAAACTCATCAAATACACAATCCAACAACTCCAAAACGCTCTGGTGGACAAGTTGTGACCTGCACATTCACCACGCTATAATCCTCTGTAGTGTAGCTCTGAGCAGCTCACAGCTCTGCTTCGCCATTCTAAAAACAGCTTGCACTGACAATTAAAGGTAAAAACCCTACGAATCGCCTTGTTTACAACTACTTCCGGGTAGAAAACCAGCATTCGAACAATAGTGACGGACGAGAGTTTCGCTATATACAGTATATCTAATTTTTCAGGTCACTATATCGCCGTTTAGACTAATCTGATGTTTGTAAAGTCTATAAAACCAATGATTGGACAAACATTACTATTTACGTGTGCACATTTTTGTAATTAGTCATGGTTATCAGAGATTAGCTGAGCTAACGGTTGCCTGTTTAACTTTAATAACTCAGTGACTCAATAAACGGTCCATGAAAAAATATTTTCTCCAGCGGATATCTGAGTTACAACATGACTGAGCTAACTGGAGTAGTTTCATGTCGTGTCCGACAACGGGAGGGTTTTAACAGCTGACGTCCTGGTGTTAGCTTAGCTACCGCCGTTAGCTTTGCTACCGCCGTAGCTGTCCCTGTCAGCTGCAGCCACTGATGCTTTCTAGACACCGTGATTCCCCCAAACTGAATAAATACAACACATAGCAACACAAAACACACACACAGAAATAGTAATGTTTCTTCAATCATTTCAGATTTGTCTAAACGGTGATAGGGCGTGAAAAATATGATATTATATATAGCTAAACTCTCGTTCGTTACTATTGATCTCATTCAAATTACGTGCTGGTTTTCTACCCGGAAGTAGGCGATTCGGTCTATAGGGATTATGGCAATGGGCCAATTTCCCAAAATGTTGAACTATCCCTTTAAAGGTGTACAGAAATGGCCGTTTGTCCTGTTTGTCGCGCCGAGTTGTCACGAGCTGCAACACGAGTTTACCCGAGTGAGGAAAACGAATTTGATTGGTCGTTATCGAGCGGGCGGGATATTCAAAGCTTGGGGCGAGCCCGAGCTCCATGTGTGTGTGCGTGTCTCAGACGTTTGAATGACGGATGACGGATCCAATATCAGTGGCTGATGAATCGTGTACAGGCTGACGTATAATCCGTGCGCCTGCATTATCCAATGCGAAAAAAAAAATAGACACTTTTGTCCCGGATTTACTCAAAAATAGAATTTTGCACAAAGTTTGGCCTACATCGTCTGAAAGATGAGTTATTACATTAATTTTATGATCCAGAGTGGGCTCAAATTCAATTTTCTTTTCTGTACACGTTTAATAACTTCAGGTCAGGATATGTCTTCTAAACTGCTAAACATCCACTAAATGTAAGGTTGGATGTGTGGCACCCCCAGTATTTCAGAATTGCTCTGTTAAAGCCAGAGGTAACATTAACCTGTTAAATCTGTGTATTAATGCTGCTAAGAGACTTTGAGAAGGGTTAAAGGTTTGATTCCCAGGTTGTGTTACTGTTTTTCCTGTCTCAGCTGCGAGAGTGTCTGGAGCCAGAGGTCTACGAGCTTTTCCATAAGAAGCTGACTGAGCAGGCTCTAATCAAGGACCCCAAGTTCCTGTGGTGCTGTCACGTGAGTACATGGTTGACTGCTACATCAGTAACACTAGCGTCTTCATTCTCACAGCAGCACAACCAGTGTTCGCAGTCTGCTGCTGTTAAAATAACAACACAGACATGGACACACCCTAGATGCACTTTTGTGTTTCAAAACAGATGTTGAGTGCCATTCAGTTCCACATGGTTACTGCAGCTGGTAGAAACACTAATTAAGGGATGGACGTGTCACCTATATACAGTAGATTACATTCTACTGTAACCAATAGGACCGATGATGTATATCAAGCACCGTCCATAGGGAGCTGCAATCTGTTGTAGAGGAAAAAGGATGATGAAAATGGAGCAAACATTTTCTTTCTTTCTCATCTTTCTATTATCTTTTTAAACATATCAACATCCTCCAACACACATTCACACATACCTGTACACAATGGTAAAGAAATACTTTTTAAAAATTAAATCACAAACAGCCTGGAGCTGTTTAACACACATTTGCTGGAAGTCAGTGGAGGACGGAGAGTAGCTGAAAGACAAGATAAACTTGGAGTAAGGACTTTATCTGTAATTAGATGTCAAGGTGAGTAAAACTCATAGGACATAGAAGAGCAGGAAAAGGGAGAGAACGAGACTCCTCCTGTTGTGAGGAGAGATTTTGAAAGTGTTCAAGGAAACGTTGCCACACATTCCAAAACTTTTTGTACGAGTCATGGACTGAATATCAGATTGTCTCCTGGCTTAGATAGGACATAACGTCCCCCAGCTACTGAGCATGGGTGGGTGGGGCAGCATCCTAAATACTGCTCTTCTGGCAAAAAGACAAGCTAACGACAATGAACGGTGTTTATTGAGAAAACCCTGTTTATTTGGGCCCAGAGACAAAGGAAGCAGTTATGCAGTTATGCGTTCGACACGGACGCCAGAAAAACCAAAAACACGGCGGACCGGGACAAACTTTGCATTCAAAGTGCTTCACGTGAGGCATAAAGACATTTTTTTTTTCAATGTATTTTGGCATTTAAATGCATTTTAATTGATGTTTTTTTTTTCGAACGCAGCATAAGTTGTAGCTGCTACATCAGCTGCTCTATATAGTGAGAATGAAAAAACTTTTATTTCAGTTCAGTAGATCCCCACAGCCGTCTGGAGGCAGCGTTCATTCCTTAGCTTCATTAAAGGGATAGTTCAACATTTTGGCAAATTGGCCCATTGCCATAATCCCTATAGTCATAGCAGTAGGTTCGTTACCTTTAATTGTCGGTGTAAGCTATTTTTAGAACGGAGGAGCGGAGCGGCAGGCTGTTCAGAGCTACACTATGGAGGCTAATGGAATTTCTTGGTTTCCCTCATCAAACTCATCAAATACAAAATCCCAAAACTCCAAAACGCTTTCGTGGACAAGTTGTGAGCTGCACATTCACCACGCTATGAGATAATAATAGAACGTTACGAGACAGAGTTGTTTTAGAGGTAAATTCATGCAAAACCGCTGATGCGCGTTGCGTTCAGGGACAGTTTTTCAGCAAGCAGACTCTGTATTTACCTCGAAAACGGCTCAGTTTCGTAACGTTCCATTATTATCTCATAGCGTGGTGAATGTGCAGGTCACAACTTGTCCACGAAAGCGTTTTGGAGTTTTGGGATTTTGTATTTGATGAGTTTGATGAGGGAAACCAAGAAATTCCATTAGCCTCCATAGTGTAGCTCTGAACAGCCTGCCGCTCCGCTCCTCCGTTCTAAAAATAGCTTACACCAACAAATAAAGGTAACGAACCTACTGCTATGACTATAGCGATTATGGCAATGGGCCAATTTGCCAAAATGTTGAACTATCCCTTTAAATACATTCAGTTTTTACCTCATTACATATGAAATGGAGTAATGAATGGAGAAGAATTAAGTTATCTTGAAACAATCATATAAACCATATTAATTCCAATTATGCTGGTCAGAAGGCTCAGTGGGCTCACTTAGCTGTGTGAGCGCGGTGATTTGATTGGCCCTCTTTTGTATTGTTGCCATTATCACTAAGAGTACTTGGTCACAATAAAAGTTTCTGACTGAGAGTCTCTTCACAAAGCTGCTGAGACCAACTTTTACTAAGGAAAAGCAAAATATTCTCCAGAGCTCATGGTGCAATGCTGTTGCTATGGCTGAAGTGAGTTCTTAAGGACGAGCTGGCCTGCAGGACCCACAGAGATGGGTTGATGAAACACAGGTCTGTGCCAGGGAAACCGCATGTGCAATATTCCACAGTAATAATAAAACAGAGAAGTAAACAAATACATCTTTAATAATGGATTGGGTGGTGTTTATTAAGGTGGTACATCCACATGTATGGTGAGGGCTGACCAAGGAGGAATCAGCTGGTGCTGCTGGGTGATGACTACACAGTCAGACAAAGTATTATGTGTATATTTATATTTATTCATTTTGGTTATTTCAGTAATTTATTCATCTAGGGGTCTATTGTTTATATGTTATTTATCCTGTATGCTGCTGGACCTCAGTAATGTATTTAATTCATTCATGTTTTTAACAACTAACCTGAACTGAATATATTCTGTACATGTTTGTCTCACACTGTGTCATTTCTAGTGTTGTCACGATACCAACATTTTGGTACCGGTATCGGTACCAAAATGTTTTCCGATACTTTTCGATACTTTTCGGTACTTTTCCACATAAAAAGAGAATACAAAAAATTATTGGCTTTATTTTAATAGAAAATCTTAGAACTATAACCTATGCATCAGTAAATAATCAGTAAATCAGTAAACAGTCACTGCTTCTGCAGGATTAAAATTCCATCTATATTAATCTGAACTCTTCCTAAATTAAAACATTAGTGGTCTGTTTAAAAATGAATATCAACTTGTTTTCTTTGCATTATTTGAGGTCTGAAAACACTGCATCTTTTTTTGTTATTTTGACCAGTTGTAATTTTTGGGAGAAATTGTTATCAGTAGTTCATAGAATGAAACACACAACGTTCATGTTACTCAAACACAAACACCTATTGTTTCCCATATGTAGACCAAATTGATTCCCCCCCCCCCACCCCCATCAACGCAATATCGTTCCGTTAATTCATCTCTGCGTCGCGCTCCTTCGCTGTGTTCACTCACTCACACACAGAGAGAGAGAGAGAGAGACAGAGAGAGAGAGAGAGCATGCAGCCAGTGGTGATCCGCGGTAAAAACGAAACTTATTAATGAGGCTGTGGCGGCCGTCTCTCTCTCGCGCGCGGCGCACACAAACAGACACACACATAAACACAGGCACATGGACAGGTGGCGCTGTAACGGTAATGATAAAAAGCACCTTGCTTCGTTTGTGACTCGCTCGCCGCGGCTCAAATTACAATGCGGCAACTTCACGCGGCGACGTCACCGCTGCCGGCGGCGCAAAATGAAAGTACCGGTCCCATCTAAGCGCAGTATGGTACCGTTTTAAATGCGTCAGTACCCCGGTACCACTCTAGTACCGGTATACCGTACAACCCTAGTCATTTCATGAACAATTTGTTTAGTAAAAGCTGATATTTAAATTGTGATATTTTATTTTGAATGAACTAATAACTGTTCTTCATACAGTACTTCATTACTACTCTACACCAGCACAACTCACATAGACAGTCATTTTCTACACCTACACCTCTATGAGAATCTAGTTATATGACACTTAAATCATCATAATATTTCCCATCCTCTCCTCTCCTCACCCCTCCTCCTCAGTGTTCATATGGGTTCATCTATGATGGAGACCAGCTGAAGGTTACCTGTTTCCAGTGCCGCAACAGTTTTTGTGCTCAGTGTAAAAAGCCAGTAAGTATTCTGTCTCTCTGTGTGCTGTCTTGAGCTTTCTCTCTTTCTGTTTCCTCCCTTCTGTTTTAAAGGGATGCCTTAATCCCAATAGTCATAGCAGTAGGTTCATTACCTTTAATTGTTGGTGCAAGCTGTTTTTAGATCAGAGGGGCAGAGACGTGAGCTGCTCAGCTAACGCAACAGAGGCACACGGTACTTTCGCATTTCTCGCATCAAATACACAATCCAACAACTCCAAAACACTCTTGTGAAGAAGTTAAGACCTGCACATTCACCACTGTATGAAATAATAATGTAACATACACAGGCCGAGTTGTTTTCGAGGCAAATGCATAGCCGGAACTACATTCTAGACACGGCTGCTGGGCGGAGTGAAAACGCAAGTAGTTGCGAGTGTTTGCTTCATATATACGTTATTATTTCATAGTGTGGCAAATGTGCAGGTCTTAACTTATTCACAAGAGTGTTTTGGAGATGTTGGATTGTGTATTTGATGAGTTTTGAGGGAATGTCGAAAGTACCGTTTCATGAGCAGCTTGCGTCTCTGCCCCAGCTGATCTAAAAACAGCTTGCACCAACAATTAAAGGTAATGAACCTACTGCTATGACTATAGGGATTATGGCAGTAGGCCAATTTGCCAAAATATCCCTTTAACTTCATCTTCTCCCTCCTCCAGTCATTAAATGTAAATCTAAATATCCAGACCAGTCATTTGTTGTCTAAATGCTCCAGCTGCTTAATGACAATGTCTCAACTGTTGAAAAGAATATTTGAAATGTCAGTAACTGCTCTCCAAAATAAATGCGATGTGTGCACATTCAGCACCATCATTGACATGTCCACATTACACTGTTTATTATTATATACCTTGTTTAACACAGTGAGCCAATTTAACTTCACTGAAAACACATTCTTGGCTTCTGTTAGGTCCATTTCCAAGTGTTCTTGAAGGGAAATGCAGACTGTGTATGTGTATGTGTGTGCAGTGGGAGTCTCAGCATGCTGGTCTGTCCTGTGAACAATACCAGTCATGGAAGAGAGAGAATGATCCAGAGTATCAGAAGCAGGGTCTGGCTGGATACCTCAGAGACAACGGCATCAGTGAGTACACGCACACACACACACACACACACACACACACACACACACACACACAAATCCAGTATCATTTTCTAGCAGCAGTAGTTGAAGGTGATGTGTGGACGTGCTCTATCCAGGGGTGCACTAATAATAGACGTGTGATTGTAACAACACAGCGTGTAGCCAGCTGAGTGGTAGACAACAGGATTTCCTTCTGCCTCCACTCTTATCTAATTAAGCATCATCACAAGGGCTGCACACACACACACACACACACACCACCACCACTCCTGCTGCTGCTGCTGCAGCACATTTATTTTCACTTCTAATTGAGACTGGGTAAAGACTCTCTGTTTATCTCTGTTGGAATTTCTGAAGCTTAAATGAGGGAAATATAAACTTTATATAATATAATGGGATCGTACGTCCAGTGAGATGATTCATGTTCAAGAATATATAACAATCCTTCATAATAATAGAACCATGGTTGTGACATTATTTTGTGGATTCAAGTTTCTTCAATAATCATCATGAAGTTTGAAACGACATTTATTACTAACACTGACACTGAACACTGTGGCTGATTCACAACAAAGACACAAGAGGAGAAGAGGGAACAACAGTACAAAGCTGTGTTTGTAGCAGCTCTAACCTAAAGACAATGAAGAGACTCAGAGTTAGTTAATGAACTGCAGTCTAAAGTGAAACCACTTTGAAAGTGAGTATATGTGCTGCACCTTTGGGAGTTGTCTTTGCACTTAAATTCTGCATTTTAAAGGTAGAGTCTGTAGGACTTTTTTTCTGAAAAACAAAAACAAAATGTAGACTTGTACAAAAGAAATCCTGCTTAATCATTCTACTCTGCCTGTATTGTGGCGTTTTGGTGCAGGTTTCTGGGCGGAGACAGTGTGTTTTCCTCAGCCAATGACAGAACGCAGATGAAGTTAGAGGAGGGTCCCAATTTGAATTGACAAACTGCAATGAACAAACCTATAGACTCTACATTTAAAGGAGAATTCCGATCATTTTTGACCCCTAAATCGTTGTCCTGATGGTCACCCAGTGTTGGGGGGAGCAAAAAACACGACTAAAATTGATGCAGGCAAACCGGAGTTACACCATGGCTAGACAGCGCTAGGGATAGCAACAACGATAACCTATGGGGGCAATTCTTTCAACCACAACAAACACTCAAAAAACAATCAAATATCTATGGTACATGACTGGAATCCTTATGACACACCACTGAACTCATATAGTGTTTGGCCAGAGACAAACACACAAGTTTATACTGTTTATACTATAAACAGTATAAACTTTGTGTTTTTGCATGTTATCACTCACCTCAGACAGCCGAACTCTGAAACATCCTGGAAAGACATTACTATCCAATCACAGAGCGCCTGCTCTCCCCACCACAGAAACAAACACTTTTTCCTTGTCGTGATGATTTCTTTACAAAAATAAACGGTGGAGCAGTGCAGTGGTAATGTCCAAAATATCTCTGACCGTTTATTTTTGTAAAGAAATCATCAGAACAAGGAAAAAGTGTTTGTTTCTGTGGCAGGGAGAGCAGGCGCTCTGCGATCGGATAGTAATGTCTTTCCAGGATGTTTCAGAGTTCGGCTGTCTGAGGTGAGTGGCTATGCAAAAACACAAAGTTTATACTGTTTATACTGTACACTATATGAGTTCAGTGGTGTGTCATAAGGATTCCAGTCATGTACCATAGATATTTGAGTGTTTTTTGAGTGTTTGTTGTGGTTGAAAGAATTGCCCCATAGGTTAGCGTTGTCGCTATCCCTAGCGTTGGTGTGTAACTCCGGTTTGCCTGCATCAATTTTAGTCACGTTTTTGCTCCTCCCAACACTGGGTGACCATCAGGACAACGATTTAGGGGTAAAAAATGATCGGAATTCTCCTTTAACTCAAGACGTGTTTTGCATGTTGAGGTGAGATGTGAAGGTCATCCTCTCCTGGCTCAAACCTCTCAGCCCACACTGACTCCCAGTCCTCCCAGTCAGGGAGCTGCTGTCTCCAGTGTGACATCACTTGTGTTTTCCTCAGTGCACTGACTCTGCCTCCCTCCTCTCTTGTCTTCCCTCCTCCTGTGTGTCTGTCCTGTCCTCCCTCCACTCCCTCGCTCCAGCGTGTCCTAACTGCCGCTTCCAGTACGCTCTGTCTAAAGGAGGCTGCATGCACTTCTGCTGCTCACAGTGTCGTTACCAGTTCTGCAGTGGCTGCAACAATCCTTTCCACACTGTAAGGCTGATGCATACTTCCATACCATACTTTAGACTTTATCTTCTTCTGTTCCTTTTTTTCACTGTTTGATGAGGTCATCAGAATATCACGCTCCTCTCTCTATTTCTGTTTCCACGTGCAGTAATCTTTTTATGTGGTAATGTCAGTAATAATTGTTTTGTACACAGGGATAGTAGTGAGTGTATGGTTTCAACTGGTTTGAAGGTCAAAGTTTTCAGAGAGGTGATGAACATCAGTCAGATATGAGTCCTCTCTCATCAGACCTGTGCTGTGGACGAGTGCAGTGTGTCTGGTCTACACGCACATCACCCCAGAGACTGCCTCTTCTATCTGAGAGACTGGGAACCTTCCAGACTGCAGGCTTTACTCCAGGTACAAACACACACACACTCACTGTAAACTCTGTGTGAATTACCTTTGTAAGGTGCAGTCATCTTACAGTGCAATATGGTTCTGTTGGATTCAGGTCTCTTCGAGGGATGTACGGTCCTTTAAAGGATAATTACGTTTTTTTTTATACAACCTGGACCTTATTTCTAGCATAAAATACGATCATTTCCTCACCCAGATAACTTTGGTGTCATTACAAGTGGTTCCGACGAAATTAGCTCCAGCCGAGAGCCGCGTATCCATATAATGTGAGTCTATAGGGCAGTCTATAACACATTATCTGCCGCAAAACTCGTTCATTCACCAATATTTTGTTATGATACACTAGTGCTATTCCCCTCTGAGTCCCGGGTTAGGTGTTATCAACATCCGGGGTCTGTAGGTTGAGCTACTAACCTCTGACCTGGATGATGTCATCTCCGACCGCTGCCCGGCTCATTCTGATAATAATCATTCCACTTCAGCATTCGGGTCCATTTTTAGCGCAACTCGCCGGAGCTTTAGTGAGTCCAGGTTGAGGAGAGGAAGCCTGTGGAAGCTGAACTTCTTCCTGCTGCTCATTTTGATCTGACAAGTCAGAAACTCAGAGATGACATCATCCAGGTCAGAGGTTAGTAGCTCAACCTACAGACCCCGGATGTTGATAACAGCTAACCCCAGACTCCGAGCGGAATAGCACTAGCATATCATAACAAAATACTGGTGAAATGAACGAGTTTCGTGGCAGATGATGTGTTATTTAGAGGCTGCATTGCGTGCCCCGTGTACTCACACTGGCCCTCATTTATGAAACTTGCGTACACCAAAAAAATCGGTGTACACCAAATTCACCGCAAGGATCGGCATTTATTAATCTGAGCGTGAGCGTACGGTACGCACAAATCTCACGCCAGCTCTGACCAGGTGTACGCACATTTGGAACCATCGTAGAACATGCAGGAAGGAGTGCTGCTGTGTCAGAATGATTATTAAACCATAGTCTAATAACGCAGCGATGTGGACCACATGTTGTTGTTGTTTATATTGATAAAAAGTAGCCAAAAAAAAAACGATACCACCAAGTCCGTGTTGAAAATGTAACGACTTTTATTTTGAGCAACTGAGATGAATTAAAAACCACGACGTGACAGATGCTCGTTAATCAGCTGTGTCAACAGAATAGTGAATGACAGACAGACCTGTTATTGTAGATCACACACACAAACTTCCAACATCTCCTGCACCAGAGCATGACCGGACGGCTCCTCAGTCTCTCTCTCTGCCGGACACCGGAGCCCCGGTAGGGGGGGGGGGGAGAGCTCCGCTACCTGTCCAGGTGCAGCTGATCTCCGCGGCGGAGGTTTTTTTTTTTTTTTTTCGTCACCGGGACCTGTCAGCGGGAGATCGGGCCGGTGTTTCACATCCCTCCATCAGCCGAACCATGCCAGCGGTGCTGATGGTCATAAAGTCGCGTTCGCAGCAGTAATATACCTATATGATTTCTCCTCAATCACTTGTGTTTAGTAAACTGCAGCAGCATTTCATGAGATCGCTGGGTTTCCTGACGTGGTCGGTGACAAGCGCGTCTGCAGCCTCCATCCACCGGGATGACGCTTATCAATCACAAAATCTATCAATCTATCAATGTCCAGATATTTAATGTTGCCGCCCTCTCCCTGTTCAACGCGGTAACGCCAGTAAAGTCCCTCTTCTTGGCCGTCTTCCGTGTCTCCATGTCGTAAAAGGGGCAGGGCGACGCCTCTAAAGCAGGAATATATCGGGGCGTGACATTTAAATGACGCTGGTTTTCAGCCGCCGGATTTATCACCACCACGCCGGTTCTACGCCGAAATCAGCAGCGTACACACTTTTAGTAAATCACACGTGACACTTGGCTTACACTGATATTTACACCAGAATCTACACCAGATTCTGCGCAAGTTTGATAAATGAGGGCCACTATACGGATATACTCTTGGCTCGAGCTAATTTTGTCAGAACGACTTGTAATGACACCAAAGTTATCTGGGTGAGTAAATTATCGTATTTTATGCTAGAAATAAGGTCCAGATTGTAAAAAACGGTATTTATCCTTTAACATCTGTAAACTCTGCTGAACTCCTTCTACAAGGCCGTTGTGGCTCTTTTCTTTTGTGTGGTATAAGACTGAACAGCATCTTGAGTCTTTCCTGCCAGCTGCCATTAGGCTTCTCAACTCAAAGTCATCATGATGTTTTTTTTTGTTTTACTTTATTGCTACTCTATTTAATTCTCTTATTACAACTTTTTCTATTTATCTTTTATTTTATACTTACTTGCTTTAACTTAACTGAATTGAATTCTCATATTCTGCTCTTTTAAGAGGTCTCTACGTGCAATAAATCTGTGTTTGTGCTGCTGTAACTACATAATTTCCTGCAAAGGATGAATAATGTGTCTATCTTTTCTTATCTTTGTTTTATTGATGGTTTCCCGGTGTGAAAACTATGGAGGCCACCACTGGACAATTTGAGAAATCAGAATAAGGCGTAACAACTTTTCACAAAGTGTGTATGGTAAAAAGAGCAGGGACACCCAGAGTGGCTCCTCCCAGTGTGCACCTGAACAAAGACAAAGGCATCTGTGATTCATCCAGTGTATCTGTCTCAGATTGATGTTGTTTCCTCTGTCACCCACAGAATAAAGAAGTGACCTTCAACACTGAACCTCCTCCTGGAACACAGACAGGTGAGTCAGGACACCACACGCTTGTACAATCATGATTGTTGATCCCAAATTGACAGAAACAGAAATAGCCTTTTTAATTGCATCATTGCAAATTTATTAACAGTTCTGAAGGAAATTATGTGATTTCAGTGATGTGTTTTGTATCTGAAATGCTATGATAGTTTTTTGGTTGTTTTTTGAGCCATTTCTCCGTCTTTGCTCAGTTGAAAATACTATTTTCAAAGTTAATATCAAATATTAATATCAAAGTTGCTGAACACTGAACTTTGCTCATTAGTGGGTTTTACACAATCTTCCAGTGTGATATAAAAGCCCAATTAAGAAATGAATGTAGACTCTCCACGGTGGGGCAGGGAGGTTTATAATTTGAAAGAACACAGGAAGTGTTGAGTTTGTAATAACAGCGTCATGCAGTAAATTTAAAAAGACAAACCAGAGTGAATAAAAACCATCCAAATGTGGCTGCTTATTAGAATATGACCAATTTCCCATTAAAACCATAATAACCATAACCATAATACCAATTAGCTTAGCTTCTGCAGTTTAGGCAATAATGACGCTTCGGTCACGGTTTTAGTGAATTGATAAATGTCTGTAAAGATCACTCAATAAAATTATGTTTTATCTAGGGCTGGGACTTTAACGTGTTAAAAAAATTAATGCATTTTAATCGCACTTATTTAAAAAAAAAAAAAAAAACTCAATTTTTATTTATTATTTTTTTTTCTCACGTGTGTCTACGTGCGGTGCGCCCGCACGCGAGAGAGGCGGCAGTTTGAGAGGCTGACTGGCAGAGATGAGAGCTGGTGAAACGCTAGCATGGTTATTTAAAATACCATCTCTGATCTCTGCCTGCACATAGATACACAGACACGGCGCACGCTAAATGCGCTATATAGCGCTAATTGCTCAGCTGCAGCGCTATATCTATGACCTGTCACTGTCACAGGTGCAGCTCATCATTATGATAGGACTTCACCCTCAGAGCTGTCTGTCTTCAGACTGTCCTGACCTGTCCCTGAACATCACACAGGGACAACATGGAGCTGCCTGTGTGATTGGTTACTGAGTTTTATTAATGTTTACATCAGGCTGAGTTCAACAAATCAGTTTATGCTACTGTGATTTAAGTAGCCTAGTTAAATACTACAGTAATCATCATAGTGTATTGGAAGGAAAGATCATTTAATCTGTATGTATCAAATATCGATTAATGAATTAATCGATAATTTGCATCCCTAGTCTGTTGGTCTTGGTTAAGTACCACCTTGAATGCTTAAGCTTATGTATTCAGTCATTCAATGGTATACTAAAATCCATGTGAAAAAAAAAATGCTTCTCACTGTTCTCAGGTCAAATATTTATATGCGATTAATTGCGATTAATTAATTACAAAGCCTCTAATTAATTCGATTCATTTTTTTAATCGAGTCCCAGCCCTAGTTTTATCGTTTTAAGTACCCCTTGCAATTACATCAATTACCACTAGGGGTGAATTTAGCGTCAAACTTGATTCCTTCATTCAGAAACGTCACATCAAGGAACAGTCACCACCACCTGCTTCTAATAATACATGTTTTAAATGTGCATCATATTAGTGTGTCACCTCCCTCTCTGTCATCTCTCAGGTCTGTGTGGAGTGATCGAGCAGAAGGACGAGGGGGGGCAGCAGCCAGACTCAGCCTGTGGAGCTCAGACCCAGCCTGGACATGCCGGACTCTGCGAGTAAGACGCTGCATTCAGTGTCACTGCCTCTTGTCTGTAACCAAGGAAACACTTTATATGTGCTGCAGTCTTAGACCCTGAGTCAATACGATTACCCAAGGTGCACTTTCAGTTCAACTGCAACTGTGTGCGACAGTTTCTGTGCCTCCACTTCCCTTTGAACAAAGACAGCAAGCAATCTGAAAACATAATGTTACTGCTCAGTAGCTTGTTTTCAGTCCCAGACTACGTTTACATGGACAGCAGTGATCTGACTGTTGACCTGATTCAGAACGAGACAATATTCTGATTAAGGTGTTCACATGAGTTGCTTTTAGAATATTCCTGTTTAACATGTTATAGAGCATAGATGGATGAATGACACACCTCCGTAGGCCTACGTAACATCACAGCATCTGACTTTCCCTCCACAACACTCCATCCTCAACATACAGTTCCTTCTGCTACCATAACTCCAACACCAGGCCTATTCTGTACTTTCATTCAGCAACATTTATGCCACCGTGACAAACGCTGAGGTAGTGGATGAGAGAACAAAGGAAGAACTGGTGGGAGAGAGTCGTTTTAATGTGATTTGGTACATATATCTCTTTGATGTCTCTTGTTTGACCCCTGCTCTAAAACAGGAATACTCGGCATCTTAATTCCATTAGTGTTTACTTCGACCTTAATCAGAAATGGCTGTTTACACGGTAGTTTCTAAATCAGAGTATTGTCTTAATCAGATTAATATTGGAGTTTTGTCGATCATGTAAACATACTCAATGTTAAAGGGATAGTTCAGCTTTTTTAAAGTGGGGTTGTATGAGCTACAAATGCCTATTAAGTACACTAGATGCAGTAGAAAGGTGTCTACTCTCCCCACTGAGAAAGGCCGGCGCATCGCCAATTTTTACTTTATATCGTACTCTTGAACTGGTGTATTATATTGAGACAGGACTTGTAGCTGACGGTGAATATATCCTGATTAATGGTTCCTCATTGACAACAGTGCAGCGTGATGCGCCGGCGTTTAGATGCATCTAGTGTACTTAATGGGCATTTGTAGCTCATACAACCCCACTTCAAAAAATTCGAACTATCCCTTTAAACTGTTAAAACTCACTCACCGTGATTTCCAACAAGTGACTGGAGGATGTTAGATCAGCAGGGTACAGCACAGGGAGTTACAGTGTCGAGAAGGCTTCATCACATAATCAATGTAACATTACAACAGCCCAATAAATGTAGTAAAAAAAGTAGAAATGTGATTTTTGTTTGTGAAATGAGCCTGTTTCAGACCAAAGCCTGGTTCACAACACCTTTGAATGAATTAGTGTCAGTCAGTGAGCAAACAATGAGCAAGACTGCAGGTTGTATCCCAATTTACCTTTAGGTCACTATCACAATTAATAGTTTTATCAGTATTAGCAGAAGCTGCGACACTAACATGGCGGTGTCCTTCTACCCAGGAAACATTACCGGGAGTACCTGGTCAGCCTGATCAACAGCCACTCTATTGACCCCGCCCCCCTCTACAGCTCCAATGAGCTGCTCCTGGCCTGCAGGAGGTACAAGGTGGACGACAGCCGGCGGGACGGAGAGGACGGCTTCACATACTACAGCAGACTGCTAGAGGTGTGTGTATGTATGAGTCTGTGTGTGCAGTGCGCCCGTGTGCCATGTGACATACGGGATGTTCATATTCCTATGCCGTTCATTTCTCTCTCTGGATGAAAACACTATTTCAGAAACTTTAAAGGGACATTGTGTAGGAATTCCTCCCATCTAGCGCTGTGGTTGTATTTTTCATGCTGCATTCACGTGAAATTGGGCAGACGGCAGACGGACGACAGCCGCTGCACGTAACGGCATAAACAAGCCTCTATGTAAACAAGTGGTCCGTCAGCACGAGGCAAAACAATACACGTGACAATATGTTGTCATGACGATGTCGTATTGTTTACCTGACCCACATTTTACCGTCTTTCTCTGGACTTCTGTGACTAAAATGACATCTGGTTTGTTAGCGACGGCCGTCTGCCCAACTGCAGGTGAATGCAGCATCAGTGTAACGCTCCATTCCTCCTCACTGCGTTACCGCGGTGACTTTTCACAGACGCCACCTCGACCTGAGCCGACAGCTCCGGTGTCTCTGCTGAGTTTCCGTGGTTTCCTACCGTCACGCTGCCACTGAACGTAAAAACATGGCGACACGACATGGCAGCCAGCACCGAGCTTACCCACTCCACGTACATATGAACGGCTAATTCAGAGCTGAAAGGAACACTTCAGTTTGTTGATGGGGGGGGATTACTGAGTAATGAAAAACAGACTTTTGAACCAAATAATCGATTTTCCTGAATAGATAAGAAGTTACACAATGTCCCTTTAAATACAGTCTGTATGACTATATGAACTGATATGTTCCATTCATTTTATTTGATCACTTGTTATTTGAATCAGTGTCTCTAACATCTCTCTGTGCTCTCCCTGCAGAAACTAATGGACGAGGTCCCCCTGGGTGACAAGGTACCACGCAAGAAGTGATAGAGAATACCGCCTCACTTCCTGCAGTTGTGATCATGCAAACCTTTCAAATTAAAACTCAGCCACCAGAGACAACTTTTTTCTTTAGGTTTTAGGAGTTCAGATTTAGATTTATTTATGTTCCAACTACTGATTTTTCCACTGGATGGTGTTGGTGTGTGTCTGAGCATCAGAGCAGAACATGATGACATGGTGCAAATGCAGAGTGTTTTCATCACCTACATGCAAACACTGCTCAACTGCTGTTATTGAAAGGGGGTACTTATGCTGCGTTCGAAAACTCCCAAGTTCTGACTTAAAAGTGTTGGAGATGCACCATGCAAGAATTACCAAAAACATGGTGGACCGAGACAAACTTTGCATTTAAAGTGCTTCATTAAGGCATTAAAACATTACAAAGGGCACAAAAACAATTAAAAAATAACTTTTCAATGTATTTTCACATTTAAATGCATTTTAATTGATGTTTCACCATTGACGTTGTGGTTCTCCACGGGTGCAGATTGTTGTGTGACGTCTAGGGCTGACCCAAAAAAATCAAAGCTTTGTTCGTTGCATGGTAATCGATCATGAAGTCCGTGATCGATTTTTTTTTTTTTTCCTTTTTGACACCGGTTTTCATCAGCAATTGTTACATTAGAATGAGTAGGCTACTTGGCATCCTGGAAACCTGCCTGATTTTGGAGATATGCAGTGTTGGTTTGCCATTACTTTCATTATCCCCCCCCCCCCCCCCCCCCCAGGTCAGACGTTACAGTCGAAGCTTCGATTTTGATCGATTTTATGTCCGTGAATATTCGGTTATCAAAATATGATAATCGGGACAGCCCTAGTGACGTCAGACAACTGATTCTCAGAGAAGTCGGGCGTTCAATTGCACTTTTTCAAATAGGAGGTTGGAAAGATCCGAGTTCCGACTTGTCTCGAATGCAGCATTAGAAATGATAAAATATAATTTTACTAAAATAGTGACCAGAGCCGTCATTATTACCTAAACTGCAGAAGCTAAGCTAATTGGTATTTTTCGCAGTCCCATATGTTTTAATGGGAAATTGGTCATAATTTAATAAGAAGCCACATTTTGTTGGTTTCAATTCACTCTTGTTTGTCTTCTTAAATTTACTGCTCTCCACCATTACTATAAACTAAACACTTCCTGTGTTCTTTTCAAATTCTGAGCCCCCCTCCCATGTTTCAGTGGACAGTCTCCATTAATTGCCTAGTTGGGCTTTTATTGTGAAAATTTGCACAGGAAGATGGTGTGAAACTCACTAAGTTGCGATATTCAGTGCACAGCGACTTCTAAAGAGAAACTTTTCAACAAGCAAAGATGGAGATATGGCTGGAAATAAAAAAAACTGCCAGTGTCGGACACATATCAGCATTGAAATCACATATTTGCTTTCAGGATAATGAATATGCAATGATGCAATTAAAAAGGCTATCTCTGTTTCTGTCAAATTGGTTTCGGATTTTTTTTATTTTCTTTTTTACCCTCCACCTCCCACCTGGGTAGTGGTGGGGGGCCAGAGGCGGTCCTCAGGGTTGATAAAAAAAAAAAATATGCGGGAGGTCCAGTGCCCTGAAAAGGTTGAGAACCACTGGACTAATTGATGAGTTTTGATCTGATCCTCTGAACTGAACCTAATCTAGAGCAGGTTAGCCTTGCAGTGTATGTTACCATGGTGATCTACCCCAGTTAAGTGAACAGGCCTCTTAACACAAGAGACGACAGAGCTAACTCCACCACACCGGCCCCAGGCCGCCAAGGATACGACGTCACAGCACATCAGTTGTGTTTTATTTATTGTATGTAAAATAAAAACTATATAAATAACTGTGCATGTTTAAAGCTGACATGTCAGTATTGTCTCAGAATCACTTTACACATATCAACAATCATAATGTACAGATGACTTATGTCTTGCGTTACATTGCGTGCTGTGGAGGTGTGATCGATATGCAGCAGCATGCCTAAGATGATGAATGGGAGCTCATGTTGAACAGCTGATGATGTCAGACCTGGGTGCTTTGTTCTACTGAACTGTTTAATGGTTGAAGTGACAGATGCAACCAGAGTGCATGCTGTGATCTGTACTGTGTCAAAATAAACCGACTGGTGTTCTCCTCAAAGTGTTTGACTCCTCTCCCTTCACAATGTGATTATATTGTGGAGTGTATATTGTATGTGCAGACCAGCTGTGCACTCACTCATCACTCTGTTTATTTTGTTTTTCTTTCTATTTGGAAAGGGCAAATTTTCTGTTACATGCTAAAAATGACAGACTTTCTTTAGTCTTTTGTCCATATTGCCCTGCTCACCACCTCTGACCATCTAACCACCACATGATACAGAGGTTCACACAAAGCGCAAGTACAATCAACTGAAATCAGATCTAATTGGTCCAGATCCAGATTCAGATTTGGTCCAATGTCAATCCATTCCAGTCAATGGTGGGTGGTTTTACTTGTAGCCATTTTTTTGTCTGTGAAACTATGTATTTGAGCGATTTAATGTTTGAAACATGAAAGATTAATTTTATGTTTCAAACATTAAATCGCCCAAATACATAGTTTCACATTTGAATGATATATTTTCCAAATACATACAGTATACGTTTGTGGATCTCTGTAAGTTCTGGCAGTCCCAAGTTAGACTATTAGACCCACAAAGTCTCCAACAAGCGTCCCTGCTGCGTTGATGTCGTTTCTGAATGTGTGTGACAAAAAGATCTTGCAATGTTTTTCCAGCAGAGCTCCCGCCACATGTTTGATCCCATTGAGAACCACAGTGGCATGTTTTCTCCCAGCTCTCTGGCATGATCAATACCTTTCCTTCAGCCAGTTTGTTTTTACCTGCTTTTAGTTTGGTAACCTCTGTTTTTTTTTTTTTTGAGTATATTTTTTTGGCGTTTTTGCCTTTATTTGATAGACAGTGAGACAGACAGGAAAGGGGGAGGCAGAGAGAGGGGGAATGACACGCAGGAAAGGTCCGCCCGACGCGGGATTCGAACCAGGGACACCCGCGTTGAGGACCGCAGCCTCTACATGGGGCAGCCGCCTTAACCACTGCGCCACGCACCGCCCCAGCCTCAGATTTTTTTAAAGCACACAGAACAGACATTCACAGAATTTGACAAAGTGCATTAGATTAAAGGGACATTGTGTAACTTCTCCTGTTATCTATTCACGAAAATTCATGATTATTTCATTCAAAAGTCTGTTTTTCATTACTCAGTAATCCCCCCATCAACAAACTGAAGTGTTCCTTTCAGCTCTGAATTAGCCGTTCATATCATTCATATCTACATGGAGCGGGTAAGCTCGGTGCTGCTGCCATGTGGTGTCGCCATGTTTTTACGTTCAGTGGCAGCGTGACGGTAGGAAACCACGGAAACTCAGCGGAGACACCGGAGCTGTCGGCTCAGGTCGAGGTGGCGTCTGTGAACAGTCACCGCGGTAACGCAGTGAGGAGGAATGGAGCGTTACACTGATGCTGCATTCACATGCAGTCGGGCAGACGGCCGTCGGTAACAAACCAGATGTCATTTTAGTCACAGAAGTCCAGAGAAAGCCGGTAAAACGTGGGTCAGATAAACCAACATCGCCTTGACAACATATTGTCACGTGTATTGTTTTGCCTCGTACTAACGGACCACTTATTTACATATGGCGCGTTTCCACTAGCGCGCTTCGGCTCGGCTCGGCGCGCTATTTGCGTGTTTCCACTAGCACGCAGTACCTGCAACCAGGTACACTTTTGGTATCACCTCAGCCCTGGTTCCAAGCGAGCCGAAGCGTTACTAAAACGTGACGTCAGCCGACTGCCTTCCACTGATTGGCCGATGAGTGTCGGCACTGGAAGCGTCATAACCGCTCGCGACGACCGACAACAGAAATGTTCCTGCTGAAGCCTGTTATTACCTACGTGACTTTATTAAGTTTTAATATTTTTTCATGAGAGAAAGTAACTGTTTGGATCCCCAATGTGCGGTTAGTTTATCCAAACGACGGCTGTTTAGAAGTTTGCCCCGATGTTTTTCAGAGAAGTGAAGCTCCAGGTCCGAGCAGCGACCACGACATCATAGAGGCAGCAGCCCGGCTCCTGACGTGCTCCGCCGGCCAGCCTACGGTCGTCACCCCGGGGAGAAAACGACCGCTAATTAACTTACCTGATGGCTTTAGAGGTTTACCACCGGCTGGTTAAACTCTTTTTAGGGGATAAATGTTGGTCTCATTGATGAAATCTAACAATTGTGGCTGTAGCAGAAGTTTGTTTGAAAAAAAAAGAGCAGCACTGCCTTGGGGTCTGTACGCACAGAAAACACCACATTTACATCAATAAATAAATGTTTTACAATAAACCAGGCCGATCTCAGAGCTGGCTAGACTCTCCGGTAAGGCATATTGAACGGTTAAATGCCGTTAACGGGACGAGAGCAGTCAAAACGGCGGTTTAAAGCTAGCTACAGCGAGGGTAGGTTCACTTCCTGTTTACAAAGTAAAAGCACCAATTCTATCGTAATGGCTTTCCTTATGATAAAAGGCAACGGGTATTTTATTTTGTGAAAATAACCGGAAGTGCGTTGCTCACTACGGCTAACTTTAGTAACGCCGACTTAGTCGGAACAAAATTGTAAACAGCTGGTATTTTGTCAGATTTTCAACACGTTGGGGATCTAAACGACTACTTTCTCGCCTGAAAATGTTTCAAATGTTGCTAAAGTTATATATTTACAGTGTTTAGAGCGTTGCTCGGCGCCGTGTAAATGATGTCACGGCCACGTCGAGGAGGCACTAGTGATACTCAGTTGTAATGGAAACACAACCGAGCCGTGCTAGTGGAAATGCGCCAATACAGGCTTGTTTATGCCGTTACGTGCAGCGGCTGTCGTCCGTCTGCCATCCGTCTGCCGTCTGCCCAATTTCATGTGAATGCAGCATGAAAAATACGACTGAGTTGCTTGCTATATACAACCACAACACTAGATGGGACTAATTCCTACACAATGTACCTTTAAAATCTCCTTCTCATGACCTGCCTCATGTTTGAAACTGGGAGAGTCTGCTCTCCTAACTCTAGGTGGAGCCTGCACCTCTGGTGGACAGTTTTCCATGTGGAAGTAGCTCCAGTCAGGGGGGAGTCTGCTCCTGGAAGTGTCATCTTATCCTCAGTGTTAGTCTTTGTTCACCAAACAAAGCGTAAGATGGGCGGAAGGCCCAACTCTTCCTCTGAGTGAGTGTAGTGTGTGCCTGCCTCGGTCTGCAGACTCTGACTCTGCCTCAGGGGTTCTGACCCCGGTAACCTCACTTTTCTGACTCTCTCCGCTCACACAGAGCCGCTTGGGCAGGAGGGCTTTCAGGTTGTCAATGGGCTTCAGTAAAAGCATTCATCTCAGACAAACAGTGCCTCCATTTACTTCCTCTACTTTTTCACCTCAGCTGAGACTTGGACCTCACCAGAACTGGATGTCAGATGTGAACTCAGTGTCTTACGGCCTCATATCTGAAGGACAGGATGGGGCTAACTGTCCAGTCTCAAGTCTGAATTTCACAGGGCTTCATGCTGTTACCACAGACACCATCATTCAAACAACCTCTCACTTGTACTCAACTTCCTTGGTTCTTGTGGTCGCTCTGTGTCATATGTCAGTGATGGAGCCGGCTGCTGCACTCAGCTCTGATGGTGTCTGGGTAACAGCTTGGAAAACTCTGCTGCAGTTGATTTCCACCTTTCCTCCATCCCTGGGGTTTGTGTACTTTACTGTAGGTGGACAGGACGCTGCAGCTGCATGGCCCTCATCTGTTGTTCTCTATCTCAGCAATGCCTTGATGGAACTTCTTCAAATTCAGTACTCACCTGTGATTTTATTTTGGTGGACCTCACAAAACACTGCAAAATATGATGTCATTTCACACACATAGGCTATTAAATATTTTGATGAAACAGCTGGGATGCATTTACTGTTCAATACATTTATTTTCTTAATATTTATACAAGACAGCAATACGCACAGATCCAAACCATGACAGATACAAACAAGGCAAAATCAGAACATTAAAGGAGACATATTATTCCCCTTTTCCATAAATTAAAATATTTCCCAGGTGTCTTAATGACATGTCTGTGACATGCTTCGGTCAAAATACCCCAAGGATCAAACATCACAGCTCTTTACATCCTCTCAAAACAGCCCTGTTCAGAACGGCTGGTTTCAGTGCCTGTCCCTTTAAATGCAAATGAGCCACTGCTTGCCCCACCCCTTCTACTGGTACCAGGTAGGGGTGGGGTTATGCAAATTCAAAGCTAGTTACATCACTGCAAGACAAAACCACATGGATTTCAATCTAGGGAGCAAATTACAGATTTTTTTTGTCAATTCTCGCAGAAGGCAAGACAAACACCCAAATATATGTTAAAGAGCCTTCAAAAAGTTCCATTTCCATAATATGTCCCCTTTAACATATTTCACAACAACACCACATAGAAGGAACATACAGTGCATGTAGTCCCCTAACCCCTAAGTATTAATTTCATTGTCAAAAGGTTCAGATTAATCTATACATGGCTGAATCAGGACTTGAAACAAAACAAAAAGACAGAATTACTCATTTGATCTGGTTTGTAGTCAATCTAATCAATATTTGTGATGATGATGGTGTGCACCACCTGATACCAGATGGGTTCAGACCTAAACTAAGTGTCATTTAGTGTCTCTGTTCATTTCATACCTAGGAGATTTAAAAACTCAAAAACCAAAATGTTTCTATAGAGAAACATTTTGTTTGTGATTTTTTTTTTCCTACTTTGACAACGCTCTTTCTTTCTTGTCTTGTGTTTAGCTGTGCAGCCCTGTGTCCCAACAGAGAATAGGCTTTATTTTCGAAAATCGCAAAGCATTGAACCAAGTACTTCCGAGCAGGTCACATCACTGTGTTGTGAGTATTTTCAGCTCATCTGAAGAAGATTGTTTGTTTTTTAAAGATATTTTGTGCCATAATGCATTGAACTTATTTGATCCTTTTAATGCATTAGTTTCACTTTTGTTGTTGCTTAAAGGACAATTCCGGGCAAATTCAACTCTGGGCTGTATTTTCTTAACATTTTAGGTCTAAAAGAAGGAATCTGAAGATTTTCAGTTTAATTGCTCCTGTTTTGCGGTAGTTGTGTCTGTCCCCGCATCACCATGGCAGCAATGAATGGGAGCGGATTGAAATTCCACTGCTTAGGCTGTTTATATCCCTCAAAGTCGCATTTTTTTTCCAGACAGCATCAGATGGCTACTCAAACATGCACCGATAAGTTTATTTACTTAAAGCAAGTCAAGAGTTGATATTACTGTGTTTATGACACAAATGGGAGCTTCTGACTGCACGTAAACACACAGAGCGCGTCAACTTGGGTCTCACACGAGACTCCGCGAGACTTTGAATTAGATCTAGTTTTACAAACATGTCGGCTTGCTTGAAGTAAACAATCTTCTCGGTGCATGTTTGAGTAGCCATCTGACGCTGTCTGTGGAAAAAAAATTGCGGCTTTGAGGGATGTAAACAGCCTAATCAGCGGAACTTGCATCCGCTCCCATTCATCGCTACCGTGGCGATGCAGGAACAGACTAACTACCGCAAAACAGGAGCAATTAAACTGAAAATCTTTAGATTCCTTCTTTTAGACCTAAAATGTTAGGAAAATACAGCCCCGAGTTGAATTTGCCCGGAATTGTCCTTTAACATTCCACCTACTGAACATTCAGTCATGTACATTGTATTGTGTGTTAACTGAAGTCAGGACAGAGACAGTACTGTACATCTCAGCACTTCCTCTTGTCTTGGTTAAAAGTTGTTCAAAACACACACCCCCAGTTTTGGAGCCATGGTTCCAGCAGCAGCAAAACGGGTCCATGCCTATGTTCCCACAGCCCTATGTTCCCACAGCCTTATGTTCCCACAGTTCTAAGATTTTTCTCAAAATTAGGCCCTATGTTCCCACTGGACTCTCTCTACCTATCTGGACTCTATCTATCTGGCCTGTCTAGCCTCTACCTGGTCTTTTTACTAAACTTAACCAACTCTTTTCTTCATTGCCTAAACCCAACCAATGGTGGGACCAAAGGGCTGTGGGAACATAGGGCATAATTTTCAGTGCAACAAAAGTTAGAAATGTGGGAACATAGGAATGACCCCCAGCAAAACATCAACCCAACTTCACATTTACACTACAGCTCTTTTTGACAATAGTGCTGTTTTAGTCTTGACAGTGTTTCAGTATGAAATATCACTGCCTCTATTGTCACTTTTGTTACTTACATCTGTTCCAGCTTCAAAATCATGACCTAATGTGGAATACAAACGATTGCAAGTGAACAGCTGTGGTCATCAGATGTTTGTCGTCTGACCGTTTCCCCTGATCGCAGCTCATTATGTTTCAGCGCTCGGGGTCGTGCAGCATTAACAAGCTCGTATTTCAAATGTTGGAAGCCTTAAATCCATGTGTGCTGCGGGAGGAAGAGGAGACGGGGGCAAGAAATGTCGTTGTTAACAGCCATGGTGAACATATAAAGCCGCTCATGTGAACTCAGCCAATCCTGATGCGTGTGACGGAGGCTGAGGACAGCTTTAAGCTGTGCACAAGCTTTCCTTCATTTTCTCCCTTTTTCCTTATACACTGAGACAAAGCACAGCTGCAAGTAGTAACCGAGAGCCCACGGCTCCGTTGCATCATTCTCTGCTGTGTAGCATTCTGTAGTGTTAACTAATCTGATGTCATGTAATTGGATTAGTATTAGGACGGTCTTGAGCTCTTATAACACCACCCAGCATACACGACAGAACTTTGATGAGGTTTTCTTGGTTTAAATCTGAACATTGACATTAGCATTGATATGGAGTTTATTGGCGTGTTTCTTTCTTTCTTTTACCTTTATTTATTCAGGGAAGGCCAATTGAGAGCAAGCTTTCTTTTCCAATGAAGCCCTGATTACAAACAATTCATCAATATACAATATACATAAGGTGTAAACATAAAGCAAGGCAATGCAAGACAACATCTTCTGCCCTCATGTCGACTGAGGAAAAACTCCCAGGAAAATCATTAAAGGGGACATATTATGGAAATATCACTTTTTGAAGGCTCTTCATCATATATTTGGCTGTTTGTTTTGCCTTCCAGTCCCTAAAATGCAAGAAATGGCAATGACAAAAAAATTGTAATTTAATAATTTTCAGACTCCCTAGGTTGAAATCCATGTGGTTTTATGAGCTGTTCCCTCAGATGTCTTCCAGTGATGTAACTAGTTTTCAAATTTGCATAACCCCACCCCTACCTGGTACCGGTAGAAGGGGCGGGGCAAGCAGTGGCTCATTTGCATTTAAAGGGACAGGCACTGAAACCAGTCGTTCTGAACAGGGCTGTTTTGAGAAGATGAAAAGAGCTGTGATGTTTGATCCTTGGGGTATTTCGACCAAATCATGTCACAGACATGTCATTAAGACACCTGGGAAATATTTTAATTTGTGGAAAAGGGGCAGAATATGTCTCCTTTAACAGGGAAAAATTGGAAAAACCTCAGGGTGAGCAACAGAGGAGGGACCTGCAATATGTTGTATACAGAGAAGAAAACAACATAGAATATGGAAAAGCAGTAATACAAAAACAACAATTTCAAAAAGTACATGCACACATGCATGGAATCCATAATAATATTCTTGAATTGATTAATAAAGGTAATCAAGGCTTCCAGCTGGATTTGTGACAAAATATTATTCCATTTGAATGGTGTAAAATACTCAAAGGAAATTTTTCCTATCTCAGTCCTAACATTTGGGGTAAGAGCCAAGGGATTCTGAGCACGAGTGGAGTAACTGAATCATTTATAAGTAAATGTATTGGATAAACAGGTAGTTTGTAAAGAAGGGCCTTATAAATAAACAGTAAACAGTGTTGTTCTCTTCTCAGAGCCAATGAAGTCCAGTCAGTACATTTGACAGTGATGGGTCATGAACCCATCACCAGTAATAAATCTAACTGCCACGTGATAAACTGTGTCAAGTGGTTTTAGTGTAGAGGGACAAGCATGCATAAATGGCATCTCCAATACAGATAAAAAAAAAAGTAGCTTGTGCTATTTGCTTCCTACAGTAATAAGGAAGGTAAGGTTTGTTTCTGTAAAATAATGCTAATAAAGGCTTCAGTTTATTTAAAAGCTTTTTAGAGATGTGTGTTTGACCTGCGGTGGGTCAGTGCTCGGGCACCAAGCCCTGCTCTGTGAATGGACACTGTTTCTGCCCTGCACTGACTCATGAGTCACAGAAAAGTGACCCACTTGTGCTGTTTGTGGTCTGCAGGCAGGTCTGCACTGGTGTTGGTGAGCAACATGTGAGGATTCCCTTTGACCTGGTCAGCTGACCAGCCTGGAGCGTCGGCCAAATGAGTAAATCAGTGACTACAGCACGGGGCAGCTACAGCCACTCAGAAGTGTAGACCGCCTGTCGGGGGAAATATAAGATAAGATAAGATTTATTTGTCACATGCATAATTATACAATGCACAGTGAAATGTGTTACAGTGCCTGCTTCCAGAAATAAGCGCTGTAGGTGCGTGTGGCCCTTTAAGATTGATTGTTCTTTCCTCTTTTGTTCAGCTCCACCTGAGACTCCACCCATGAATGCCAAATCGCCTACAGATCTCAAATATCACATGTGGGTCTCTTCTAGTGACTCATGAGTCACTGACAGGGCAGGAAACACTGACCTGCAGGGGGCCAGAATACAGTGTCCTCCCAAACCTGGTCCTGTGTGCTACCTGCTACCTGCTACCTAGGCTTGATCGAAACACTCAAAGTGTTAGAACAACGCTTGGGGTGGAATTTCTCCGTAGCTGAGAGATGTACTGAAGGGTTTACTCTGGATCTCCTAAATTACAACATAATGAAACATTTTACAGCAGTGACATTCTACTGTTTCCATGGAGACTGTTAATTTGCCACCATTAGCACTGCAGGGAAGCAGGTAACATTGAATAAGTGTGCCGCTATCCCATCCTCCTGTTGTTGCTAAGGTCTGTGGTACAAACAAGTGATTCCTGAAATTTAAGGAGAAAATCTTAAATACTTACTTTAAGGATTCTCTTGACTTGAGGTGTTTTGTGCTCTGTTTAATTTTATGGAGCAGAGCCTCCTGTATAGTGATTCTCTGAAAACTATAGAGAACCTAAGCGGAAGCAGAAGAGAACCTCGCCATGTGACCTCAATTTGGAAAAAAATCTCCGATTGAATTGTGTTGTGAGAAAAATATATGACCTTAACCTATTTAAAATATTGCGTTTCATGCCAAAAAATCAGCAGTTTGTCGTAAACATCCGGGAACATGCGCTTCAACTGGGAGCAGCAAAGTCTGGTAGCTCTGAGTTTTTGAGTTTTTACTCAACATTTGCTTTATTTTTGTTGTGTTTTTTGTTATGATGGATGCTTCTGTGGGGAGAAGAGATTCTTCAGAGATAAGCGTCTTTCATTGAAAATGGACAGATCTGGAGGACACCATCCTGTTCCAGTTGAGATGAAGAGATGCTTTTGTGGTGGTTGTCGTGCTGGGAGGTGGAGATGTCCTATCGGTCCTTTCTGAGTTGTTGCTAGGATACAGACTAAACATCCTGAGGCACTAGAGCACTGAAGAAGGAGGAAGCAATTCTGGACCGCCTGGGTCATCCACTTCATGGCACCTTGACTGACCAGGAAAGCAGCGGTGGTGGACGGCTCCTCTCTCCTTGCTGCAAGATGGAGGAATGCTGCATCCAGTGGCCCTGCTCCACCTGGCGGTTCCTGCTCCACCTGGCGGCCCTGCTCCATCCGGCGGCCCTGCTCAATCTTTCTTTCTTTTTTTGTGTCATTGTCGTGTGAGCCACTGGACTAATTTGAATTTCCCTCCTAGGGATGAATAAAGTATTCTCTATTCTATTCTATTCTAAAACGGCAACGGAAGAATTTATTTAGTGTGAAGATGGCTCTACGCACTAGCCTGATGCATCAGCCGCTTATTTCATTACATTTCATATAGCGTCTGAACACGAGCCATAGGGATTCGTTTGCTTCCGGGAGGCGGTTGCTTACATTTGCTTCAACTAATCGCTGCTGCTTGGTGGTCACGTGTGCTATACACCGGTTAAGCTCATAGGTTAATCTTGAGCGCTTGAGTTCAACATCATCGCCTTCACTTACCCGTCTGTTCGCTGATTGGTCCGTCCGCTCTGGCGGACGGAGCAAACCGAAACGCATTGCTAGTTTCCTGACTACATGGTTGAGGCAAATGAAATTTGCCGGAACCAGTAGGCTGCGCTAGCCTGGCTATCTACGCACTACACTAACAGGCAGTGGAGTCGCTGACACGGGAAAGGGCGGCATGTGGTGTGTAAGAAGCCCTGCTGTAGCTAAATATTGTAGCAAGCTATAGGTAACAAATACTCAAACAGAGACTAATTCTGGATTTTATAACAGCTCCTTTGCCCCATACAGTACACTGCTCGACTACAGGAGGAATGCTGTTTATTAACCTCAGCATACTCACACAAAATGCACATAAAAAAAAGGGTGGTCACTAACCAAACACATTCACTTAAGGTGTCAAAGTGCTTATTTTCATGACAGTAGACTACTAGTACATTGTAAAATCAGTGCGTAGACAGTATCACTAAAGATTGTGTAGCAGATAACATCTGTGGTGATTTTTAACAGAATTAACTTGACCCTATAGGCTATCCACAAACACACTGTCCCAAAGCATGCTGGGAAACCCCTCCCACCTTCCCCCAACACATTAGAAGATGAATGAATGAATTATAACATTTAAAACAAATACCATAAGGAAGCCCTGTTGTAAATATTGTGGCAAGCAGAGTTCTATGGTACCAAAAACTCAAACAGAGACAAATTCTGGATTTTATAGCAGCTCCTGCGCCCCATACACCACCTAAATAAAGGGAGGTCACTAACCAAACACATTCACTTATGGTGTCAGTGTGCTTATTTTCATAACAATTTTGTAGAAATCAATGTGTACAACAGTAACACTAAAGATTGTGTAGCAGATAACATCTTGAACCTATATCCATAAACGCACTGTCACAAAGCATGCTGGGAAACTCCTCCCACCTACCCCCCAACACCCTAGAAGATGAATGAATGAATTCAAATATTTAAAACAGATACCATAATGAAGCCCTGTGTTGTAAATATGTTTATTAGGTGACATGAAGGTTTGAGTCTTCAGTGAGACTAGGTTCTCTACACTCTGGTTAATTGGGTTTCCACCTGCCAGGTTTGTTCTAATGAGCAGCGGATTATAAAGAAAACAGTGGAGACAGTGAACCCTCTATACATTGCTGTGCTCAGACTTCAGTGCACTGTGTTTGTGTATGATGGTGTGTTTCTTCCTCCAGCTGTGGGACAGATGGAGATGATGATGATGATGATGATGTCAATGCTGTGAGCACAACTTCAAAAACACTGGGGTGAAGTTGCTGCTGCAGAGGCTGCAGGGGCTGCAGAGTGACAGCGACACCAGGATCTGTCCGTGGTGCTGAAGTCCAGTCCAGAACCGCCATGCAGCCTCAGGACTGGGTTCTGGTTCTGGTTCCGGATCTCCTGGTTCCCATGCATGCACAGCGGGCTGGGTTATAGGGTTACTCTATAATATAGACCGAGGTGGGGGTGTGTGAACAGAGGATGATGAGCAGAGGCTGGTGTTTGGTTTGTGCTGTAACTGAGCTCAGACGGTAAGACAGGGAGAGAGAGAGAGAGAGAGAGAGAGAGAGAGAGAGAGAGAGAGAGAGAGAGAGAGAGAAGGAGAGAGTCAGGCAGAGAGAGAGAGAGTCAGGGTGAGGATGATGTCATAGTTTTTAGTCTGTGCCATGGAAGAAGCAGATGGCTGCAGCCTCCCTCCACCTTCTCCTTCGCTCAGGTTCCCACCTCCATCTCCATCCCCAGCATCAGCCTCAGCCTCAGCATCAGGACCGATCCGAGGGCGAAGACTGAGCGAACCGCAGCGGCTGAATCGTCGCGGGTAGGTAGTAGCCTATAGGCCCGGGAGAGGGAGAGGGAGAGGTGGTGGTGGTGGGGGTGAAACAAAGCGAGAAAACCCCCCTCTCTCCTGTCAGTTGAATGCGATCGGATCCTCAACCGAAGGAGAAGTCCAGCGCGAAGACGTGATATGGACCGAAGCGTCGGAGCGAGCGCGGGGCTGCGTCCAGTCCTCCTTTCTGTCTTTATTCTGTATTATGAGCAGGCGGCAGCGTAGAGGAGCTAGTCCTGCCCAGAGAGAAGGAGAAGGAGGAGGAGGAGGAGGAGAGACAGGCAGAAGGGTGTCGACGGAGCGAGGCAGGAGAAGAGGAGAGCAGGAGGAGGGGAGGAAGGGAGCAGGAATAATAGAGTAATATCACCAGCTTCTTAGCTATATGATGGCGGCGAAATCGGACGGGGTCCTGAAGATGAAGAAGAGCGATGTGGCCTTCACCCCCCTGCAGAACTCGGAGCACTCCGGCTCGGTGCAGGGACTCCACCCGGGTTGCCAGCCCGACTCCGCCGGCACCGGAGACGGGGACTTCGCCAACGGGGAGTCGCGGTGCTGCGGCGGCGGCGGTGGAGGTGGAGGGGGAGGCGGCTCCAACTCCACGTTCCTCCGCCTGGGCAGGGAGCAGCAGCAGCAGCAGCAGCAGCAGTACACGGTGTGGGACTGCCTGTGGATCGTGGCCGCCGTGGCCGTGTATCTGGCCGACGTGGGCACCGACGTGTGGCTGTCGGTCGACTACTACCTCCACCGCGACTACTGGTGGTTCGGCCTGACGCTGTTCTTCGTGGTGCTCGGCTCCTTCTCGGTGCAGCTCTTCAGCTTCAGATGGTTCGTCCACGACTTCGGCACCGCGGCCGAGGACGGCTCCGCGGCCGAGTCCTCCTCGTCGGCCGCGGAGTGCGCGCACATGGACGGGAACAAGCTGCTGAGCGGCTCGGCCTCGCACGGCGACGTTACCGCGGCTCAACACCAACACCACCACCAACAACAGCAGCACCACCACCACCACCCGGCCACGCCGCAGAGGCAGGCGTCGACCGCCAGCAAGAACACCACCACCAACAGCACGGCCAGCACCGCGCTGGGCGGCAGGGGCACCAAGCGCTCGGCCTACTACTCGTTCTGCGTCTGGTTCGGCCAGTCCGTCATCCACATCCTCCAGCTGGGCCAGTTATGGAGGTAGGTAGGGTGTGCAGGCTGGGGATGGATGGGTGGAGGGTGGATGGATGGAGGCCTCGGGATGGGTAGCTACCAGTGTGTGTGTGTGTGTGTGTGTGTGTGTGTGTGTGTAACCTGTGTGTGTGTGTGTGTGTGTGTGTGTGTGTGTGTGTGTAACCTGTGTGTTTGTTTATGTGTGTGTGTGGAGTGAGTGAATGAATGAATGAGTGAGCAGAGGACTGTTGGCACCTTGGCACCACGGTGCCCCCACCCCCTCCTCTGAATGATGTCAGCTCATCAGGGCTCCAGACTTAGGCTACACCTAATGTCAATATCAATATCCTTTATTTAACCAGGTAAAAAAACTCATTGAGATTTAAAACCTCTTTTTCAAGAGTGACCGGCCAAGACGGCAGCACAAAAGCAAAATAGTTACACAACACAAATAAAATACAATCACACATTTCAGGAAAACATGGTTAGACAATGCAATCACACAATCCGATTGAGCTCAATTCTCTGTCTCTTACAATTGACTTGAATTCCCCCAGAGTTACTACAAGATGTGTCAATTTCAAGTCCTTCTGCACATTGTTCCAGGTCGACAGGGCAGAAATTTTCTTTGCCCATTTCCATTCTCACTTTCGGGACCTGCATCTGTATAATGTCCAGAGAACGCAGGCCATATCGGGTGAGGTTTCTACACATGTGTAAACACAAATATGTAGGCAAAAGTCCAAGAATAGATTTATTAATAAAAGTCAGCCAGTGAGAGAGTCTACAGACATTCAAAGATGGACAATGTGCGATGGCATATAAGGAACAGTGATGTACACAGTAGTTGCAACCAGTTACTTAACCAGTTTTAAGGTTTTAAATGCATAAAAGTACAATAGGCTAATAGTCTTTTTGACTTCATCAGGATAGGAATCTATATTTAACAAAATAAAACAAAAACCAAAAAATTCACTAAGTTCTAAAATGCTCTGGTTAAAATTATGACATTTAGCTAACGATAAGAACAATAATGAGAGTTAAAACTGAAATCATAAGTGCAAAACCAACCTTTTCATGGATTAGGAAGCCTAACAACATAACCAAGAGATGAGAAACAAATTGGATGAAAAAGTGTATTTTACAGCTGATTTAGGACTCGGGTCAGAACTGACAGCAGAAAGCTGACACAAGACAAAGGTTAATATTTTAGGTGCACAAGCAGAAAATGTAGGGGCGTGCACAATAAATCCACTTGCAAAGCAAATATTCACATTTCCCTTTCGTTCATGATCCTTTACACACATTGGCCTGACAGATTACATATTATTCTTTGACTGGCCTCTTCCATGTTTCACCAGAAAAAGGCAAATTTCCTGGTTGCACATGTGCAAGTAGATGGAAAAATATACTTGCACTGTCTCCAAAATGCCCCCCTATTTAGGGGCATGCAGCATGGTTACCAGCTGCCGTCTTTAACCCCCCCCTCCACAGGGTCGGAACATCAGGTCACTTCTCTCTCCTCTGGAGCAACACAAGCTGAGCAGGACTGATACTTCTCTCCATCTTGCATTCAAATTGCAAGGGGGGGGGGGGTCTGTCAGCAGTGAACTGATGCTGATGATATTTTCCAGTGTGTGTGTGTGTGTGCCACTGGAGAGAAGCTTCACGGTTGGCCTCACAGCTTCCGGATGGAGCTATATGAATTTGAATGAAGCTCAAACACATGACGGCAGGTTGACAACAACGAGCAGCGCCACAGTCACATATTAAATATCACTCAGCGGCCTGCAGCCAGGCTCCAGGATTGGATTGTTAACATTATTTTTTATTATGTAGCGACATCTTCCTTTAATTGGGCAACATCCACCAGTTGGGTGTTTTTTTTAATCTGTGATGTGCATCTGGTTTTATGAGCGGATCAGTTGTTTAGCCAATAAAACTTTTAAGTATGGAGTGATTACATCTGTGCACGGCCCCGTTTCCCCTCTGAAAGGCAGAGAAGTAGAAAATGGCCACAAGCAGCAACTCTTATTTCAGTTACTTCCAGATTAATCCCTTATAGAGAGCCTAAGCGGAAGCAGGAAGTAACGGCGCCATGGGACCTCAACTCTGAAAAACTCGCCATTCAAATGAATGAGACTGAAATTTTTATTTCGTGATCCGATTGAAATGCGCCCTGAGAAAAAAATATGTCCTTTACCTGTTTAAAACATCACGTTTCATGCCGAGAAATCAGCCGTTTATCAAAAAACGGCAACAGAAGAATGTATTTTGTGTAAAGACCGCTCCACGGCCTACAGATCTGTGTCCCACAAAAAATACGTCACTAACTGACACGGGAAAGGGCGCCATTTGGTGTGTGACGTCACCTACGCGACTTGTAGTCTTTCTGCTTACAGATGCTTCTGAATTTTATTTTACAATAGTTTTACAACAAACTGCTGATTTCTCGGGATGAAACGTGATGTTTTAAACAGGTAGAGGACATATTTTTTTCTCATGGCACAATTCAAACGGATCACGAAATAAAAATTTCAGTCTCATTCATTTGAATGGCGAGTTTTTCAGAGTTGAGGTCCCATGGTGACCGTTAGGCTACTTCCTGCTTCCGCTTAGGCACTCTATAGTTTGCACATGAATGAAAGAAAAAAGATCAAACTTTACACTTTACATGTCACATCTCAGCCTAAAAGATATTTAGTCAGATATGAACCAGCTGATTAGACGACGTGGTTCTCAAACATTTTTACATGACGCCTAAATTGACACAGATTAGACCACGGACCCCCATTGGACAAGATTTTGAAGCAAACACCAGAAATACACAAATATTTGTTCTGAGAATGAAGAATGTTACTTTTTTAGTCACTGTTCGTTCAAATTAGGGCCAATGGCGTGAATTTCTGGAAATATTGTAGAGAATTTTCTGGAAAAAAGTGCTATTGCTCAAAAAAAAAAAAAAATCTAGAAAAAGTGGTACAATAAAAAAAAAAATAAAATAAAATTAATAAAAAAAAAGTTCAAAATTTTCTAGAAAGGAGTCGACGAAATGTCTAAAAAAAAATAAATAAATGAAAGTTGGGGACCCCATTGAACCCTCTCAAGGACCATTGGGGGTCCTTGGACCACACTTTGAGAACCACTGGATTAGACGATGTGAAGATTTCTCCACATGTTTTTTTATCGAAGTGATTTTGCAGAGCCACAGTAATCAGACACTTTTAGACAATGATGGTGACTCATAGTGTGAGATGTTGACTGTTCAGCGGCTGAGCTGAAGCTCTCCATCGCATCACTGTAGATCCGATCGGATCAGATCAGCTGTCGTGGAGCTGTCGCTGATCACACCTGCACGTCGCTGGTAGGAGTCCTGACAGCCTGCACGCTGTGTCAAGAATAGATTGTGTATGCTGTGTTACACTGCACTGTAGATGGACTATGAGTATACAGGGTGGTATACGCCTACGTTTTAAAATATAGAGCTGGATGTAAACACTGATTACCAGCCTGCATGGTAAAGTGTGAACCTCTCAGGCCCTCAGCTGGCTGCACATGTATGTAGAGTCCTAGTCAGAAATGTATTTTATAGCTCATTGACTAACAACAGACTATATTTTGCGCTTCTCCACTTTCTCTGAATCTCTGAGTGTGACAGCAGAGGATGTCGCTGTGGAGTTTGCAACTATTTCTGTTTTTTCAAGACAAGACAAAATGTTCTAATTGACAGATACACTGATGCAAACAAGTGCTGGTTGCGTCAGAGAGCAGAGAGCGTATAGCGGTCCTCAGGTCCTTCAGGTGGAGTGTCTGATCGGTCAATGAAACAGCTGAGCAAAGAGCAGTTTCCACAGGTGATCGGTGGCTGGTATCAGCTGCTGTACAGTGTAAGGATGTGCAGGTAGTGAACTGTTTATGAGGATGGTCCCTGCTCTCTCTGTTGTTAATAATAATAAGGTAACACTTTATAATTACTATTAGGTAAGCATTAAATACTGAACACATACTCATTAGTTATAAACAGTTAAAAATGTTTTACTCATCACTGATAAGCACTAACTATTTATAAACTACATACTAATGAGTATTCATGCGTTATAAATGAAGAATTCAGTATTTATTAATGCTTAACTCATGCTTAATAGTGTGTATTTATTATTTCATTTCGTTTTGATTTATTCCATTCATGGTTTACATACTACACATGGTTGCATATTTACATAATGTACACATAGTCACCATAAATGAAAAGGAACAGGATGAAGAAAAACCTATAGTACCTGCCCCTTTCTATTGTTATAATTGCATTGGCTTACTATCAACACCAATATTACACTATTTCAAAAAAAATGATCCATCTATCTGTTTTCCCTTTTTTTCTCTCTTTCTCCTTCTTTTTAAAAAAAAAACATTTTCTTAAACTGAGATATACTTGTACAACTTTTCAGTTCCTTGCTTTGTGAATGCCATAGTTTTACACCTGCAACAGAAATACACATTTGTTTTAAGCGTAGCCTTGCAAATGTATGTTTAAAATCAAGCTTCATTATAAAGTGTTACTAATAATAATAATACATTTTGTTTATAAAGCGCTTTTCAAAGAACTCAAAGACGCTGTACAGGAAGCAAAATAGTAACGCAATGAAAGAAACCCAGAAAAGCATGAACCATGTTGGTGTTGCTCCTCCTGCTCCTCCTGACCACTGCTGCAGCTGCTGCAGCTCATGTTCTGCTGATGCTCCTCTGATCTGGGTCCTTCTCATTCAGGCAGCTCCCGGTCATGGTGTCATGTTGCATTGGGTAGGCTACCACCCAGAACAGACTGGAAGCTGAGCTGTTCACAGCCTCTGTTCATGT
Organism: Trachurus trachurus; assembly: GCF_905171665.1. Lineage (NCBI taxonomy): Eukaryota > Metazoa > Chordata > Actinopteri > Carangiformes > Carangidae > Trachurus > Trachurus trachurus. Next base: position 25,376,470 of record NC_139900.1, read on the forward strand.
CATCGGCCTGGACAGAACAGGTGTGATCACATTGTGATGAGGTTAGACTGAGGTCCAACCTATTTGTTTTTATATATCAGATCAGATAGCTACACTTAATTTTAGAGAGCTATCCTTGATTTTTGTTGTGCTCTGTATATTGATTGATTGATTAGTTTAAAGGGATAGTTCAACATTTTGGTAAATTCACCTATTGCCATAATCCTTATAGTTTTAGCAGTAGGTTCATTACCTTTAATTATCGGTGCAAAACTTGTCCACCAGCGCGTTTTGGAGTTATTGGATTGTGTATTTGATGAGGGAAACCAAGAAATTCCATTAACCTCCATAGGTTTTTACAGAGGGGTTTGTTGATATATCATTCACAGCCTGATACAACATTTTATTCCTAAAAACATGGCGGAATTTGTTTTGTTTTTTAGGTCTGGTGACAATAAAAACTTCTGATTCTAATATGTCAACAAGATAAAACAATAATTTTGAAAGTGGCTTTATCCGTTGTTCAGATTTTGGTTCTGGAAATATGCAAATTAGTGCATATTTCATTAGGCCTAGATATTGCCTCATTTAAATATTTAAACAATTTGACAAAACTTGTAATACAAAAAATATTCATGTAATATTTTTTTACTTAATGTAGGCTAAATGATAAACTTAAAGGTTTCATGGTGATATCTGTTATTCACCTGTAGTGTTTCATCTTAAAGCAGATATCAGCTTCACGGCCGTTTCGGCTAATGCTGCGTTCAAGGCAGGCTTTTGAAACCGTAAGTTACAGCTTCAAGTCACAACTACGACTTGGTAGCGTTCCAGGTAACCCGTAGCTCGTGTTTTTACCATCCTGTTGTCTGTGAAAGTTCCCTATAACGGCCACTCGTAACTTCCGACCCGTGAACTCGTACCAGATCGAACTGGTATGACTTCACAGGAAGGAAAAACACAAAGTACGAGTTTCTTTGAACGCACCATGAGTTAGCAGCCCCCGCCCTTGTCAGGCATCAATTGGTCCTCGTGCTACGTCACCACATTCACGCGCATCCCTTGGCTGCACACACAGCCCTTCATGCCGTTCTCTCTCCTCATTGGATAACACTTGTATCCCACAAGGAAAATTTTCTCCTCGGGTTACAGCAGAGCAGAGTGACGGAGAGACTCGTGTTTAGGCTGAAATACTTCATGTAAGTGATTGCTGACGGAAAATAGGACTATTTAGGACTTATATCAACAAAAACATTCCACTGATATCTGCTTTAATGTACTAATCAACTATTGGGCCTAAAATCCTTGTCTAAACAGCAAGAACCAAGCAAAGGCAAAGCAATGTTGTCATAGTAACCATGGAGACCTCCGTCTGCTCCTGTCTACGACGGAGAGAGTTTCAGAGTTGGTAGAGACTATGTGTTTGTTGGACTAGTACTTACAGTAGAGGATTATGGGTCCGTTTGTTCAAGACACCTGCTGATACGTCACAGACATGTCTGTGTTTCCAGCCACAGCCTCACTGTGCTCTGGTGCTGTTCGTGGTGCCGAAGTCTCAGACACATTCGTACAGACACACAGGTGTAGGAGATATCAAGTTGTCAGTCTACTTTAAAGCAATACTTACCGATCTGGCATTTCACTCAGCACAGCACAAACATTTGAAAATCAACAGCTCCACCTCCCTCACAAGTCCCACCCACCCATCCTGCAGCACCTCCACGAGCCCCCTCCCTCCCTGCTGCATGCGTTGGCATGGCAACGGTAAACAGAACAGGAACGCGAGTGAAACGGGAACAACACAAACAAACACAACACCGGAGTTTTAAACCGTATAAACGGACTCAGTGATGATGACTGATGAGTTTTATAATAAACTGTTGTTAGCCTACTGCTACTGGAAGTGATTGTTACAGATTACAGTTCTCAACGAGCCGGGCTGGCGGCCGGACCAGCGCCACCTGATGCGCTGGTTCAGGGCCAAAATAAATCCAGACCGAGCCGAGTCGAGCCGCGCCGGTCCGGAGTTCAACCGGGTCCGGACCGCTGAGAACTCACAGAGCTAACAGTAGCCTAGCCGTTAGCACAGAGCTAACAGTAGCCTAGCCGTTTGCACTGGATGCTTTATAGACACATGTGACTTCCTGAATCCTGTGTTTACGTATCACTCGGGTCTGATCACTATCAACGTTACAATATCAGACATTCTCCGCGACCAGCTGCGGCTGCAGTTATTGGTCTTTTAAAAAACTATTTATTTCCAAAAACCTTCTTTCTTGTGTGTTGTGACTCTAGTCTCCTCTGCTCATGTCCTGCTACTGCTCTGTCAATAAGCGTTCTTCCTGGTCGGGAGGGGGGAGAGGAGGAGAGGGGTGCACAAAGTGATTACATATTAAGTAGGTTCGGTCGCTCGTCAAATCTTGTTAATCGGACCGAATAATATTATTGGTCAGACTTTTCTCAGAATTATATGAGAATGAAAAAATGATGAGTTTTTAACCCTGTTGGGTTTCTCTTACATTTTAATGTATCATCAGATTATTAATAGCATTTTAACTTAGACAAAGAAATGTGCAAAAGTTCCAGAAAGGTAAGTATTGCTTTAAAGCAGAACTATGCAACTTGGCCGGAAATAGCTCGCTCCTTCGTTGGTTTCTCTTTTTTTCCCTCTCCGGGGCTCCCCCACAGTTCTGGGAGGCACATGTCACTGTCGTAAAAAAAAAAAATCGCCGCCCCACCTCCTCCACCCCCTCCCTACACGTGCTTGTGTTTACTGCTGAAGGTAGAGAGCGGTGTTTGCTAAGCACGGAGCTAATGCTAACACGGAGCTAACGCTAACAGGGAGCTAATGCTAACACGGAGCTAACGCTAACAGGGAGCTAATGCTAACACGGAGCTAACGCTAATACGGCCACACACAGACAAAGACACAAAGACACAGACATACACACACACATGAATAAAGGTTCCAAAACGCGAAGGCGTGTGTGTGTGTGTCATGATGTAGGCTATTACATTATCTTATAAAAGATCCATGGTGTGTGTGTGTCTGTTAGCATTAGCTCCGTGTTAGCCACAAGCCAAACTTCATCAGTACAAACATGTTTCCATGGTTTCCTCCGACTTTCCGAACTCAAACCAATCACGATTCATGACATGCATGACGTCATCTGCGTTCTTATCTCGTACTGCCGTAAGGCAGTTTCTCGCGATAGTTCTATCCATTGATGAGATTTACACCGAGACGGAGGACTGATCTTGCAGGTGCGGTTTTCAGCCAGTGGGGGGGGTGAGCGCATTGGCCTAGACCCCATTCACCTCATAACAGGTCACTCTACCATCACAGTGACTCTGAGCCACAATAATTACAGCCCAAATCCTGCATAGTTCTGCTTTAACTGACATAATGTAATGATGAATGTGCGACCTCAGGTTCTATTGTTAAGTGTTTCCTAGTGACCTTTCATTCCCACCACTAGGCAAGGCAATTTTATTTGTACAGGTGCATCTCAATCAATTAGAATATCATCAGAAAGTCAATTTTCAGTAGCCCAAGTCAAACAGCCCCAACCAAGTATTGAGTGCATGTCAATTGACATGATGCACTACTTTTCAGAAGGCCTACATTCCCATATTAAAAATGCTTTTTTTGTAATATTCAAATTTCAAATTTCTGATACTGAATTTAAGATCTTCATTAAAGCAGAAGTAAGCGATCCGGTCATTTTGGCTAATGCTGCATTCCAGGCAGGCTTTTGAAACCGTAAATTACAGCTTCAAGTCACGACTTACGACTTTGTAGCGTTCCAGGCAACCCACTCGTGTTTTTCTGACCTGTTTTACCTGTGAAAGTCACTATAACGTCCACTCGTAACTTCCGACCCGTGAACTCGTACCAGATCGAACTGGTATGACTTCACAGGTCGGAAATACATGAGTTACGGGTTGCCTTGAACGCACCATAACGTCTTGTCAGCCGATGGAGTTAGCAGCCCCCGCCCTCGTCATGGATCTATTGGTCCTCGTCCCTACGTCACCACATTCACGCGCATCCCTTGGCTGCACACACAGCCCTTCATGCCGTTCTCTCTCCTCATTGGATAAAACTTGTAGGATACGAGAAAAGTTTTCTCCTCGGCTCAGAGCAGAGCAGAGGGACTGAGAGACCCGTGTTTCGGCCCAAACACTCTATGTAAGTGATTGCTGTCGGAAGATATAACTATTTAAGACTTATATTAACACAAAAATATTGCTTACTTCTGCTTTAAATGTGAGCCATAATCATTGCAATTAAAATCAATCAATCAAATAAAGACATGAAATGTTTCATTGCGTGTACTGGATCTATATATTGTATTAGTTTCACTTTTTGAATTGAATTTACTGACATAGATGAACTTTTCCATGATATTCAAAAAACAAGTTATTGAGATGCACCTGTGTAGCTCGTTTTTTACAAACAGTTTGTCTCAAAGGGCATTTCAATGCAAACTTTATATGCATAAATAAGCTGTACAGTTATATAAATATCTATTTTCCTTTTTATTTATTTATTTAATGTATTTATTCATTCATTCATTTCGGACATGTTAGTTAAATCAGACTTCATCACACATCATCTCAGTTTAAGTAATACAGCAACATGGCTGAAAGGGAAAGTGGGAGAAGTAAAGCTTATCTAGTCCCGACCCTGGTACCCTCAGAATACATTCTATTCATCAAAATTTTCTCTTTCGACATTCCAACATAACATGATACAACAGCAGATAGTAGTACAGAGCTGCAGTCCAGTTCAAGACAGTCAAAAAAGATCACTCATAATACGTCTTAATCAGTTTCATGTCGAGGTCTTGCTTCACATTTGTTGACCAGGTGTCTTATCTCTGTGTCCTTCACTGGTGTGAGAAACATTGAGTTTGGGTTGCTGTCTCCACCTTTATAAAGAACCATTTTCTTTAATGCAGCTAATTTATTCCCTTGTTCTGGGAAAGATGTAGGCTACCGGTGTGGGCAGAGTTGTGTTTTTAGAAGTTACGGCAAAGACAACATCTTATTTTTTCCAAAAAACAACAATATTGACCCATAATATTTGTCCACATGATAAAACTGATGCTTATTGTTACAAAAATGACAATAACTCATTTTCGCCAAAAATTGAAGTTACGGTCTTTTGCCTTTGCACGGCAGTATAGGTCCTTGGGTCGTGTGTCTCTGAGCCAGATGTGTGAGTGGTTTGTGGGTGAGAGTCACCGGTAACCCGCTGCTACATCAGCGCTGTCTCACAGAGCAGCAGTGTTTAATAGAATAGATGGAAGAAGAGAAATGGAGCAGTTACATGCTAATCATGTGTATTTTTCCTCCGGGGATCCGCGCGGCTGAAATACTTCGTGTGCTCCAGTGTGTCAAGACTGAGACAGGATTTCTCTCGCACTTGGTGCCCGAGTCTTTCTGCCTGATGCACTCAGCAAAAGTATTAGAGAGAATATTGGAAATTGGACAGAAAGATGAGAAATGTTTCTGTCAACGAGACAGAGCCGGGGTTTCTCATGTTTCCAGGAGCTGCCCCGGTGAAAATGGACCCAGACAGTAAAGATGACGGAGGCAGACGGTAGAGAGAGGCTGGTGAGGCTGCGACCGGAAGCATCATGTTTTCAGATTGTTCCACCTCGGAGCTGTGGTGACAGTGGAAATCAGGTTGAGGATACACTACAGTGTGTGAAGCACATTTTAGATTTATAGCTTCTCTGCAGCACAAGATGAACAACAAAGTTGAACAAAGTGGACAGTTTGTTACCTGGTTGGTTCAGGAAAACAACTGTGAGGTAATGTGCTCACTGAAGGTTATCTGGTCCTTGAAGATAACTGGATTTTAATCTCAAGATTGTGACTTCATTCTTATTGATATTATCACTTCTTGTTTGTCAGTGTGGCCCTAATACTCTTAAAGGGATAGTTCAACATTTTGGAAAATTGGTCCATTGCCATAATCCCTATAGTCATAGCAGTAGGTTCGTTACCTTTAAATGTCGGTGCAAGCTATTTTTAGAACGGTGGAGGAGAGCTGTGAGCTGCTCAGAGCTATGCTATGGAGGCTAATGGGATTTCTTGGGTTCCCTCATCAAACTCATCAAATACACAATCCAACAACTCCAAAACGCTCTGGTGGACAAGTTGTGACCTTCACATTCACCACACTATGAGATAATAACGGAACGTTACGAGACAGAGTTGTTTTAGAGGTAAATTCATGCAAAATCGCTGATGCGCATTCCCATCGGGGGCAGTTTTTCGGCAAGCAGTCTCTGCATTTGCCTCAAAAACAACTCTGTCTCGTAACGTTCTGTTATCTCATAGCGTGGTGAATGTGCAGGTCACAACTTGTCCACCAGAGCGTTTTGGAGTTGTTGGATTGTGTATTTGATGAGTTTGATGAGGGAAACCAAGAAATCCCATTAGCCTCCGTAGTGTAGCTCTAAGCAGCTCGCGGCTCTGCTCCGCCGTTAACCTACTGCTATGACTATAGGGATTTATGGCAATGGGCCAATTTGCCAAAATGTTCATATTGAACTATCCCTTTAACAAAGTGGACAGTTTGTGATGATGACTTCATTCTTATTGATATTATCACTGCTTGTTTGTCAGTGTGGCCTTAATACTCTTTAGTATTGTGTGCACTGTGAAGAGCTCTAAATATACTGCACATCCCACCTGCAGTGGGAGCAGAGGTATCTGAGTGTGCTGCTGCTTACTTTAATTTGCGTTAAGTCACATCTTAATTACTGTTTTCATTGAGTCAGCTTTTAGTTATGAGATAACACTAGACTTCAGATCAGCAGGTACCAATGACGTCCACAGTGACGTCTCAGAGGCTTTAACTGAACCTACAGTGAATATGATAACACAGACTTAGATTCCCTGACACACATTTCTGTGTGATGTTCCAGTCAAAGGAAATTACTGAACATCGTCATGTTTCTAAAAATGCCACCGAATGACAACAGAAAACAGTTTCAGACCCAGAAGAATGCGTAATCAGTGGCCTCCGAGTATTTTATGTGCAAAGCAGATGTTATCTCTCATTTTATTTGCATGCTTTGTCACCCACATGAAAAAAAAACAGAAACAATCCAAAGCCCCGAGAGACAATTTACATTTTTATAGTAAACTGAGTTATGAACTAAACACTCATAGTGATTTAACTTCATGAATAATAAACCAATTAGAATTGCTACTGATGTATTATAGATAGTTTCAAAAGATGGCCCAGCACATTATTAAATGATATGCTAATCAATACTTTACATTACTGTATTATATTGAATATGAATCACACTTACTTGGCGTGCAGCATCTTAAAGAGCTATTAATGGACATGAGCAGCTTTATTCTGGATCCAGTCAGTCACTGGTGGATTCTTCTCACTATGACGTGAATCAGTCGTCACAGTGGGCCTGCTCTGTTTACAGTCTGTGATATAATATAATATCATATCATATAATGTAATATAAATGTAATTTTGTAGGCGGCAGCATCTCTGTAGCACAATAAAGCTTATGGTGCTCACGATGCACAATGTTGTGGCACAAGTTACCTTTATTCAAAAATCTGCAGCTCCTGCAATTTAGATTTTGGACTTTATATTCCTACATATCATATCATATCATATCATATGTCTGCTTGTTGTCCCTGTCCTCACTGATGTCCAGTCAGAAGCAGGTGGAGACCAAACACTGAGCGTGTAAATAGACAATTGCTGTTGTGTTTCAGTCTGTATTGGAGTTCCATGCACCACCCAAATAATCAATAACAGCATTTTAACAAGTATGTTGAAAACTCACTGTAACATTATTGAAAGGGTTGTGTAACTGCACTGTTAACCCTTGGATGCATGAGCTACCAATACCTACACTCTTCCATGAGTGGGGTCAAAAATGACCCCAATTAGAATCAATGCGTTTTTGCAATGAATGTCTTTAATTTTGGTTAAAGATGATGGTTTTCATTATATTTTGGTCAACAAAAGAGTGATTTCATTTTTGACATGTTCATGTATCACTTTTTATTCACATTTGATCACAAAACAATCAATCAGGTATCAAAAATGTCAAAATCCATTGTTTGTGTGTCCGTCTGTCTGTTTGACTATGGAGGATAAACAGAGAACATTCAGTAGGTCCGGGGACCATAACACTGTCCACGCATATACAAACACACAAACATCTTCTCTCTTCTCACTGTGTGCAACAGGATCATTTGTTGGGCAAGGTCCTCAGGAATCCTAGCTGGCCAGCCATGATACTTTAGATGAGAAAACATAAAAAGAACAATGTTTGAATGGCACACAAAACTACTGTATAAACCAATAATATGTAGCTATGTAAGTAAATGTCTGTGCATTTATATAAATACAGTATGTAAAATATAATATGTAATATGTATGTAAATACACAGACATGCATGCGCACACGCACGTGCACACACTATACACATACATCACATCAATAGTCAATAATTGTAGGCCCCTATAACGGGTTAGCTTTTATTACAGGGAAGTTATAGATATATTATGAGTCTCACTCTCTACACAACAAATGCAGTAATGTTAGCTACCTTACTATACTAGCTAACATCAAAGTACTAACATTACTTTGCGGTTAAGCTAAATAATGCCTACTTTGTAACAACAACTACTTTGTAACAACAAAGTAGGCTAATTTGATGACAATAATACTAACGTTATACTCTATCACAGAAAAGTCACGGATGTAGAAAATAAGTTCATGAATGAAGATAATACTTACATGTATGTTGCTGTGTAAAAATGACCTCCTGGGTGGTGAGACTGCTGACATTAGATGTGTAAGTGGGACAGTAACAGTATACTGACAGTCAGTGTTGATAAGAATCAAAGGTTCCTTGGAAATTCCATAGGAAATGCTTGGGGTCATTTTTGACCCCGCTTATGGAAGAGTGGGGTAGTGATACAAAAACTGCAATTTCTTAAAATTAATGAAATATTTTTTTTAAATACAAATGGCCTCATGTCACAAACATGTTTTATGAGGAATACCTGGAATATGAAATTATAATTACTTTTAATTTCAAAGATATTGAAGAATAACAAGCCATGGGGTCATTTTTGACCCCACTTATGCATCTAAGGGAAAACAAGCTATAGGGCTGACTGCTGGTTGGAAATTCACAGGTTTTGTACATCCAAGCATTCATCCTGACCCTGTGAGACAATAATTACATGTTACAGCAAAAACACAACTTAGTAGCCTAGTAATTATGTCCAATCCATGTTGTTCCACTAATAATCCACTCTCCTTCCAAAGGTGAAAGCTAGAACCATATAACACTTTTTTTTTTTTTTATTATGTTAGAATCCAAAGTCAATAATGATGCTGAAACACACTCACAACATTATTAGGATGAGGAACAATGCACACCGTAATTGGAGGTGCTGGCGATAGATAAAGTTGAGAAAAGAAGAACGCCACACACTCAGCTCCAGTTGCAAGAGATTTATTGACAACGTATTGACAACCGACTTGACAAAGGCCTTGTCTGGCCCAACGTTGTCAATAAATCTCTTGCAACTGGAGCTGAGTGTGCGGCGTGCCGTGTTCCTCTTTTCTCACACACTCACAACATAACAGTACCAATAACATTGTTGCAGCAAAGTGAAGAAATTGCTTCTATGGAAAACATTTGAACACCTGAACAGTGCCATCCAATCCTTCAGTCTCATCTGTACCAGACCAGTTCAAAGTGACATGATCATCACCACCAGGAACAATGTGAAAAAGGCCTAGCAGCAGATCACACCCTGAAAACTCCTCTCACTCGCTGAAGGATGGCTGACGTGGGTTCACAGAGGTGCACAGCAGTGACGACAGGGCTGTGAGACTGTCAGGTCCAGGACCTGTCTGAGACTGAGCTCTGTCCAGTTGTATCTGAGGAACTAGTTTTAATGCTCCTCACTAACCACTCAGTGTTACACTGCAAAAACTCAAAATCTTACCAAGAATATTTGTCTTATTTCTAGTCAAAACAAATCTTATTATACTTAAAATAAGACTCATCACATTAAAAAGTAGCTTGTTTGTAGCTTTGTTGACTCTTTCAAGCAAGTTTTTCTTTCTTATTACAAGCACAAAAAACTTGCTTTCACAAGCAGATTTTTCTACTTATTTCAAGTGAAAATTAGTTTGAAACAAGTGAAAATGATCTAAAAACAAATAAATTTTTAGGTGATGAGTCTTATTTTAAGTGGAAAGAGATACGTTTTGACTAGAATTGAGACATTTTGACAAGAAATAAGACAAATATTCTTGGAAAGATTTTGAGTTTTTGCAGTGTACTTCTGACACATTCACCACTAAGAGGCAATACACTTAATCTGTGTGTGTGTGTGTGTGTGTGTGTGTGTGTGTGTGTGTGTGTGTGTGTGTGTGTGTGTGTGTGTGTGTGTGTGTGTGTGTCGACAAGTCAGGGTTTTAAATGAGTCTTATGAAAATTAGCCAATTAAAATGTGACTTTACCTTCACTAGCCTACTGTGCAAGAATTAGGATTTGGTCCATCAACATTTAAACAGTAGGTGGCGCTAATTCTGCAGTCAGGTGCTACCGTGCTACTATTCACAGTAGCACCAACAGAGATGTTGGGATGTTCTCTTTACTTGTGTTGTATTATTAACTGCAGGCAGGGCCGGCCCGTGGCATAGGCCGTATAGGCAAATGCTAAGGGCGCCGTCCATCCAGGGGGCGCCAGCGCCACAAATGGGAAAGAAAAAAAAGTGGAACTTTCACTATTTTTATAACTAGTTGGTACTATTATTTCTTAATACAAAAAATAATCCCACGTTAATTTAAATGCAAAACAATACCTATTAAAAAGTAATAATATAATATGTTACAACATTACTTGCTAAGTCGCCCCCCCCTCTCTCCCCCACATGCCCATTGGTACTGCCCTCCGCTCTCCCCGCAGTCACACACACAGCAGAGGTACCTCTGCAGTAGGAATGCTTTCAAGCCGTTTTCTTGTTAGAAACGCCACATTTTTAATTAGATGTGTGGATACTTGGTTCATTAATCCTCAAAGTCGGCGCAAATGCCAGCTCGTTTGCGCGACCGTCTCGATATGTTTTTGTTTATATTTCGGTCATTTTACGCCGCCCTTGACGACCTGTCAATCAAAAGAACAGCTGTGAAGCGCTTCGAACCCGCAGAATCGATAGGAGAGAGAGAGAAGCAGTGAGGAGGATGAAGGTGCTTCAGAGGCTGAAAGTTCTGACTCATTTGATGAGGAAGATATTGAAAAAAGAAGAGAGTTGAGACTTCAGATTTTTTTTTTTTTACCTCTCAAACAGCACCACAGTGACAACACATATAGGGTACATTATATAGGTTAAATATTGTACATTTTGTGTTTTTTGTCTGTTTAGTTGATATTTTGTTTGGAGAAAAAAAAGGGAATTTCTCATTTAGGGCTACACACACCTCATAAAGTTTGAAATGTAATGTTAAGTCAATATTTAGCTTCTTTATTTTACATTTGAGACATTTGGTGAAAATAGAATGACAGATAACATTTATGCTCAAAAAGCAATTTCACAAAATTTCATCTATCATCTATTAGCCTTTATACAGTATATTCCACTGCTTTTGTGAAGCTAAGACTTTCGTATACCCATTTCAAGCACCACAACAGTTTCTTCTGGGAGTAATCTCGCCTAGGGCACCAAAATGGCTAGAGCCGGGCCTGACTGCAGGTGAAGTTTCTGTGTGTATATTCACCTAATTTATAATCATTAGATAGCCAGGTTAACCAGATAGCATTGCACTTGCTTTAGGCCAACAGAGCGGGGCAGCTAGAAAGCTAAAACCACCAAAATAAAGTCATCCATCAAATCAGATTTTTTTTTTAATTGTCTCTGGGCAGAGAAAATGTTAGCTGGCTCAGCCTTTGGGCAGGAGTTTAACAGTAAACAAGCAACAAACATCCCTAAACCCCCAGAGAGAAGTTGAAAAAATTGCTTGGAAGAAGCAAAGAAGAAGTAGTTGCACAACCGTCTGACTGTCAAACTTCACACGGCAATATTCACTTCTTCTTATTAAAAAATTTGGACCCTACAGAATAAATATATAGCCTATATAGGAACAGATACACATTTGTCCTTGACTATAAACAGCGTTTTTCAACCAGCGGTACTCAGACCCCTAGTGGTACTTGGTGTAATTGCAAGGGGTAACTAAAAATGATAAAATATCATTTTATTGAGTGACCTTTGCAGACATTTATCAATTTACTAAAGCAGTGACCGAAGCCATCATTATTTCAGAAGCTAAGCTCGTTGGTATTTCCCCAGTCCCATATGTTTTGATGGGAAATTAGAGCTGCAACAATTAATTGATTAATCGAACAATAATCAATTATTAAATTAATCATAATCTATTTTGATAATCGAAGAATTGTTTTGAGTGGGGTTTTTTTTAAAGAAAAAAAGTCAAAATTCTCTGATTTCAGCTTCTTTTTTGTTTTTATGAACACAAATGACTTATTGATGGAAAAATCACAACATCTAATGCATCACCTCGCAGCTTCCATTGCAATTACAACTAAATGCATCACATCAATGCATCATAGTGGTAAGTGATGGAAAGCTCAATGACAGAGAGCTGCACGCTGGATGTCAAATAACGTTACCGCCTCCTGATTGGTCCGAAACGTGCCGGATGTTTTTTTTTTCTGCGTCTCCTGCAGTGGAGGCTTTACTGACATTTAAGTCAAATGATTTCTGTATGTCATCATTTATTCACTGAATCTGCCTCCACTGCACTTCATCATATTTTATACATCAACTTTTCCTCCTCTTCCAAACCATTTTTTCTTATGTGCAAATTGAAAATGTGCATCACAACCAGCTGCATGGAAACAGTTGCTTTTCTTTTCTTTTTTTTTTAAAGCAATTTTATCATCATACACCACAGTGTACAGTAGTTTGGTGTCTCTAGGGTCAGGTAGTGAGTGTCCCCTTTGTCATCCTCTTCCTCCATGACCTTTGACCTCTTGCTGTGGAGGCTGAGTGTTTTGGGTCTGGTGTTCACAGTTGGCTGATGTTGTCCCGGTGATGTCACGGCAGTCGTGGTGATGATGGTACAGGGGCGATGCTGGTCGGTGCTGACTCCTGGTGACTAAAAGGCTCTGGCTAATGATCTGGAAGAGTCCCACTGGGATGCTGTGACATTTTCAGAAATCCTGGACATGGCGTCCTATCAGTGGGAAGACTCCGCTGATCAGAATCAAAGACTGATACAGAAACAGACTGACTGTCAGCCGGCTCACTGAGTTCACACTCACTGTTACTGCTACTGGTTAAATAAACAGCTATACAGACCAGTACCAGTTTTAATTAATACATACTTCTCCTCTCCTCTCCTCACCTCCCCTCTTGTCTTGTCTTGTCTCCTCTCCTCTCCTCACCCCCCCTCTTGTCTCCTCTCCCTTCCTCCCATTTTGTCTTCTCTCCTCTCCGCCCCTCTTCTCTGCTCCCTTCTCCTCTCCTCTCCTCTCCCCTCCTCTCCTCTCCTCTCCTCTCCTCTCCTCTCCTCTCCTCTCCTCTCCTCTCCTCTCCTCTCCTCTCCTCTCCTCTCCTCTCCTCTCCCTTCCTCCCATTTTGTCTTCTCTCCTCTCCGCCCCTCTTCTCTGCTCCCTTCTCCTCTCCTCTCCTCTCCCCTCCTCTCCTCTCCTCTCCTCTCCTCTCCTCCCCTCTTGTCTCCTCTCCCTTCCTCCCATTTTGTCTTCTCTCCTCTCCGCCCCTCTTCTCTGCTCCCTTCTCCTCTCCTCTCCTCTCCTCTCCTCTCCTCTCCTCTCCTCTCCTCTCCTCTCCTCTCCTCTCCTCTCCTCTCCTCTCCTCACCTCCCCTCTTGTCTTGTCTCCTCTTCCCTCCTCCTCTCTTGTCTTCTTGTCTTGTCTCCTCTCCCTTCCTCTCCTCTCCTCTCCTCTTCCTCTCCTCTCAGGTTGTTTTTAGAAAGCACTCTCATGACTCTCTGCTGTTACACAACATGCCAGCTTCAAGTGCTGCAGCAATCGCGCACACGTTTGACCTGCACCACTTGATTTTTACTTCCTCTATCGGTTCAGACGCACTCGCGCACACATAAGACGCACTGGAACACTAATGCATATTCAAAGCAATGTTTCCCCCCTAAGACTGGCCTGGGGAAGTGGGGGGAGGAGAGAGAGGAGAGGGGTTTGTCTGTGAGGAGCGGTGCTGTGTGTGCTCAAGTCCCCGAGCACACTGTGAATGGTTAAGTTGTGGCTTGTTAGGTTATGTGGGTTATGTAACCACTGTCCCACATGAGTGGGGCTCCAACTGATCACATGTTACATTGACCAGGAACAGTTTGGTCATGTTGATGATATTCTGAGCTCTAACAGGCTGCCTGATGGTTTTCTGTGGAAAAGCATCACAGAGGAAGAGACATCTGTCACGGTTTGTCTCTGGTTTCCTGTTCCGTCTTGTTTTATTGTGAAATTCCCTGTGTCTTGTCTTCCTGTCGTGTGCTCGCCCTCTGGTGATTACCTCATGTGTCTCACCTGTGTTAATTACCCATTGTGCTTTGTTGGTTGGTCTGTGTTCAAGTCTGCGTTCATACCGTGTTCCTGCGTGTTCCTCATTTCCTTCCTGCATGTTCTTTGTGTTCCCCCATTAGTTGGGTTAGGGTTAGGGTTAGGGTTAGGGTTAGAGTTTATTTCCATCAGCAACACATCAGAAAAATAACAAAACAAAACACATCCCTCCAAAAGAAGGGGTACATGAGGCTAACCCAAAGGGTTAAAGGGATAGTTCAACATTTTGGCAAATTGGCCCATAACCATAATCCCTATAGTCATAGCACTAGGTTTGTTACCTTTATTTGTCGGTGCAAGCTATTTTTAGAACGGTGGAGCAGAGCCGTGAGCTGCTCAGAGCTACGCTACGGAGGCTAATGGGATTTCTTGGTTTCCCTCATCAAACTCATCAAATACACAACCCAACAACTCCAAAACGCTCTGGTGGACAAGTTGTGACCTGCACATTCACCACGCTATGAGATAATAATGGAACGTTACGAGACGGAGTTGAACGCTCTTGCCCCATTGCAGACAGACTGAAGTCCACACCAGAGCAGACGAGCGATCAAAACAACAGACTGTACTCAGTAGAGAGTGACTGTCCTGGTAGAGATTAACAGGTAGCCTACAGTGGCATGCAAAAGTTTGTGCACCCCGGGTCAAAATCTCTGTTAATGTGAACAGTTTAGCAATTGGAAGATGAAATGATCTCCAAAAGGCATAGGCAAGTTAAACATGAAACAAAACAAAGCAGCAGCCTGCAAAAGAATGAGAAACCCAGGAGACTTGAGCTCTCAGATAACTTTGACCAAGGTAGGTATCAGACAAGATATTTACTGATAGGTTCGAAAGCGGGGGGTGCTACGAGGTACTAACTGCAGGGCCTTTTCCTTTTCTCTCAGTTTGAAAATGTAAAAGATGAAAATAAAAAATATGTAAATATTTTTCTAAATGTAAAGGGAATGTGTCATGTTTTACTTTATGCCTTTTGGAGATCATTTCATCTTCCACTTGTTTAACTGTTCACATTAACAGAAACTTTGACCAGGGGTGCCCAAACTTTTGCATGTACACTGTACATTATAACACAATTATTACACACAGCAAATGCCTCAATCTGAGGTGAGTGACTACATGCAAAAACACAAAGTTTATACTGTTTATACTGTACACTATATATGTTTAGTGGTGTGTCATAAGGATTCCAGTCATGTACCATAGATATTTGATTGTTTTTTGAGTGTTTGTTGTGGTTGAAAGAATTGCAACCATAGGTTAGCGTTGTCGCTATCCCTTGTGCCGTCTAGCCATGGTGTAACTCCGGTTTGCCTGCATCAATTTTAGTCACGTTTTTTGCTCCCCCCAACACTGGGTGACCATCAGGACAACGATTTAGGGGTCAAAAATGACTGGAATTCTCCTTTAATAGGTGATAAAAACCAATCTAATAGAAGTTGGGCTTAAATCTACCTCTGTCCTTCCTCTTTCTTTCCCTCTGTCCTCCTCTCGCCTTGCTCTGCCACGTGCCACTTTATCTGTCATTACAAATTAAAAGTCCTCTGCAGAGCTGTGTAATAGCGACATCTATACCCCTAACACTGCAGCAAGTATTTATACACTGTAAATCTTCATTACTGTCTGCCCACTTAGTCTGCGCTCTGCTGCACCACAAGTAGAGACTGTTTGTGCTCTGTACCTCCGTAATCTCATATCCATCAGGCCCTCGGCGCTCACTGTAACACCACCTGGAAAGACTGAACACGGAGCAGCAGAGCACGCCGCCGACCAACCATCGGGTGATTTATTCGCCCAAACAGCCGACAGTCCACACACAGAGGGAAAACATGAAGTGACTGTGAAGCTTGTGTGACATCAGCAGCAGCCCACGTTACCGCAACAGGGATGTTTCTATTTTTATGAAAGGTTATTAAACCAGTCACCAGTAATGCAACGTATCAAGTACATAATTAATTTACACGAATACAAGTACTAACCGTTAGCTAAATACCTCCCGTCCTCCCGTAGTTCCTATCAGAACCTTGGCGTAGGTCTTCAGACCCCGGGGATGTGTTTGCCCGAACACACTGGAGAGGACACAGGGAAAGACATGAGCTTCTCCCCCAGTACGTTATATCACACCTATACTGTTGCACTTCTATTGCACCATTTACTGCAGAGAGAGTACGTTTCACGGTCGTTAACCAATCAGTGATCGGTTCACATTTGTGTCACCAGCGCTGTGTCTTACAGGCAAATGTCAATCAAACATAGAGCAGCCAATGCAACACATGGCACCGCAAAATGTTAAAGGGGACATATTATGGAAATATCACTTTTTGAAGGCTCTTTAATATATATTTAGGTGTTTGTCCTTCTGGCTCCCAAAATGTGAGAATTGACAAAAAAAATCTGTAATTTTCAGCCTCCAGATTGAAATCAATGTGGTTTTACGAGCTGTTCCCTCAGTTGTCTGGCAGTGATGTTATTAGTTTTCAATTTTGCATAACCCCACCCCTACCTGGTACCAGTAGAAGGGGTGGGGCAAGCAGTGGCTCATTTGCATTTAAAGGGACAGGCACTGAAATCAGCCATTCTGAACAGGGCTGTTTAGAGAGCTGTGATGTTTGATCCTTGGGGGATTTTGACCAAAGCATGTCACAGACATGTCTTTAAGACACCTGGGAACTATTTTAATTTGTGGAAAAAGGGGCAGAATATGTCTCCTTTAAGATATTCGATGAGTACTCGATAAATGATAGATAAACTGCGTTTTGTGTGCAGCAGTCAGTATCTTCAGTGCAGAGTGGTGGACAAGTGTTAATGTGCCTAGATGAAGTGTCGACAGTTTATGAACACTGGGGGAATTTGTTCTTTGCTGCTAATGAAGGAGCTCTTTGTCACAGGCTCATTTGCAGATCCATAATGCAGCATCACTGAACCAGACAGAATGGACAGTTATTTTATTAGATTTAACTCATCTAGGCTTATTATAGCTTAGTTTACCTTATCTCAGCTTATCTTGAATTGATAATATTTAGCTTTTCTATATTAAAATGTGTAAAACAACTAAACATATGTTCTACAGTACGTATATGGATCTTACAGTATCCCAATGTTTCTGTCCGTTTCATTAGTCGCCTGTTTATGACATCATGCCCTCTATGATCATGTGTCTCACAGATGCTCAACATTGACTTTGATCTAGTTTTAAGCCTCATAGACTTTTATGTCTGTGTATTTGGAGCAGATGAGTCTGGATGTGAAGTTCTCAGAGAAACAAGCTGAGAAGATGTTAGAGCTCAGCTCCAGCTGCTGGAGACGTCCAGCTGTGTCCACTGAAGAGCATCAGTGACTCAGTCAAACTGTTTTATTTTAGTGTTTCTACTGGTTTTAATCTCCCGGTGTGTTTGTAATGGAGAGGAGGTCCATGTTCTTACTGGCTAACAACATTTTGAAATAAGAAAAAGAAAATCTGTCGGTTACTGTCTTGATTTAGAGAGTTTTTTTTAGGGTTTCATAGTAAATCCTGGGTGGTAGAAATAAAAAAGAGGAAGACTGTTGTCGCATAAGACATTGTCAGATGGTCCATCAGTGGACACAATTGCAGCCAGAGAGTTTCCTATGGTCCTTTTCCATTAACATCAGAAAAGCTCCTGGATCCATAATAAGATACTCTGAATATATAGATTAATGCGTATTTCTAAAATTATATTACCATGGTAATAACGGCAGCGCTGATGGTGACGGTCTGACTCGAAGGCTGAATGTGAAACTCAATGACCCCACTCTGGTTTTCAGTGGATGTGAGCGAAGCAGTCAGAACTGGGACACCGTGAGGCGCTTGAGTGGCAGGTTAACAAGTCTTATCTGTAGACTTAGAAAGGCCTGAACCAACACACACACACACATACACACATACACACAGTGAGAGATGTGTCAGGTCCATCTGTCCGCGAACAGGCTGCAGCTTTTAATGCCCTCGGCCCAGATTTAATTTTCAAATTCTTTATTGACAACGGAACTTCATTTCACGGCCCATTAGCATGCTGCTAAACGACCGCCATGTGTTGGTTTTATTGAGGCAATGGAGGAAGAGCAACAATGGAAGCGAATGAGGGAGGCTGACCGAGAGAGAGAGAGAGAGAGAGAGAGGCGCACACGCACAGAAATGTAGGCCACAGACAGAATAAAAGTAGAAATGAATTCACTTCATTAACCGAGCTCTCGCCTCAGGTCTGCAGAGGTACAGTCGGAGGAGCTGAGTCGCCAGGAGCAACACAGTGAGCTGCTCAGGCGATGTCCATGGTGCAATCCAGTCTCTCCCGATGCAACCGCACTGTGGAACTATAAGTTTAATCTGCACATAAAAAGCTGGTGTGTTCCTACCTTTAAAGGCACTTAACCTGCTCTCAGAGTTTATCGTAGGCAATGAAACTAAAGTCGAGCTCCGCTGCAGCAGGAATCAAAAGTTTGTGTGTGCGGTGTGAAATCTATCATTGTTTTCTCCACACGTTACTGTGACAATGCTTTTATTTTATTTAGCTTTACGACTCGGTACGACAAATTCTGTTTGAGGGAGAAGGCCCTGCCTCCTGTGATATTGAGCAGAACCATTGATTGTGAATGCTTTGAAATTGTGAGCCCCGCTGCTGCTGCTGCTGCTGCGGGCATGTGTATGTTGTAGCCATGTAATGTCATGCTTTATTGGGTTTAGAGTTCTCAACAGGCCTGAAAATTAAAACCAGACCCGGCTCGGCTCAACAGGCGGGTGTTGAATCCCGGACCCAACGCGCTCCGACTGAGTAGGTTTAATTAAAAAAGAAAAAGAAAGGAAGCCCGAGGCCAGACCAGACTCATTTGTATATATTTTCGGGCCGGGTTTGGGCCAAGAATACAAACGAACCAGTGTGTACAGGCGGGTTAGTCAAGCTGTCCCACTCGATTTGGGTTTAGAGGGCCTGATCATGTGCCCCACCCTCCAGCCTGCTAAGCTAAAGGGAAACTTAAAGGGATAGTTCACCCAAAATTGAAATTTATTTAAAAATAAATTCATTATCTACTCACCCTCATCTCGACTAAGGGCTGGGAGAAGTTTCAGAGTTATCCGTGGCTTCTCTGAGTTACAGGGGGTCTCGGCGTAGCAGTGCATGTCCATATAACGGTTGCAAATGGATACCAAATGTCTTCATAACAAAAAGACACACCAAAAAACATCCAAATACCTCCATGCTTGTTTTGTAGCGGAAGCTTCTCGAAGCTCCTCTTCCCGGTTCGTCAAATTTGGACGAACTGGGAAGAGGACAGACCCTGGTTCGTCCAAATGTGACGAACCGGGAAGAGGAGCTTCCGCTACAAACAAGCTTGAAATATAGACTAATTTAATTTTTTTTCGGGACAATTTTGCATTTCGGGGCTTCAATACAAGATGGACATACAAAGCATACATACGAGCAGCATGGAGGTATTTGGATGTTTTTTGGCGTGTCTTTTTGTTACGAAGACAGTTGGTATCCATTTGCAACCGTTATATGGACATGCACTGCTACGCCGAGACCCCCTGTAACTCAGAGAAGCCGCGGATAACTCTGAAACTTCTCCCAGCCCTTAGTCCACATGAGGGTGAGTAGATAATGAGTGCAATTTCAATTTTGGGTGAACTATCCCTTTAACGTGAGACACTGTAGGGTAAACATGTAAACTAACAGATATCACCAATGAAACTTCCCAAGTTCATCACTTACATTAAGTTACAAGTTTTGTCAAGTTTTATGTTTAAATACCTAAATTAGGCAATATCTAATTAAATATGCGCTAATTTGCATACATTTCCAGAACTGAAATCTGAACAATGGATAAGCCACTTTCAAAATTCTTGTTTTATTTTGTTGACATATTAAAGTCAAAAGTTTTAGAGAAGGGATTTTGGATATCTCTTTGTATCACTCTGTAAATGAGAGAGAGAAAAAAAATCAATTTTCGCCATGTTTTTATGAATAAAATGTTGTATAAATCAGGCTGTGAATGATATATCAACAAACCCCTCAGTAAAAACCTTTGGTGGCTGATACAGTGTAGTAGGAGGCCAAAAAAAAGAGTGGTTGGTTCCTCCTCTGAAAAATTTTTACTATAGAAAAACTTTTCCATTCTATTTCTGGTGCCTTTCAATCAAGCTTCAATTAAGCTCAATGCTCCAGAAAGACTTAATAATGCCTTTAAAAGCCATGCACGGCTGAATACATTTTGAAAAATTCATCTTAAACTAACCAAGCTTAGATATAGTGACAGTATGTGAGCAGACAGCCAGATCCACCCACCTGGGTAGCTTATGTCAGAACAGTGTCTGTGCAGCAGGTGAGAGCAGAGAAAACATGGAGTTTTATTTCTATAGACTCTGAATAAGGAAGACAAGTGGAATGGATCTGAGAGGTGTGAGAGAGCAGGAGAGTGACGGTGCTCTGGAAGTACCAGCCAGATGCACTGAATTAAGTGGGTCCAATATTATTGGTCTCAAATGGGTCATGATCCTGTCTGGACTAACAGGGTTTTATCAGTTTTATTTAGCTCTGCCCCCCCCATCCTCACAAGTTGACAGGATTGGCTCATCAGGTTTGTAATGTATGAATCTCTGACTGTGACTGGTTCAGGTTAAACTCAATCAGAGGATCTTTAAAGGTTTGTATGCAGCGTTCAGACTGACACTGGGCTGTTTCCCATTAGCATACAATGTTTGTGTGTGTTATTCAGTGCAGTTACTGTATGTTAGTGTGCAGCGCTTCAGGCTAACTATTTTTACGAGGAGCACAGTGGGCCCTAATTTGAAATTTTTGGAGCACAAAAAAATAAAAATTGGGGGCGCACAAATCGATTCGCAAAGGCAAATACTCATATTTCCTTTTTATTCATGATCCTCACACACATTGGCCTGACACCTGTAACGACAGATCTCAGATTCTTTGAGTCACTCCTTCCACATTTCACCAGTGTTAAAAAAAAAACAAATAACAAAACAGCAAATTTACTGGTTGCACCTGCCCAAGTTGATGAAAAATGTACTTGCACCCCCCATTTAGGGGCAGTCTGGATCTCTGGTGTGTGATGGTGTTGGGAGGGATGGGGTGGGGGGGTCGTTGCTGCGTGTTCAGCATAGTAACAACCCTGCACTCTTAGAAATACAAGTTCTAAGTAGAACCATATAAGGTTCTTCGGCTTGTCCTCATAGGAGAACCCTTTTTGGCTCCAGGTAGAACCTTTTATAAAGGTTCCACCTGGAACCCTTTTGGAGGGTTCGACCTAGAACCCAACTTAAAGGGTTATACCTAGAACCATCTGTCAAAGGTTACACCTAGAACACCCAATGAGAGGTTCTACAAAAAACCCTTTTATGGTGTATTGGTTTCACCCAGAACCCTTACTGGGGGTTCCATCCAGAAACTATCCGACTTCTTACGGTTTCATCTAGCACCCACACAGGGAGTTCTACCGAGAACCCTTGAAATACCCTTTTCTTTGGGGAAAGGGTTTTTAAAGGTTCTCTGGATCAAAATTGTTCTTACTGGAACCCTTATTGTTACCAAGAACCCTTGAAAAACCCTTTCTTCAGGAAATGGTTTTTCAGAAGCAATTGGTTCCAGGTAGAACCTCAGCCCGTGTAGAAGAACCCTTTTGGAACTCTTATTTCTAAGAGTGTGTGATAGAAGCTGTTTTTCAGTCTCGCTGTGTCCTATAACACTTGTCAGACGGCAAGAGGGTGAAAAGCACCTCTGTCGATGGTTGTGGGTTTTTTTTTCTTTCTGTAACATGACATGTTTTACCTCTGTCTGGCTGATGCTGAAGTGTGACGTGTGTTTCCTCCAGGTATTTCCACACCATCTACCTGGGCATCCGGAGCCGTCAGAGCGCCGAGACGGAGCGCTGGCGTTACCACTGGAGGATGGTCTATGAGTTTGCGGACGTGAGCATGCTGCATCTACTGGCCACCTTTCTGGAGAGCGCTCCACAGCTGGTGCTGCAGCTGTGCATCATCATACAGACACACAAGCTGCAGGCCGTGCAGGGTAACACACACACGCACACACACATGTTTGTCTTGCTGCTATACACTGCTTTCCATAACCTGCAGCCGTCATTGTTCATGGCTGTAACTGCACCCGTATTATTAATTCTTTTAAATATAGAACAATGTAAATGAGCAGATCAGTACATTGATTTCTAAACTTTGACAAGTCTTTGATTTGCATTTTACAGATTAAAATCTTTATTTCATGTAGAGCAGTGGTTCTCAAAGTGGGGTCTGTAGACCCCAGGGGTCATTGAGAGGGTTCAAAGGGGTCCCAAATTTTACCACTTTTTATTATTATTACTTTTTTTTTGAAATTTTACCACATTTTCTAGATTCTTTTTTTTTTTTTTACTTTTTTTTTTTCTTTTCTTTTTTTGAGAAATATTACCAGTTTCTTCTAGAATTGTTTAAAACTTTTTTGAGAAATTTTACCACTTTTTTCTAGGATTGTTTTTGAGAATTTTTTTTTCTTTTTGAAACCTTACCACTTTTTTCTCGAATTTTTAAAAAACCTTTTTTTGAGAATTTTAACCACTTATTTCTAGAAATATTTTAATGTTTTTGGAGAAATTGTACCACTTTTTCCCAGAAATGTCCCTACAAATTCACGCCATTGGCCCTAATTTGAACATATACATTGACTAAAAAAGTAATGTTCTTCAGTCTCAGAACAAATATTTGTGCATTTCTGGTGTTGACTTCAACATTTTGTCCAATGGGGGTCTGTGGTCTAATTTGTGTCAATTCAGGGGTCCTTGATGTAAAAAAAAGTTTGAGAACCACTGGTATACAGCACTTTTACAAAGTCCAAAGATTCAAAGCTTTTAACAAATAAGGCAGAGAAAAGTAAAGTTGGTAAAAGAGGACTTAAAGGAGGTCACAGGCTCGGTCGACACAGTTTCCTGAGGCGGATCGCTCCAGAGCCTCGGGGCCGCCACTGCAAACGCTCTGTCGCCTCTCATTCCTGTGAAAGACGGCTCTCGGTGCGGGTTCAGAGTCTGGCGATGAGTGTCTGCAGCTCATGTGTTGTCAAACTGATGAAGATGTTTTCTGAGTTTGTTTGTGTTTAAGTCAGAGTGCACTGAGCTCTCAGGGTTCATCGCACCTGTCCCACCTGTCCCATCTGTCTCACCTGTTTTATCTATTTCACCCACTTCACCTGTGCAACTAGACCCAGACTAAATGTTTTCCTACACTGGGATCGACATCATGTATTGGCGCCACCTCAGTAACATTTCTTCCAAATATTCTTATTGAAAAAACAAAACAGTCTGCCTTTTTAAAACAAACAGTGTCATGCATCATGAAACTATCACAGTGTGTAAATAGTAAATATCTTGTCTGATACCTGGCTCAAAGTTATCTGAGAGCTCAAGTCTCCTGGGTTTCTCATTCTTTTGCAGGCTGCTGCTTTGTTTCCATTTTTCACTCTGAAACTGTAGAAAACAAAAATAATACACTGATATTCCTGAAAATATTGCAAAAGAGTGTTTCATGTTTAACTTTATGCCTTTTGGAGATCATTTCATCTTCCACTTGGTGCCCAAACGTTTGCATGCCACTGTATGCATACATACTTACAAAAACATATCAAAATGGCAAATAAAAGAGCTGTCTCCGATTAGAATGTCATCATGACCAGTACGTATACAACTGTTTATTATGCATTATCATGTACAGCAACTGGGCAGTACCTCTAAGTTTGTGAAATTAGAAATAAAGGGTTGCAATTTGTGGAAAAACCTTGTCCGTACATCCTCTCAACGTACTGCATATTTAATATTCTAAAGTTTTAGAAAAAACATGGTGTTTTCAAGCCGGAAGGATATTTAAAATAATACATTTAATTTTAACGCACTTTTTCAAGTGCTCATAGATAAGTACAATGTACAATATCAAAAAATATTATGAGAATTAGTTAGTTAGTTAGTTAGTTACCTTAAACTCGTTAGCACACTGAGGTAAGCCTCGTTTACAGTGCAGACAAAAGTGCAAAGCAAAACAAACAAAATACAGAACAGATATACACAATAAAATACAGTAAAGCACAGAACAGAAAGGATCAGAGAAAACAATTACAAACGGAGGACAGGGAATTAGTAATTAGTGATTGAAGTGATTCAATGGGACAAGTGAGTTTAACTTTAGAGTTAGCTGTAGATGATTAAATAAAACTCGACTCGAAGATAGAAGAACAGAAATTAGACACATTTAATTACACATTAAAAGCCAGTTTAAAAGGTGGGTTTTTAGAAGGGATTTGAAGGTGTGGAGGTCTGTACAGTCTTTGATGAGTTTAGGGAGTGAATTCCAGAGAGTGGGTGGGGCTGCAGTAATGGAAAAGGCTTTGCAGGCTTCCAATGCAACAGTAAAGAATGATAAATAACATGTTTTATGTGTGTGTGCTGTAGGAATGACAGCGGCGGCTTCCCTGGTCTCTCTGGCCTGGGCCCTGGCCTCCTACCAGAAGGCCCTGCGAGAGTCCCGGGACGACAAGAAGCCCATCAGCTACCTGGCCGTCATCATCCAGTTCTGCTGGCACTTCTTCACCATCGCAGCTCGGGTCATCACCTTCGCCCTGTTCGCCTCCGTGTTCCAGCTCTACTTCGGCATCTTCATCGTGCTGCACTGGTGCATCATGACCTTCTGGATCGTCCACTGTGAGACGGACTTCTGCATCAGCAAGTGGGAGGAGATCGTGTTTGACATGGTGGTCGGCATCATCTACATTTTTTCCTGGTTTAACGTCAAGGAAGGGAGGACAAGGTGAGTGTTCAGAGTGATGCACCTTGAATAACAATCTGTCTCAGTCACTTCACTGTTTCCAATCAAACCTTTAATAAACGTAAAGCAGAAGTAAGCGGAATGTTTGTGTTAATATAAGTCTTAAATAGTTATATCTTCCGACAGCAATCACTTACATAGAGTGTTTGGTCTGAAACACGGGTCTGTCAGTCACTCTGCTCTGCTGTAAGCCGAGGAGAAAACTTCTTGTATAGAGCTCCGGACCCCACGTGACCTCCAGCGTTCGAGACGCCATTTTGGCAGGAAACTGGCCAGCGCCGAAGCATTGACTGTAAGTGCCGAAGCAGTCTGAGTTCACATGATCTCACTTTAATTCCAACGAAATTGACTTTATATTAAAAAAACTAAATGGATTAAATATTACCGACCCTTATAATTCCCCCGGGGTGGTTTTCAAAAGTATCTCCGCCGAACAGGACGTCCCAGACCTGCAGTATCCGGACATAGCCTACAACTTCCTGATCAACTAGGCTACTCTACAAGCATACAAAAGCCGGCTTTTTGCTCTTTGTGCTCCACAAAATGACACAAACAGTAAAGACGGTGACAAAAAGAAAAGAAAGAGGCAAACACATAAGCTGTGAGTCTCCTTCGCCTCCAGCCTTTCCAAGCTGACCCAGAGCCGGTCGCGGCGCACCGCCGCATCCGCCGTGGGTTGATCAGCACCGGGGAGAGCTCCCGGCACCCCGGACAGCTACGAGCTAACGTTAGCCATGCTACACTGCATTAACTGGGATGATACGACACTTACCCTTCCAGTGAGGATACAGCAGGTTTTTGCTGGTAGATTCCACAGCTGGACGTTCATCACAAAGCCAGACTGCGTCCACCTGTAACCCTCCAGGCTTTTGTATGCTTTTAGAGCAGGGCGATGCAAAGTTGGTCAGCTAGCCTAGCTGTGTCCGGATACTGCAGGTCTGGGACGTCCGCCAGCGGCCGGAGATACTTTTGAAAAGCACCCCGGGGGCATTATAAGGGTCGGTAATATTTAATCTATTTAGTGTTTTATATATAAAGTCCACTGTCGTTGGAATTAAAGTAAGATGTGAACTCAGACAGCTTAAAATCTTCGGCGCTGGCCATTTTACTGCCTAAATGTTATGCAGCTGTTCTCCTGGTCCACCGTGATCCACGTTTGCCCTCCTCCTGCACTATGTACCATGTACAATCACATTGTTTACGTTATGTGTTTTTAGGGCCCGACCGATTTATCGGCGAGCCGATTAAATCGGCCGATTATAGCCCGTTTGAGAATAATCGGTAATTGGCCAAAACGCGCCGATTGTCGCCGATATTTTCAGAAATAATATGCAGGGAATAAGACTTGGTTTTACTTTGGAAATGTTCCCCCATTTGAAAACATCCCCCGACATTACGCTATTTATCCTGTAGAAGGCGCATCCAACTCCATCCACTATCCACTAACCACCTCACAGCACAGCAGAGTGACTGATCTGCAGCAGGACACGCTCCGCCATAGCCTCCTCACTCACACACATCACACAGCTTATATTATTAACAACTTGATTAACTGTTAACTGTCTCAAAACCAGTGTTGCTGCTGGCTTTCTTTTTACTTTTTACTTCTTCTTCTTTCTTTTTTTTAACCGCGGTCGGGTTGTGAATTACTTAATTAATGCTCGTGACTCCGGCCGTGTTGGGTCCGAGGGGGGGGGGGGGGGGTTGTCACGTGTCATGACTTCCTGTATCTGGCCCTTCAAAATAAAAGCCCTATAGCCTTTCATATACAGTTCAGTCATATTGATTTTGGATTAATTTTGACAAGACAGGGCTCCAAATGTTTTGTTTTTTTCCTGCGACCAATCAACCAATGAAATTTTGGTCGACCAGTGCTTAGTATACTATTTGGGGGCAGCCCTAATTTATATATTATATAAAATATAAAGATATTACTTAAATTAATACAATTTTAAAACTTTATTTAAAAAAAAAAAAAGTCGGCCGATTAATCGGTTATCGGATTTCCCCCCCCCCTAATAATCGGCATCGGCCCCAAAAAATCCATATCGGTCGGGCCCTAGTTTTAATTAATCCTGTAAACACACACAGTGTGACCGCGGTACCGGCAGAGTGACAGGCAGGCTCATTGTTAATGTGCAGAGGGATGAAATGACAGCTGTTACTCCCCACAGTGACTCCCGACACGTAAACCTAAGTTAGTTGCTTCTATACTGAAAAAGTCTGACATGTCAAGCTTTAGGGTGTATTAGAGGACTAATTTATCTGTCTAACCATCATAACTATGACACCTGAAACGGTAAACACAGCTGATCGATCGAAAAAAATTAAGCTGGAGTGAATTTTTTCCGTCACTGAAAACAGCTGGTTCTTGAACGTAACTTATCGGTCAAAGTAAGAGTGTTTAGCAGTTCTGTTGTGTCATACTACATGCTGACAAAGTTAGACATGTAAGACTTGTATGGGCTTGGAGAAAATCGCTTTGTTAATTTCGTTCCGCACCCGGCTCTCCCCTGTATCTACTCTACGAAAATCTTCTGATTACTGCCAAAATGGCGTCGCTGTCAGTTTCAGGGCTGCGTGACGTCATCTGCCGGAGCTCTATACTTCCTTGTATCCTACAACCTTTATCCAATGAGGAGAGAGAACGGCATGAAGGGCTGTGTGTGCAGCCAAGGGATGCGCGTGAATGTGGTGACATAGGGGCGAGGACCAATAGATCCATGACGAGGGCGGGGACTGCTAACTCCATCGGCTGACAAGAAGTTAGCCAAAATGTCTGGATCGCTTACTTCTGCTTTAATTAACAAAGATTACATTATGTAATTTCTGAATATTCTATATGTATACACACATAGAGAGTTGTCCTTTGTAAACTCTGTGTATTTTTTTTTGTTTCACACATATGGGAGTGACTACAGTATAATGGTGATGATTATTCTCTCAATCCAATACCAATCAATACCTCACATTATCCTGTCTGCCACCTTTTTAAAAGTTACGGAGCGCTAATGGTCCACACTTTTTACATCTCTGGTCTTATCAGCGACCCTGAGTGTGACGCACTTAACTCAGGCTTCCTTTTTTCTTTTTTTTGTGTACTATTCACTCACCCATAAAGGACGTGCAAATGGTTCGAACCCCACCTGGGGCAGTCCGTACCGTAACACAATGCACAAAACACAAATATGTGATCAAATGGCAAATGCCAATGTGGACACTGGAGATGCACATTAAAGGGATAGTTCACCCAAAATTCAAATTTCTCATTATTACTCATTATCTACTCACCCTCATGTCAACTAAGAGCTGTGAGAATTTTCAGAGTCCTCCGTGCCTTCTCTGAGTTATTGGGGGGTCCGCGCAGCAGTATTTGTCCATATAATGGTTGTTAATGGATACCAACTTAATTCGTCCAAAAGGACACACCAAAAGACATCCAAATACCTCCATACTGCTCGTCTGTAATGTCTCTCTTGTATTGAAGTCCCGACATGAGAAATTGTTCTCACAAAAAATTCTCACAGCTCTTAGTCGACATGAGGGTGAGTAGGTAATGAGTGAAATTTGAATTTTGGGTGAACTATCCCTTTAATGCCAGGTGTCCGATCAAACACTATTCGATCAAATTGTATCCAGATACAATCTGGATATGAGACGCATGTTAATGCCAGGTGTAAACGGGGTGAAAGGGAACTCATAACAACAGCTAGCACTTCCACCAACACATTCACCTGTCCTAGTACAACTGGAGACCAGTGCTTCATGTGTTTCTATCTGACTGTTTCTATTCCTTCTCTTTGCTCAGGTGCCGGCTCTTCATCTACTACCTGGTGATCCTGGTGGAAAACGCTGCTCTCAGTGCGTTGTGGTATCTGTACCGGTCACCTCAACCCACCGACGCCTTTGCAGTGCCGGCACTCTGCGTCATCTTCAGCAGCTTCCTGACCGGAGTTGTATTCATGCTCATGTACTATGCCTTTTTCCATCCCAACGGGCCGCGCTTCGGACGCTCGCTGAGCGGCCAGGGTCTCGACCTGGACCCCACCGCGCAGTTCTCCACGCTACCTTCGGAAGGCGCCACCAACTCCCTGCGCTCCAACAGGGGCGCCACCACCACCCTGGAGCGCGACATGGGGAAGTATTCCGAGCGGGACGGCTGCATGCCGGTGTTCCAGGTACGGCCCACCGTGCCGTCCACGCCGTCGTCTCGTGCGCCGCGCCTCGAGGAGACCGTCATCAAGATCGACCTTTGCAGGAACCGTTACCCGGCCTGGGAGCGCCACGTGCTGGACCGCAGTATTCGCAAGGCCATCCTGGCCATAGACTGCTCCCTGACTCCTCCACGCCTGCAGTACAAAGACGACGCTCTGGTGCAGGAGAGGTTGGAATATGAGACCACTTTATAGTTCCACCCTGCTCTCAGAACCTGGACAGGGGTTAATTATCATAGAAACAGCAACAGGAACTGTGGCAATAAGCATTTGTTACTACCAATCTCACTCTTCATCTCTCACTCCCCCTTTTTTTCTTTCCATCCCTTGGCATCAGTGACCGTAGAGCGTTGGGCTCCATTGGAGGACCAATCCGCCGCAAATTCAGCCGATGTCGCTGGATGTATCTGGGTTCTTTTGTAGGGTTGTTGCTGTTATTTTTACTTCCACTCATCAGGGAAATCCTGTGTTGTACAGACTAAATGTAAAGTCCACAGAGTGCTTCAACACTCACACCCTACAAGAGGCTGATGCGCTGTTTGGTTGAGTTGGGGATAAACGTCCATCTGGGTGAGTTTTAACTCGTCACACGTTTTTCCCTCCTTGACGTGAAAAAAAACTGCTGAAATACACAGAAATCCTTCTGATGAGACGTGGGGGAGGAAATGATCCCTCATTCATCACCAGTACTAAACTGTCATGGCTGTCTTAACGCGCTGACATCCCACTGTTTGAAAGTTTTACTGATTGTGTGATGACGATCCCATAGCGACCGCAACCGGGTGGGTACTTCCATCAACACGCACACGATATTGCTCATCACTCCTGTTCTCTTAGTGCCAAAAAAAAAAAAGGTTCCTCTGAAACATCCTCGCACTCCTGAGGATGCGGAACACCTTAGAGATGGCTGGGTGGTCCAACACGTCCTCCTCTGGCCTTGACGCGTCGTTTCCTCCTGGATGATTGTCTCCGCCGGTCAGAGGGACAACTACAAGGCGAAGACAGTGGATAAAGTAGCATCTACACTCAGTCATTGTGTTTTTGTTTGGATGAAATCAACCAAACCCAGGCTGGAGGGAAGGACGGGGAGCAAGAACTCAGGTGCGAACAACCTGACGGACATGAGCTCGCGTTTTTTTTTGCCAAGAAAAAAAATCTTCCTGGCAGCTCATCTCAACTATTTGTAGTCGAGCAACATGAAACCTGGCTGAGCATTGACGCCGGCCTCTTGCTTGTCTGTGGCTGAGAAGAAAACCGAGCGAAGGGCAGAGAAGAAGACAAACTAGCGGAGACAACAGGAAGTGGGAATGAGTCGAGGCTGGGGAAGAAGAGCAGACAAGCAGCCGTCTCAGCCATCTCAGCCAAACCACTCAACCACCAGGATGTACAGTACTCTGATACTACATGCAGCATTTTTTTTACTTTAGAGATAATGTAGAAGGAACTGATGTTACTGTAATTCTGTTTTTGTGGTTCAGTGTGTATGTATCGGCAATAGTGTGTGTGCGCGTGTGTGTGCGCAAGTACACGTTTTTGTTACCTCCTGGAGACCTTTTCCAGTATAAACACCGACCTTGTTGGGACCAGTCGTCCTCATAGGGACCAAACCCTGGTCAGAATGAGGTGAGACATCATTTCTGAGTTCTGTGGTCCTGGTTAAGGCGTGAATGGAGGTTGGGTTATGGTTATGGTTAGGCATGGCAGATTATGATCAAGGTTTAGGGATAAGGGTGTCCACAATGAATGGAAGTCAATGCAAAGGCCTAACAAGGAAGAAAAGTTGTGTGTGTGTGGCAGCTCAGACATGTGGTTGGACACCTGACTCAACTCTGTGCCATTAACAACGAGGGTTCACCTCGACACTTCGACGTCACCTTTTAACCATGTTGCATCAAATCACAGAGCACATACGATGGTGCTGCTAGTGTTGAATGAGAAATGCCAACAGAGTGAGTTGTGGGTGAACTGTGAAAGCTTGGTTGAGGTCAAGGCTGATGACATCTGGACATTAGGACACATCTGGTAATTAAACGTATCAAGTGGGTTTTTTTTATGCTAACCATTCGTCCAATAATGTTCATAAAGTTTACGGTCACATGACTGAATGTCCAGAAGGTTCCATCAGATCATTCATTCATGGTCCTGGATCGAGACTAAGAGTAGGTTCAGACTACATGATTTTTTATGTCTTTCCTGATGGTTTCCATGTCAGATTAAACGATCACAGTGACATAAATTTGTGCCGTGTCTTGGTCGGAAGACTGGCAACACTACAAGTATGACCCAAACCAATCATTGATCACGACCCTGTGCGAGTTCATAGGTCATCGGGGAGGCGTGGTAAGAAACTGTCAATCATAGCTAGCTACTGTAGCGCTGTGTGCAATGCTAATGTTCTTTTGCTTGGAAACGAGGAAGAAAAGTAAGAAAAAACAATGGTGGAGCCGTTCCTGGTCTGGTGAAGAGGACAGTATGACTGTCTGTCCTTCACAGGGAACATGAGGTAACGTTAACCAATGTGTTAACTCAAAACTATTGAGTTAGACTGTGCACATGAAGCACATGTTCACTGTGTGTAAACAATGTGTCAAAGCGCTCTGTCATCCACATCATAGTAGGAGATGTCAGACTGGGCGAAGAAATTCAAAAACATTCTAACATGCTAGACTTTCTGTTGGGGCGTGGTGGAGCGCCCTAGACACAAAATCGCTGTTCGTCAGTTATGTTAAACTCCATCATTCCCAAACGTTCATAATCCGGCCTGATGCTGGAAATGTGTCGTCCACGACAAAATCGTGTGACAATCGGCCTGAAATCATGTAGTCTGATCCTTTCTTAAAGACCCCCTCTGATGAAAATCATGTTTTTCGTGCTTTTCACATGTTCCTGTGGCATTTTTCTGATGTTAGAGGCTGGCTATGGCTGGCTGGTTGCAGAGCAGCGCAGTCTCCGCCCACCACTCAGAGGCGCATTGCTAATGAGCTGCTGGTGCTGTGCAGAAGGATAACCCTGGGAAATGGCACAGGTTTTGTGATTTTGGCTAAAAACTTCATAACCACAATTTAAAGACCACAGAGAATGCTTTAAAATAACCAATAAGGGTCATTGGAGGGGGACTTTAAAGGTTTAAAGCCCTGCTAGCGTCACCTTGAGACAAGGTCGTGTTGTGTTTGAGGTCATAGTCGTGGTGCTGAAAATGTAAGGATGGATGATCAGGGCCCCACTGCTGACCTTCACATGTGTTGACAGTCTGGATGTGAGTTTTTTTTTAACATTTCTGCCTGATTGGTGAAATGAAAATGAGGGTCAGGGGTTTGCGTATCCACGGTGTTGAGGTACCCTGCCTTGATCAAAGTGTAGGACATGGAAGGGAGGAGACAAACCCCAGGCTTCAGGTACCAGCAGAACATCAGGGTGCCCTTCAACATACTGTGCATGTGTGAAAAAAAAGAGACTGCAACCGCACTACACCCCCTCCAACCCAGACAGCTTGACTTTCAGGGAATGCAGGGAAAGCCAGAGGCAATGACATCATCACACAGACGAGCTGTCAGTCAAATGCACCATGTATGATTTATATCGTCGATGCGTTGCCCCTCAAACACTTAACGGCCTGTGCGTGTTTAAAATGTTAAATGTGTACACAACGGAAAGTCCCGAGCTGTCGTTTGTGTTTCGTTGACGTCACAAGTGCAATGTCTGTTGTTTTTTTTCGGAGGATGAGGAAGAGGAGAGAAAAGCACAAAACAAGTCAATGGGATAATCATGGCATGAGACTGTAGACCTTCATCCTCCTTCAACAAACCAGCCACAGGTGCACTGAGCTCCTCTGACCTCATGGTCTCGTCAGTATCAGCTCTGTTCGCTCATGTCAAAGACTTTTAGTCAGCCCATCACCTTATGATGGTTTTAGTGACACATCTAAACAATTTGAACTAGTTCTTGTGTAGCCCACTTTACCCAGACCACAGGACGATGAGTTCCCATGATCCAGTGCCCTGAGAGAAACTGGGATCTTCTAGCTGTTAGCTGATTAAATAGAAACTTTAACGAACAACTTATAGTTTTTATATAATAACTGTGTTTTTTGGTTGGTGGTAAGACAAAGAGGTAACACTGGAGTATCTTGAATGATTTGAACGTGACAGAGACAGACTTTAAAGGACCACGCAGGGAGTTTTCACTGACTTTACATGACAGCCTGAGGATGCTTCAGAAACTTGGATGTATTTTGTCTACTGTTTTACTGCAACCACAACTCAAGAAAACATAATCTGTATCTGTATCTGTGTTGATTATTGTCATGCTAATGACTTCAGATCCATCTGCCATGTTTTCTAGTCTAATCTTTGTATGACTGAATTGTATTGTATTGATGTATTAGCATCAAAACAAATCATAATACATATGTAGTCTAAGAAAAAAAGTGGAAAAGTCAGGGGGCAGGGGGCCACTTTAGTATTTTTTCAGAGAGCCCAGAATTCCTAGCAACGGCCCTGTCCTGATGGCTCAGTTTCAGAACACAGGCTGTGTGCATTTCTCTGTGGACTGAGGCTTTGACACTTCCACAGTGTTAATATAGAACCTGCTTTATAATCAAACTACACATGGACATCTATACCTTTATACTAGGATCACTATCAGGATCACTTACAGTTTCATACAACATGAGAGGAATCCAGTGGAGGCCGCAGATAAACTACATCCAACTATCTAAGAACGTGCAGCCTGTCAGAAAACATTTGTAAAGCTTTGCTGTAAAGGTAAAACCTGCTGTGTGGCCCTTTAAGTGTGTCATACGTTTTATTTGTTTACAGTGCTTGGCTGCTTTTATCATAAGTTCAAGTGTCTTATTCTTTCAGTTGTGACTCATGAAACAGTTGAAAACATAGTTTTTAGGTTTATTTGTTTGCCTTGTTGCCACCACACAACTCTGTGTGTGTGTTTGAGTGTGTGTTCTCATCAGTATGTGTGTGTGAGTGTACAGAGAACACTTTCAGCTGCTTTAATCACAGATCCTTTAAATTATTATTTGGCCTTTTACTTGATTTGGAGCTTTAGGTTTACATAAGGTGAACTCCACTGATCCTCCATCTGACTGGACTGTTGGTGGTCAACCTGCAGCGTGGCTCATGTAGACACCGGGCTTTGTTCTGTTCTGCTTTGTTTCGTTGAACTGTCCAATAGAAAAAGCACAGGTTTCAAGACGGCACAATACTGTTAGACTTGGAGAATGGACGGCACGCACTGTACAAGGCTGCATTTAAACAGCACATGGACACATGGAGGCATGAATCAGGAAGTCTTCACCTCAAAACCTATTCATTCTTATACTGAATCATTTCCACACCATGTGGCTCAACAATCACTGGACCATTGATCCTAATTTATAAAGGGTGGAACATTTCTGTTCAATTTACAAAAAGTTTTCATGGGCTTTTGGAAATATACCAACTTTCAATGGAAATTATTGGGAATTTATGGGAATTAACTGGAAATTGGGGGTATTTTGAAGAAACTGTATCATTATGCAAACATGAAACATTTTGTTTTGGCCATGCAAAAAAACAAACATTAAAATACATGACATTTCAACAGATTTATTTGTGAGTAGAGCTTCAAAACATTAATTCTTGTAGGCCTATTCAATTGTGATTGAACGACAAAGGCCTCTCAAACTTCTCATGCCCAGTTTCTGCATGTTCTACATTATTATACATATTATATGTGTGTGTATCTATATCAATCTCTATCTATCTATCTATCTATGATACAAAATGAATAAATGTAAAACATGCAGGAATTAGGCTTGAAAAGTTTGAGGTTAGGTTTCATTTAACATTATGTATTTTTATTCCCATATATTCCCGTTATATCCCATGGAAAGTTTCCAACTTTGAATTTTTGAATTTTGCAGCCCTAATCCTAACTCACCAGCAGAGGTCGTCACTGGGCTTATCTGTGAATCCCCTCACACCTGGAAGGAAGTTGATGAAAGCTGTGTTTTAAACAATCAGTTGAGACGATGAAAATCAGCAGTGATGAGGATGATGATGATGATGATGATGATGATGATGATGATGATGATGATGATGATAATGAGACATCTTCTGTCTGTGTAAATGCAGCCTTTTGTTACTTCAAAGGGACATGAAAGCGTTTCGGTGATACGTTTTTTTTTTTGTTTGTTTGTTTTTTGCAATGTCTCCCTACTGATCCAGTGTAGCCTTCGTTAACTCATCACCATCTCGTGAACACACATATTGAAATATATGATGTATACTTATATCTACTGAACATAAAACTACCTCAG
Source organism: Trachurus trachurus (assembly GCF_905171665.1). Classification (NCBI taxonomy): domain Eukaryota; kingdom Metazoa; phylum Chordata; class Actinopteri; order Carangiformes; family Carangidae; genus Trachurus; species Trachurus trachurus. The sequence continues at coordinate 25,412,445 of NC_139900.1, forward strand.
TTTGTTTCATGGACAGAATACCCTCCACCCTTCATCTGCAATAGAATTCCTCCACAGCAGTAAACTGTGTAACACTGGTGGTAATGATTTTGATGAAATTGATGAGAAATGGACTGCTCGCTTATTTTCAGCTTTGCAGAAAATGTGCCAAACTGAAACAACAGCGTTTTTCAGAACTTGATTCACGCTGTGGTTCTCCAGATGATTTCCATCTTGTTCAAAATTGGTTTCAATAATTCATTTATTCTAATTTCGGCGAGATTTTTAAAAATAAAACAGGATTTTGATTCATCATGGCTCCGCTGCAATTCCATGCAGAGTTTTTGACCCTAAATATTTTTTGCAGCAGAAGGGTGTGGTCTTTAATGTACCACAGGTGCTCAAGTTCTCCAGGATCTGAGTGGTGGTGGTGGTGGGTATCCTGCTCACTGCAGGAAGTCTTTCATAACCAGGACACACATCAACAGACTCCCTCCCTCACTCGGCTCATATCTCTTATAAGCTGCTTTCTATGTTTAGTTTGCCTTAAAGAGAACAGATTTCTATTTTTGTCTTTATTTCCACCTCATCACCCGGACTTTGTTTGAGGCTCTGCTGAGGGCACAGCTTGGTTTTCTGGTTAGCCCAGTGTGTGTGTGTGTGTGTGTGTGTGTGTGTGTGTGAGAGAGAGAGAGAGCGTGTGAGCGCATGTGTGTGTTCTTACACTATTCAATAGCATAACATGTCAACAGCAGTTACTGTGCTTCTACTAGGGACTGAGTCTCCCCCCCCACCCTCCAGAACCTGTTGCCTCTGCTGAGGTCAAACAGCTGGTTCCCCTTCACAACAGAGGTGTCACTAAGATGTCCTCTTTGGGGGGGGGTATTTGGATAATTTGGGTGGGCAACAACAAACATTTTTTCAGGGGTGGGTCATTAAAGGAGACATATCATGTCTCTTTTCCACAAATCAAACATCACATCTCTTTTCATCCTCTCAAAACAGCCCTGTTCAGAACGGCTGGTTTCAGTGCCTGTCCCTTTAAATGCAACTGAACCACTGCTTGCCCCGCCCCTTCTACTGCTACCAGGTAGGGGTGGTGTTATGCAAATTTGAAAACTAGTTACATCATTGTCAGACAACTGAGGGAACAGCTCATAAAACCACATGGATTTTAACGGGAGTCTGAAAATTACCATTTTTTATGGCCGGAAGGCAAGACAAACACCCAAATATAAAGAGTCTTCAAGAAGTGATATTTCGATAATATGTCCCCTTTAAAGAAACATGCAGTTTGCAAAACAATCAAACTCAAGTGTGAAACTATACAAGACTACTGATACAACTTATAAGAACTAGAGAAAGAATGAACAACAATCATGGGAGAATCGAAAAGCGGTGAATTTTTTAAATGACCAATGACAAAATTAAAAAAATATTAATTGGATGCAGATTCCTCTGGTTAGGCAAGGCTTATCGCTGGGTGGGCAATGGCCATCCCAGCCCACCTCTAGACACGCCCCTGCTTCACATCATGTGTGACAACACTATGAAGACACAAGACATGTAAACCTTTGTTCATCAACCTCAGCACCTTCTCCTTGTGCATCTTCATCCTGCTGCCAGTGTGTGATAAAGACTGAAAGTTATTCAGGCTCATTACATTAACATTGAAATACTGAAAATATGACAGAAACATCATATTGTAACAGACATACTGTACATACAGGCTTAACTCAACACCTTCATTCAGTGGTTCACACCTGATGGCTCATTAATGTTGGTGGCCCATGTGTCTGATACTGTAATAATAACACACAGGCCAGGTGATGCCTTTTCACAACTATTTTCATTTTAATAATAATAATAATAAGGAGATCAGTTTTTATTTCTCTTCTCCATCATCTGTCTCTGACTCTTTTAGTGCACAATCAGACTGAGAGAGTAAACACATGCTGTATAAGATGTGATCCAGACCCTGACTCCAAAATATATAAATGATCAAATTGGTCTCAGATGATCATTTAATCTCATTTTGGCAGGAGTCTTTCAGAAAACTGGGTTTTCATCCATCCTCGATGCTACACCCCAGGGCCCAGGCTGTGTGTCTTCTGAGTGTCTCTGCTGTACAGGTCTGGACCTGCCCTGCAGACACACAACAGGCTCAGCTGGCTGCTGCAGTCTGGAGGCTCAGGAAGACCAGATCTGTGCAGCAGCAGCAGCAGCAGCAGCAGCCTCAGTCCAGTCCAGATCACTCAGCCTTAGTAGAAGCACAGTAACCAGCAGGCGAATAATAAGAGTCCAGTCACACTTGTATAATCATCCTGTACAGATGTCTGTGTAGAGAGTGGGTTGAACATGGAGTACCACAGGTAGTGAAGCGATCAACATAAAAAGCTTATCTGTAAATAAATGTATGCAAAGTGTACATGTTAAAAAAGAACATTCCTCTCTTTGAGTTCTGACTGTGAAGGGTGTCTTTAGAGGTCAGACGCCACCGCGATGGCTGTAACTATGACGATATGCTACAGAGAAAAAAAAAAGATTAAATGTGGTGTATGTGGTGTATTAAAAAAAAAAGATACAAATGTTTAAGACAAAAAAATTGGTCTTTTCAGTAAGTTGCATTGTGTGATGAAAGTTCAATGGGGAAAATACATTTTATTGTAAAAATAAATCAAGAGTGATGAACATGATCAAAATGACATTTTTGTATATATGGGATTTTTGTAAATTTTTATTTGAATCTAATGCAACACAAACTACCAAAATTCATTTAATAAAGTACACTGTGGTCATTTTTTTGAGCTCTAGTTTCTTGTTTTCATCTGGAATTTGGTCTGTGATGCCGTGGTATTACTGTCCTCCTGCTCATCATCATTATTATATTATTGTAGCATATTGGTAATACATATTAGGGGCCAGGCAGCCTAAGCTGCAGGGCACGGCAGTCTTCTTCTTCTTCTTAGGAAATTGCATACATGAGAAATCAAATCACCAAACTTTGCACAAAGGTCCAGTCCCATGGCAGATTTGCTCAGCTGCATGCAAATGTCAGCTTTCACCAAAATGTATCCCCAATACTTTAGAAACTTTTGTATGATTAAATCCAGTGCAAGTTATGAAGTCTATCACTAAAACTTATTAAACCTTTCTTGTCCCACAATTTTTTGCTCAATCGACACCAAATTTGCTGCACTGCATCTTCAAATGCTCCTCCACAAAAACACCACCCAGCTTTTTGATATTTGAAAAATTGAGCCTACAGTGCATGAAAACGTTTGACTGTAAACATACGTATACCAGTCAATTCTTGCTAAATAGATTTTCAATCTTCCTGAAACAGACAATATTTTGGAGTCGTGGTCGATGAAGCAAATATCAGAATCTCAAAACAAAACATTTTGAATTCTGCTCTCATGTGAACAACTGCAGTCAATGTAAGAGTGGCATTTATAAACATCAGATTTTCTCTTATGAAGCAAAACACTTATTGTTAAAAACAAATCAACAACATTTCCATGTTATATTTTCAGATTTTTGTCTTTACAGCTATTTAAAATCTGCCTTGACAGCTGGCTTAGTCCATGTGTGAAGTATTTGTGTATTTTTACTATTATATATTTAGCTTTTGTTTTAATCCATTTTTAAAGCTGGTAAGCTCTTCTTATATTATTCAGTTTGAGTTTAGTTTTTATTAGTGAAATCTCAGAAAAATGAGAGATGTGAGTCTTTGGTGGTTCGACCCATCATCATGTCGTCATACAGTATGTGAACAGGGGGTGAGGCTCTGTGGGGTGGGGGTGGGTCTAAACCCTGATGGGTGATGGTCCTGAAGGTAGGAAGAGGAGAATGAATTGGAAGACTGGAGGTGGAGGAAGTGGAGGAGGTCACAGTGATTCACCTCCGTATGAAGAGATGGAAGCTGACAGCAGGAGAGAGGAGAGCACGTTGGAATGCATGACAGGGAACCACTTGATTGGCTGCTTGAGACTGTGGAGAGATCTGATTGGTTTCAGAACACTTGAAGTCAGCTGATTACGAGGAGTGGGTGAGAGAGGGAGAAAATGAGACTGTGAATGGAAGAAGAAGATAGAGAGTCCTCGTGACTGAACTTAGTCCAAGCTTCATAAAAGGGAGAGGAACTCACATGACACGTCTTATTAAAATAGATTTATTAACCACTTGAACTGGATCTCAATATTTAAAAGTGCAACATTTATATTATATTGACATAATTTAAAAATATCATCTCAACATAAACATGGAAAAAGGCAACAAGTTCACAGAAGTAAAGCGTCCAGTTGAACTTCAGTCAGACATACAAAGGCTTCTTCTCTCATGTCTCAGTTGGCAGTGACTCTGAAGACGACATGTGCAAAACCACTGGTTCACGACATTAACTCACATGCAAATATATACTGTATATTTACACTGGTTATTACACTTTATCTCTGAAGCAGAAAGAGTTACACAACACAGGTTTAGTTTGCAGCTCTGATGGAGAAGCACTGAGGATCACATTACATCATGATTAACATCAACACACGAGTCTGCACTGATGAAGTGATGAGTCAGTATTTCTGTTGAAATGATAAATACAGTGAGAAGGTACGTGGAGCTTTGTGAAGGGAAACTGAAAGGAAGTCTGGCCCAGACCAGGACTGGAAGACGATGCCTCCACACCTGGCTGCACCGTACCTTGCACACAAACACAGAAGAGCCTCCAACTGTCAGTCAGTTCCAGAGGGTAGCACCTGGAATCTGCCCAGATGTGGGATCATACTGGACCAGACTTTGTCCAAAGGAGCTGAGTAGATGTTGGAAGTTTCATTTTCTATCTGGTTTTAGCAGTCTCACACACACACACACACACACGCGTTTTCCACCTACAAAGCTGCTCATGAGCGGTGACAGTACTGTGCTTTTACTGGCCATGATTTATGAACATCAGGACACAACATCTGCATCTATGCTTCAATTCCAAAAATACTCTGCTGAATAATAAATGTCTTGTGCTTTGGATAAAGATCTGATCAGTTCACTTGTGTTGTGAAGGACCTCCTGAAATCTACACTAAAACCTTTGTCTGGACCCTGACATCCTGACACATCATCAAACATATCTTTGTTTTTGCTGTGTGTGCAAATCAATCTTCAACTTTCCCATGCAGTTTAGAATGACACCCTCACAGTTATTCAGTCCCTCTTGATTAACATTATGTTGATAGACTCATAGATTCAGAGCAGCATTGAACCTCCCAACAATCAACACAGTCTAAATATTAGGACCTATATGGAAGTTTTGCTACTGCTACATAGCTAATGTTAGCATAAGCTGTTTACTCATACTTGTGTAGTATAGTAGCAGCTCCAGGTTTAAGACAGGCTGGATTCTACAGTGACACAGTATCACCATCAGTGATGAAAATTTCAGAGTCCAAGTGGAGCTAGCTGGTTAGCATGCTAACGTTAATGGAAGAGAAGAAGTGACAGACATGAGTTAAAGGGATAGTTCACCCAAAATTCAAATTTTCAGAGTTATCCGTGGCTTCTCTGAGTAACAGGGGGTCTCGGCGTAGCACTGCATGTCCATATAACGGTTGCAAATGGATACCAACTGTCTTCGTAACAAAAAGACACACCAAAAAAACATCCAAATACCTCCATGCTCCTCTTCCTGGTTCGTCCAATTCCGCTACAAACAAGCTTGAAATATAGACTTATTAAATTTTTTTTGGAACAATTTTGCATTTCGGGGCTTCAATACAAGACGGACATTACATACGAGCAGCAACCGTTATATGGACATGCACTGCTATGCCGAGACCCCCTGTAACTCAGAGAAGCCACGGATAACTCTGAAACTTCTCCCAGCCCTTAGTCCACATGAGGGTGAGTAGATAATGAGTGAAATTTGAATTTTGGGTGAACTATCCCTTTAACACTAGTGTTTGTTTTCATTTCAGAGACAGGTGTCACTGTTGCTGCTGGTGAGTAAAGGGGCAAATTTTGATGCCAAACTTTTCATCAAACGACTCTTCCAGATTGGTGAGTAAACGTAATGTTAGCTACACAGTGATAGCAAAACAGTCCCTTGAAGGTATCATAACCTCAAATGAACTCCGAGCCTTGACAGACAGCTGCACACTGCAGAGATCATCACTTCAGTGACAGTGGACGGTTCACTGATTTAAGAAGAAAAAAAAAAAAAAGAATATACATGTTTGATACATGATTGATGATGTCACCAGAATTCAAAACTGAGAAATCAATCATATGAGGAGTTTTCTACCGTGTCTCTGTGATTTCATTTGTAGTCAATTATATTAGAAATATCAGCAGATTCGTACAACATTGGACAAAATCATAGGAACATACATTATACTATAATTCTATACAACACAGAGCACAGCTTCACAAAGACCTGGAGATGAATCAACACCCCAGTGACCCAGGCCACGTTTGCAAACATAACCTCTGGACTGAATTTCACTCACAGGAGGTATTATCATTTATTATTTTGTATTTAGCCTATGTGGCAATTTACATGAATATTATACAAAATTTATCTTTATAAAATATTTTTGGAAAAAGCAGCAAATTGTTCCCCAAAAAAGTATCTGGACACCAACTTCCCTCTGTCCCTGCTCCTGATAGTCACACCTCCATGTGACAGCTGGTTAAATGACTGTGGCAGTCTCCAGGAAGTTAGACCTGAAAAGTGTTGCCTATATATATTATTTTATCCATTGATTAAAAGCTAGAAAAAGTCAGTGTGGTCAATGTAATAATGTTAATCTCATCTGCACCATATAATCATTAATAATAATAATCATTCTCTGTGTAAACTCACTGACCCGATATACTGACTGAGCAGCATCATCATCCTCCTGAATGTTCTGATATCACACTCTTATAAATAAACTGTCCAAATCCTGCGTCTTTTAACTAAGGTTGCCATGGTTACTACTGTTACACAGTGTTCAGGCGCACTTTATATAACTTAGGCTCCCTTCAACTTGGCTGAAACAGACCCATCACCCAGTGGCATTCTTAAAGGGATATTTCAACATTTTGGCAATATAAAAACATTTTGGCAATATAAAAACAGCTTGCACCGACAATTAAAGGTAATGAACCCACTGCTATGACTATAGGGATTATGGCAATAAGCCAATTTGCCAAAATGTTGAAATATCCCTTTAATCGCCTGACCATTGCTATGACAACATCAAGGTACACAACTGAAAGTGTGTCACACTGTTAGCAACAGCTAGTGATCACCTTTCAAGAACATCCCCAATGTCTGTCTGAACCTCCAGGGACTGCAACAGCCAGTCCTACTGCTGAGTCATGGATCAACAGTAGTGCTCACGTTCATTGAAAAATACTGGTGATAAATACCTGGGAGAAGCTCCATTTCTAACCTGACAGTGTCTACTGGTGGAGGATTTGGTGTCAAAGTGAAAAACTAAATCTCCTACTTGACAACGATTCAGATTTGACCTGTAATCTACAGAGACTTCATGTCCAGTGAGATCAGTAACACCTGTGTCGTAACACATCTCCCAACGTCTCCCACTCTGAAGAGCTGATACAGTGATGTCGTACTGGGAAAAACAGTGATTTATCACTACTGAGGTTTCATTAGTGTAATGTCCAATATCAGTTTAGGAAGTCTGGCTTTCAACAGATGCATCCTGGGAAAAGGAAGTCCACGTAGACAAAAATACACATCTTAAAAACGTGCAATATAAACACGACGTACGTAGAAGGAGCCTCTGCTGCAGTCAGTCAGTGTTGTCTGGGAAGGGAAGGGGGGGCAGTGAGGAAACCGTGCAAATATTCCACCAAACCTGCAGTGCTCTGACCACACACACCCACGCACACACATACACCACACAGTCTGTGTGTGTGGTGGTAGTGGTTTCCGTGGCTGTTAACGCTCTTTGTGTTTGGTGTGGAATCTTTCCAACAAGGCTCTCAGGATGTTGCCAGGGATCTTCTGGTGCTGGTCTATCAGAGCACGCACTGCCTGCTGCACCTGCACACACACACACACAGCATTAGGTGAAGCCTTTCACTAGTGCTGTGGTTAATGGTTAATGGTTTGTTGACCAATTTACAATGACAAAACTATAGTAAGTGTCTGTGTCCTTCCTCTCCTCCACTGAGTGGGGTTATTGTGGGGGCAGCCTCAGGTTAGTGCTCCAAGCAGAGAAAACCCACAATGGAAGAGACTGACCTGGACTAATCAAACCCTGTGGTGCGTTTACTTCCACGAGAAAAAACAGGCTCTGTAGAGCTGGTTTCCTTCAGACAAAAGATGTTTAATGTATTGAAAATGTTTTTAACTTGATTTTTTGTGACTATTTTTCACATTTATGTTGTTCTTCATCTCAGTGTACAATGCACGCAACTAACAACTTTAACATATTTTAATCGTCATTTCATGCCTTTTTCGTGTAACTTATTAGTTGAGGAGAGAAGAGGAGAGGAAAGGATTGGAGAGGAGAGGAGAGGAGAGGAGAGGAGAGGAGAGGAGAGGAGAAGAGAATAAAAGAGGAAAGAGAGGAAAGGAGTGGAGGTGAGAGGAGAAGAGAAGAGAAGAGGAAAGGATTGGAGAGGAGAGGATAAGAGGAGAAAATAGAATAGAACAGTAAAGGAGTGGAGGTGAGAGGAGAAGAGAAGAGGAGAGGAGAGGAAAGGAGAAGAGGAGTAGGAGAAGAGAAGAGAGGAGAAGAGAAGAGGACAGGAGAGGAAAGGGTTGGAGAAGAGAAGAGAAGAGAAGAGAAGAGAAGAGAAGAGGAGAGGAAAAGAGGAGATGAAATGGGTGGCGTGGAGAAGAGGAGAAGAGAAGAGAGGAAATGAGAAGAGAAGAGGAAAGAAGAGGAGAGGAAATGAGAAGAGAAGAGGAGAGGAAAGAAGAGGAGAAGAGGAGGAGAGGAAATGGGTGGAGAGGAGGGGAGAATAAAAGGGGAGAGAATAGAGGAGAAGAAGAGGAGAGGAAAGGAGTGGAAGAGGTGAGGAGGAGAGGAGGGGTGACTCAGTGGCTCACCTTGTGTGACCATAAAGACTTTGTCCTAACCCAGATTAAACCCCCCCCCCCCCCTCCCCCCAATCTCGCTCTGTCCCTAGTTTCCCTGTTGCTCTCTCACTGTCGACCACCTAATGAGCAGTAAAAACTACTTCAAGTTGCTCACTTTCTCTGCCAGCTCTGCAGCTTCTATGTTGGGGTCGTAGGGGATGGGGTCACCGAGGAAGGTCCTGAACTTCACGGGAAATCCTCCATAAACAGGAACAAAAGGGATACGGAACCTCTCATACATCCAACGGAAGAACCCTGTGAGAGGGACAGAGAGAGGGAGAGGGGGGAATACACCGACACAACAAGGTCACCATTGTGTACATGTACACACCTGTGCTGTGTGACTGTGTGCTTTGTGGTTTCACTTACTGAGCGTTCCCAGAGACCTGAAGCCTTCCCTCACATTCTGAGTAAACATTGGAATGACTGGCTGAAAAAGAGAGAGCGGAGGAAGAGAGGATCAGAGAGGAGGAGGAGGAGGAGGAGGAAGATGCTGCAAGTGTGTAGTTTACAGTATGCTGTGAGGAAGATGAAATGTGTCAAGGAAACACTTAACACTTTTCCTCCACCAGGTTGAGCTGGTTGAATCTGATCAGTTATTTTCATTGCAGACACTACGGACTTGTGTTGCTTCCTGAGAGCCATTTTATTCAGGAATCCTGCGAAATGGTCAGTCAATTCATTTTTTTTTTTTGGTGGGGGTATTTTCAAATCATGTTGCTTTAAAGGGATATTTCAACATTTTGGCAAATTCACCTATTGCCATAATCCCTATTGTTTTAGGAGTAGGTTAATTACCTTTAATTGTCGGTGCAAGCTGTTTTTAGATTGGTGGGGCAGAGACTCGAGCTGCTCAGCTAACGCTATGTAGGCTCATGGTATTTCTAAGTTTCTTTCATCAAATTAAATACACGATCCAACAACTCCAAAACACTCTGGTGGACAAGTTGTGACCTGCACATTCACCACATTACGACACATGAAGCAGATACTCAGAACTACTTTTGCTTTTGAAGTCACTCTGCCGAACAGCCGTGTCGGGAATGTAGTTCCGGTTACGTATTTACCTCGAAAACAACTCCGTCTCGTAACGTTCCATGATTATTTCATAGCGTGGTGAATGTAGTGTTTTGGAGTTGTTGGATTGTGTATTTGATGAGTTTGATGAGGTACAGGCAGAAATACAGCGTGCAGAGCTCACGTCTCTGCCCCGCCGATCTAAAAACAGCTTGCACCAACAATTAAAGGTAATGAACCTACTCCTAAGACTATAGGGATTATGGCAATAGGCACATTTGCCAAAATGTTGAAATATCCCTTTAATACTTATCTAAACTAATAATAAATGTTCAATAACCTGTGTGTATAATGTGTAATGTATAATGTTCTTGTTTAGATCACCTACATTTTAGTGACATTATTACAGACTGCTCAAATACAGGATGGATGGACATGGATACTGTTTTGCAGCTCAAACTTGGGGCCCCGGGAATTATGATTTAGTAGAACATCATGTTATTATACAACAGTAATATTAATGTTAAAAAAAAAAAAAAACTCATAAAGAAAGGTAAGGGGAAATGTACTGAATATATATACCTTTATTTACACATGTATCAATTTCTTTTTATTGTTTTTTGGGGGGGATATGCTTCACATGAGAGATGTCTAACAGTTATGGTATTATTATAAATAACCGCTAGTAGGAAATATAATTTAAAAAATACAAAGTATCAAAAAGAACAAACACTATATAAACTGTAGCCTCACTGACAGCTATAGGAGACTTCACTGACCACTCACCACTTGAGAGTCGATGGCCACCTGAGCGAAGCCTCTGCGTTTGCCCCAGAACAGGGGGTAGGTCTCGTCGCTGAACAGAGCCTCCCTCACCCCTCCAGGAGAAATGCCCAGCAGGTGGCCGTTCCTCAGAGCCCGCACACACTCCTCCTGAGGGCCGTGGATGACGCTGAACACCTCCAGCAGCAGCTTGAAGCCTGGAGGGACAGGACAGGATCAGATGAGACGGGGCGGAGACAGAGTGGAGCTGAGGGGGAGGGAAGAGAAATTCCAGAAAAACCAGTTGAGTTGCGGAGAAAAGTTGAGTATGTGGCTCTGTGTTAGGGATCGTACGTTATGTGTGCCATACTCACAGGAAACACTGGTTCATGTGACCACATTTATTTTTTACACCATTTTAGGTTTTTTCACTGTTGGTTCTTAGCTTATTTATTAAAGGGACAACGAGGAGTTTGTATTTGGTTATAAAAAAGTCTCACATTAATGTGGATGAATCTACGTTACCCACACTTGTTAATGGCTCCATTTTCGATCAATATATCGTTTTGTCTCTATCGTTATTTTCTTATTATAATTAATGGTGGAAATGCTGGGCGAGCCGACCAGTGTTTCCTTACTTTCGGTTTCACGGACGCTGCCCGGCGGTTCATGATAATAACGCCGCCGAATCGCCGTTTATGGCCGGAACTACGGCGGTAGCTGATCGTCTTCGAACCTCTGACTTTAATTCGTGATGAATGAAAACATTCTGGGCAAGTCGTCGGTCTTGCGCCGGTCCAAGAATTTCACCGTGTGCGCGGAGGCTCATGGTAAATGTAGTATGAGAACACTTCGCTTTCCAAAACTCCTCGTTGTCCCTTTAACTACCGGTATTTATTTTAACACTGGTCCTGGGAAACACTTTCCCTTCTTTGTGTTTTTAACATGCTGAATGACAAATAAAGATTCTGAATGCTGCAGAAGATGTTTTCTTCTTGTTGATGTTGCTGTTCCTTTTTGATCAAATGTAGAAAGAGACTCTAGTGTAAGGACCCAAAGTGCTTGATGTGAAGTAGAGCCCTGCAATCCAGCCTGAGCCCAACGGGGCCCCGCTTATTTACACTCTTGGGGCCAATTTTCACATCACAGCTCACAGCTTCAGGCTGTATCGAGCTTCTCTTTATGTTTTAGACATCCATCAGTTAAAATAAGCTTTGTGAAGTTAGCAATGGTAAAACAAAGAGAACCAGGTTGAAATGAACTGAAATTAAGAATGGCCCTGTTCTGTGCTGAAGCCTTGATTTTGATGCACAGTGGGAGGTAAGAAAAGCTGCATGTTTTTTTTTAATTATTATTATTATTATTATTATTATTATTATTATTATTATTATTATTATTATTATTATTATTATTATTATAATATGTTTACCATAGTTTGCTGTTTGCCTTTTTACAGTGGTGGTGGTGATAATAAACTTATTTCTGTCAGGACCACTATGTCAAAATAATATTTATTTACTTGCACAGTTTAGTTTGGCGGTATGGTACTGTTCTGGGACCCCCTGCTCTTCCACGCGCTTGCGTGGAAAGCCTGAGGCAGGAAGAGCACCTTCCTGCCCTTCACGAGCCATCATGAACGGCATAAGCAGGGAGCGCAGCAGCAAAGAAAACCCAGACAGAGCAGAGCAACCAACAAGATACAATGACAGGAGGAGCTGGGGTGGAGGTGGGTTGCAAAAAAGCCGGCAGAGGAAGCAGCAGCAGCAAGGGAGGTGATGTCGGGCTAGAGTAGTTTAAATAGCGCGCTCTGAATGCAGTTCCCCAATAGGAAGCAGCCACGGAGAGTCAGCTGAGCCATCAGCTGATCTGCACAGGTGAAGACAGTTACGCTGTGCTGATTAAGAGCTTGACGTCATGGCCTGCCAGAACTAACGCTACGCTCAATTTCTGTCAGGACCACTATGTCAAAATAATATTTATTTACTTGCACAGTTTAGTTTGGCGGTATGGTACTGTTCTGGGACCCCCTGCTCTTCCACGCGCTTGCGTGGAAAGCCTGAGGCAGGAAGAGCACCTTCCTGCCCTTCACGAGCCATCATGAACGGCATAAGCAGGGAGCGCAGCAGCAAAGAAAACCCCCAAAACGACCACACCGGCAAATCCTGGAACCTCTGCTAAGAGATGCCAGGAAGCTATCTAGGATGGAATTAATTTTTGCCTATAAAATGTAATAGGGAATAAGCCACATGCTACCTCTTAATAATTATTATGAATAATAATAATAATAACAACAACAACATAGATGTAACCAATCACCATGAATGAATATTAAATCAATTTACAATGAGAGGCTCATTGCTTTTTGAGCATATAGAATGACTCTATTGCCGGGCGCAGTAGCAAAGAAAATCCCCCAAAACGACCACGCTGGCAAATCCCTGACCCTCTTGCAACAAGAGATGCCAGGCTATCTCGGGTGGAAATAATTTTTGTAAAATTTAAAATAGGGAATAAGCCACATACAATAATAATAATTATTAATAACAACAACAACAGACTATAGAATCATGCATATTATGAATGATGATCATGAATATTTATTAAGTCAATTATTTACAATGAGAGGCTCATGGCATGACCCCCTGCTCTTCCACGCGCTTGCGTGGAAAGCCTGAGGCAGGAAGAGCACCTCCCTGCCCTTCATGAGCCATAAGCAGGGAGCGCAGCAAAGAAAACCCCCCAGAACAACCACACAGGCAAATCCCTGACCCTCTAACATAAGAGATGTCAGGAGGCCATTTAAGTTGGAAATAAATGTGGCCCCTTTAAAAGGGAAATAGACAAAGAACCCCCCAAAACCCACGAAGGGAGCTGTGTCGGTGAATAATTCCACGCAAAATATGATTCTGTAAGTATGATCGCTATGGAGGTCGAAACCCAGCGCAAATTAGGCAAGGCAAGGCAATCAGCCATCAGCTGATCTGCACAGGTGAAGACAGTTACGCTGTGCTGATTAAGAGCTTGACGTCATGGCCTGCCAGAACTAACGCTACGCTCAATATTGTGAAGTGACTGAGTGGAGCCGGGACAGCACTGCACTGAGGGCTGTGGGAGGCTAAATGTTTATTCAGTGGATATGTGAATTCCTGTTCTATTGCAACTATTGCAAAGAGAGGAAGTCCACGACGCAGGCTGCCCCAAAGTTGGGTGGTGGAGGTCAAGGAGGCCCAGCCTAGTGTGGGGAGAGGAAAGTGGACTCACATACAACCCATGACATATGTCTCCAAAGGGGAAATTCTTTTCCACAACAAGTACATTATCAAATGTCAATAGCAACCATGACACTGGACATTACATAGACACAGCGCAGCCAGAACAATGTGGGGAGTCCTGTTCTGTTGCAACTATTGCAGGGAGAGAAAGTCAACTTCCAACCCCAGTGACTCAGGCTCCCCCTAAGGAGGGTGGTGGAGGTCAAGGAGGCCCAGCCTAGTGTGGGGAAGGGAAGGTTGACTCACAAACAACTTGTGATGCACAGCCCATGATATATAAAAGGACCCAGCAGAGCTCGCTCACACACAAGCTCCCAACTGAGAATGTTGACTGAGAAAGTCTTGAACAGCAGTGTTGGACAGCAGGACCTGATGAGGCCATTGATGCTTACTATGGACCTGCTTCTCAGTGGCATTTGAAACGGACACAAGCTGACATACAAGCTCCCAACGGGGAATGTTGGCGAAGAAAGGTGTAAAAGACAATCCAAGACTCAGGCTTTGTGGTCAAATGAGACACGGTCGAGCTTGGGGAGGAGAGAATCGACAAAGACACTTTTTCTTGTTGTTGTGAACATGGACAAAAGGATCAAGGTAAGTTTTGGACGGCCATGGATGCCTACTAAGGATATGCTGCATATGCTGTAGTGGAAAAGGGCCATTGGTCTTTTTGGCAACAAAATCCTCGCTGGCCTTAGCACACACCAACATGTTTGTTAACAGTGTGTGGGGAGAGTGTGATGGAAGGAAGGAGGCGGAAGTCACTACGGCAACACAGCGCAGATACATGAACTGGGGCTTTACTGTAATTACCCTAGTTAGAGTAAAAAATCTATTTTACAATGTCACCTTTTTAACATCATCCTAACTAAATAATTGCGATTACGATTTAAAACCGAATAATCAAACAGGCCTAGTTTGATCCAGAGGACACAGGATGTATGTTTCAACAACAGGGCTGCATCAGTAATTGTGTTATGGGAAGAGGGAAAAAACCAAAAAAACACAGGCTCCAGTCGAGTTTGGGTCCAGAATTCTGATCAGGGCCCGACCGTCTCGGGCCTTGGCCGGGCCAGGACCAAGATATGAGTCTCTAGTCTCAAGCATTCATGCAATATGCATCCATCACACCTGATAACATTAAAGAAAACAAAACACATCATGTCGTAGATGCTCGGTGCTCGTTCCAGAGCACGTCCCATGTTGGCATATGCCTAAGGGTGCTGATCGCCGGTTCGACTCTCGTTGCGCATTATTCCCCCAGTTCCTCTCCCTGTGTTCCTGTCTCATACCCTGTCCTATCAAATAAAGGCAGAATATGTCTTAAAGGTATATTGTGTAGGAATTACCCCCATCTAGCGGTGCGGTTGCACATCGGAACGTATTCTTGATGTTGCATTCACGTGAAATCAGGCAGACGTCAGACAGACAACAGACGCTGCATGTAACAGGATAAACAAGTGGTCCGCCAGCACGAAGCAAAACAATACAGGCGTGACAATATGTTGTCATGGTGATGTCGTATTGTTTACCTGACCCACGTTTTACCGTCTTTCTCTCGTCGAGTAAAATGACGGCCGTCTGCCTGACTGCACCTGAATGCAACATCATTTTACTGAACGTAAAAAATGGCGATGGAACATGGCCGCCTCGGTTCGGTGCGTCGCCCACTTATGTATTTGTGACGACTTGTAACAACTCATTCTAAGGTACGACAAAGCTTTCATTTGTATGCGGGTGTGATTCGACTTCAGTGAAATACATATTTATGAAAGCTATATTTGATTTTTTCTAATAAAAAGCCAAATAAGTTACATACTGGGGCTTTAAAAAAAAACAAAAAACACAACATGTTGCAAGAAACTGGGCCCCTCTGAGGCTGTGTTGTAATATTCCACCGGACATCTACAGTACAATCAGTTTCAGATCACTCTGCTTGTGTCTAACAGGCAGTGTGTGCGCTCTGTCCACCTGTGTGTGTTGTTACACATTACTCTCCAGCTGATGTGTGAGCACCTGGGATCTTGAAGAGGAAGTGGTCGGCCACAGAGTGGCAGGTCCGTCCCTTCTGGATGATGACGTTGGCCAGGAAGTAGTAGTAGTCGATGGGGATGGCTCCATGGTAGTAAACGATGAGCGCTGGTCCTTTGTCAGGGATCTTCTCCATCCCATGGATCTCGTAGCCTGACGACACATCCATGTTATCACTTTACAGGCTGATAAGAGCCGTGGGCTGGCAGATCAGTAACATACTACTAAAAACATGCAATGAGACATAAGATGTGTGATGTCACAGCCTCCTTCCCATAGACCTAAATGCAGATGTCACCATATGCCGAGAGAGTCAATAGGGCCCGACACAAAAACACCCATAAAACAAATATTCCTCCATACTGCTCGCCCGCTGCAATCCAAGTGTCCTGAAGGGATATAGTCCAGAGTTTACCTGAAACGACGCAGCATGCATCGCGTGAATACGAGAGCGTGCCCCAGGCAAATTCAATACAGGACTGGGCTTAGGCTGTAAAAATGCCCTAAATGACGTTGTTTGGAGTAAACTCTGGACTATCTCCCTTCAGGACACTTGGATTGCAGCGGACGAGCAGTGTGGAGGAATATTAAATGGTTTTTGTGTAGTTTTATGTAGTTTTTGTGTCGGGCCCTATCACTCTCATATAAAGTTTTGATCCCCCCTCCCAGGTCTCCAGATGCACTTTGAGGAATAAAAAAACTACTCTGGAGTATTCATCAGCATGAGGGTGAGTCACTAATGACTGACTGAATTTCATTTTTTGGTGAACTATTCCTTTAAATCCATGAAGAGCTCTAATGGATTTAATGGAATATTTAATTAAAGGGTGGGCATTTATAAGCTATACAGCTTCAGCCTACACCTTTTCGATCTATTTATGAGTTGAACGAATGATGGTATTATGGAAGGTTGACTGACTGTGACTGATGCTCAACTGTAAACAATTTTGTGTAAAAGATCGAATAAACTACTACTACTACAAAATCAACAAGGTGTAGATTGTTAAAAGAAAATGCTAATAAAAAAGTAATACAATGTAAAAAAGCAGTCTGAATGACTTGGATGATCTCAACTGTATGAAGATTGAGCTTCTTTGACAGCAACGTTTCCTCTGGGATCAACACAGATCTGTCTTGTATGAATATGATGTTAACTGTGTCAGTACTGAGCTCAGCATCTCTCTCCTCTCACGGTGACAGTAGGTGTGTGAGTGTCTGTGAACAGACAGGACCTTACCGTGCCATATGGCTCCATGGCCGTCCCACAGAGTGGCCAGCGTTTTCCTGGCTCCGTCCCACAGGTTGTTGCAGTACGCTTCCCTCAGCTGATTCTTCCTCTGTCAGAGGAGAACATCAGGGACAGAGTGAAAAGCAGCGAAAGCAACAGATTGTTACTTTCTGTGTAGCTGTTTATCCTTTTGTTTAAACTACATGGGGCATGTCTCTCAACACATGAGGTGAAATGTTCAGAAGAAGCCTCACACACATTCTTCAAAGAAGCGAGACCATATCACTCCCATTCTGGCATCATTACACTGGCTCCCTGTTCACTTCAGAATACACTTCAAAATTCTTTTGATCGTCTACAAATCCCTTCATGGCCTCGCCCCTTCATATATCTCCGAACTTCTTACCCCCTACACTACCACCAGAACCCTAAGATCCTCAGATCGTGGCAAGTTGGCTGTGAATCGCTCACAGAAAAAAAAAAGTCAGGGGGCCGGGCCTTTTCTGCTGCAGCCCCTCGACTCTGGAACAGCCTGCCAGAAGCCAAAGCCGACTCTGTTGAGGCTTTCAAGAAGCTCCTTAAGACCCATTTCTATGTTTTGGCTTTTAATTAGCACTTAATCTGTTTTTTCGATAACGCTGGGATTTAAAATTTTAATAATTTGTATCTCTTCTTTTGATTAATTGAAGTGTATGATGTTGTTGCATTGTACTGATGTTGGTTTATGCCTTTGTGACCTGTTGACTGTGAAGCACTTTGGTGCAAATGCTCTTTGCTTTTAAGGTGCTATATAAATAAATTAAACTTAAAACTTTAACAGCTAATTTCAAATAGTGAAACTCATATTATATAGATTCATTACACAGACTGAAATATTTCATGTCTTTATTTATTTTCATTGTAATGAATATGGGTCACTTTTAATGAAAATCTCAAATTCAGTAAATCAAAACATTATAATATAGTAGAAAGGTTCACTATTGCAACCTAATGGTGTCACACTCTAATCAGCTAATGAACTCCCAACACATGCAAACGTTTCCTGAGCCTTTAAATGGTTTCTTAGTCTGGTTCAGTAGCTCCATTGACCTCCATTGTTTTCTACTTTATTCAGATGCACCTGTAAGTAAATTAACATTAGACCTTCAGTTCATATTTAAAGTTAACATTAAACTCTTTGCCTCTGTCGAGAACACTGACTGGTTCATAAATAGACTGACTCTATTTAAGCCAAAAACCCTTAGACACCTTATCCCCAGGCTAACTCAGGCTTAAGACCTATGTTACCATGGTAACGTGGCGATAAGTCATCAGCAAAAGAATACCACAAGAAAAGAACAGGAAACCATGGCTGATAATTTGTGGTTTTACTAACACACTGTTCCGGAGAGAGAGAGAGACCAAAGAGAGAGGGAAAGAATCAGAGCGTAGAGAAACTGAGCTGTTCCTCTGTCAGGCAACTTATTTATATCTTCATTTACCCAGAATTCATTGTAACATAGTCCAGCATACGATAACTAAAATACTTTGTCTGACATATCTCAGTCTATTTGAAGTCTGGTGGCAAGACAAGGCTGCCTCGAACTGGGATCAGTTATAAAACCCTTTTGTAACATCCCGCCTAATTATCTAAGTGTATAAAAGTATAAAAAGTGTCCAAAAATACAGGATGGCATTTAAATAATCTGTGTGCACTTAGTTAATGAGTGATATGAGCTGTGATTCAGCGTTGATAAAGTGCAGGAGGAGTGTGTGTGTGTGTGTGTGTGTGTGTGTGTGTGTGTGTACCTTATAGACGTGAAGGAAGAGTATACTCAGGTAAAGCAGGATGACTATGAGGAAGGGCACGATGAAGACGATGGCCAGAGGAGTGAAGACCCACAGCAGGTACTCCAGGACACTCAGGTAGTCCTCCAACTGGCCCAGACCTGCCCACTCCTCCCACGCGTGGAACACACACAGCTGTGGACCCACACACACACACACACACACACACACACACACACACACACACACACACACACACACACACACACACACACACACACACACACACACACACACACACACACACACACACACACACACAGCGCTTAGACCCACCATCACACACGCAGACGTCTCAGCAGCTGCAGGGTGTTGCTGGGAAACGTTGTTCAGATAATCTTGACTTGAGCTGCACAAGCAAAGGTCTGTTCTCCCCCACTGTAGTGGACCGACGGGGTGAGTTAAAGGGATATTCCGGCGGATGTTTAACCCACGGTCTAACACACCAGGACACCAAGTAAGCCCCCCCCCCCTTGAGAGATCAAGTTTGCAGACCGCTAGCTTCTCTAGTTGTAGCAACTTCAGCAAAGACCGCACGATAACAATACACTGCTGTCTATTCCTCCACCAGCAAACCGACATCAAAAAAGCCACTCGTTGCCACAAATAATGCTCAGAACAGCACCAAACTTCAGAGTTTTGTTTTCTTCTTTTTTCAGGCAAAGCTAGCAGGTGTTTGATGCCTCATATTATGGGATGGGACCCTATTTGTACTGTTGCTGAAGTTTGGTGCTATTCTGAGCATTATTTGTGGCGATGAGTGGCTTTTTTTTTATGGCGGTTTGCTGATGGAGGAATAGACAGCAGTGTATTTAGCCCAGTCATTTTATGAAAAAAGGTTGAACAAATTGCAACAGAAGCAAATTCAACTGATTTTGTATCCTCAACATGTCCTGAGTGAGGGAAAAAAAGCCCTGAAGAATCCCATTAGGGGAAAGTTTTGAAAAAGACCAAAATATAGCCCATTTATATTAATTATTTTTCTCACGTGAATAGGCTCAAAATTTTTAACCTTTAGATATCACCATGAAAATTACTGAGTTATTTACTTACATTAAGACAAACAAAAAATGTATTGCAAGTTTTTTGAAATTCTTTGTTAACATGAGCAAACAGTGCATAATCTAATTACGTATGGCTAATTTGCATACACCAGATCTAAACACTGGGTATAGCAAGTGAAAATGTCTTGTTCAATTTTGTTTACATATTACAGTTAGGCACACGGCAGTTTAATGAGCTTCGGGTCTGTGGCTCACCTCATCTTCAAGCATTAGTGAACTTAGCACAGTCAAAAAAGGAAAAAAACCTCAATGTATCGTCTTGCTTATAGTAGCGCAATATATTGTACGGTTTCCCCTGTATTGTGGTATATCGCATCGCCAGATTCTTGCTAATACACACCACCACCGCTTATTTAACTAGTGTTCAATGAGACGAGATGAACTGGCTCTTTAAGCAGAGTAGAACATGTTTTTTTTACCAGTGCGCTGGTGGTACCGAACAACTACACACACACTGCATTTCAGCTCAAACGTTCAAAGTGCAGTATGAATCTGTGCAAAGGGACTCACAGCTCCAAACCAGGTGCCAAAACAAACTTGAGGGTGATGTTATCAAACACAGCAAACCAAGCTGTAGGTGGTGAGAGAGGAGGGCGTCTGGCTGGTACGTAAAATACAAAATCCAAACACCGTGTGGCGCAAATATAAGAACCGCATTGTATTACTATTGTATTACATGCATCAATTTTTTTCTATAGGTAATACAAAATTATATTATATCTTATTCATTTAGAGACAAAACAAAGCAGGGGAATAGATTCAGCAGGCTCAGTTTGTAGAATTATTGTTTTCTTAATAAATATCAAAGATGATAGCACGTGACGTTACTATGAATATTCAATAGTTTTGAATATCAGCCGAGGCCTAATGGGTGATGAATTCTCTGTCAGGTCACTAATTCATCTATTATGTATAAATTATATTAGGCACTTTTTTCCTGAACATTGAAATCTTTTATGTTGTTGATGTTTTTTGAACCAAAGCTAAATTGATTTCCATTAAATGACAAGATCAGTGTATCTCTTTGATTTTACTGCAGAGAATCAACTCCTTTGGGGTTGCCAAATCCAATGTACTGTGTACTCTACAGACACTGAGAGCCTCCTTACTTTTTTTTTTTTTTTTCATTTGCTGGTTCAACAGTTTGGCAGCGAAGTACAGGAACTGCTTAAATAATATTGTTACGGTCTGTTCGAAAATTATTAGCACTGATATAACTGACTTAGACTCCCATTGGGAAAGACGGGTCTCCCTATCATTAATAATCACGATCATGTCCTGGCCTGTGAATTTAACCTAATGCCATCAAGCTGTTGAATGCTGAGTTGGTCTGAAGCTGTAGTTATTAGAACAGTTTAAGTGTTTTATATGGATATTGCCCTTTTTATCTTTACTTTTTGTACTTTTTATTTTACCTTGATCTTAATTTGCACTGTCTCACACTTTCCTCCTCACTTGTATGTATATTTGTGTAATGGTCAACTGTAGAAACAGAATTGCCCTATGGGATAAAGTAATCTCAACTCAACTCTTTATATAAGATTACATTCATTCACCAGATCATTTTTGTTCAGTGTGACACAACATGAGAAGCAACACTCATGATCCACACAAACAACTCATCATGTGACTACTCACAAACCCTGATGTGGCCCAGATGCTCACACACATGATCGGCCACTGATCAGCTGCGCCTCTGCATGAACACAGCTGGATGGATCTACTGAGAGAATAAAGGAGCGGGATCACGTGCAGGTGGGTTCGTACCAGGAGGGAGACAGTGTCCTCTGCTGTAGCCAGGCAGGACTGATTCCCACTGTCTGACATCCTGCTGTCAGGATCAGTGAGTCCGGCTGCCTCAGGAGGAAGGATCCCAGTGCATGGAGAGCATCTGCTGCTGTACTCAGGTCAGCTGCAGGGGAGGACAACACCACTCAGTTACTCCATGTATCCGTACACAAAAACACTTATTTCATATTACATTATAACATTGTGTAAGTGGCTGTTAGGAAAAAATAAAGGCGCACTGAATAGCGAATATAGAACAATAAATATTCAGTAAATACAGACACTAACGAGTCACGACACCCTGCGATGTTTACTGCACTGACAGCTGATCTAGTCTGCAGTGTGTGATTTAACGGAGGTTAGCTTTAGCTTCATGGTTTAGGATACAGCAGAGCAGCGGAGAAAACAAACGACAGCATAACAAACTGTCAGCTAACTGAGCTTCAATGAGCGGAAACGGGACAAACCGGGAGCTGACAGCAGCTGTGGCGTTAACCGTCAGCAAACACAGAGGACGTTACCTTTTAGACAGTCAGTCGGTGAGATGAGCCATTAAAACACACGACTGTTCATTTAATGTCACACCAAAACATTACACACAAACACACACAGCCGATAGCCTAACAACGGTCGTAGTCCTCCTGACCCCGGAGCACTTTGAGTGTGACACAGTCTCGGTGACGGTGGACGGTGTCCCTGAAAACCACGGCACCGAGCGAGGACGGGTTCCGCACAGCAGCAACAAAACTCTGGACGCGTCACTTCCTGTTTACGGCTGTGGCCTTCAAAATAAAAGCGAAAGGGTTTGTGAAACAGAGCTTTTTTTTTTTTTTTTTTTTTACAAACATAGGCTACAAAGAATTAAAAACGCCTGCCTGACATGAAAGTCATAGAAAATCATTAAATGCAGAGGGATGAAAAATAAATCACGAAGAAAAATATATCCTCTAGCTAATATAATACTGATTCGTTATAAACAGCCCAATAATGTTAATGATAAGTGACTCCATGACAATGATGATGGCTTTATATCTATTTGCCACTTTTCAAACAAAGTGTTTCACAGAAAAATGTAACTAAATAAAAGAGAATGTTAAATAGTCTCAGAAGTGAGGACAATAAAATAGTGGAGCAGCATAAATCTGCATTTTGAATGAATACAATTTGATATTAAAGGGACAACGAGGAGTTTCTATACGGTTATAAAAAAGTCTCACGTTAATGTGGATGAATCTCCGCTACTCACACTTGTTAATGGCTCCATTTTCGCTAAATATATCGATCTGTCTCTATCGTTATTTTGTTATTGTTAGTGGTGGCGGAAATGCTGGTCGAGCCGACCAGCGTTTCCTTCATGGCGAGTTATGAGAATAACGCCGCAGAATCGCCGTTTATGGTCGGAACTATGATGGTATGTGAACCTCTTTGAACCTCTGACTTTAATTTTTGATGAATGAAAACATGAGTCCGTCTTGCGCCGGGTCAAAGAAATGTACGGTGCGCGCGGAGGCTCATAAATGTAGTGTGAAAACGCTTCGCTTTTCCAAAACTCCTCGTTGTCCCTTTAACATTTATAAACACCATTTCAATCATATTTTTTTTTAGCATTGTACAGTATCAGTGGGTCTGAGTTTGATTGCTCTACATCACAACCCAGTAAAAAGAAGACACAGGTTGTGTTTTTTGGAGTTTTGTGGTATTGTATGTTGGTTAACACCAATCGCCCTTTTATTCTGAAAAAAGAAGATAGCGCCGGAAGTGTCGTAAGTGTACCCGCCTACGGACGTGATGTGTTGTTTGAGCGCGTCCATGCTGGTCCAAACACAAACGGGGACAGCCGGAGTGTGACGGTTGTGGTGGTGGTGGTGTGGCTGTGTGGAGCTGCTGGTGGTGATGATGCTGGAGAGGAGCAGAGTGACGGTGGTGGCGGAGCTGCTCCTCAGCAGGAGGCACACTGAGGAGGAGAAGATCCACTGTCTGTTCTCCAGAGCCTTCGTCCAGTGAGTCTCTGTCATCATCTCTTCTGTCTCCTGTCTCTGTCTGATGTGGATGTGTGTGAAGCTGTGGAGGTGTGAGTCTTCATCCTGTGTCCTCCTCTGTCCAGGGATCGAGAGCTGTACCGCTCTGACAACAGACTGCTGACCTTTGACCTGACCGATGCTGCAGTCCAAGGTAGGCTATATGTCACAGCATCTCATTATGTTTGAGGCAGAGATTGAATTAGTGTGAAAGACAATTCTTAATTCACACAGAATCAGGTGACGAAGAGGAGGAGGAGGGAGAGGAAGAAGAGGAGGCTGGGGAGCTGTTGGATGAAGAGGCTCAGCTGATGGCCAGCATGGGTCTGCCTCTGGCCTTCGTCTGCTCATCAGACAAGAGGAGAGCAGTAAGTCAGAGCTGTAGACGTTAAAGGGATAGTTCAACGTTTTGGCAAATTCTCCCATTGCCATAATCCCTATAGTCATAGCAGTAGGTGGTTCATTACCTTTAATCATCGGTGCACGTTGGTTTAAGATCAGCAGGGCAGAGACGCAAGCTGCTCAGCTAACACAATGGAGATGAATGGTACAGGTTCACTCTCATCAAACTCATCAAATACACAATCCAACAACTCCAAAACATTCTGGTGGACAAGTTGTGACCTGCACATTCACCATGCTATGAAATAATCATGTAGAATTATATAACATTACGACATGCAAAGCAAATACTCTGAATACTTGAATGAATCATGTCAATCGCAACTGTATAGATTATATATTTTTTTATAATTCAACGAAACATGTCCAATCCTCCTGCAATTATGTACCTATTTTTGTTACATAATACCCATCCTCTGTCTTTATGGACTTTTTATTTCAATTGTTGTATTGTTTTGGGGACTACGGATGTAATTTAGCAGTGAGGACAATGGACAGTGAGTACTCATGCACTCACTGTCCATTAATATGCACTGTCCCGACTAAATAAACAAATAAAGTAAAATAAACTACTTGCGCTTTTGAAATCACTCCGCCAAGCAGCCGTGTCTGGAATGTAGTTCCGGCTGCATTTGCCTCGAAAACAACTCTGTCTCGTAATGTTACATGATTATCTCATAGCGTGGTGAATGTGCAGGTCACAACTTGTCCACCAGAGCGTTTTGGAGTTGTTGGATTGTGTATTCGATGAGTTTGATGAGGGACAGGGGGCCTGTACCGTTCACCTCCATTGTGTTCACTGAACAGCTTGCGTCTCTGCCCCACTGATCTCAAAACAACATGCACCGATACTTAAAGGTAATGAACCTACTGCTATGACTATAGGGATTATGGCAATGGGCGATTTTGCCAGAAATGTTGAACTATCCCTTTAAAGCTTAATGAAATGAATGAAAGTGTAATATTGAGGTGCTGAATGAGGCTGTGTGTGGTCACGTGACAGCGGAGGAGGTCCAGCAGGAAGTCTGACATGTGTGGTGCTGGGCCAGAAGAGGAGGAGCAAGATGGAGGAGAGCGAGTTGACAACGAAGGTAATCATTATTTACAGAGTAGTGAGGCGACATGGAGTCAGGTAAGTATGAATTTCAATCACCAGTCTGAGCTTCCTCCTGCAGACGAATCAGGTTACATCACTGCTTAAAACTCCCCTGAAACATGTGATTTTAATCCTCTTCATACGTGTATAATAACTTTTTGCTTTTATTGTTTTAATTGTCTTTACTTATACCTTTTTATTTATTATCTATTGTAAAATGTATAAATAAAGTACATTTACATTTACATTTTAATATCATTTGTGATGTTATTTGACACTCTTTGTTTTATTTGTAGGCGCTGAGAAGGAGGTGAGTGATCCGCTGGAGGGAGGAACAGGAGGCACACAGGATGCTGGCTGGGAGAACTACTGGGGTAAGTAAAAAAAAAAAAAAAAGTAAATACATTAGAATAGTATGTAAAAGTTTGTTTATTCCAATAGTTCAACTCAAATAGTATAACTCATATATTATATAGATTCATTACACACAGACTGAAATATTTTTTTATTGTAATGATTATATCTTACATTTAATGAAAACCCCAATTTCAGTATCTCAAAACATTAGAATATAGTGAAAAAAGTCTCCTATTGTAACCTAATGGTGTCACACTCTAATCGGCTCTGGTTCAGTAGCTCCACTGTCATATTCTACTTTATTGAGACACACCTGTAAGTGTGCACTGAACCCTGTGACATCTGTAGGGTTATTTGCAGATAAATGTATAGATGAAGCATTTATCTGAGTGCACAAAAAAAACTCCAAGTGAGGAGATAGAACATTCTCAGTTCACATGATATGGTTTAAATGAATTGAGGATTTAAACTAAACCAGTAAACTTTATTACTGGTTTATAATGAGGTGATTAGTTATTAATTCTTCATAAATCATAAATTATAAACAAGTTACAACAAAGGTTTTTATATACTGGTGCAGGCAAGATCAAGTTAATGCTTACAATTTATTAATCTTCTTAATGACTGGTCAAAGAGATGTATTGTAAAATGTGATGCGTATTACTATTTATTAATGAGTTATAAATAATAGTAACTTATTAAAGTGGCTCCATTAAGCAAGTTTACATGCTTGTAAGTGACTGAGGACTCAGGTAGTAACAGAAAGCAGCATCTCCATGTTAAGATCCACCATGCACAACAAGCACCTGTGATTGACAGGTGCCCTTTTTATTTAATGTGTTATAACAGCTCATTAAGCTTCATGAACTGTTAACCATCTTATTAATATATAGACCATTCAGAAATCCTTTTATTGCAAAGTGGTGCCATTATATTTTGTGCAATGAGCTAGGAGACAGTAACATAAAACTACTTGACCTCGACGTCCATTGTTGTCCATGTGAAGCTGTGCAGGGTGAAGCTCTGCTGTGGAGCAGCTGGCTGGAGAAACACCCCGAGCCTGAGCAGCCGTCTGCAGCTGATCCAGGAGCAGCGACTGCTCCGTGGGATGACCCGGAGACAAAGGCTCAGTGGGACAAACACGCTGCAGACACCTACTACTACTACTGGGAGCAGTATTCATACTGGGCAGCACAGGGCTGGACCACGGACCAGACAGCAGGTACTGTTGTTTTCTAGGCGGATTTACAGCCTTTACTTTTATCCCAGTTGTTTAAAGCAAAGTAGGATTGAATCAGTCTGATCCAGATCCAAACTTTTCAAGATTACCAATCCGAGTGTTTTAAATGGGACTGTGTATCACACTGAAGGCTGATTGGTCTGTCAGGTAGAACAGCAGCATGTGGCCACTTAAAGTGTGTTTATTTGAAAATGGGGTGTATGTATTGTTTTCTGTGCTCTTTGTTGTTTCTTCAACATATTTTAAACAGCCAAACACCATCTGGTCTAAAAAAACAACAAATATACAGTATATTAGTCAAATACATTGTAAATATTTCCCATGTGGTTCAAATTCAAACTTCATATTTCAGATTTCATTTAATTATCCAGTAGTTGGGGAACATTTCTTCAATTGTGGAATAATCAAAAGTTAACTTTATTTACTTTATCACTGTTGTGGTTTAAAAATCAGGTGCAAAATATAAATCAATAAATGTGTATATACTACATTATATATGTTGGTTATTTGACTAGTTTTAATTTAAATCACATTTTGTTCCTGAAATCCACCTTGAATCCACCAAACTGCTGGGATCAGAATAATCCTGATTTTGTGGATCAAAGTTTCCCTGATCCTACAAAAAAGTTTTGAACAACACAAACTAAGGGTTTTCAACCAAGATTGGATTACGTGATCTAATCAGATCTCAGAATCTGTTTTTAGTTTTGAACAACCCATTTTCAAGATTTGATCATGCAGTCTCACACCTGGGGCTCCCTCCTCAACAGAACATCAGGGTAGATTTGACAGATTACTCAGGACTGTTCACAAACGAACACTCAATATCATCAATGTAAAACTAGGTACTGAGAACACCAGTGAAGAGGCGGTGGCAGAGGTGAAGGACGGAGGCACGGAGACGCGCTCGGACGAAGGGAAGGATGGACGGGCTGAGGAAGAGGAGGTGAAGGGTCTCCATGATCTGTTTGGACGGAGGTGCAGGCTGGAGTCAGGAGGGAGCTGTGTGACCGGTGACCGTCCGTCTGACGGTGGAGACGACCGCAAGAGACCCGCTGCCTCCTCACACCAGGACACAGCCACGCATACAAGTATGTCCCAGTGTGTATGTGTGTGCGCACACTACTGTACATTCACTGTCTGTGGGATTTTTCAACATTTTGGCAAAAGTGCCTATTGCCATAATCCCTATAGTTTTAGGAGTAGGTTCATTATCTTTAATTGTTGGTGCAAGCAGTTTTTAGATTGGCGGGGCAGAGACGTGAGCTGCATGGTGCGCCGTATTTTCTCCTTTCTCTCATCAAACTTCACATCAAATACACAATCCAACAACTCCAAAACGCTCTGGCGGACAAGTTGTGACCTGCACATTCACCACGCTATGAGATAATAATGGAACGTTACGAGACAGAGTTGTTTTCAAATGCGTAGCCGGAACTACATCCCAGACACGGCTGCTGGGCGGAATGATTTCAAAAGCGCAAGTAGTTCCAAGAATTTGCTTCATGTGTCGTAAATATGTTATTATTTCATAGCGTGGTGAATGTGCAGGTCACAACTTGTCCACCGGAGCGTTTTGGAGTTGTTGGATGTGCATTTAGTTTGAAGAGGGAAACGTAGAAATACCCTGCAGCTCGCTTCTCTGCCCCGCCGATCTAAAAACAGCACGCACCGACAATTAAAGGTAATGAACCTACTGCCAAGACTATAGGGATTATGGCAATAGGTCAATTTGCCCAAATGTTGAACTATCCCTTTGTATGATGACTGGAAAAAGTTTTTTTTAGCCAGAACTAACACTTTGTGATTCTAACAGATCAGGAAAATACTGTGAAGGAAACTTCATCCATCACCATTTGTGTCTGGCCCCTAGTGCGGCTCTTGTTGCCAAGCAACCTTGACCACATGTAACTTTTTTTATAGAAAGAGAATGTTTTACTCTTTTAGTATTTGTTGCATGAAGTCAGTGAGTTTATTTGAGAGTTACCACCACATCTTACAGGAATAATGCTGATTCATTTGATGTGTATGTGCCTTATGTTTTGACACAGATTCCCAGCATGCTACTGGCAGCCCTAACACAGAGTACAGCTCAACGAATAACATGTCAAATAGAGGTGATGGTGATGATGATGATGATGACAAACCTCCAGGAGGAGGATGTGCTAAAGTCAAGAGCAGGTGAGTGTGTACAGGAACCAAAACCACTGCTGCTTAAAGGATGGATAGGATGTATTTAGGATATCTAGTTTATCCCAGTGGTTCCCAGCCTTTTCCAACTCAGTGCCCACTTGAAAATCTCAAAAATGTTTGCAGCCCACCTCGGACCACATAAACAACACAGAGGCCAAATAATGTGTTGTCAGAGCACTTTTCTTTTTAATGATGGAAAAAGCAAAACAAAACAATGAAAATTAGTGCAAATTAGTGCAATAGTATTTGAACTTTTTTCATATCTTTTTAAAGTAATTTTTAAAAACATTATTCATATATGTTTTTATTTTTATATAATTACGCTTTTTTTTGTTTTTTTTTTCCCACAAAAATCATACTATTTTGAAAACGATTTGATGTCGTCCACTTGCAGTATCGTCGCAGCCCACCAGGGGGCTGCGACCCACAGGTTGGAAATGACTGGTTTATCCCTGATTGTCATATACTATGTTTACAGAATAAAAAACACAAGACAAGAGACAACTTCACAGAATGAAAGACAAAGTATAAGTATAAAAATAACAAGTTCTAAGAATAAAACAGTAAATGAAACAACAATGATGTATAACCCTCCAACAGGAGAAAAGGGACTCTGCAAGAAAGGAGTGGAAAAAAGTACTTCATATTACCTCTCATTTACTCTACTTTATGATTAATTTTGAGTTTGTGCATATTTCTGTCTTTTCTCCCCTGTGTGGATATTTGGAAAAATATATAGAGGGACCAGTGCTCGGTGCGATTGCCCCCGTGGCCCTAATAAAAAAAAAGAAAAACAATAATGTAATTATAAACAATTTCAACTACTGTCACATTAGCTGTTAAAGTGGTAGAGTGTAAAATATCAGCAGTAGGAAGGTGACATGTTCAGTGTGTGAGCAGCACTGAGATGATAAAATAAAGGAAAATTCTCAGTCTCTTTGTTACTTGATCACAACCCTGAAAAACAATGTCGGTCATATCTGACACTGTGTAGAATATGGTCACTTTAATTTTTAAGATATCACCATAGTTACCAGATGAAGAGATGAAAGTGGGTACTGGTCCTGCTGCTGGAAAAAAAAAGATATAATCATCTGAGCTCTGTGGTAATAAACATCTCTAAGGAAATAACACTGTTGCATGGGGAAAACATAACCCCCAAAGGGAAATTCATTACATTTAATGTAGATGAAAGAATAACCCTCACCCCTTGTGTGTGTGTGTGTGTGTGTGTGTGTGTGTGTGTGTGTGTGTGTGTGTGTGTGTGTGTGTGTGTGTGTGTGTGTGTGTGTGTGTGTGTGTGTGTGTGTGTGTGTGTGTGTGTGTGTGTGTGTGTGTGTGTGTGTGTGTGTGTGTGTGTGTGTGTGTGTGTGTGTGTGTGTGTGTGTGTGTGTGTGTGTGTGTGTGTGTGTGTGCAGTCATGAGCTGGATGTGGAGGAGAACCCACAGCTCACACCTGAGGAGGCCTGGACCAAACTGGGACTCAAACACAACCCAGAGCCCCAGTGAGTAAGACACAACAACACACCACATCCTCCATGGTAACTGAATGTTAAAACCCTGAAGGATGAGCTCCCTCTGCTTTAGACTTTATTGTCCCTTTAGGGAAATTCTTTTTCACACTACCTCTTCATTTCATAAGGACAGAGCAAGAGGGTAACATTACACACACGATACAACGTATAGACAGATGTGTACACATTTAACAATCCCCAAAAATATAAAAAAGAAAGAAAAAAGCAATGTATATATCTTTATATAGATGTAAACTCACATATATAGTACTAAAGGAAAAAACATTCACATGTTCCTATGCCTGCACAATCGTAGTTGCATGGATGCACTCATACTCACGCAAATACAACCATACACGTGCACACATACATATATCCACTTATACATATACAAACACATACACATGTACCATTATAAGTGCATACACAAGCACATATTCATCCACCTGAAAAAAAATAAAAACCTAGCTGGCTTCCATAAGAATTTTACAGTTTTGCTTGGTTATGCTCCTTGCCATTGTCCTACAGTTGTCTGTCTTCTTAAAGATCTGAGAAAACTTGTAGGACCAGTCACACTTAAAAACTATTTTTAGAAAGGAGAATTTTATAAAATTGGAAAAAGTCAACAAATTGTAGACTACGGAAGCGTATTGCATTCACTTGAGTAATTCATTTTTTTATTTGTTTTTCGGGGTAATTATTTCTGTTTTTCTGACTAATTATTTCTGTTTTTCGTGGTAATTTTTTCCTCCTGTTTTTTGGGGTCATTTTTTTCTGACTTAGCTTCAAGATTTCAAAATCTGCGAGAATCTCCCACCTGCAAGTATCGTTTAAAGCAGAAGTACGCGGAATATTTGTGTTAATATAAGTCTTAAATAGTTATATCTTCCGACAGCAATCACTTACATAGAGTGTTTGGTCCGAAACACGGGTCTGTCAGTCACTCTGCTCTGCTGTAAGCCGAGGAGAAAACTTTCCTTGTATCCTACATCCTTTATCCAATGAGGAGAGAGAACGGCATGAAGGGCTGTGTGTGCAGCCAAGGGATGCGCGTGAATGTGGTGACGTAGGGACGAGGACCAATAGATCCATGACGAGGGCGGGGGCTGCTAACTCCATCGGCTGACAAGAAGTTAGCCAAAACGACCGGATCGCTTACTTCTGCTTTAACCGCTACAGTCAAGCCTCCACTTCATCACGGATCTATTACATCTGAGACCCATGAGATACACTGATAGGGATTTTTAGTCAAACTCCACTTTGGTACAGGTTCCACCATTGCTTTATTTTCCAGACTGACGGCTCGAACACAAGCATCAACAAACTTTTCCCGGGGCAAACTACACACATCACATCCAGGAACGTATAACAAACATCCTTCAAAATAAAAGTACTACTCATAACACAACGAGTAAAGGCACTTTCTTTTACATTGCTTAACATACATCCATGGATATGCTCCCACAAAAAATACTGTCTTATTTTCACTGTGTTCCAAGTTAATTCAGATTTATATTGAAAGGAAACTACCTGTTATTACAGAATACGTAGAGTGTCACTCAGAACAATCTGATGTAGCACCTTTATTTTGAAATCAGTCCTTACGTTACTTGCAGGTGGGAGCTTCTCACTGGATTTTGAAATCTCAAAGCTAAGTCAGAAAAAAAGACCCCGAAAAATAGAAAATAATTAGTCAGAAAAACAGAAAAAAATATTCAAAAAAAAAAAACCAAAAAATAAATTACTCACAGGATTTAAAACAATTATTATTCAAGTGAATGCAATACGCTTCCGTAGTAGACCACATGTTTCTCTGCTCAAATAATATAAATGGGAAGAGAGTGATGTGTATGTGTGTGAAGTGTCATGGTGTGTGTCTGTGTGTCCCAGGTTCAACAGTGTGGAGAGCTTGAATGCCGGTGCGGGCCAGAAGCGTCGGAGGCAGTGGTGGACTAAAAAAGCAGTCGGCAAACACATCAGGTTCTCAGAGACGGGAAGTGACATCACGCAGCCACAGACGAGCTCCGCCCTCCACAAGGTCCAAAACTTCCTGAAGAAGAACCAGGTGGAGACGCAGACGGGTCCGTGTGACCGGGGTCAGGAGGGAGGAAGACTCACAGAGGAAGACGTGGACGGCACAGCATGTCCGGGAGACGAGGAGAAGAGGGGGGAGGAGATGAAGAGCGCTGAGGAAGAGGAGATGGCTAATAATCCGGATGCAGGCTGGAGGGAGGAAGAGGAGGAAGAGGAGGAAGAGGAGCAGCCTGGTAGACAGTTACCAAGCCTAGAAACCCCTGACTTCCTCATGTCTGAAGCACCGGCACAGGAGCGAGGTGAGTAGGAGGTTCATCATGTGATCTGATCACATCTGAGAATCCTGATGCAGTCTTTTTTTTTTTTTTTTTTTAAAGAATATTTTTTATTGAAATTTCAAATGCATTTCAAACTCAACACTGAATGCACAAACATTTTCACCCATATCCCCTCGAACAGACAAAAAAAGAGAGACAAAAAAAAATCAAATGGACAGTGACATCAGACATCAGACTAATGGAATAAAATAAATAAGTTAGAATAAAATGGGACAAAAATAAATAAATAAAATACAATTAAATTAAATTTAAATTAAATTAAATAAAAGGCAGGATCATTTCATAACCTGTTATTCAGACAGTGTTATCTGTTTCATTGGTCAGGAATGACATAAATGATTCCCAAATACAAGCAAACCCCTCCTGTTTACCTTTAACAATGTATGTCAATCTCTCCAGTCCAAGACAAGTTATCAACTCCTTCTTCCATATTGCCAGTGATGGTGGTTCTACATTTTTCCAACAAAGTGCAATCACTCTCCTTGCATGGAGAAGTCCAAAGTCAATCATTTTCGATTGCTTCTTTGTTCTGATGAAGTCCTTGGGGTATATTCCAAGTATACAGATTATTGACGTCAAAGGAATGTTACACTTAACCATCCGTGATAAACATTTATCCTGATGCAGTCTAATGACAAACTGTGTGTGTGTGTGTGTGTGTGTAGAGCTCAGCGTTAAAGACAGCAGGAAGGCAAAGAAGAAAAAAAAGAAGAAGAATAAAGGAGGAAGGAAGCAGCCGATCCCAGAGGAGATGGCAGCTGAACCGGAGCTGGCTAAATACTGGGCTCAGCGCTACAGACTCTTCTCCCGCTTCGATGAGGGCATCAGGCTGGACCGAGGTCAGTCTGAGACACAGGTCACCTCACTGTCGTCATTTACCACCTTCAGGATGGGACATTCAATGCTCTATCTCTCTTTCTCTCTCTCTTTTTTTTTGGAACACATCAGTTTTCTTCATGTAGCTTAGACATACTCAGCTACATAGTGTCACCTAGTTTTCTCTCAGTTTGGTCTTTTGTGAAACTACTATGGTTTTCACAGGCCTTATACCTCTTAAGCTCCGCCCACCACCAGGTGATCAGAGGGGGACCAGACCTTAGACATAATATAGGTAGACGCCCCATGGACTACACTTAATTTCATTTCATTTATTATTTATTTGATGAGGACAATGCATATTAATGAACAGTTAGTGATCACATCACGTCATGTACAGTAAATGTGCCAGATTTATCTTAGAGCTCATTTCCATCTGTAGTCCTCACATTTAAAGACTGTCAGACTTACCATATAAAAAAAACAACAATAGGAAGCTACCTGCGTGAGTGTAAAAAAGACATAGTAATAGCAGCAGTTACAACAATAAGAAAACAGATGGCAACCTGCAAAAAAACCAGAATATTTTCTTCTATTCATAACTCTGGGAAAAATAAATCAGTATGTAGCTATTACTTTAACTATTTGCATAATGTTACAATAATGTTACTTTTATATATATATATATATATAAAAAAAAAAAAAAGTACATCATTAAAATGATCCATGATTTTAAGTATGCTGCATCATAACTGCATAAACGTTCATAAAAAATCAAACCATTTGGAAATCGGACAAAAACTGAGCCAACATGTCTTGACCCTTATGTGTGTGTTGTGTGTCTGTGTGCAGAGGGCTGGTTCTCTGTGACTCCAGAGAGGATCGCTGAGCACATCGCCCTGCGGGTGGAGCACAGCTTCTGTGGCTGTCAGCTGATCGTAGACGCCTTCTGTGGGGTGGGAGGAAACGCCATCCAGTTCGCCCTCACTGGGAAGAGAGGTGAACCGTGTGTGTGTGTGTGTGTCTGTCTTGCACCTTCATTCCTCTAAGCTGGGGACACACTACACAATTTCCACAGTCATTGTCAGTGTGGAGTACACGCTAACCGACTGGCTTCAGCAGATCTTTTATGATGATACTTTAAAGCCCCAGTGTGTAACTTATTTGGCTTTTTATTAGCAAAAATAAAATATTGCTTTCATAAATGGGTGGATGACGTGACATGGCAGTTTTGCTGTCTTCAGTGTCAAACATGTATGAATAAAAAATATATTTGCCAAACACCTTCTCAATATTGTGCAGAACATCATGCTTTATGTGAACATACTCAACATTTAAACAGTTCATCACTCATTCTTTCAGAATTTTCAACCAAACATGACAAAAGTCATATGGTGTGACTGTCCGACACTTGTTTCTCAAAGTGAGAATCTGAATAAAACTAAGAAAAATAAGTGCAAAAATTCTCAAAAAAATACAGAAAAATAATACAGATGTCTATTTGTGAGCCTACTCTTTTCAATGTCCAAGCATGATGTTTTCAGTCAATTCTAATCAAAAAGATTTTGTCACAAAAATCAAAATCATATGGTGTGACACTGTTTTGGGATATTTCAACGGGCAATTGTTTTGACATCCTTGGGAAGGAGAGGACCCTCTTCAAGAAGACTGTACAGTACTGGCAATGTATTGCTAGTACTGTACAACCTGAGTTGTGCCATCATTTTTATTTTTACAATAAATCAGATCTTGTTGGCACTCTGACAAAGGTCCCACTTCCAGATGTCTTTTGGTGTGACACATTTTTCATAAAAATGCAAAAGAAATTTTATTATTTTGTCATATTTTCATGTAAACCTATGTTGCTTTGTTACATCTAGCATGTTGTTAGTATGATAATGTGTAGCTACACTCAACTCACTCAAGGTTGTGCTAAGTGCAGAAAACATCATATGGTGTGACACTTGATCATAATGGTGTGACATGTCTGCCTGTCACGCCATATGATTTTATTGTCACACCATATGATATGAATTGTAATTTCCTGCTATTATAACTATAAATAACAAAGTAAAATGTATGTTTTGTCCTTTTAAACATTTATTTGGGTCCATCATCACATAAAGGCTGTAATTATCCACAATTTATTGTGTTTAGTTTAGTTTAGTTTTATTCGGTGATACAGATTTCTAGTTTATCAGACAGACACAGCAGACCCCTTCACAGAAACCTTAGAATGCTGTTTAAGTCTAAACAATGTTTTGTCTTCACCTCAAACCATATTCCCTTTTCTTTGGTCAATTTGAGGCAGTAATTATGACAAGTGCAGAGAGGACAAAGAGATACAGGGAGAGACAGAATTCTGACCCTGCAATGAGAGAGGAGTTGCTGAGGAAAAGAAAAGAAAAGAAAAGTAGCCTAAACAACAACTTCTTGTTTCCATTCACTGACCAATATGAAGGTCTGAGGGAGGGTTTTAAGGGGTGCTTTCACTGTTGATTCAAAAGGCCTTTAGGTAGATTTCTTGAAGCCTGGCAATACATGATAGCTAAAATATCATAGGACTAGAACACTGTAGGCAGTGCAACTAATATTATAGTAATACTAATAATAAAAATAATAATAATAATACATGATAATAAGTTGGATAATACATGGTTTGCATTCACACATGGCGACATGATCATATGGTGTGACACTATATCATTTGGTGTGACATTCCAAATTGTGAAAATGACATACCTTTATTAATGATAAAATGTGAAAATGTTCATGGAATACATAGAAAATAGTATCAGCAAGAGTCACAAATATTTTTATAATTTTATAGCAATGTTTGTCACAATAAATAGAAAATATGTTGAAAGACCGACGGCATAGGTCTCACATTGAGCAATGATTTAGAAAATAATACACAAATTTAATTAATTTCCACAAAAGTATAATGGATCACAGTTTAGTTATGATAAATGACTTTGATAAAGTGAGTAACTTAAGAGAGCTATAATCCATTTTCAGTTTATATACAATTATTTTCATGTCACACCATATGACGATTTTAGGCGCTAATAAAACAAATTGTCACATAAATTCTGATTCCAACTGAAAATCTAAAAACCACATATGTTTCTATAGAGATGAGAGTTAGTAGAACAAAAGTCAACCATTTTGATGCTTGTTATTTGAAATTTTTGAAAAAACACTTTTATCTGGTGTATATGTCACTGACCCAAATACGTATTTCACTGAAGTCGAATCACACCCGCATACATAAGTACAGTATAAGTTCATTTTACAGTTGTTTAAAGCAGAAGTAAGCGATCCGGTCATTTTGGCTAATGCTGCGTTCCAGGCAGGCTTTTGAAACCGTAAATTACAGCTTCAAGTCACAACTTAGGACTTTGTAGCGTTCCAGGCAACCCACTCGTGTTTTTCCGACCTGTTTTACCTGTGAAAGTCACTATAACGGCCACTCGTAACTTCCGACCCGTGACAGATCGAACTGGTACAACTTCACAGGTCGGAAAAACACGAGTTACGAGTTGCCTTGAACGCACCATAACAGTCCTCGTCCCTACGTCACCACATTCACGGCGTCCCTTGGCTGCACACACAGCCCTGCATGCCGTTCTCTCTCCTCATTGGATAAAAACTGTAGGATACGAGAAATGTTTTCTCCTCGGCTTACAGCAGAGCAGAGGGACTGACAGACCCGTGTTTCGGTCCAAACACTCTATGTAAGTGATTGCTGTCGGAAGATATAACTATTTAAGACTTATATTAACACAAATATATCACTTACTTCTGCTTTAAGCAAAACTTTTTGTCATCATATTCCAAATGAGGAGAATCCTGCGGAGACAAATCTAACCTTCCAGGCTAAAAGTTTCCTCTCTTCTGATTGGCTTACTGACCTGTTGTTGCTAGAGCTCCAGAGAGAAGCCAGGGGGAGGAGATGTATCACTACACTGAGATGTTTTTTGGTTCTTGAAACCACAGATCTGTCTTTTATGGACCAACATTTAAACCACATAATTTTTCCTTCAAAACTGTTGATTAATATGCAATGGTGCAATTTTAAGGCTATTTCTACTTCTGTCACATTGGTTTGGGACATTTTTGCCCCCCCACCTCATGCCTGGGTAGTGATGGGTGGTAAAAGGGGGTCCTCAGGGTTGTTAAAAAAATGGAAAAATGGAATGAAAATGAAAAGGTTGAAACCACTGCTGTAGTGTGTCTCCAGCTGTAGTTATTCATGTGGCGAATTGTTAAAACCCTGGTTTCATCAGTGTCAGTTGTTCTGGTGCTGATGGTTTTATACTATACTATACTACAAAAACTGCTCCTGTGGTTTTATTTGAGCTGACTGTGAACTTCTTCTGGATGTGTGTGTGTGTCTCCTGTGGTTGAACCTTCAGTGGTGGCGGTGGACATCGACCCGGTGCGGTTGGACTTGGCACGGCACAACGCCACGGTTTACGGCGTGGCCGATCTGATAGAGTTCGTGCAAGGGGACTTCCTGCAGCTGGCGCCCCGTCTCCGCGGCGATGTGGTCTTCCTGTCGCCGCCCTGGGGAGGACCGGACTACCTGACGGCCGAGGTGTTCGACATCAAGACCATGATGGAGCCTGATGGATATCCTTTGATGTGGCAGCAGTCACAGTGTGTGTGTGTGCTCCGTGCTCCTTCTTCTGTATGACATTGTGTTATTATAAAACGTTGCTGTTGGTCCTTGACAGTTTCTACATTTGAGATTTTCCGTCTGGCCAAACTGATCTCAGACAACATCGTGTACTTCCTGCCTCGCAACGCTGACATGGATCAGGTCTGTGTGTTCAAAGTGTGTGTGTGCAGGACATTTGTCGTTATCATTTTCTCTGTAACCAAAAACACTGAGGTTCTAACTCCTCTGTAACTGATTGAAACAAAGTCACCGATTCCACCTGAAACCACCTGATCTGTAGTGAAGGTCTCAGGGCCGTAGCTAGGAATTCTGGGCCCCCTGAATGAATACTGAAGTGGGCCCCTGTCCCCTGACTTTGAGGTTTTTGTGGGTGACTACTGAGCTGCAACGGCCCTGAAAGGTCTCATATAGTAATGTAGATTTCCATGATTTTCTCATTGATTATTGCAACGGAGTATAAGGGTGACATTGAGATAAAAATTTCAGACTTTGAGAATAAAGACATAATATTACGAGAATAAAGTCATCATATTATGAGAAAAATGTCATAATTTACAAGAATTAAAGCAGAAGTAAGTGGTCCGGTCGTTTTCGCTAATGCTGCGTTCCAGGCAGGCTTTTGAAATAAATTACAGCTTCAAGTCACAACTTACGACTTTGTAGCGTTTCAGGCAACCCACTCGTGTTTTTCCGACCTGTTTTACCTGTGAAAGTCACTATAACGGCCACTCGTAACTTCCGACCGGTGAACTCGTACCAGATCGAACTGGTACCACTTCACGGTCGGAAAAATACGAGTTTCCTTGAACGCACCATAACAGTCCTCGTCCCTACGTCGCCACATTCACGGCGTTCCTTGGCTGCACACACAGCCCTGCATGCCGTTCTCTCTCCTCATTGGATAAAAACTGTAGGATACGATAAATGTTTTCTCTTCGGCTCAGAGCAGAGCAGAGGGACTGAGAGACCCGTGTTTCAGTCCAAACACTCTATGTAAGTGATTGCTGTCGGAAGATATAACTATTTAAGACTTATATTAACACAAATATATCACTTACTTCTGCTTTAAGTGGCAATTTTATGAGAAAAAATAGCAACTTCCTCCAAGTCCGCTTGGTTCTTTCTACAGAATAGATGCATTTTCTTCCATATTCTTTTCACAGTCCTCATACTGATAATAATGTGGTGCTCATGTGCCAAAAGATTAAGTATCTCTTTGTTTGTGAAACCTATACTGAAGTAGGCCAACAAATTCACAAAATGCTCCACGGTCTTATTTTACACAACTTTCCTCCTCTAAGAGAACAGGTTAAAATATTATGACTTTATTCTCATAATATTATATAATATTATATATTCCCGTAATATTATCACTTTATTCTTGTAATATTATCACTTTATTCTCATAATATTATATAATATACATTATTGTATTATGACTTTATTCTCGCAATTTATGACTTTTTTCTTGTAAAACTGTGACTTAATTCCCGAAGTATGTGAAAAAAATGTTTTTTTCTCAACATGGCCCTAACACTCCGTTGTAGATTATAAAGCAAGCAGGTCTATATTTTATATTCTGTGTAAAAGTTCATTTTACAGTTGTTTAAGCAAAACGTTTTGTCATCATATTCCGAATGAGGAGAATCCTGCGGAGACAAATCTAACCTTCCAGGCTAAAAGTTTCCTCTCTTCTGATTGGCTTACTGACCTGTTGTTGCTAGAGCTCCAGAGAGAAGCCTGGGAGAGGAGATGTATCATTACACTGAGATGTTTTTTGGTTCTTGAAACCACAGATCTGTCTTTTATGGACCAACACTTTTAGATAAAACACTGGTTAAGAGGAAAACAAGAAGCTGTAACATCGTCCCCTCCCTGTCTCTCCTCAGGTGGCGTCTCTGGCTGGTCCAGGAGGGAAGGTGGAGGTGGAGCAGAACCTCCTCAACAGCAAGCTGAAGACGGTCACAGCTTATTTTGGCAGTTTGATCAATTCAGACAGTTAACAACCCTCTATGTCTGTTCCTCTACTCACACCACCATCATCCTCTTTGATTCACTCCAGGGATCCATCCAAACACAAGCAGCAGTTTTACTCTCTCTCTTTTTACCCTTTCTAATTTAAATAGACTGAACCAGAGGATCAGAGGTTCTCAGCAGCCTCTGTGACTCTGAGTTAAATTAAATCATCACTTGTGTTTTACAACAACCTATATTTTATTCTTTTTTACTGTATAGAACCAATAAACATTTTTTAAGAAGGTTTTTGTTCTTAGCGTCATTATTTGTCAGAAAACATGTCTGGTTTGAGGATCAGTTAGTCTTATCTCATCTTGGAGTCTGCATGTGGTACGTTCAGGGTGCAGCTCCCTGGTTCTTCTAAAGATAAAGAGATGGTTAGCAGGGAGGTGACTCATGCTCCTGCCTGTGAGTGTAGATGCAGTCAGTGCTTTCTGTTGTTCTGAGGTGTCTCCATATCACACAGCCCAGGATTTATCGCAGTCCAGAAACCCATGATGTTCAGTTCAGAGCTTCTATTGTCTATGTGTTTTGCAGTGATAGTAAGAATAACACATGATAAAAACAATATAAGATACATAGAAGGAGGACAGAAGAACTGTTTTGATTAATTAAATATTACTGAATTATTAATTATTACTGACTTACATTGTTTCAGCTGGTAGCAGCAAAGTCTGGTAGCTCTGAGTTTATACTCCATCACTATTTTTGTTGTGTTTTTATCTATCTATCTATCTATCTATCTATCTATCTATCTATCTATCTATCTATCTATCTATCTATCTATCTATCTATCTATCTATCTATCTATCTATCTATCTATCTATCTATCTATCTATCTATCTATCTATCTATCTATCTATCTATCTATCTATCTATCTATCTATCTATCTATCTATCTATCTTATCTTATCTTATCTTATCTTATCTTATCTATCTATCTATATTACATCCACTACTGCAAGTTCCATTTGAAGTTCTCCATGAAGTCATTGCTAGGATACAGGCCAAACATCCTGAGGCACTTTTAATGACATTTGTTTCCCTGATGGACTCACTGGAGGATGTGGTGGAGAGATGAACACTGACCAACTCCGATCATTCACTTTCAATCATTCACAAAAAAAAAAAACACACACAATCTTGCACTGAATCATTTCAATACATTACATTTGTCATATCATCTGAATTCAGTCCATCTACAACTCTTGACATCACAAGGTGGAGTTCCAGAACAGTCAGTTTAGCACCGGGTCATAATGAAGTTCTAGAACCAAAGACTCAGACACAGCACACTGAGTTATTATTATCTCTGTGTTGGAGCAGACTACACTCACCCTGTGGATCAGTTAGTGACTTTTGTGGATGTACTGAAAAGCGCTTGAACCTGAACTTGGTAAGACACTGTTTCTGGAGTCCAGTTATGTTGCAGCAGAAGACCAGAGCTAGAAAGTGTGAGGAAGTTTAGACATAAGGCATCACTAACCACCTGTTGGTAGTTTCATGTTGTACCATGTTTATTTGAACAGAAATGTAGAAACAAGATGAAAACTATTCCTCATGTTGACGTTTAGCCAGGCCAACCACGTCCTGACTCCTGAGTTCGGCGAGATTTAGAGAATCCTCCTGTTTCTTCACTTTTCTGACGTTGCTCTTTTTGCCTTCAGCCCAGAAATCGATGAACCATGTCAGAAAGCAGCAGCTGCAGCTTTGACATGGATGTGTTCCCGATCCCCAGCCGCTACAAGCTGGTGGACTTCATCGGGAGCGGGAGCTTTGGCACAGTGACACGGTGCAGCCGGAGGGACACCGGAGAGGCCGTGGCCATCAAAATCTCTAGACACGCCCAGGCTTCTAGACAGGAGGTCGGTTCACGCGCTTTTCTATTGTGACAAATATTTCTATTGTCACAAATGCTGATTACATTTCAGTGTAATTACAGTCAACTGGTTAAACTGGTTTTCTCATTAGCAAGTTAATTGTAAAACATATTCTATATGTCTGTTATGGGTTTGTTACTTTTGTTTTTCTAATTAATTAACTGTATTAAAAAAAACATGTTTTATATTTAAGTAATAAATATAAAATTATAATTATTATAACAATTATTTTATAATAATTGT
Source organism: Trachurus trachurus (assembly GCF_905171665.1). Lineage (NCBI taxonomy): Eukaryota > Metazoa > Chordata > Actinopteri > Carangiformes > Carangidae > Trachurus > Trachurus trachurus. The sequence continues at coordinate 25,455,334 of NC_139900.1, forward strand.
ATAAAAATATAACAATATCATATAATACTAATACATTTATATTTTTTACATTTTATATAAAATATATTTTGAAATATTTTCTTATAATTTTTAACACTTAAATATGCTCAATAATGTACTAACGTTAAATAAGGGACCCTTATTGTAAAGTGTTACCATGTTCTTTTATTCTTTGATATATTTCATGGTTGAATTCATTTATTTGTGATTCATTCTTCTTTCTTGCCAAACAAAGGTGTAGTGAACACCATGCATGAGAACAAAAATTAAAACAAAACAAAAAAAACTACTGACGGCCATGACTGCATACCTAAATCATACACTGTAAAAAGAATGGACGTAGCGTCCGTGACGTCACCCATTGGTTTTGGGGAGTCGTTTTTGTGACTCAAATATGGCGGCCTGAACAGCGCCATGTTGGATTGGCCGGCCGAGAACCCGCCCTCTGGCCTCGAAGCAGCTGTCCACGGAGCTGCTCGGACCTGTCACTCAACATTTCCGCGCCCTAATTGGCCAGAGTTTTAACCTAATAACAGTAAAACGGTAGAGTTAAAAAAAAAATCACCCCCCTCAGAGTGTGTGCGGGGGTAGAAACTATCGATTGAGACGAAAAAACGTTCTGACACCAGGCTTTTAACATGTTTACTGAGGATGTAAAGTCGGCGATTTTAACATGGGGGTCTATGGGGAATGCTCCCTTCTGACACCAGCCCCCAGAGGAATCCGAGGGGATTGCAGTTTTTTTGAACGCGGAAGTGAGCTTCACTTCTCAGACCGACAACTGTCCCCTTGACCTAAATGTCCAATCCCCAGGCGACCATATTAGAAGAACTGATGAGACACAACCTGGACCAGTCAAATATAGTGAAGTTCTATGAGTGGTACCACATGAACAGGTCCACTGGACTGGTGATGGAAGTGTTGGATAAGAGCCTTTATGAGTACATGAAGGGGGAGCGTCTGCCATTAGCAGACATCAGGTTGTTCGTACAGCAGGTATGCACGAAAGACACATGTTTAATCTAATTGAAGACAGATTTAAAACAGTGGTAAAGGTTTAAACAGCAGCTCTAACCTGTATTGCTCACCTCGTTCCTGCAGTTGGCCAGAGCCTTTGATGGATTAAAGAGTGTCGGGGTGATTCATGGAGACCTGAAACCGAACAACGTCATGCTGGTGAAGGATGAGGAGCAGCAGTGGACGGTGAAGCTCATTGACTTTGGTTTGGCTTTTCATAGATCTGAAGCTGTGGTGGGGTCTCCTCACCAGCTTCCATATTACAGGTGAGCTTTAAACAGGAATTAGTTCCACTGCATCCATCTGTTTCAAACATATGGCCCACTTAAAACTTTAACAGATGCTGGTGGTTTGCAGAAGAGCCTATGATTTGTTTATTTGTGAGGATTCCCATTAGCTGTGCCCTAAAACACTGCTAACCTTACTGGAGTCCACATTAGAAACAACACATTTAAAACATACATTTACAAACAAGACAAGTATGTAAATCATCATCCCAAAACCATTCATGAAACATTCCAGTGTACAGTAACTAGATCTTCTAATCTAGGCCATTAAAATCAGTTCAGAATTTTCCTTACCCTGTCAAGTGTGTGCGCACATATGGTATCTTACAAATATGATATTCCAGGTGTTTCTTACTTTTTTAATGTTGATTTCTGTGTCAATTGTATTGGATTGTAAAACCTTCCATATTAGAGGTAGAAGAAGTGTAGCATTCATTGTGCCCTACAGGCTTTTAACCATTGTAGACAGAAGTGCATGATGTTGATACTGCTATAATGTAGTCACGGGGACAGACATAGGTCATACAGGTGGACAGACAACCACCCTCCAGCTCTGTTGCCCTTTTTTTAACAGGATGCAATAAATCTGCACTTTGGACTCCTTACCTCTTTGCTCTCCTGATCTGCCACCTTTGCACCAGTCATTCTTTTCCACTCCACTACCCCATCTTGTATAAATACAGCTGGCTTATATATATTACAAACTGTATCTTCTTCCACACACTGTGCAATATTTACAAGTCTCTTATCTTATCTTATCTTATCTTATCTTATCTTATCTTATCTTATCTTATCTTATCTTAGCCTAGCCTAGCCCGCCCTACCCTACCCGATCCTATCCTATCCTATTTTAAGATTAGTCCATGCCTTTACTTGAAAAGTTTACCACCTTCTCTGCGTAAATAAATAAACATATGTTTATTTACTCTTTTTAGGATTACACATTAAGAGATTGGGAACAGAGTGTTTGCAATAACCCAGTTTTGTTAGATACAGATACTCAGATGCTGCCCTTCTCCCACTCTCAGAGCCCCAGAGATCATGTTGGGACTCCCCTTCGATGAGGCCATTGACATGTGGTCTCTGGGTGTCCTTATGGGACTGATGATGTTTGGACAGTTGATTTTTCCGTGGTTCTTTGAGTATAATCAAGTAAGTTATGCCTCTCCCTCACAGATCCTGTAGTACATTATTCATACCCCACACATAGGACCTTGTCCTTTACGTTAAATGGTCTGATGTGAGCCTGTGTTTCCTCTCAAGTTGCAGACCATGTGTGAGATCTTGGGCCAACCAGAGGACCATCTTCTGGATGCTGGTCTGAAAACCAAACAGTTTTTCATGAAGACTCCTGGCAACAAATGGACTTTTAAGGCATTTTCTTTGACTTTTCCAAGTGTTAGCTCCACAACACATAAAGATCAGTTAAAGTCGGGACTGTCTCTTGAGTTTTCTACTCTGTCTTTTAGACACAGGACCAGTACTGGCAAAACAAGATTTTCTTTGGCACCAAGAAAGTATTTTTCCATTCCCTGGATGATCTAAAAGAAGTACGTAGTTCACTCAGTTGTAGTTTCTTCAAAATTCAATTCAATTTGTTGAATCAGGAAAATAGCTCAACTGTTTTTTTATTTATTTGCCCATTAAGTTGAGTGAAGAGATGGGAGGAGACGGTGAAGCATGGAGGCAGTGCATTGATTTACTAAAAGCCATGCTGCAGGTAGACGCCAGCAAGAGGATCACTCCCAGAGAAGTGCTGAGCCATCCCTTCATCACACAGAGCTACCATGGAGCAGCTGAGCCACGCTGCAGCAGCCGGTCCGACGTCATGGAGACGGACACTGAGACTGAGACTCATGACAGGTTCTTCTTCTTCTTATTATTCTTTTTGGGAGCCAGGCAGCCTAAGCTTCTGGGACACTATTGTTTTGGCCAATATTCTTCTTCCTAGGAAATCCTACTTACCATACATGAAAAGTCACCAAACTTTGCACAAAGGTCCAGTCCCATGCCAGATTTATTTAGATGCAAGCACATGCCAATATTCCTCATGGTGGTGGTGGGGGGGCACAGCAAGCGTCTAAATTTAAAAAAAAACTGTTCACGCAGGCCCCCTAGTGGTTGGGACGCCGGCGTCCCAAATCAATAACACATGAACGGCGTCCTTAATACAACGAAAAGTATGCACGCTGTAATGAAAACTCCACCACAGACCTTTTAAGGACACCTTCGGCAACATGTAGGAAAAAAAATGAAGTTTCTAGGTGCTACGGTTTTTTCACAGTCACTGAAAATGTCTCAAACAATATCAGACTACGGCAGCCCACAAGTGACGTCACGTCAACAACGAAGGTGATTTTAACATATATGTACCATCTGTACACCTCTTCTTTCACCACCAAAAAATCATAAACTGTCATATAAACAAAAGCAAAGCACAAAAATGCAGTTTTTACCCCATCAAAGTTTTAAACAAGCCTGCTCACTCAACACACACAAACCCGGAAGTCATTTTCGAGTGCCGAAAAAGACGGACATTTGTCAATGATAGACCCACTAAAACACTGAATAAAATTACAAGCTTACCCTCTTGTTAAAGCTGAAGATGTGCTCGACAAAACAGGCATGGGTGATTTAATCCATCGTGACCAGATAATCCGTTAATGGTTATGTTTACCCGCAGTGCTAATGCTATGAGCTATTATCCGTCAGACTGCGCACCCGCTTTGCGCATCTCTCGTCGCCTGTCAATCAAAGTCACGGGGGTGAAAACTTTTTGGTCCAATAGCAGAGACTCTAAGGTGGGACCTGATGTATAATGATCCCTGATTGGGCAAAGCTTAAGCCTGCACCCAGCTGGTTCCTGTGGTTCCCTCTCCCCCTAGTGTCAACAAGTAAGCAATACAAGTATCCACAAAAAGTGTGTTTTTACTGCCCCAAGTTTAATTAAAATAATAATAAAAGACAAAATGAACTATTTCAAATGTCCTTGTTAATTTAAGCCATCACTGATGGTTGTGGGATGTTTACTTCTGGAGTTTTAAAGGAAAATAACAATATAATACAGGCGAAAATAGGTCAAATTCCTGTTTGGATGGGTTTTGGACACTAAATATTCATCCCCATAAATTAAATTTTCAAATGGCATTTTACTTATGTAACTGGTGTTCCTAAAAGCCATCAAGTATGTGATTGGCCCCAGTAAGTTATCTGTTGGAAAAAAAAAAAATCTCACTAAAATCTTGCAGTGTGCATTTTAGCCAAATTGGACAATTTTGGACAGTTTTTGCACGCTGTACATCGCCAAGGGACACTGTTTGGAAAAACTCTATAGTGCCTCAGTAGTTTTACATATCAACCTAAAATTTGGTACATATGTGGACAGGGAGTGTGTGAACCATATATGTAAAATTCAACCTGTTTTATAATTAGGATTTTGATATATCACCTTTTCACCAAAAATTTCAAACTCGTTTTTTTTTTTTCAAAAAAAAATTGTAATTTCAGAAGCCCATTTTTTTATGGAATGACTCAATTCAATATTTTATAGATATAGATGTAAAGGGACAAAGGTTTTCTTTCATTTAAGCCATTAACCATAGTTGTGGGATTAGTACTTCTGTAAATAAAAAGCTTTAATTGCAGTGATACAAAAACAGGCGGAAATTGCCAAAAATGGCCTCTGCATGAAGAGGTTAAAGGGACAACGAGGAGTTTTGGAAAGCGAAGTGTTTTCATACTACATTTACCATGAGCCTCAGCGCGCACTGTGAAATTCTTGGACCGGCGCAAGACAGACGTCTTGCCTAGAATGTTTTCAGAATTAAAGTCAGAGGTTGGAAGACGATCTGATACCGTCGTAGTTCTGACCATTTATATTTTGATATTTGAAAAATTGAGCCTACAGTGCATGAAAACGTTTGACTGTAATCAGTACTGTAAACATATACCAGTCAATTCTTGATAAATACATTTTCAATTGTTCTGAAAAACATTTACATAAAAAGTCATGGTCATGAAGTTTGGATATTATCAGAATTTTACCTCATAAAATGAATTATTGAAAACATTTAGAATTCTGCTCTCATGGGAACAAGTCAGATATGTATCAGTGTAAGAATGGCATTTTTAAACATCAGATTTTCACTTTTCACTGATTTTTGTCCTGATATCAGAATTGTTTGACAGTTTGACAGCTGTTTGAAATCTGCCTTGAACCATGCACCAGGGTTCACCTCTAGCCAATTAGCTCCTTAGGTGATAGTTCTTGATGTCAGTGGTTGAGAGTTCAAGCCTCAGCTAAGGCAGAATCAACATTATCATGCTGATGTTCTTGTTGTCTTCCAATTCTTTCTCTTGTTGCCCAGAATTGCCCAGCCCCAACCACTGCTGGGACCAGCTTTAATTCTTCTTTGTTCTTTGGTTGAGAGACATGTAAGATGATCATCCTGCATTGTGATGGACGACATGTTCTGTCTGTGTGTTCAGGAGCCAGTCTGAGCAGACCCAGGACCCTCGGGGTGAAGATGCGTTAAACCACCGTACTGACGCGCTGTGTTGTGACACTCGTGACTTAGATGATGACATGACGGAGATCTCACAACTCGCTCTGATCTCTGAATCAGAGGACATTACATCAGGTAGGAAACACACACCTCCACTTGTGGACGTCCACATTGCTCTTAATCCTACTACATAAATATTTAAAAATATTTAACATTTGCGTGTTTGTGTTTTTAGACGAGACTGCTGTTCACAAGGACGAGAAGAAGAAAAAGAAGAAGGCGAAGAAGAAAGCAATCAGACGTTTCTTCTCGTGGATGAGGAGGACCTTTACCTCCTGTCACTTAAGGAGAGTTGAGGACTTCAGCTCTCCGCCATGATTTTAAGAACTGCCATTTTTAATGAATGGCTGTGCTGGTTCTGGAGGGGAAGTATGATTTGTTAGATTTACACCCTGCTTCCTCTGAACCGTTGCACCTAATGCAGATCCAGATGGAGATACCAGCCTCGGCCGTTAAAGGCAGATCTCCTCTGAATGATCTGTGCACCTGTTATGGTGTTAGGAGAAAGTTCTAAGGCTTTGTTCTGTTATATTCAACTATTCAGAGCCACTACCAATAATTTACTCTTGGTCTGCTCATCGCTGTCTGTGAGGATCATAATGCTCCATGAATACAGAATGTTACATTCTTGCCATGAAAGTTCTTCAAGACATGTTTTAGAAAGAACAAAGCATTCAGCTGTTATTCAACTTATGATGAATATGATCGATGAATAACAAGCTGAGGCTGGTTAAAGTTTTTTAGAGGAGGGGTGGTGGGATAGATTGCCTGGCTGTGGCTGTCACAATGTGAGCTGAGCCGATGTTGAAGCTGTTGAGCCTCTTCTACCTTGTTTTCCACACCGAACTTGTGGAGGGACATTTACTACAGCTGAACAGTGACTGTCCAGTTAAACCCAACCCTGGACAATTAGAGCTTTAGGTTTTGTCTCCTGGCTGTGATGATTTCCATGATTGTAAAAGGAAGTGAAAGTGTTCTCTGTTCGTCTGAGACCAGGCCACACTGTGCCCTGAGCACTGAGCAGGCACATGCAGGTTTTTGTCTTCAGCTTGGCCAACCAGCACGTCTCCAGCAGAGCTACAGACTGTGTTTCTCCCTCACAGATCTGGATTTTGTCGTTTGTTACTTTAACATGACCTTGCTTTTTGCCCTTAAATGCAGTCGTATCTACAAACACCATCTTTCGGTTCTTTATCTAACCAAGTCAAGTTCATCACCACCTTTCTGTCACTGACGGCGGCCCACACTGAGGCACACTCTGTTGGAGGGAAGTGTTGAGTTTACTACTATGTTGTTGTTATATATTGCCTTCACCCTGTTATTTGAGATAATGTGTTGTGATTTTATGCCAAACAAATAAAATTGTATTGAACTGTATTAACAGTTCGCTGTGTCTGAATTTGACCATATTTCTTTCAGCTGGTTGAGGCAAAATTAACAAAATAACAAAACTATGTAGGCCTATGAAAAATATTTAATTGTAGAGAGTAGGTGACGTTGCATTTTAGCAGCATTTCAGTATCAGTGGCTCTAACAAAAGGGCAGGGGAAATTACAGGAAAACATTGGTGTTTTACTCACCTGTACTGTATTTCCAGCTTTGGAATGGGGCCATTTAAAGGCTCAGGAAACCTCTGCAGGTGTTTGGAGTTCATCAGCTGATTAGAGTGTGACACCATTAGGTTACAATAGGGAACTTTTTCACTATATTCTCATTTTTTTATATACTAAATTTTGAGTTTTGTTAAAAGACATAATCATTGCAATTAAAATAAAGACATGATTTTTTTTAGTCTGTGTATAATGAATTGAGATTGAGTATGTAAGAGCATCTCAATTCACAAGTATGTCAGAATGCAGTGTACCAAGGGCAAATCGTAATATTTTTAAAAATTCCTTTATTCCTAATGCAATTGGGGCACTGAACACCATGCCCCGTTGATGCGATGATGTGTTGTAATGTAACTGCCACTGCTGTCCTGCTTTTTGCCATGAAGATGTCTGTGTGTAAGTGTTGTTGTTGTTTTTGTTGTTGTCCTGCTTGTTGTTGTTGTTATTGTCCTGCCTGTTGTTTTTTATGAGACCAAAAACAAATTTCCACATCGTGGACAAATAAAACTAACTAACTAACTAACTAACTAACTAACTAACTAACTAACTAACTAACTAACTAACTAACTAACTAACTAACTTTAAGTAGGATGGTGCACTCAAAATGTGGAACGATGGATACTTCACAAGGTCAATGGTCACTGTCTTGGCTACGTAGCAGAGTATAATATGTAAAAAAACATACCCGAAGGCGATTGTTTTTCACCCGTAATAGGAGCCGGCTGATGCTGCTAAATGATGAAGTAAGGCATTCATTATCGCTAATTGAAATAACAAACAAAACAAGTTAGATGTGTTGACGGGCTATATGGTCTAAAAAAAGAAAACATTGGTAACCGTATTCGATTTGAGACAACACTAACGAAATTCTAGTCGAAATTCGCGCACTAGCCTACAGAAGAAAGTAGATGACCATGTTCAAATTGAGACACAGCACTGGTCCCAGGGCCGCTGTGGGGGGAATAGAAACCCCCCAGTCCCGCCTGAAGCTCTGCCCCTGTCACTGCTAAGTAGACTTTGATGGTCCTTTAAAATAAAACCTGTATGTTTTCATACACCCAAAAGAGTCCTCCGTTCCTTCTCTGAGTTACAGGGGGGGTCCGTGTGTGATAGTGTGAATTCATGTGTGATTAATTGTGTGGTTAAAAAACAGAATAAATAGATAAATACTAATAAATATGTTAGTGAGATAGGATTAAAAAGAGGTAAAACAGTTCATTACAATTATTTGACATGTTAAAATGATATTAAAAAGGGTTAAAAACTCATCATTCATTTAAGGTATTAAAAATATGTGTTCATGGGTTAAAAATGGATTAAAATGTGTTTAAGAGTACATGTTAAAAGGCAGAAAGCTCATAACAGTGCAGTGAGGTTAAGAGGATGTGTTTTCGATGATCGATTAATAGACTAGCAGGAAGGGCCCTCAGATTTTGAGGTACCCCTACCCGAGGTAGAACAAAACACAACTATGTTTTTTTTTATCTTTAGGGTCTCCTATTCATGAAATGGAATGTTGTGAACTTTTATTTTGGGGCAAAATGTGTTTTTGGGGGTATTATTTAGAACTACCCCAATCTCTGTAAAACAGACAAATTAGGCCAGTCCAAAGATGACAAAAAAGCCCATCACTTGAGAATGCTCACTCTTTTCCCATTCATATTTGCTGAGCTATGAACCAGGTGTCTGTCCTACATCACCAGTCAGTCAGAAATTAATTCACTTTTAAAAAATCATGAAAAATGAACCTGAAAACATAGTTGTAATTTAGGCGGAAATAGCATTTTTGTGATAATGGGGAAGGGGGACCCTTAACTTTTTTCTTATTTAACAGAAAATCATAAATTCCTTTCAATTACACTATTACTGTATTCCCTAAGATGTTGTTGAACAATATCCAGTGGTTGTATGGAGATATCTAGTACAGTTTTATTGTAAATAAGATTTCTTTAGACAAACCTCTTCTCTAAAAACAGCCAAATTAGGTAATTCCGAGTGAGTGATGGGTGTTATAATAGCCTATAAGTTAAGAATGGTCACTCTAATCATACTTTGATTTCGTTTGTGAGTAGTCAGGTATCTATTGCATATGTATCAACAAAAGTTATGTTGATAGTTAATTTAATTTGTGTGCTGTAAGCCCTAAACACAGTGATACAATAGGCGGAAATCATGAAAATATATTTTCATAGTGAGTTAACATTTTTCTTTTTTATGTATTTAAAATTTAAAAGTTTTCAAGTAAAATTCCTTCTCAGTTAAGATTGTGTAGCCCTGCCTGAAAGAAATGTATTGATTCTTTAGTGTTTGTTGGGGTTATGGAACCCACAATAACCTCTGAAGGGCAATGTTGTTATGAGCAAAATAGAGAACCTTTCTAAATTGTACTAAGAAATGTGCTTGTTTTTCCATGTGTCTCCCTCGACAATTTTGATCACAAATGTCAAGCACATCTCTACTAGAAGGTTGAAATGTGTATACTGTAGTACTTTCAACATCTCAAACCTGAGTATTGTGAGTGGCAGGGTTCCAGATAAGGTCCTCCAGATGAGTTTTATCCAGAGAGAAGATATTCTTTCTTCCGAATAGAATCTATTTTGATAAGATTCACAAATTCAATATTCAAAACAATCTCTTCTACACATTCAAACAGAAAGTGTATCAATAGTTGGGAATTACAAGCCTCTGAATCCAGAGAAGCGCTAACTTGGATGAACTAAGGTTCGTAATTGCATCAACAAAAGATGCAGCCTCTGCAAATCTGGAAATGCTGGGCGAGTTATTGACCACTAAATATTGATATCAAAGTAACTATAAAGACAATACAATGTACAGTATTTCTCGAAAATGGACCCATTAACAAGTGTGGATAATGTAGATTCATCAATATTGATATGAAAATCTTTCATAACCAAGAGCAAGCCTCTTGGGGTCCGCTGATGACCTTCCTCAAATAAAACCAACTTGGTCTGGGTGAATAAGACTGGCAGGTGTGCCTGATTACATGCTGTCTGGCATTGTGCCCTTTTCAATTGCATCCTTGAATACTATCACTAACTGTTACATCTCCCCCTATTTCTTTTTGTTTTTCCTCAGTAGATTCACCTGTGACAAGAATTTGTCTATATCCTCCTGATCAATTGTGCCTTGTGATGAATACAATATTTGGTAAATGTTTCATTAATCTACCCTCTCTCTGTCACTAAGGTCCCTTTTTCAATCCCCATAGAGGTTATTAAAGTGTGATTATTGATGTTTATCTCTCTGTGCCAGAAACCTCCCTGCTGCTTCACCTTGCTCCTATAGTACTTCTGTCTACACTGAAACAATGCATACTCGCCCTTCTTCTGTAGAATAGAGTTTAATTCCAGTTTCATTTTGTTAAGCTGTGGACCAAATTGGAATGCATATATTTTTTCCAAGATCTTTAATTTTTCTCTCCAATTCAAGTAGGTCTAATTGAATAGTAGTTTATTTTTTTCAGATAGGAACTGTGTTGTATTAAGCAACCCCTCAAGCAGGCGTTAAATGCATCCCATTCTAGACCTGGGTTAGAAGTTGTTCCTTCATCGAATCCCAATACTCAAGAATTTCCTAATAAACTTACGGGATTTTTCATTTCGAAGTAGGCCATCAGTTGATAAAATAGCCTATGTATTAAACCAATGGTGCAAGGTAAATAAATATGTTTTGAGAGATACTGTGAGTGAAGAAGGGCTCCCCCTCCTTATAAAAGCCAATTTAGCCACTGAGCAGCACGTTCTGTTTCATACATGTGCACATTTTTAACACGGGGAGACATCAAATGCGGGTCATTTCTCACATATTACCACCATCACTGGCATACAGTATGTATCTCAGAGCTTGACAGGATGTTTGAGGCAGCAGAAGTGTTATATTATTATGGCAGACATTCCTAGGTTTCATGGATGGGCAAATCTTGCTATTAAGAGGAAGAAACATCTTCGATATCAAAAGCAAAAGAAAGTAGACATCTGCTTTTTGCAGGGAACTCATTTAAATAATGAGGAATCAACCAAGTTACAAAGGGATTGGGTTGGTGAAATATTGCTTATTCATCTAACCAGCGAGGCATCTGTATATTACTTTGTAAAAACTTAAACATCACTGTCCACAAGCAACTCTTGGACAGGGAAGGCAGGTGGGTTGCTATCAGTATAGAACTGTTTGGCAGCAGATGCTCTCTTATTTATTTATCTTATTAATATCTATGCACCAAATATAGATTCTCCAGATTTTTTTGCTGACATTTACAATGTGGTGAAACAAATGGGAAATATGTTATTATTGGGGGAGACTTCAATCAGGTAAGAGACCTGGCCCAGTTAAAAATTGCTAATACAAGATTAGTACACAGTAAGTCCCAAGTAGCCATTGATGTTTTAGAAGAGGAGCTGAGTCTAGTTGACATTTGGAGGACTCTACACCCACAAGATAGGGAGTACACCTTCTACTGAAACCCACATTCTTCATTTTCACGGATTGACTTTTTCCTAATATCCAAACAGTGAGAGTAACTATCACTGCTTCAATTGGTAACATTGTTTTATCAGATCACGCTCCAGTTGACGTGGTGTTAGGTTCTGGATCTTCATCTGAAAGTCATTGGAGATTCAGAACCTCTCTACTTCAAAATGAAAAATCCTGTAAGTGTATTAGAGAGGAAATTCTTGAGTATTGGGATTCGATGAAGGAACAACTTCTAACCCAGGTCTAGAATGGGATGCATTTAAAGCCTGCTTGAGGGGTTGCTTAATACAACACAGTTCCTATCTGAAAAAATAAACTACTATTCAATTAGACCTACTTGAATTGGAGAGAAAAATTAAAGATCTTGGAAAAAATATATGCATTCCAATTTGATCCACAGCTTAAAGCAGAAGTGAGTGATATATTTGTGTTAATATAAGTCTTAAATAGTTATATCTTCCGACAGCAATCACTTACATAGAGTGTTTGGACTGAAACACGGGTCTCTCAGTCCCTCTGCTCTGCTCTGAGCCCAGGAGAAAACTTTTATCGTATCCTACAGTTTTTATCCAATGAGGAGAGAGAACGGCATGCAGGGCTGTGTGTGCAGCCAAGGAACGCCGTGAATGTGGTGACGTAGGGACGAGGACTGTTATGGTGCGTTCAAGGAAACTCGTATTTTTCCGACCGTGAAGTGGTACCAGTTCGATCTGGTACGAGTTCACCGGTCGGAAGTTACGAGTGGCCGTTATAGTGACTTTCACCGGTAAAACAGGTCGGAAAAACACGAGTGGGTTGCCTGAAACGCTACAAAGTCGTAAGTTGTGACTTGAAGCTGTAATTTACGATTTCAAAAGAAGCATTAGCGAAAACGACCGGACCACTCACTTCTGCTTTAACAAAATGAAACTGGAATTAAACTCTATTCTACAGAAGAAGGGCGAGTATGCATTGTTTCAGTGTAGACAGAAGTACTATAGGAGCAAGGTGAAGCAGCAGGGAGGTTTCTGGCACAGAGAGATAAACATCAATAATCACACTTTAATAACCTCTATGGGGATTGAAAAAGGGACCTTAGTGACAGAGAGAGGGTAGATTAATGAAACATTTACCAAATATTGTATTCATCACAAGGCACAATTGATCAGGAGGATATAGACAAATTCTTGTCACAGGTGAATCTACTGAGGAAAAACAAAAAGAAATAGGGGGAGATGTAACAGTTAGTGATAGTATTCAAGGATGCAATTGAAAAGGGCACAATGCCAGACAGCATGTAATCAGGCACACCTGCCAGTCTTATTCACCCAGACCAAGTTGGTTTTATTTGAGGAAGGTCATCAGCGGACCCCAAGAGGCTTGCTCTTGGTTATGAAAGATTTTCATATTAATATTGATGAATCTACATTATCCACACTTGTTAATGGGTCCATTTTCGAGAAATACTGTACATTGTATTGTCTTTATAGTTACTTTGATATCAATATTTAGTGGTCAATAACTCGCCCAGCATTTCCAGATTTGCAGAGGCTGCATCTTTTGTTGATGCAATTACGAACCTTAGTTCATCCAAGTTAGCGCTTCTCTGGATTCAGAGGCTTGTAATTCCCAACTATTGATACACTTTCTGTTTGAATGTGTAGAAGAGATTGTTTTGAATATTGAATTTGTGAATCTTATCAAAATAGATTCTATTCGGAAGAAAGAATATCTTCTCTCTGGATAAAACTCATCTGGAGGACCTTATCTGGAACCCTGCCACTCACAATACTCAGGTTTGAGATGTTGAAAGTACTACAGTATACACATTTCAACCTTCTAGTAGAGATGTGCTTGACATTTGTGATCAAAATTGTCGAGGGAGACACATGGAAAAACAAGCACATTTCTTAGTACAATTTAGAAAGGTTCTCTATTTTGCTCATAACAACATTGCCCTTCAGAGGTTATTGTGGGTTCCATAACCCCAACAAACACTAAAGAATCAATACATTTCTTTCAGGCAGGGCTACACAATCTTAACTGAGAAGGAATTTTACTTGAAAACTTTTAAATTTTAAATACATAAAAAAGAAAAATGTTAACTCACTATGAAAATACATTTTCATGATTTCCGCCTATTGTATCACTGTGTTTAGGGCTTACAGCACACAAATTAAATTAACTATCAACATAACTTTTGTTGATACATATGCAATAGATACCTGACTACTCACAAACGAAATCAAAGTATGATTAGAGTAACCATTCTTAACTTATAGGCTATTATAACACCCATCACTCACTCGGAATTACCTAATTTGGCTGTTTTTAGAGAAGAGGTTTGTCTAAAGAAATCTTATTTACAATAAAACTGTACTAGATATCTCCATACAACCACTGGATATTGTTCAACAACATCTTAGGGAATACAGTAATAGTGTAATTGAAAGGAATTTATGATTTTCTGTTAAATAAGAAAAAAGTTAAGGGTCCCCCTTTCCCATTATCACAAAAATGCTATTTCCGCCTAAATTACAACTATGTTTTCAGGTTTATTTTTCATGATTTTTTAAAAGTGAATTAATTTCTGACTGACTGGTGATGTAGGACAGACACCTGGTTCATAGCTCAGCAAATATGAATGGGAAAAGAGTGAGCATTCTCAAGTGATGGGCTTTTTTGTCATCTTTCTACTAGGCGGACTGGCCTAATTTGTCTGTTTTACAGAGATTGGGGTAGTTCTAAATAATACCCCCAAAAACACATTTTGCCCCAAAATAAAAGTTCACAACATTCCATTTCATGAATAGGAGACCCTAAAGATAAAAAAAAACATAGTTGTGTTTTGTTCTACCTCGGGTAGGGGTATCTCAAAAACTAAAGCCTTTTTTGAGGACTTGCTGCTAGACTATAAGTTTGCCTACAGGCCTGAAGGGGGAGCCCTTGCCGCTCGATGCTTCACTTGTATTGAAGCTGGCAAAGGGTTCAACCGTGTCCTGTCTCTTCATTTACATTTCCCTCTTCAGGTACGATAAACAGGGTAATTGTGTAATGTGGTCGTAGGTATATTTTGTTTATAATTCATGAGTGCCCGGACGTAAAGTAGAGAGTCGCCAAAAGTGTTATTTTGTATCTTTTATCGTGTGTCGCTGGTGTAGCATTGTCGAGTAGCTAAGCTAACTAGCCACCTGTGGCTTCCGGAGCAGATTCTCAGGTCTGAGTAAACACTGTGTGTGCGTGTGTTAAAGGTCTGAGAGAATACTGTGTATGTGTACATTATCACTTATCAGTAAGGTTATTCTCGTGTAGTGTTGTGTATTAATGAATACATGAGAATGTAAAATGTATATTTATGTTTTTTTGCACTTGTATTGAAGCTGGCAAAGGGTTCAACCGTGTCCTGTCTCTTCATTTACATTTCCCTCTTCAGAGAGGACACTACACGTGCAGCAGTATTTGTCCATATAATGGTTGTGAATGGATACCACTTTTCTTCGTCCAAAAAGACACACCAAAAAACATCCAAATACCTCCATGCTGCTCGTCTGTAATATCCCTCTTGTATTGAAGCCCCGACATGAGAAATTGTTCCCAAAAAAATTAAATAAGTCTATGTTTTAAGCTTCTTTGTAGCGGAAGCTCCCAGTGTCTCAGTTCACTGCTCTTCCTGTGTCAGTGCAAATGTCATGCCGGGGCTTCAATACAAGAGGGACATTACAGATGTTGGATGTTTTTTGGTGTGTCTTTTTGGACGAAGAAAAGTGGTATCCATTCACAACCATTACATGGACAAACACTGCTGCACGGACCCCCTCGTAACTCAGAAAACCACGGATAACTCTGAAAATTCTCACAGCTCTTAGTCGACATGAGGGTGAGTAGATGAGTGAAATTAGAATTTTGGGTGAACTATCCCTTTAAACAGCACCAATTTCAATTCTTCACCACAAAGAAGAAAGTTATCATATACATTGTCCAGTCTAACAGTCCAACAAGTGAGTTTGAGAGACATGAGGTGCTCCAGTTTCACTTCCTCTGTCCTCCTGCAGGATCCAGGTCTGACATGATCCTTCCTGGACCCCGTTGTTGCATGTGGTCAAAAATCTAACGACAGCCAGTAGAAGATTTGAACTCATATTTTACTGCTCTTTCCAAGAGGAGGCATCTTTTTTTTTTTCAAGACAATGAGAAAAGCACAACAAATGAGAAATAAGCTATAAAAACAAGAACGATTTGGCAAAGTTTTATACATATAACATGAAGGAAAAAAAAGCAACGTGATGCTACAGTGGCTTATCAAACAGAGGTGTGTGTGTGTGTGTGTCATTCAGTGTTAAAACAGCATGCCATTACTCTGCAGTGCAGTCAAAAGAATACAAATTCAATACAATCAAATGTCAGGATGTAAGCTGTAGTTTTTATATGTGGGTAACGAACATTCTCTTCCAGAAACAGCATCGTCAAAAGAATCAAATAATCTAGCTCAGGTTCTTTAAGGACAGGTATGATAGGGATCTGAACTCAGAGTCCTGTCAGTCCATCTGAAGAGTGAGACAGGGGTTTGTATAGCTGCCCCCCTCCCTCCATCAGGTGGAGGCTGCTCTCAGTCCTCAAGAAGAAATCAAATCACTATGATAAACCAATCAAACTGTCTCTGTAGCTGTAAAGTTTTCATTCCTGCACAGAATCAGACAAGATGATCCATGTCAGTGTGTCTCTGAATTATATCATCTGTCTCCCAGCTCAGGAACCTGTCCAGGTGAATTAGCCTAGCATAGCACAGAGACTGGAAGTAAAGGGAAACAGCTAGCCTAGCTCTTTTACAAGTGACAAATAGCAGAGCTGTGATGTCTACAGCTATTCATAAGGCTCAGGTCAGCTGAAGATGTGTTTCTGTTAACTCAAATTTAGATTTCGACTTGTGTTGATCTCTGATCTGAGACCAGTTGCATCTTCTTGGATGCTGCTCTGCTGCTAGTCACTGGCCAAACCTGTGCTCCAAAACTGGTGAACACCCTGCTAAAAGCTATAAGAGACTGGCCCTGGCTTCTCTAATATTCACAGTCATCTCATATTCTACTGTTCTTACTAGTAACTAGGGGTGGGTGGAAAATACATATTATGATACAGCATAGTATTGCGATATTTTGCATGGCAATATTGTATCGATATACTGACGCCAAATATCAATCTGAACAGACTAAGGAGTTAATCTTATTAGAAAAAAAACAGATGTTTAAGTTTTAAGTTTCATTTGCAATTGAAAAAACGAATAAACCGCAATATATTGAAGCATATTGCAAAATATTGCAATAATATCGTATCGAGTAGGGGTGGGAATAACCACAGGCCCTGCAATACAATACGATATTGTTACGATTCTTGTGTCTCAATACGATATTATTATGACTATTCTAATAAGATCAACTCAGTCTGTTCAGATCGATACTTTAACGATACTTGGCGTTAATACAATCAATACAATATTACCATGTAAAATGTCACGATACGATGCCATATCAGTATTTTCTCCTATCGCAGGGCCTCTGGTGATTCCCCTTATTAGTTACTGTCTTTATTTCCATTTTCATATATTTCATCATATCTGTCTTTCTGATACTGTTTTTGGACTATTCCATTTTAGTTGTAAAGCACTTTAAGCTCTCTCTATCACCTCTCAATCAAGTGATAGTAAATCATAGGCACACAGTTCTGTCACATCAAATACACTGATTACTTTCCACAGTGTGTCTTCACCACAGAATAACCCAGACAACATGTTTTTTTTTTTTTTACATTTCTCTTCTAAAATTGTGCAAAACTGTTCTGTTTCTAATGAACTTAAGGTATAATGTCATTTATGTTTTTGTTCTGAGTCTGTTTCCTGTTTTTGTCACATTATGACACTTTGACTCGCACGTTAACAGTCACAGTAAACCAGACAGCTGGAGGCAGCTCTGGTTCACTTGTGATGGAGCTAGGCTAACATTTCCATCTGCTTTCTGTTTTTGTGCTAAGCTAGGCTAAACCCCATATTTGCACTAAACGCACCAATTAAAACTTCATCTTGTCCAACTCCGGAGGAAGAAGAAAAAGAAAAAGAAGAATTTGCTCCATAAACAGCAGACATGTTCAGAAACCTTGTGATGTGTTGTATAACTTTTACACAGTTTTGCATTATTGTAAACACTGACATTTCTAACAAAAGACAACGTGTACTTCAGAAATCTGAGAAAGACACAGAACAGTGAGTGGAGCTCTTGTGGACTGACTGGACTCAGGTCAGTTAGAACTCAGCCTGAACTCATTTGGCAGCAAAAATAGTAAAAAGCAAAAGATTCATTAAAACATTAAGACACTGTCAGATATGTAGATGCAAAAATAAACACACGTGTGACTTTTTCTTTTTCCTGGTCCTTAGTCCAAATGATGCAGACAACGTCATGGCTACATCTCCTTTACAGGCAGGCCAGCACACACACTCACACACATACACACATATTAAGGCTCAAATTAAACGTTACTGAAATGAATAGAAAATAAGGCAAATGATTAGAGATGAGATTTAAAAAGCTGGAGTTAATGAGTTTTGCTACACATGTGGAGGATTATTGGAATTGATGGATTAATCAATATTGAAATCATAATTGATTAAATTAATTATTACCATTAATGCCTCATTGCCTAATGTGAAACACCAGCACATCGCACAAGAATCGTAAAGATACAAACTTATACAAAAAAATTAACAATGTAAAACTTTTATGAAAAAATAAATAATTTAAATATGATTGCATAAATCAATTGCACAAATTAAACTGAAAGCAAATTTTCAAAAATGATAGATAAAAAAAAAAAAAAACCCTGATGAACACACTCACTCGTGGCACTGTCTTCTCCATCACCTGAAGCCTGTCATGCTGTCACACTTGTCCGTTGTAAATAAAGTTAAAACAAACTGCTCCACACATCCACATGGGCTCTGCCAGGCAGTGCTGCGCCCTGTGCTTTAAAACCCACGCCGCGATGCATGTGTCCGCTGTCCATAAAGTTTTTAAATAAACCCGCTCGGCACTTTTCTCCAGGTTCACCTCACTACTACTCCCTATGCTGAGGAAAAAACTAACATACATCCTAACGTCATGTGTCCGTGGCCCCCCCCCACCGGGACATGGCGGGCCTCAGATGAACCACTCCTTCTTGCTCTCGTCGATGGTCTCGGTAAAGGCCGGGTCGTTGACGATGATGGCGGCGTCGGCGCAGTCGGCCGACTCCGCCCCCTTGGCCTCGTTGGTGTGGTAGGAGCCCTTGTGACGGAACAGGTGGCGGATCACGAACACCATGATGCAGAGGACGGTGAAGATCACCATGGAGATGATGCCTGGGAAGAGAGCAGTTTATCAACTAATTATTGAAGGGGATCCTGCTAATTAAGAGCATTAAAGGGATTTTTTTTTTTTCGTGTCTTGCCTCACTCCTGAGTCCATGACCAGCAGATAGACACCATCCTTTCGACTGTGCGTGCAGTAACAAGGGAGAGCCTGTATTGCCCGTAATCAGCTAAAACGCTGGAAGAGCATAGGTAGTGTTAGCCTGCTTCCAGTTAAAGTCATCAGAGAAACTCTTCAGCAACTCTAAACGATCTTCGTCTCAGAGCTGACAAAACTCTCCGCTAAGGCATCTTGAGCAGTCAAATGCCGGTAACGGGACGAGATCGGTCAAAACGGAGGGTTCAAGCAAAGACGGTTTATTTTGGTTCAAGCTAGCTACATGGAGGGTAGGTTAGCTTCCTATTTCAAAGTAAAAGCACAAATTCTATCGTCATGGTTTTCTGTATGTAAAGGGCAACAGGTGTTTTATTTTGTGAAAGTAACCGGAAGTGCGTTGGTCACAACGGCTAGCTTGAGTAGCGGCGAATTCGTCCGAACAAAATTGTAAACAGCTGGTAGGCTATTTAGACAAATTAAATGTAAATGCCTAAAAATGTTTGAAATGTTTGAAAGAGTTGAAAGAGTTTAGAGCTAAAATGAAATCAGCTTCTGACTGCTGATTTCGGCTCGGGTAGGAGGCAGGCTAACACTACCTATGCACTTCCAGCGTTTGAGCTAAGCTAATTACGGGCTCTATCTCCCTTGTTACTGCACGCACAGTCGGAAGGATGGTGTCTATCTGTTAGTCATGGACTCGGGAGTGAGGCAAGACACACAAAAAATGTTGGCGTATCCCTTTAATGAATTACTTTCAGATTTTTCACACGTGAACGCAAAGTTGTCAAACTCTGATTCAGCCATGATCACTTCCCTTAACCTAGAGGGCTTTTATTATGAAAATACAACAGGATGACAGCAGCTTTAAACATAAGGATGGTGTTACTCTTATTTTTTATTTGTCAAATTTGAAGTGAGATACTTTTTCTCTATCTTAACATTTTCACGTTTTTCCTGAAGCATTCTTAGCTAATAGTATCTTCCCTACACCATTTGCTGGTAAGGTTGGTCTGGAGCTCTCTTAGACTCTTCTTGGGGCTATAAGCAATTGTAGACAAGTTTCGCCTCCATCTTTCCAAAGAAACTGTGACAGTGGCTGGGTTGCTTTTAGAGCAAATGTTAACCAATGGCAGAAAAGACTAAACTGATTAAACAAGGGTGCTGGTCAATCATCTGTGATTGTTAATCGAGCCATCAGTGTTACCAGTGTGCGATATGTGAAAAAACCAGAGGGAGGGATAGTGACGGCAAATTCCACAGATATTTAATTTATACATATATATAAAAAAAATCTTTATATTTTGGAACCAGGCGTAGAAAGGTAAACAACTTTGGTAAGATTCTTAGCGCGCTAAGAAAGAACATTATCAGGGAACCGTCCCCCTAGTATTGATTTAAAAAATACTGATAAAAATATTCTTTTAAAGGGACAACAAGGAGTTTTGGAAAGCAAAGTGTTCTCATACTACATTTAGCATGAGCCTCCGCGCGCACGGTGAAATTCTTGAAAATGGAGCCATTAACAAGTGTGGGTAGCGTAGATTCATCCACATTAATGTGAGACTTTTTTTTATAACCAAATAGAAACTCCTCGTTGTCCCTTTAACTAATTATTATTATTTTTTAAATTATGATTAAAAACACCACACACAATCTTAAACAACTGTATTCTATACTTTTACTTTTGTGGAAGAAAAATAGAATGTGTCATGTCCGTAGTAGAGCGCCAATAGGATTGTGAAAGTCAGGCCACCAAAGGTTTGAGCCAGATCGCTGTGACCTGTACTGGTGCCAAACAAGTAGAGAACAACAACAAGAGATATGGGGATAGGAAGTTGCACCACACACACCCATAGTGATAACAGCCAAATGCATGGGTAGGTTACGTGACCAAGGTCTCTAAGATAAGTGATACCGAACTGTTCTCCCCCATTTCCCGTTTGAGATAGAGTGCCAAAATATCTGGTAAACAGGATGAGCTTGGTACATCGAGCACCCTCAGCCTGGGTTGGGCATAAAAATGCATGTCACTCTTTGTAATGTTGGAAGAATATCTTGAGCCTACATTGGTTACGGGGCCGTGTTGGAATAAAGAGATCCCCATCTGACACCTGTGTCTCGATCGTCTGATTCCTCTTTTGATTATGGAGTTATTTTTGTCTCATAAATATCTGTAAACGCACAGAAGGTGATCTACAAATGTTCCGTGGTTTGCACACGTGTTTTGCTATCCACAAAGGGTGATCTACAAATGTTCCTTGGTTTGCACACGTGTTTTGCTATCCACAAATACAAATTTCTAATTTGTAACTTGTATTTTGGTTTTTATTTGGTTATTTATTTATTTGGTTATTTGGTTATTTTTTGGTGTTTGTGGATCTGTGTGGATCTCGGCAGGAATGTCTCAGAAATACGTCATTGCGGAAAGAGATGCGTGTGTGTGATTGGTGATCCACAAATGCCGAGTCACACTTCACAAACAGAATTTTCGGTTTTACAAATGGCTTTTTTGTTTTTACAAATGGAAAATTATACATTTACAAATACACAATATATTTACAAATACACATTTATTTGTAAAAACCAAAATACAAGTTAGGCTACAAATTAGAAATTTGTATTTGTGGATAGCAAAACACGTGTACAAACCAAGGAACATTTGTAGATCACCCTTTGTGGATAGCAAAACACGTGTGCAAACCAAGGAACATTTGTAGATCACCTTCTGTGCGTTTACAGATATTTATGAGACAAAAATAACTCCATATTTTGATGCACCTCTTTCTGAACACTTTCTCAAATATAAAATGCAGCATATAAAAATATCGGCCGTCACCAGAAATTTGTGATGTCAAAATGGGGTCACAAGCCAAAAAATGTTGGGAACCACTGCTGTAATGAACAAAAGACCTCCAGAAGAGTACCTGGTACCAAAGCTGAGCAGAGTCCAGTCGACTGGAGCTGGTACCACGTAGTTTAAGGCAGCATAACATTTATAAATGTCATGTCAGCTTCACCGTTATGCTGATGACAACTTTATCTACCAATCAGACTGGATGTCCAGTCCAACATGGCAACCCTCCACACCTGTCTTACTGAAATACAACACCGGATGTCAGATAACTTGTTACTGAGCTATCATGTCCATGAGAATGAGATGGACGCACACGGACAACCCCGACACATCTGCCTCCTCCCAGTCTGGCTGCTGTCGGCCTAGAGGCATAAAAACAGATCTGAGAGCAGCAGAGTGCACTTCACAGCGGTGCTGAGTCAGCGTCCTGCCTCTCCACACACAACAACAGTTTGACCTTGTTGTGAAGAATCTCCTCGACTCCCTACTGCAGCCGTCAGCACTGTGTTGTTCAGGCTGCTGACGGACACAGTCATGTGTGTGTGTGGTGTCTGCTCTTTTCTCAGCTGCAGCTCAAACACTTAAAAAGTAAAAAAATGTTTTACCTCCAATTATGGCAGAGTTGCGATCAACTCCATCACCAGTGGCTTTGTCCTCGTTTAAGGGGAAAATGGCTCCAGCTAGGAAAAAAACAAACATTTGTTTGGATTCTATCATTAAGATTTCAACATGCGGTACTGTGTAAAGGTTTTAGGCACTTCAGATGTTTAGATTCTTATCCAATATGCAAACATTACAACCAGGGCCAAAAATAACTTATTTTGGGGGCGTCGTGTGGCCCATTTCCTGTCTCTCTCAACTATCCTATCAATTAAAGGCACAAAGCCCCCCCCAAAATATACTTTAAAAAAGTTGAACTATCCCTTTAATTCACAAGGAGAAGACTGAAGTTTTCCAAAATGCCAAGTTATGATCTGATTTAGGTTTCTTCTGCTGACTGAACTTTGGATGAAGTTAATCATTCATGGTATTATTTCTGAAAGCATCTTCCCTTTACTTACAGTACACTGTTATTATTTGTTTCATTCACAATCTGCATAATTTGCAAAGCAGCTAATGTAAAAAACAATATTAACTGTAAAAACATTTTACAATAACATATTGTATTATTATTTATTTACAGGTATTTACTGGCAACTTTAGTGGCAACTTTAGTTGCCAGGTAATTACTGTAATTTATTAGAATACAAGAAAAAATTGTAAACTAGGTTACATTGAATTGCTGTTTTCTAAAAAAGAAAACAGTAAGTTACTGTAATTTATATACAGCAAAACATATAAAAGATGTACAGTTGTTGTAATAGATTTTTACAGTAGTAAACTGCGATTTTACAATAATTAACTGGGAACTTTTTTGCCAGGTATTTACTGTAAATACCTAATCTACAGAAATACTCTAATAATCTACAGTCAATTCTTTACAGTGTACCTTTAAAGGGATAGTTCACCCAAAATTGAAATTTCACTCTCATTCACCCTCATGTCGACTAAGGGCTGGGAGAAGTTTCAGAGTTATCCGTGGCTTCTCTGAGTTACAGGGGGTCTCGGCGTAGCAGTGCATGTCCAACGGTTGCAAATGGATACCAATTGTCTTTGTAACAAAAAGACACACCAAAAAACATCCAAATACCTCCATGCTGCTTGTATGTATGCTTTGTATGTCCGTCTTGTATTGAAGCCCCGAAATGCAAAATTGTCCCGTAAAAAAAAAAAAAAGTCTATTTTTCAAGCTTGTTTGTAGCGGAAGCTCCTCTTCCTGGTTCGTCAAATTTGGACGAACCAGGGTCTGTCCTCTTCCCAGTTCGTCCAAATTTGACGAACCGGGAAGAGGAGCTTCGAGAAGCTTCCGCTACAAAACAAGCTTGAAATATAGACTTATTTAATTTTTTTCGGGACAATTTCGCATTTCGGGACTTAAATACAAGATGGACATTACATACGAGCAGCATGGAGGTATTTGGATGTTTTCTGGTGTGTCTTTTTGTTGCGAAGACAGTTGGTATCCATTTGCAACCGTTATATGGACATGCACTGCTATGCCGAGACCCCCTGTAACTCAGAGAAGCCACGGATAACTCTGAAACTTCTCCCAGCCCTTATTCGACATGAGGAAATGAAATGAAATTTCAATTTTGGGTGAACTATCCCTTTAACCTTTACACAGTTACTGTTGATTCAATTTGAACTGTGACTTTACCAGCTTCCATGTGCCAGGGGTCGCTGGCCGAGGCCATGGGCGAGATGGTGAGGGGCGAGGCTCCGCAGTTGGACGGGACCAGGATCCCGTGGGTGGTGACGGGCGCCGCCAGGCCCGAGCGCAACGCGGCTTTCAACGGCGCCACGCTGTTGAACTGGACTCTGGACAGACAGCCCACGAAGCCCGGCGTGTTGTAGCGCTCGATCAGGATGGGGTCGATCTGTCCCGTCTCTGCAGGACAGAGAGGATCACGCAGTCAACGAGGGTTCTCACCATGGCTGTTTGTTTTCTAATATGAGGCAAAAGCTCTAGCTTCAAATGTAACTTTATGTATTTATTGTACGTAAAATTACAGAAAGTGAATCTACTGTAAAGCTTAAAGGGATACGCCAACATTTTTTTTCCGTGTCTTGCCTCACTCCCGAGTCCATGACCAGCAGATAGACACCATCCTTTCGACTGTGCGTGCAGTAACAAGGGAGATAGAGCCCGTATCACCCGTAATTAGCTTAGTTCAAACACTGGAAGTGTATAGGTAGTGTTAGCCTGCCTCCACCTAAAGTCATCAGAGAAACTCTTCAGCATCGTCATGGTTTTCTGTATGTAAAGGGCAACGGGTGTTTTATTTTGTGAAAGTAACCGGAAGTGCGTTGGTCACAACAGCTAGCTTGAGTAGCGCCGAATTCGTCCGAACAAAATTGTAAACAGCTGGTATTTAGACAAATTAACGACACACTGCTGATCTAAATGGCTACTTTCTCGCCTAAAAATGTTTGAAATGTGATTAAGTGATATATTTACAGAGTTTAGAGCTAAAATGAAATCAGATTCTGACGGCTGGCTCGGGTAGGAGGCAGGCTAACACTACCTATGCTCTTCCAGTGTTTGAGCAAAGCTAATTACGGGCGATGCGGGTTCTCCCTTGTTACTGCACGCACAGTCGAAAGGATGGTGTCTATCTGCTGGTCATGGACTCGGGAGTGAGGCAAGACACGAAAAAAAATGTTGGCGTATCCCTTTAAGTACAACAGGACACCTTAGTGTAAGTAATACATCTATTCAACAGGTAAAGAAGAGTTGAGCGGTTTCCTGCCCTCTACACATTTCACTTACCAAAGACCTTTCCCAGAAAGATGCTTTTGACCAGGTTGAACTGGGTGTCGGAGGTGACAGGCAGGGTGTGTGTGGAGACCGGGTAGTGGTCCAGCTGGAGAACAGACAGACACATAGAGGACAGAGTTCAGGGAAAAGATCTAAATTTAATCCGTCTGGTTTTTTGATCTCCTCTGTTTGGATTTCCGGGTTTTTAACCTGATCACATTCAAACAGTGAACAGTTTTTACTGGAGTGGAACTATACACAGTTGAGATTAACTCAGTCTTTCCAATTTTCCCGTTTTTAGAAACAAGCTTCAAATGATTCAACAAAATAATCTGTAAAAACTTCACCTTGAATAAAGAACAGTCCTCCAAAAATCACTAATTACATTTCTGTGTCAGCTAACAAGATGAACAGTCTGATCTCTGTCAGTGAGATTTAGACATGCTGTTGATGTCTGGACAGGGCTAGGCCAGCTGTTTCCCCCTGCATCCAGTCTTTGCTAAAAAAAAAAAAAAAAAAAGCCCCACCACCCCCGCCCATCTTCTCTGTTTATGGGTGATTCTTCAATTAGGGCAGTTTTTCTGGCCCCAGGGTGAATTTTCAAGACAAAAAACAACAAAACAAAACAGAAAAAAAACTATTATTGTACTATATTGCTGGGGCTAAGTTGTAAAAGTTCTGAACTGTGTCTTAATTATGACATTTTCCCATCACGTTTCATTTTCAAAATTTCAGAGGTAATACGTTTTTTATTGTTTTTGTTTTGAGGTAATGTGGGAGATTATTTTTGGATTATTTTGTTATATGTATTTAAGTGATATTATGTATGGATTATTAAAGTTTTTTAACAGTATATTTATGTTTGTTCTTTCGTATGTTGTCATTATTTTGTGTCTGATGTAGAGGCTTTATATCCTGTATCAGATGTATTTTCATTAAATTTCATTGAATTCATTAAATAAGTATCCACAATTAAAATGTAACCCTGTAGCAACCCAAAACATAATAACGGCCAATAATGTAATAATTATGGCCATTTTAAATGTAATAAAGCCAAAACCAAAAAACCGACTGACCTGCAGTCGTATCTCTCGTAAGTTCCTCGTTATGTTGACAGAGTGTGGCTGCCCGTTGGCCAGGTTACGGTGGTCGACGTCTATGGTGTAGGGTTCTGTCAGCCCCCCAAGACTGTAGCGGATCTGGAGGGTGCCTGGACACACACACACACACACACACACACACACACATGGGAGAACGATGCAACAGCAGTTAATGAAACATATCCATTAATTTGAATGAAATAAGATAATCAACTGGATGGATGTTGTTGAGCTCACCATTATGCCTGAGCACAACAGCCAGGTAGTCCTGAGTCCTGGAGCTGATGTAGACCAGGATGCTGGGGGTGTTGGAGGTGCTGAAGCTGAACACCAGCTCCTCCTGAGTCAGGTTGGCTTCACCGGGAACGCTGACACCTGATAGGCTCTTCACCTCCCGCAGCGCAAAAGGCCCCGCCTCCAACGGGAAGTCGTAACGCACCAGGGTTCCTGTCTCAAAGTAGCCGCCAACATCTAACACACAAACACACACAG
Source organism: Trachurus trachurus (assembly GCF_905171665.1). Classification (NCBI taxonomy): domain Eukaryota; kingdom Metazoa; phylum Chordata; class Actinopteri; order Carangiformes; family Carangidae; genus Trachurus; species Trachurus trachurus. The sequence goes on from NC_139900.1 coordinate 25,482,577, forward strand.
CAGCAGCAGAAGAAGAAAGCTGTCGATTACTCTTTAACGAACGATGACATCATCCGATGATGTCACGAGAGCTCGGCAGCGTGGAGGTCGTACCGTCGGTGCAGAAGGCTCCGTCGTACGCGGTGAGGGAGCAGTCGCAGGAGTATCCGTTGTACTGCTCCACGCACTTTCCGCCGTTCCTGCAGTGCATCCCATAGCTGCTGCAGTGACCCTGGCAACCGGGACTCACCCCAGGAGTTGACGCTGCCTTCTCCTCCAGGTCAAAGGTCACACCATTTATCTTCAAGGCGCGCATGCAGCCTAGGAAACCCCTCTGACCGCTCGAGGCACCTGGGAAATGAAAGACAACTTTAGCACTTAAAAGAACTCTATGTAAGTTTTGCAATCGCTACAATGCTAATGTTAGCATTGGTGGCTGTATACTTACTAGTTTTGGCGAGAGCGTGAGTCATTGTGTTTACAATACAAGAGCTTATAATGTGTCCAGTACAATGTACAATAATATAAAGAAGTGAATTCCTTCTTTTATTAAAGGGATAGTTCAACATTTTTGCAAATTCGCCTATATTGCCATAATCCCTAATAGTCATAGGAGTAGGTTCATTACCTTGTTGGTGCAAGCTGTTTTTAGACATGAGCTCCGCACTGTGCGCAGTATTTCCGCCTTTCCCTCATCAAACTCATCAAATACACAATCCAACAACTCCAAAACGCTCTGATGGACAAGTTGTGACCTGCATATTCACCACACTATGAGATAATAATGGAACGTTATGAGACAGAGTTGTTTTTGAGGCAAATGTGTCGCTGGAACTACATTCCAGACAAGACCAGAGCGTTTTGGAGCTGTTGGATTGTGTATTTAGTTTGATGAGGGAAACGTGGAAATACACGCCTCTGTTGCGTTAGCTGAGCAGCTCGCGTCTCTGCCCCACCGATCTAAAAACAGCTTGCACCGACAATTAAAGGTAATGAACGTACTCCTAAAACTATAGAGATTATGGCAATAGGTGAATTTGCCAAAATGTTGAACTATCCCTTTAATACTGCACCATAAAACTGCAGTATTCAATAATATTTCTTTAATACTGACCCAAGTTAACGTCATCTGTTAATGCTAATGTTGGCTATGCAGAAATAGCAAACCTAGTAACATAAGCATCCAGTGACAGATCATTGAAACATAGAATGCATCAATGGACAACAATGGAGGGGAGGGACCAATCATCTAGCTAAAAGCAGCTAAATGCATGAATAAGACTCTGTGTCATATTTAACATATTTATTCTTATATATTTTAACAAATTTTAATAAAAACATTATATAACACCTTTCTAAATCCAGTTAAAAGACACTGGTACAGATAAAAATAATTTTAAATACATTAAAACAAAAGATAAAACAGTGACAAACAAACAACACAGGTAAAAATCCTGTGACCTGTGGTACACAATATAAAGCCTGACAAAAATAAAATAGGTGCACCACTGGTCGCCTGAGGGGTTAAAAGTGCTGTTTTAGTTTAAGTTTAGTTTTTTAAAAAGAACATATATATGGTCGAGCTGTGCTGTACAGTACAGGAGCTTTGTTGACTTCAGTGCTTTTAATATCTAGTAAATTATAAATGTCCATATGGGCTCATAAAATATTGATCAGAATAAGATCATGTCAGGTTGAAACTAGAGTTTGTGCTGTCTCCTCCTGATCCTGGATCAGAAAGAGACAGCACAAACTACTACTGTATGTAGGAAATTGAGAAACTCCTCATAAGGTGTTACAGGCAGGAAGTATTCTGATCATGAAGATTTTATGCTTTTATGTTGAAAGGGTCACCAAAGGTGTGTGTGTGCGTGTCTTACCGATGTATAGTTCACTGTAGAACTCCAGCTTTGTGTGTCCCTGTGGGGGGGTGGGTCTGACCTCTCTGTGCTGGCCGTTGAGCTGCAGCACCGCCTCCATGATGTTCTTCTCCACCTCCACTCGGTGCCACTGGTCGTCGTTCAGAGGCACCGGCGAGTGGACGCTGAGCTCCATCCTCTCGCTGCCCACGTCGAAGGAGAAGACGATGACAGACCCTCCTGAGATGAAGACATCACACATCACATCACCTTCTGAATCCTGCTTTTGATTTAGAATCAGTACAAAGTCTCGTACAATGAGAAGTTTTCATCCACTTTAGAACATTTTCAGAATCAACACCTCATGTTCCTCTTAAAGGGATAGTTCAACATTTTGTCAAATTCGCCCACTGCCATAATCCCTATAGCCTTAGGAGTACTGTAGGTTTGTTACCTTTAATTGTCGGTGCAAGCTGTTTTTAGAGCGGTGGAGCAGAGCCGCAAGCTGCTCCGCTAGCACAACGGAGGCTCATGGTATTTCTTGGTTTCCCTCATCAAACTCATCAAATACACAATCCAACAACTCCAAAACGCTCTGGTGGACAAGTTGTGACCTGCACATTCACCACGCTATGAGATAATAACGGAACTTTATGAGACTGAGTTGTTTTCGAGGCAAATGCAGAGCTGGTGTCGTGCCGAAAAGAGACCTCTTGCTGAAAAACTGCCCCGACGAGAACGTGGTTTTACATGAATTTACCTCTAAAACAACTCTGCCTTGTAACGTTCCATTATTATCTCATAGCGTGGTGAATGTGCAGGTCACAACTTGTCCACCAGAGCGTTTTGGAGTTGTTGGATTGTGTATTTGATGAGTTTGATGAGGGAAACCAAGAAATCCTATTAGCCTCCGTAGCGTAGCTCTGAGCAGCTCACTTCTCTGCTCCTGTTCTAAAAATAACTTGCACAGACAATTACGGGTAACAAACCTACTGCTAAGACTATAGGGATTATGGCTATGGGCCAATTTTCCAAAATGTTGAACCATCCCTTTAAGGAACATGGAACATGACTAGAACAAAAGGTTTTTTATAATAAGCTCTTTTTAGAGTATCTGATACTAATGCACACCTAAAACTGAAGCTCCTTGTGTATTAACTTTAATTATCTTTATTTACAAAAGATCCATATGCAGTGAACACACACACACACACACACACACACACACCTCTGAGCTCAATGTGGAGGAAGTCGGTGGTTCCCAGGTTCTCCAGAAAGACCCCATGAGTGGAGGAGGTCTTAAAGTAGAAGGAGATGTCGGTGCTGGTTTCTCCTCTGAAGGAGGAGAAGTGGAGGGAGGAGGCGGGGCTGGAGAAGGAGGCGGCGTTCCAGTAGTTCCCTGTTGAAGAAGAACAAGAGCAGGACAGGGGAGTTCCTGTTGATGACATATCACATTCACAGTCTGTGTGAAGATGAATGTGTGACCAGAGAGACAGAGACACTCACGGTCTCCCTGACATCTGAGAGGTCCTATGGTCAGCTTGGCCTCAGATCCTGATCTGCCCGTATCACCAACCACAACCTGACTGACCGGCAGGTGGTCTTTATACACCAGCAGGCCTGCATCTTCCCTCCTGCACACACACACACACACAGTGAACCATCAGTCAGTCTTTTGTTCTGTTATACAATATACAACTCATGTTCAACTGTCCGTCAAATTGTTAAGTGAGCACATAAACAACTATTGTAAGGAAATACAACACAATCATTTCCTGATGATCTACCACCTTCTTTTTTTTTACTTAAAAAAAGAATTATTTAGATGTACAAAGAACACAAAATCATAATGGGTGTTACAGTTAAAATCATGTAGCCTAATCATGTAGGCCTGGGCTTTGTTATTATTTCTGTTGGAGGATATAAGCAAGGGTCCTTTTTTGTACCAAATTTGTTCTTCACGGGAGAGAAACTGTGTTCAAAGTTTAAAGCAGAAGTAAGCGATTCAAAGTTTAAAGCAGAAGTAAGCGATCCGGTCGTTTTGGCTAACTTCTTGTCAGCCGATGGAGTTAGCAGTCCCCGCCCTCGTCCCTACGTCACCACATTCACGCGCATCCCTTGGCTGCACACACAGAGAGGACCGCCCCTTTATGCCATTCTCTCTCCTCATTGGATAAAGGTTGTAGGATACAAGGAAAGTTTTCTCCTCGGCTTACAGCAGAGCAGAGTGACTGACAGACCCGTGTTTCGGACCAAACACTCTATGTAAGTGATTGCTGTCGGAAGATAGAACTATTTAAGACTTATATTAACACAAATATTCCGCTTACTTCTGCTTTAAAGAAAGCAATTTAAATAGCCTTTGACTTTAAATATACTTTCTTTGTGTTTATTCTACACTAATTTGATCATTATACATAAATTAATATTCATTATACTGTAAGCTCAAGTCGTGAGTGGATAAATACAGTTTATTCGTTGATAAATTAAAACAGAAGTAAGCGGAATATTTGTGTTAATATTCTTAAATAGTTATGTCTTCCGACAGCAATCACTTATATAGAGTGTTTGGTCCAAAACACGGGTCTGTCAGTCACTCTGCTCCGCTGTAAGCCGAGGAGAAAACTTTTATTTTATTTCCTTGTATCCTACAACCTTTATCCAATGAGGAGAGAGAACGGCATGAAGGGCTGTGCGTGCATGTGAATGTGGTGACGTAGGGACGAGGACCAATAGATCCATGACGAGGGCGGGGACTGCTAACTCCATCGGCTGACAAGAAGTTAGCCAAAACGACCGGCTCGCTTACTTCTGCTTTAATCGTGATTAATTACAGAAAATCGTGCGATTAATTAGGCTACTTGTTGTTTTTTAATCGATTGACAGCCCTAATAAAAACACAGCAAACATTTAAAACTAAATGAATCCGACTTCAGATCAGATCATGATCACTGTAAAGAATCTTCTACCCCAATGTTTATCTAACAAAGCATCATTAGGACACTGATTTGACTGACGGAGGAGTGAGCTCTAATTGGTTTCTCTCCTGCAACAGGAACAGCATACACTGGCATTTTCAAAATAGAAGAAACGTTCGTTATCTGGATATTACTATTACTATTATTAACCCTATTTCATGGATATTGTAGAATGATTTTTAGAGGCTTGTATACTTCCATATATTCTTGAGACTAACTTTTTATTGTCTTTTTTTTTGGTAGGCATCATGAAATATAGAAATTCAATTGAATTCCTTCTCCTCTTTGATTTGTAATTTTTTATTTTAATAGTCTCTGAATTGCAGGTATCTATGGAGGTCCTGCTTTTCCAGTCCAAATGTGTCTGAAATGAACTCATAACTCTGAAATGTACTGTTTGAGGTAATCACCTTCTACTGAATAAATAAATGAACATCTGACCAACTGACCTTCATCAACATTTGATTTCTCTGACAAAATATGATTGTACATATAAGCTGACTAAAAGCTTTAGTAGAAATGCAGCTGAGTAAAGAGAGCAACACCCAGTGGAAACAAACAACACTCAGCAGGGGGGGAATAAAACAGGACCCGTCACAGAGACAGTGCAGTGACCGTGAAGTGTTCATGAGCTGGTTGCTGCTGAGGTCAAGCGTCCACTCACCACGTCCTCTGGTCAGCGTCACAGTTGCAGTAGTACTTGGGGTCAGTGCAGTTGTGTTCGATGCCACAGGAACACTTCTGTATCCCCGGCCCGGAGCCTCCCCAGTAGGAATGCCTCTCATTGGCTCTTCCTACCCACCAGGTGAATGGAACGCCGTCTGGAAACCAAACCAGAGACCCTGGAGTCAGTTTCCTTTACATCAGACTGATTCAAACATTCAATATCTTGCTCATATCAGGATACGGAGCACAGCTGGATGGATCACGGCAGGGCCAGATGTGTGTTTGTGTGTGAAGACGCTGTGATGACTCCTGTTACCTGGGCTGTTGAGCAGACGAGACATGCGGCAGGCGTAGGCTACGTACTGTTCACAGTACTCTGCAGTGCCGGTGATGGACAGCACCTGCACACAGGGAGGAGACACACTTCCATCATTACAACTCTGCCCTACAAAGGCAAAGTGCAGTATCTGTAAAAATGCCAAACTGAGAAAAACTGCTTTTTGTGTTTTTCATTGTCAGGTTTAAGCATCAAATTATGAATAACTACTAAGTCTATAATTGATTAGATAAAGGTAGACTGAATTAAATGTATTTTCTAGTTTGTCTTTCTGACCAATTTTGACCATTTTATGGCAGATACTGCACTTTGCCTTGGTTTTGGTGCAGATACGGCACTTTGCCTTGGTTTTACTCCAATGGAATTATAGAGTAAAGTATAGAATGTAGGGAGTAGAGTACTCTTTGCAGATACTGCACTTTGCCTTGGTTTCACAGTGCATTTTTGGATGGACAGCAAAATAAAAAGCCCAATAACTCTGGAAATTTTAGCAGTACCAATATCAAATTCTACCAGTTTAAAGAGAATATGCCACACCTTTGATTGGTCAAAAAAAAAGAAAAAATGCAGATACTGCACTTTGCCTTTGTAGGGCAGAACATATCACTTCACTTGGAGAAAAAACACTTTGACGATACTGAGGATACTGCCACTGAAACAAGTAGTAAGCAAAGTGAAGTGTTTGAACTCTGTGGTTGTATTGAGGGAAACTGAAATTACCATGTGTTTCTATGGAGCTCAGAGGTCTTATTATGAACCTTTGGCCTTGGTGACACTTGTGCTTTGAAATGAGTCTCCACATGTGTCTCAACTGACCACTTGAAATCAGATCTCACTTCCTGTTTCATATGCAAATAAACAAGTATGTGCAGATGTTCAGTGGAAAAGCTGCTACATTAGTGAACTCCACCAGCTCCAGTCAGACTATTACACAGCAAAGTGTGCAGCGGGTGAACCAGGTCAGAGGCAACTAGGCAAGGTTATTATATATTTTTTTTAATTTAGTTTTTCAGTTTACTTTTTATTTCAGTTTAGTTTCCTTTTTTTTGAGGAATTGACTAGTTTTTAATTTAGTCTTAGTTTTTCAGGTTTTAAGAGAAAGCCAGCTGTCAGACCTCTGAAGATGAACTTCCAAATTTGTGACAGTTTTCCCTTAGTTGCATCCCATAATATTCCCATCAGTCCTCATCAGGTTCCATTCACTCTTATCTACTTGTGGGTCGTACTCCAAGTCTTCCCATATTGAGCTGTGGCGTTTTCTTCCTGCAGCTTTAACATCTCTAAGAAAACTACAGCTAAGCTGATGTTATCTGACTCAACTTTAGTTTTAGTTGGTTTTACATTGTTCATTGTAGTTTTTATTTAGTTCTCGTTTTTGGAAAAACAGTCATTTTTATTTTTATTTCAGTTTACAAAAAAATTTTTCTCACCTAGTTTTAGTTTTAGTCTCAGTTTTAGTGAACTATAATAACCCTGGTCAGAGGTGGTGCTCACTGTGTGTTTACCTGTTCATCTGTCACATTGTAGGTGATCTGCAGCGCTGCCTTCCCCTCCTGGTCTGCACTGGTCACTGAGGTCTGAGGAGACAGGTTGTTCTTCAGCGTGGTCCAGACCCTCTCCTCTAAACACCAGGACACACAGCGTCAGTCAGAGAGGCTCAAAGAGATTCAGGTCAGGTAGGGCAGAACCACTCACTGCTTTATTTTTTTTATTTTTCTCACCTGTCATGTCACAGTTGACCCTGAAGGGGGCGACAGATCCACTTCCATCGGGGTCGATCCAGTAGCTGCCTGAGTTCTTCCCCTGGTGCTTGTACTCCTCACAGGACTGCTGGTACATGGCTGCAGAGGAGACACCACATGGCTCAGCAGAGGCAGCAAACGTTTGTGTATTAAAAATACAGTGTTGGGAAAGTTCACTTTCTACATGAACTAGTTCAAAGTTCAGTTCACAAATTTTAAAACTGAACTAGTTCATAGTTCTTTCTTTTCTTTTCTTTTTTTCAATATGTTGCTACAAGCTATTATTTTTCAAAATGATTGCCTCAGCCCATATCGAACCACAGACAGCAATTACTTCAGCAGTTTTAACCACCTATTATTTATAGTTACTACTTTACTTTCCCCAAAAAGTAACTGAGTTACAACGTGATGAAAGTAATTACCAGGAAAAGTAACTATTGCATTACTACCGTATTTTATAAAATTCTCAAATATGTCTTTTCCTAACCAACTGGGTCAGTATTCCTCCACACAGACAGGCGCTGTGACGCGCTGTATCACTCCGCCTCTTCCATGCGCTGCTGATCCAAACAGCTGATAGGTGTTGCCAGATTGGGTGGTTTTTCTGCTACATATTAACGCCTGTTTACAGTGTGTTTTAGCTGGGTTTTTACCCGGAAGGCTCTATGGAAATCTGGCACACTCCTGAACGAAGTTATACTTTGAGAGAGCACCGTTCACAAACGCCAGAATGAACGCGTTCACAAAAACGTTCATCAAGCGGAAATACAGTACGTTCAGTTCACGTTTGCTCAAAATATGAACGAGTTCATGAACGATCGTTCATTCAACGCGTTCAGGCACAACACTGAAAGAATGTGTGTGTGTGTGTGTATTTACAGGTATGGCAGGTAGCTCCGGCGTATCCGGTGCCGTTACAGTTGCAGCTGAACGTGTCCCAGGTCTGAGAGCAGCGGCCCCCGTGCTCGCAGTGGTTGGGAACACACCTGACGTGACACAAACCAACATGGATTCATCACGCAACACACCACAGATCAGTTTCCAACCCATAATACAAATAAAATTTGGAAAATTGGAATTTCTGCAAATGATGATACAAGCATGGAATTTGGTGTATTCCAGAGATCAAATCTGTCCGACTGAACATTTGAAAAGCCAATATGGCGACCATTTTTCAAGATGGCTACCAAAGCCCCCAAAACCGCCTTTTTTATATTAATGCGTGTAGTTTTTTCATTTGATTGATCTTGGTGTCAATTCCTATTGAGTTGAATTTTGTGATTTTATAGAGGGTAGCGCCAAACAAATTAATTTTGTAAAACATTTAATGCGAAGATTTTTTACCCAATAAACAAATACATTCAACTCAAGATGTCCATCCAATGTTTGAATAAAATATTTGGCATAATTTAGCAGCCATCTTGGATTTTCACATGTCCAATCGGACAGATTTTATCAATAGGCCCTCGAGAACAACCAAATTAAATTTCACGCTTGTATCATAATTTGCACGATTTGCTCCACTCCACACCGACTCCTGTACCTGTCTATGATGGCGCACATGTCCAGGCTGACATTTTCGAAGGTTCCGATCAGGCCCTGCTCCACGGCCCTGAGGTCAGCTAGGTGGTCGTCTATGTGGATCATCTGCATGCAGCCCTGGAAGGGCCGCTGAGCCAGCCGCGTGTTGGTGTGCATGAAGTAGCCTGGAGATGAGCAGAAGAAGAAGGTCACCAATGTCACCGATCCATGTTATTATATATTACCTACTGTTTGGAGTTACTGCAATTCTCTCTATGTTGGACTGGGCCAGCAGTCTATGAAGCGCCTGCAGGCTGTCCAGAACACAGCAGCCAGATTGTTGACAGGTAAAAAAACGGCTTGATTGTTTTTATTGTCTTAACTGTTATTGTTAGTCTATTTTGGTAACTTATGTCTTTTTTTCACTGTTTTTTTTATATTGCTGGCACTGGATTATATCTATGTTATGCAGCACTTTAGGCAACTGAGGTTGTTTTTAAAGGGATAGTTCAACATTTTGGTAAATTGGCCCATTGCCAAAATCACTTTAGTCATAGCAGTAGGTTCGTTACCTTTAATTGTCGGTGTAAGCTATTTTTAGAACAGCGAGCTGCTCAGAGCTACGCTTCGGAGGCTAATGGGATTTCATGCAAAACCGCTGATGCACGTTGCCTTCAGGGACAGTTTTTCAGCAAGCAGTGTCTGTATTTACCTTGAAAACAACAACGTCTCCTAACATAATGTTCCATTATTATCTCGTAGCGTGGTGAATGTGCAGGTCACAACTTGTCCACCAGAGCGTTTTGGAGTTGTTGGATTGTGTATTTGATGAGTTTGATGAGGGAAACCAAGAAATCTCATTAGCCTCCATACGTAGCTCTGAGCAGCTCACGGCTCTTCTCCTCTGTTCTAAAAATAGCTTACACCGACAAATAAAGGTAACAAACCTACTGCTATGACTGTAAGGATTATGGCAGTGGGCCAATTTGCCAAAATGTTGAATTATCCCTTTAAAGAAGACATATTCTGCCCCTTTTCCACAAATTAAAATAGTTCCCAGGTGTCTTAAAGACATGTCTGTGACATGCTTTGGTCAAAATACCCCAAGAATCAAACATCACAGCTCTTTACATTCCTCCAAACAGCCTTGTTCAGAACGGCTGGTTTCAGTGCCTGTCCCTTTAAATGCAAATGAACCACTGCTTTCCCCACCCCCTCTACCTGTACCGGTACTCATAGGTAGGTATTATGCAAATTCAAAAACTAATTACATCACTGGAAGACAACCAAGGGAAGACTTCGTAAAACCACAAGGATTTCAACAGGGAGCCTGAAAATTACAGATTGTTTTGTCAATTCTCACATTTAGGGGCCGGAAGGCAAGACAAACACCCAAATAAAGAGCCTTCAAAAAGTGACATTTCCATAATATGTCCCCTTTAAATGTGATATAAAATTTGAGTTGAGCTGAATTAAGATAAAAACTGGAGAAAAAGTTTGCCAGTGCAGCATGATCCTCGCAATCTCCCAGTGAGCTGGTGGTCAGAGGCTGAAGACCAGAACAGCTGCTGCATCCTGACACATCTGTAGGGAGCTCACTTTGCATGAGGTGAGGCCCAGCAGATGAGTGATAACTATGGTCTGCCAGGAGCGGGGGGAAGTAGTGAATCAGGAAAGACCTGGTCTACACTGCCCAAACATTGGAGATCATGTTTTGGAATGGTCACCTCCAAAGTAGTAGGTTCCTCCGGTCTGGATGTGGAGCGGCATGACCGCCCTCACTGTAGATGCTTCATCTCCATCAACCGTCAGCATCGCATAGTACTCGAACGCATTCAGATGGACACTGTGCCACTGGCCGTCGTTCAGACCTGAACCTGAGAGGAGCAACACATTTCAGTCTGTAACAAAAACAGGTCTCTAACAGGAGAATCCAGAACTTTGAATCAACCATGGACTCACCTGATGAGATGTCGATGTAACGTACGTTCTTCCGCTGTGTCACGTTCACAAAGACGTTGACCTTGCCCTCCATCAGTCCCACTTCCAGCCAGCCGTCGGCCAGCGCCGTGAACATTAGCAGCCCGTTGGGGTTCCACGTCCTGAAGGACAAACTGACAGAAAGAGAGTCGCTGTCGCTCTGACCCGGCAGCCGCAGGAAGGACGTGGAGTTGAAGAAAACTGGGAAGGAGTTGGACTCGCTGCAGGAGAACGTCAGGTTACGCTGCAGATGGAGAGGGAGGGAGAGGGGGGACAGATCAACCATGGACTGTCGGTGACTTGAAGGAATAGTTCGACATTTTGGCAAATTGGCCCATTGCCATAATCCCTATAGTCATAGCAGTAGCTGTTTTTAGAACAGCAGAGCAGAGCCGCAAGCTGCTCAGAGCTACGCTACGGAGGCTCATGGGATTTTTTGGTTTCCCTCATCAAACTCATCAAATACACAATCCAACAACTTGTTGTGACCTGCACATTCACCACGCTATGAGATATTTACAGAATGTTACGAGTTGTTTTCAAGGTAAATTCATGCAAAACCGCTGATGCGCGGTACTGTCAGGGACAGTTTTTCATCAAGCAGTCTCTGAATTTACCTCTAAAACAACTCTGTCTCGTATCGTTCCATTATTATCTCATAGCGTGGTGAATGTGCAGGTCACAATTTGTCCACCAGAGCGTTTTGGAGTTGTTGGATTGATGAGTTTGATGAGAGAAACCAAGAAGTTCCATGAGCCTCCGTAGCGTAGCTCTGAGCAGCTCACGGCTCTTCTCCTCTGTTCTAAAAATAGCTTACACCGACAAATAAAGGTAACAAACCTACTGCTAGGACTATAGGGATCATGGCAATGGGCCAATTTACCAAAATGTTGAACCATCCCTTTAACACTAGTCTTCATATATACTGCATGTCTGGTGGTGAACACATAACAACAGAGGCTGAAGGATGTGTCTTACAAAGCTGGAAGTGTCCACCTTCTTCCTGCGGACCAGGTTGGTGATGTTGTCTCCGTTGTAGGTGATCCCTTCCATGCATCCCACAAAGTTCTCCCTGCCTCCTGTGCTCGGCTTCGCTGACGCTGCTACTCCTCCGAAACTGATCTGAGGACACAGCAGAGTAGACGACATGGACCAAAGGACACACGCTACTGCAGAGGAAGTCTTCCTGTCCTCTGTGCTAATAATTTTATCATTTATAGATATGCTGCTATATGCTTAGACTGCTGGGGGACACATCAGGTTACATGGAGCCCTCTCTTCTCTTCTCTTCTCTTCTCTTCTCTTCTCTTCTCTTCTCTTCTCTTCTCTTCTCTTCTCTTCTCCTCGTGCACATTTCGAACTGTCACTATTCCTGTTTATTATTTCTTTATTCTTTTGTTTGTAGTTTCCACAGATCTCTCCAGAGCTCCATCCCTCTGCACCAACCGCTGCCTGCATCACCCCCTTTCCCCTGCTGTTAAACCGCCCTGCCCTCCCTTCCCATGAACCAGTCTGCCACCCAGTGCTCCCATTAAGCTAGCCTGCTCTCCCTGCCTCATCAAGCTCGCTTAGCTCGAAGTCTGGCTTAAATGGCCGAGTCTCGCTTATTTGAGTGAGAGTTCAGTTCCATCAACATGGCTAAGATTAGCTCCACCTCGGTAACCATGGAAACATGGTTCTGGCTAAGCCGGACACTTCCGACTTCCCGTTCCATCAACCTGAGCCTCAACTCCGTTCCATCAAAGTGGTTAACACGAATGCCAGCCTTGTAACCATGGTGACTTATGCTGCCGGCCAATTCTGGTCTGGAGCAGGATTAAGGTGAAGAAGCCTATTAAAAAATTTGAAAGATAAAATGTATTAAAAAATAATTAAAAAATAATTAAATGAAACTGAGGCATTTAAAACTGCTATTCACTATTACTTAATCTCCTTGAATTGATGGATTTGGTAAATATGATTTTCTACAGTCAATTCTGAAATATATGTGATAAACCATTATGAAATAGTTGATAAATGTGATAATCACATATATATATATAATAAATTAATAGCCTATTTTGTGAATTTATTTAGGTCTTAGGCTAAATTAATTGTTAATAGGTGTCACTATCTATATTCACGTTGTCCCTTTGATGAGGGGATTAAAGTATCTTTTGGGACTTTTACACCTTTATTTCTTATTTTCTTTTGTATAATAGTAGGTAGGTAGGGATGATGGGGGCGTGGTTAACAGGCTGCCGAGTCATTTTAATAGTTTGATCACTGTTTTAACAGACAATCCATTTAGAGCAGTGTTTTCTTTCTTCTTGTAGAGTCCTTATATTCATCATAAATCTCCATAAGCAGCGTTTAATAGCTGTGGAGAAGCTTCGGTGCGTTCGTTCTCTCTGCTTTCGGCCATTTTATGGTATTTTCGGCACTCGACTGATGTGGGCTTGGACCAGGTGAGGCTTACAGGTGAGGCTTGAATTAGCGTCAAGTGGAGCCAGCTGATCTCGTTTGATGGAACGGGTCGGGGCTAGGTTTGGAGTTCTCGCTAATCCAAGCTTCAAGATTACACCATAGTCTGGATGTTCTTAGCGACTTTGATGGAATACCGCCCTGCCCACTAGAAGATGCCATCATCAGCGTTTGTTAACCATTTTTATGTTTTCCCATATTCCATGTTGTAAACTGTTTTATCATCTGTACACAACATCTATTGCTGGTGAGGGATCCATCCTCTGTCTCTATATGGGCTATACAAATACACTTGCCTTGCCTTGTCTAGTCATAGCATTGCTCAATGTCTTTGTACGTTACATCATAAGTCAGACACCATAGGCCAAGTGTGCTTGAAGAGACAACCCCGGGGATCATCCTGTCTGCCATCTTTATTTTACAAGTTAGACTTGAATGAAAATCTCTTTCGTTATCCAAGTATTGATTTTTGGTCACACTGGTTCTAAAGTTTCCCAACAATAAAAGAATGCATGTGAATCATCCACAAACCTGATCCTAAATCAAATTACATTATCCAGCCAAACACAAAGCCAAAGCTACAGAACCAAAAGCTGCAGTTCCTCTAATGTCCACTAGAGTGAGTCTCTAACAGTGAGTCGGTCTCCATAGACTCTCATGTTAAAATGTCACCTCCTGAGAACAGGAAGTAACATTTGAGAAACAATCATCGTTTGATTTACATGAAATTTTAACAGTCTGGTTTACACTTGATGTACGGGGACACGATGCATGTTGGCAGCACTCCCAGGGTGCAACAGTCCTGCTGCAGCTTTAATATTCATTTATTTATTTTATTTTGATCCAGTGATGATGGCAGCCTGTCTGGGCTGATATTCATCAGAGGTGAAGCAGCAGTGAGGAAGAGATGAGCTCACTGATAAGACTCTTATCATCCTCTTCCTCTCACACACTGAGGAGCAGCAGCAGCAGAGTCAGCAGTATCGATTGGCTCTTATCAGGTTTCACTACAACTGAACTGAACTTTGATATTACAAATCAGGGAAAGTTTGAGTCCATCAAAACAAAGCTGGATGTATGTATAAACACATCTATCTCTCTGTTTTAGGCATTAAACACTGGAACAGCAGTCATTCCAAGTTTGGCTAATTGAGTGGGGTGGTGGATCTATAGATGTTTTTTTTTATTTTTTTTTATTGTGGTACAGTATAAGCACCTTTGACACCACCTTTTTGCTTCAAATCTGAAAAATGGCTTCCTCCAAGATATTGGACTCCTTTTTTATTTGGCTTCAAATCAATTTGTACCCACAGTGGTGCAGTGGTGTTTGGCTTTGCAGCTAAATCCATGATGCTAATGTCAATAGATGCTTATTCAGATGTGGTCTTGAATATTAGAATTGAAGCTCCTCCAGATAAACAGTTTGTGGCTCCACTTATATGTCATTAATTATTTTAAGAAGAAGAGGGTGCAACGTGATGATGTCATAAAAAGAGGACCAATCAAACCTCATATGACATTTCGGTTAGTTTCATCCAGCTGTTTTTATACAGATAAATGGAAACCATTTTAACCATTATGCAAAATAATTGGAATCAGCTCTGAATCACCTGAAACATACAAAGCTTCATTGGAGATCATATTTTTGAATGGTCACCTCAGAAGTAGTAGGTTCCTCCATTCCGGTTCCACCAACCGAACTTTATATTATTTATAATTTTATTTATAATATTAAAAATCGGACGAAGATGGATGGATATTTTAGACCGTGCCCACACTGAGAAGAAAATCAGAGCACAAGTATAGTAGCCTAACGAAAACAAACATGCCGCAGTGCTGTGTCCCTCACTGTTTTAACAGATCTGGGTCCAAAAAGACCTTGCCATTATGCTTCTACTGCTTTCCTTCTGATGAGAATGAGAAAGGGAAATGGCTCCATTGATAATCCGTAAACAAATGAAGAAAAAGCAACTTTAACTACTGTTACACGTAACGTTAGCCACCGTTAAAAGTAACGTTAGCTAGCGTCAAAAGTGATGTATCTAGCCACACACTTCTTCTTCTTCAAAAGCCAAACCGCTCCTCTGTTGATACCACTGCCCTGATGGAGAGTCACTGGTTCCGTGTTGTTTACCCGTTTGGACCCAGAAGTGATGTCAGGCTTAACAAGCGGATGGCTGAGGGAAAGTGACTGCTTTGTTGTGACATCACAAAGTGACAGGAAGTCCTGACGGCTGGTTTAAAGGCTTAAAATACGGGCTGTGGACTGAGGCTTTGATACTTTCACAGTATTATTAATACAGACCCTAGGGCTGCTTCATAATCACACTACACATGGACATCTACCTTTATACTATGTGGTACTTTAACTTCTGGCCTGGATGAAATGTTTGTTTTTTTTCCCCATCAGTGGGTTGATTCCACTAGTGTAACGTTGGTGAAAGGTCTGACAGGATTTACCTCATAGTCCAGGTCCAGGTGGTCAAACTCCCCATTGGTCCTGAACTGCTGAGTGTGGTGGTCCAGGGTGAAGTTGACGTTCCTACGGTAACGCTCTATGAGGACCGAGTGCCAGTGGTCGTCGTCCAGCAGGCTCCCGCTGGTCACAGAGGTGTGGCCTTTGATGGAGCCGTACTGGTTACTGCCTGAGGAGAAGTGAGTGAATCACACAGTCAGGAAGAGGACGTAAAGGTCAACGTGAGACAACAGAGTCCTGAGAGCTTCATTACAACAGACTGACTGACTGTCTCTGCTGTCTTCTACAACACTCAGACTTTTAAAGTCCCCCTAAAGAGGCATTTTAAAATGTGTAAAAATGCTTTGCTATGACTAGTTTTTGATTAAAATTCCGTTCCCACAAAAAAGTTGTTTAAAAAAGCTCCCAAATAGGCTAAAAGCAGGTCTACTATTTCTCCCTCATTGCAAAATTCAGATTCTATGAATATTCATGAGTATACAAATGCATCATGACTCATGCCCGCCCACCGCCACCGTGTTGCTAAGTAACGGCGATGCGCGTTAACAGGGCAGGGGAAACGGAGGAGTGAAGTAAAACACAAGGTTTGCACCAGGGTACAACCCTGGTTTCCTGCATTCAAGGCGGCGACTAAACCACTGGGCCACGGCAACTAATGATAACATATTCAAACATCTAGCTGTGTAAGTAGATCACATCACAGTGAACAACAAATGAGATGCAAACAAAATCAACGGGATTGGTTGCTATTTTCGTGACGCATGAAAACTGACTCCAGTTTGAAAAATTGAATCCAATTTTTTCATACTCTGGTTTTGAAACTGCATTTTCAAGTCTAAAATGCTCAGTTATGGCGTGGATTAGCAATTTTTCTCCTGAAATGCCTTGTAGCAGAGCCCACACACTAAATTGACATGATAATCATTTCAAAAAGGTTTTGGTTTAGGGGGTCTTTAAAGGAGGATACCTAAGTTGATGCTGAGCTGCAGTCTGGCCCTGCGGAGCTCCAGGGAAATGTAGTCCCCCTGCTGTCCCTCTCCGTGGAGCAGGACCCCGTCTCGAGCCGTGGTCCTAAACTTCAGGGAGATGATGTCCTTCACGATCTTCATCTTCTTGCTCCTGAAGCGATAGGAGATGACGCCTTGGCCGTCAAAGCTGATCACGTCCGCCCCTGGAGGATGGAAATAATAATATTAATATTAATAACGTGCACAATAACACCTTGCTTTCCAAAGTCAAATCCAGAATTGGATGAGGATAGGAACAAATCATCTTTAACCCACTCTGCAAAACATTCGCTGGTTAAAACAACAATCCTTCTGATCTTAGATCAGTGGTTCCCAACCTTTTTTGGCTTGTGACCCCATTCTGTCATCACACATTTTTGCCGACCCCGCCGTCAATCAAGATGCGGCAGCTAAGATATTTTTATGTGCTGCATTTTATTGGAAGTCTTTATATTCAAGAAAGTGAAAGTTTAGAATATAGTTGTTTAAGGTTGTTTGTGGTGTTTTTAATCATCATTTTAAAAAGAATTATAATTAGTTAAAAAAAATATTTTTATCAGTAATTGTCATTTCAAATACTAGACATTTCAGGCGACCCCATTTGAATTCCAGGCGACCCCACGTGGGGTCCCAACCCCAAGATTGAAAAACACTGTCTTAGATTATAGTGATGCAATAGAACTACTTCCAAAAACTTTCGCAATAACCTGGACGTCATCTACCACACCACCATCCGCTTCGTCACCGGCGCTCCCTTCAGCACCCACCACTGCAATCTGTACTCCCTTATTGACTGGCCATCTCTCCATTCCCTCAGACTGATTCACTGCTGTCAGTTCATTTACAAACCCACAATTGGTAAAACCCCTGCTTGTCTCCACTCTCCACTCAATATCCATAACAGTGACCGTAACTTACGCTCCAGTGATTACATTAACTTGCTCATCCCAAGAGCCTGCACCTCCTTTGGCCGTTTCTCATTTCAGTTCACAGCTTCTAATGACTGGAACCAGTTGCAACAGAAACTAAACCTGAGCTCGCTCATTTTTAGCTTCTTTCCCTTCTTTACAAACTTGTTGCAAACAATTGTCTTTGATCGTTGCATTTAGAATCAGAATTTCTGTATATATTGTGCTGTACATTGTATTTTACATTTTATATGAATTTTGATTCCTTGCTATATGTATGTTTTATGTTGTCTTTGCTGCCTCTGGGCCAGATCGTCATTGTAAAAGAGAAGTGGTTCTCAATTAATCTGGTGAAATAAAGGTAAAACAAAAAACAAAAAAAAATGCTGCTGCAGCAGTTTCAATATAATATTTTAAGTCTTGTTTCATATGGAAGTACACTAACTGTTGAATCCCAGTTCCATGTTCTTTTTTTCGTTGTTCATTATTTTGAAATTATCTTAACAAAATGAGCCAATACATAATTGCCTCAGTTTCCACAAAGGGCCGCTGTGGCTGCAGGTTTTGGTTCCAACCAAGAGCACACAGTTTGACCAGTCAACTGTCTGAAGACTGAGATCAGTTAATTAAATAGTCAGGTCTGCTGGGCTGCCGATTGGTTGGAACAACATCCTGCTCCAAGTGACAGTGGAGGAACAGTTTTATGGAAACTGGCCTGATTCTGAGTGTTTCATGTACATCAAGGTTTCTGGAACAACTTCAACAACAACAACAGCAACAACAACAGCATGTTCTACTCTTTACTCTGAGTGTTGCAGAGTTTTGACCTCTTTACATCTCGTCTGATCTGCTCAGATAGAAATGGAGCATCTGTGACGACAGAGTGAGTCTACTGTGAGACCCCGGAGACACGACTCTTTCCTGGACAGTGTCCACTCCCACTGTCTCTTGTCAGTCCTCTAGTGAAGTTCATGGACTTCAACATTGATGAAAAACCAAGTTAAACAGCTGTATCACTGCAGGTTTCTATTCCCCAGAACCTCTGCCCACCTGCCTCCACATCTGTCAGGGTTTGAGTCTGTCAAGTTGTGTTGTCTGATTTAGTTCATTTCCTGTTTTAGTTTGTAACCCTAACCCAGTGTTTTTCAATCCTTGGGGTCGGGACCCCACGTGGGGTCGCCTGGAATTCAAATGGGGTCGCCTGAAATATCTAGTAATTGATATTAAAGGGATAGTTCACCCAAAACTCAAATTTCACTCATTTTATACTCATTTTCTACTGCACGGAGCCCCCCTGTAACTCCAAGAAGGCACGGATGACTCTGAAACTTCTCCCAACCCTTAGTCGACATGAGGAGTGAAATTTGAATTTTGGGTGAACTATCCCTTTAAAATATTTAAGATTTATTTTTTTTACTTATTATTATTCTTTTCTAAAAAATTATGATTAAAAACACTACAATCTTAAACAACTGTATTCTTTACTTTCACTTTCTCCAATAAAATGCAGCTATCTGAGCTGGCACATCTTGATTGACGGGGTCGCCAGAAATGTGTGATGTCTAAATGGGGTCACGAGCCAAAAAAGGTTGGGAACCACTGCCATAACCCACCCCTTGTGTTTTCTATATATTTACTTCCTGCCTTTGTTATTGCCCTCCTGTGTCCCACCTGTGACTTGTTGTGTCCCCGCCCTCTTGTGTATTGAAGCTGTTCTTCTCTTCCCTTCGTTATCAGGTCGTCTTGTGAGCAGCTTCCTAGTGTTCTTTGTCTGTTTATTTCCAAGTGTATGAACTTATTTCTGGCTTCCTGGTTCCTGGGTTTTTTGCCTAGTGGTTTTGTACCTCTGCCTTGAGTTCTGTCTGTCTGGTTTTGATATTTTGGACTGTAATAAAGACCCAGATGTCCCCAAGTGCTGCTGCATTGTTGTGTCCACAACAACTCTGAAAAACTAACGTCACAGGGCCATGGCAGACTCCGTGGATGCTCTGAGGATCTTGGAGGACGAGGGACGGTAGGAAGGAAATTAAAAAAGCAAACTGAAAAACTAAATTAAAAAAAAACAACAACTAATAAATAAATAAAAAACTATAATAACCTTGGTCTGCTCTCCCCCTCTTCCTCTGACATCACCCCTGCTTCACCCAGCCAACAGCTCCACCTTGGTTTATTCTCTGACAAAAACCTACTCTATTATAATCTCTAGTCTGGTCTCTATCTATAAACCACCTGACTGGGGTCGTCCTCCTGTACTCACAGTATGAGCAGCCGTAGAGCTCCAGACGGACTCCGATGCGTCCCTCCTTGTTCCAGTCCAGCGGGATGAAGCGGATGTAGCGAGCCAGGATGGCGTGCTGCAGCTCGTGCCGGACCACACCCTCACTGTTTACATTCCCCTCAAACGTCTGAGACACAAAAACAAACATGTGAATGCAACTTACTGTAAAGGAGACATATTATACCCCCTTTCCACAGATTAAAATAGTTCCCAGGTGTCTTAAAGACATGTCTGTGACACTGCAAACAGGCTCACAGAGCCGAGGCCTCTGTTGGAGACAATGTGGAACCTCTATGGCTAACCACATTCATGTTTTTTGGGCCTGTCCTCAGAGTGAGGTGTCTACTGAGATAAAGAAAATAATAGGGGTAGATCTAGGTTTTTCTTTTATTAATTTATATCTCGGTAAAACCTCAGAAACTGTCCCACATAAGGACAAATACTTATTGAAAATTCTTCTGGCAAGTAGCAGAAAAGCTATAACTAGAAAATGGTTGCAACCAGATCCCCCAACATTGGCCCAGTGGCATCGGATCACTCAAGAAATGTATTGTATGGAGAGACTTACTTTTGTTTTGAGACTTCAGTTGGAGAAATGTATTGAACCCTAAATAGCATGACTTTATACCATGATGTATGTACGTATGTATGTATGTGTAAAAGAATATTGTTACTTTAACTGTGCCCATGACGATCTCATGTTCCTTTTACATGGTAAAAAATAAATAAAAAGTTGAAAAAAAAGACATGTCTGTGACATGCTTCAGTCAAAATACCCCAAGGATCAAACATCACAGCTCTTTTCATCCTCTAAAACAGCCCTGTTCAGAACGGCTGGTTTCAGTGTCTGTCCCTTTAAATGCAAATGAACCACTGCTTGCCCCGCCCCTTCTACTGCTACCAGGTAGGGGTGGGGTTATGCAAATTCAAAAACTAGTTACATCATTGCCAGACAACTGAGGGAACAGCTCATAAAACCACATTTCAACCCCTGGAGCCTGTAAATTACAGATTTTTTTTGTCAATTCTCACATTTTGGGGCCGGAAGGCAAAACAAACACCCAAATATATGTTATATTATATATGTTATTATTATATTATATATTATTATATGTTATTATTATGGTAGACTGATCTGGTGAATAAAAATAAGAATGGAATCTAGATCATGTTTAATAATCATATTTAATACAGACAGAACACTCTGAGTTCTCACTGCCTTTATTTACACATAAATGCCACATACTGTTACTAACAGTATCAGTGGTGTAACAACATGTTACGTGAAATGATCGATAGTTTACATTTTTGAGCTGCACATTGTCTCTCTTCCCTGTCTGAGGTTGTGTTTGTTTTGTTTTTTTCATAAAAATAACTGGACACAAAAAAGAAAATTAAAATCTCTGGTTCACCCCACGTAACACAACTAATATAGTATATAATGAACTGGTTAATGCTATTGCACATTATAATTATCATCATGCCTGTAATTGCTAATGTCATATTTTGCATGACAAAGTCTTAAGGCAAACTTGAGGTAAATTTCCAGACATAAGTCATAAAAGTTACATTTTTACAAGGATAATTCATATCATTATGAGAATAAAGTGTTTATTTTAGGTTGAATGTGGATTTATCTATGTGTAGGAATATCAGCAGCTTTAAAATGAGGAGCATGGAGCCTTGTGAAGGCTCATGTTTCTACACCTGGAGCCTGGTGTGAAGTTCTACATAGAAAATAAAAGGAGCAGCTTCTTTGACACAAGTGTCGCAGGTGTGGGCTGCACAACTTCAGTGGTCACTGTGAGAATCTGCTGCACAGATTCTAGCAGCATCTTTGGTTTTGAAAGGCTATATAAGTTCATGTATTAGTGATCTAAGGAGTCTCTTGCTCACCCAGATGTTTCCATCCTGTAGATAAGGCCTCCAGTTTTTCTGTGTGTCACTGTAAAGCAGCCGATACTTGCTTGTCCAGTCAGAACTGCTGTAGCGACCCTGAGTCGCTATGGCAACCACCTGCTTCCTCGAACCCAGGTCCATCTGTAACCACTGGTAACGATCCGTATCCAGGGGCGACCAGCCTCCAGCACCTATGGGAGAGATAGAAGAAGAATTAGAGCAGAGTTTTTTTAATGTACTGTTCCTTTAAGAGAAAGTCAGTGGGCGATGTCATCACAGGAAGTGAAGAACCTAAAAACAGTTAAGTTAGTGTATAAATATACAAATATATACTTTACTGGCAGTTTTATGTCCAGTTTTAATGATCATACTATCATGTATGCATTTTTTTAAGCTAGACCTGCTGCTATAATTTGAGCTGATGGAAACTGGCAGATATTGTATGTTACGTGATGGTGTCTGTGGGAATGTATCATGTACTACTTATGTTTACTTGGTTGTATGTGAGGACAACAGATGGAAAGTAGCCTCCTGCTAAATCAGGTACCCACATCTTTTCATTCATTTCATTTCTCTTTCATGATTAATGCAAGTGCACACTGTCCTTATAATAAACAAATAAAATAAAAGAACAAACACCTTTCTCATTATCATGCCAATCTATATACAAATGTGTCAAAACCACTCTGAAACTGACTCTACGGCTGGAGCAGCATTAGTAAGTAATCTATTTTCATTAGTGTTTGAGGAAAGCTCAACCTCCTTGGTGTTGGCTAACAGGATGGGTCTGTTGATGAATGAGTGAATCACCTACCTTGTTTTCTGTTGAGTTTGGCATAACCGGCTCCGTGACCTCGGGTGAACACTGAGGAGCTGGTGAAGGAGCTGAAGGGCAGAGGGGTGGCCAGGCTGTCCTCACACTTCCCTGAACATAAAACACACATGTAGAAATCAGTTCATCATAAACACTGCAGTCGGTCTGTGATGTTAGAATCCAGCCCATACATTAGAATATGTGGTAGTACGTGTGTTTGGTTTGCGACTCACTCTTCAATGGGCTTTATGCACAGCTCCACTACTTCCTGAAATAAGCCAGCTCGTTTATTTCCTGTTTGACATTATTGGACCAACTGATTAATCCAGGTGTGCCTGACCATTGTTGTGAGGTCAGACACACCTGGATTAGTCAGTTGGTCCAATAATGTAAGACAGGAAATAAACGAGCTGGCTTATTTCAGGAAGTAGTGGAGCTGTGCATAAAGCCCATTGCGTGGTGACAAAAATGTATTATTACTATTAGTTAGTTATTATTATTATTAGTTATTAGTTATTCACCTACAAAAAGACTAGTCAGAGAAAGCTTTTAATATGTAAAACTCCTCACCAGCGAAAAAATAAAAGGCCCAGTGTGAACTTTGCCCAATGGAAAACACAAAAACAGCAATGATTCTATATAGAGCGATGTCACTGAATGCATCAGCAACTCCCTGACTACAAATAAGGCTGCAACCAACAACTAATTTGATAGTAGATTAATCTATCAATTATTAATGCAATGAATTGAATTGTATTAATCGGATTATTAAGTGTACTACTCAATGGCTCTTATTTAGACAGCTGAGAATATTTCTGTCAGGTATCGTCCCCCCTATTAAATATAAAAGGCAGCTGAAAATCACAGGACATGTCTGTTCTGGTGATACAAGTCAGCATTCCTGAAATGTTTGTTTCTCTTCTATAACACACATTCTACATCTCGGAGTCGACGTCTTTCCACGGTGTGGTGCGGGGCTTCCTTCTCCTTTCAGAAGGGGCAGAGCTCTGTGAGAAACAGTAGGAGAGACACAGCCCGAGGGGGGACTGGATCTGAACGCCGGAGGGAACCGTGCACGTCCGTGGAGTTGGGTTGTGACAAGCGTCTACATTGAAAGTAATGGGTTTGTGCGCGCAAAAAACGCTACATCTGAAAGCCCCCTATGCATACACACCACACTTTCCCCTTTGCTATTGCGCAACTCCCAGCAGAGATTAAAAGGAGCTACGTTCAGTTCAGCTCCACAGAGTGAAAAACTATGATGTTACCAACAAATTATCAACTACTGAATTTGTTGGCGACTAATTTTATTCGATTGATTAATTTTTGTTGACTACGTCGATTAATCGTTACAATCTACAATCTTACCAAAGTAGATGAGAATTTCACAAAGTATATAGATTTTATAAAGGTTTCAGTGAGGATAGTACCAGGCCGACTGACTCCATTTGGCCACTTGGAACTAATACTGTTCTGACAAAATGCACTTGAAGTGTTGTTTTAGTGGCGTCAGCCGTCAGGGCGTCTTATTTTAGAAACATTAGGAAGAAAATACCCCCAGAGCATTTTATGAACTTTCATACAGGTTTCTGGTACTGCCAGGTAAATTAGAAACCTGAAACGGTTCAGGCTCAGGCCGGACATTCTGGAAAGAACCTGGTCCTGAGTTTTTAATATCACTGTCTTGCAACTGACGGATCGTCAAGATGGCAGGGTTGATAGCTGACCACCAACAAAAGATGACCTCTACAATACAGCTGCACAGAAGGAAGCCCTGTCAATCACTGATGATGAGACACACCCCCTCTACAGTGAGTTAAAGCTGCTCCCCTCAGGGCGGCGCTATAGAGCACCTCTGGATAAAACAATGATCTATAAGGGTTCTTTAACTCTAATGCCATCAATGTATCGAATGTAATTCTTGTTGAAAAGTCTGTGAGACCAAAGACAAATTAACTACTATTCTATTCTATTCTATTCATCATGTCCCTGCTGCTGATCAGTGATGTGGATCAGAACCTGTCACACGAACATAAAGGTGTAAAACCATTAAAAAAATAGTATTTAATCTCATCTGAACAAAACGTCCATGACCAATAGATTTGAAAAAGCACTGTTCTGCCCTGAATATGTTTAATATGTTTAAAAGACACTCGAAATGACATTGAAATGTTAATTTACTGTTTTCTACGTTTATATGTATTTCCGGCGCTTTTATTTTGAAAATCTCCCGAACCGGATGTAGGAAGTAAAAACGTAAACGAGAGGAAAAACGAGTGTGTGTACATCGTCTCACGGCCGCATCAATGCAGTTATCTCTCAGAAAGCAATGGTTGTAAGTGTTACACATAGTTTACAGGTTTGATAAGATGTGTTGATATATTTCAAGGGTATTTTGTGTATAAAAGTAACAGTATAATGTCGTAGCTTGTGTGACAGTAGTGTATACTTACCTGCTAAGTTGCTTTGTTTTCTAGCCTGCTGTGCTAATACCTGTTGAATTAATATGAAGCAGTCAACACGTTGATACTGATATTTACATGACTGTTTATTAAGACACTTTTTTGTATCTTTCTTTTCTAGTTTTACACCGAATTCAGTGCAGTCAGAAATGCTGACTTAATGTGTAAGAAGATATTAAAGGAGCAAGCCGCTCACTTCCTGGCTCTTGAATAAGGAGTTTGGCTGGCTGTTTAATCTGTGTTCACGCAGGAGCATAACACATAGAGAGAACAGTACAGTAAAAAACCATATCATCAGAGGGATTCGCCTGCTGCAGTTATGGAAGCCCAGACAACGCAGAAGGATGAAAAGGCAGCGTCAGAGGCCAGCTCAAAGCGCACATCTTCCTCCAAGCATTCAGTGGCTAGCGCTGCTGCTAAGGCCAGAGCCGCAGCTGAAGCTGCACGCACCAGAGTCGCATATGGACAAAAAGAGCTGGAATTGAAAAAGCAAAGAGCCAAATTGGATTTGGAAAAAGCTACAATAGAAGCGGATCTAGAAGCACTAGGACTTGAAAAAGCAGCTGCTGCTGCTAACGCAGAGGCTGAGATTTTAGAAGCTGCAGCACGATCAGAATATGAGGATATAGGCAGTGTCCTCAGGAGTGACGTCTCACCACAGGTAATTAAACAGCGAACAGAGGCATATCTGGACCATCAAGCTCAGACCAGCTTCAGTCCTAACACACCTGCCCCAGACACACTGTTCCCTCCCCATATAAAAAAGACACAGCCACTGACAACGCAGGAGGCCCCTGAGTTAAGCCCCATCCACCGTCATGATGGTTCACCCACAACACCAACGCACATAAAGACTTCTGCTATAGCTCCAGCTGCTAACATGATAGACTTTGCTAAATATCTGGCACGCAGGGAGTTAGTAACTACAGGTCTTACCAAGTTTGATGACCAGCCTGAGAGCTTCAGAGCGTGGCAGTCCTCCTTCTATAACGCCACTCAAGACTTAGACCTAACAGCTGGTGAAGAGTTAGATCTCCTGGTAAAATGGCTAGGAAAGGAATCATCTGAACACATTAAAAGAATTCGAGCAGTACATGTCACTAACCCTGAAGCCGCACTTCAGATGTCTTGGACAAGGCTCAGAGAGTGCTACGCCACCCCTGAAGTGATAGAGAGCGCTCTATTCAAGCGGTTGGACAATTTTCCTCGTCTCACTTCAAGGGAGAACATTAAACTAAGAGAACTTAGTGACCTGCTCATGGAGCTGCTCTCAGCCAAAGACGATGGGTACTTACCTGGACTCAGCTACCTTGACACACCTCGGGGCATTAACCCCATCGTCGAAAAGCTGCCAATAAACCTGCAAGAAAAATGGCTGTCTACTGGGTCAAGATATAAAGAACATTATGCTGTAAGTTATCCCCCGTTCTCCTTCTTTGCTGACTTTGTCAACGGTGAGGCAAAAGCTAGAAATGACCCCAGCTTTGTCGTGATGAACAACAGCCGCACTCATTTCCGTAATGAGAGGCCCATAGCAAAGCATGATGGTGTGAGAACAACTATAGCCGTCCACAAGACAGACTTGTCAGCAGCAGCAGGTCCAAACTCAATGTATAGAGCAGAGATGGAGAAGAGAAACAGTGATCCAGCTAAAAACTGCCCACTTCACAACAAAGCTCATCCTCTGGAAAAGTGCAGAGCCTTTAAAATGAAGCCGCTGACAGAACGCAAAAGACTGCTAAGAGAGCACAGACGATGTTTTAGGTGCTGCTCTGCAACTCACATGGCCAAAGACTGTTCTGTGGAGCTGAACTGCTACGAGTGTGAGAGTGATCGACACTGCACAGCCATGCATCCAGACATACACCTCTCACCAGCAGCGTCATCTGTGACTGAGCCGGACACAGAGCAGCAAAGCAACACGCCTTCAGAGGTTACGTCACGGTGCACTGAAGTCTGCGGAGAAGGTCTCCCAGCACGATCTTGTGCAAAGATATGCTTGGTTCAAGTTTTCCCACAAGGACAAAAGGAACGCTCAGTCAAGATGTACGCCATCCTTGACGACCAAAGCAATCGCTCGCTGGCTAAAGCTGAGTTTTTCCAGCTGTTTGGTATCCAAGGCAACGCTTCACCCTACCTGATGAGAACATGCGCCGGCACTGTGGAAATGACTGGAAGGAAGGCAGTCGGTTTCCAGGTACAAGCAATAAATGGTGAAGTATGTTTAAACTTACCGCCACTCATTGAATGTAATGAGATCATGAGCAATCGATCAGAAATCCCCTCACCAGAGGTCGCTCTTTCCCACGCTCACCTGAGACCTGTGGCGCCTTACATCCCAGAGCCTGATCCTGAGGCGCAGATCCTGATCTTACTGGGGAGAGACCTCATACGTGTCCACAAGGTGAGGCAACAAATCAGTGGGCCCCACGATGCACCCTTTGCCCAGCGTTTGGATTTAGGGTGGGTTATAGTGGGGGAAGTTTGTATTGATAGTGCTCACAAACCCACTGTAGCTGTCTTCAAGACCAACGTCCTGCAGAACGGACGTCCATCCTATCTGACGCCTTGTCAGAAACACATCAGCGTCAAAGAAAAAGTGAGCTACGGCGGGGAGCACAGACACGGCACCTCTACTCACCTCTCCAGCTGTTCTGGCAACGGTGTGGCAGCTCAAGACAAGCTTGGATGCAGTGTGTTCGTGAGAACAGAGAATGATGACAAACCTGCCTTGTCTTTCGAGGATGAAACATTTTTGAAGGTCATGGAAAAGGAGTTTCACAGAGATGAAAAGAACAGCTGGACTGCTCCTCTACCTTTCCGGTCCCCCAGGCCACGCCTCCCTAATAACCGTGCTCAAGCCCTCTCCCGTCTCCACTCCTTGCGGCGTACTCTGAGTAAAAATCCTGAAATGAAAGAACAGTTTGTAGCCTTTATGAAGAGGCTTTTTGTAAACAGACATGCTGAAGAAGCTCCCGTTCTTCCTGAGAGTGCAGAGTGCTGGTACTTACCCATTTTCGGAGTGTACCATCCCCAAAAGCCGGGTCAGATACGAGTTGTATTTGATTCGAGCGCACAAGAAAATGGCATCTCTCTTAACAACGTCCTGCTTTCAGGCCCTGACTTAAATAACTCGCTCCTGGGAGTGCTGCTCAGATTCAGAAAAGAACCGGTCGCACTGACTGCTGACATCCAACAAATGTTCTATGGATTCTTGGTGAGAGAAGACCACAGAGACTACTTAAGATTCCTCTGGCACAAGGATAACGATCTGACTAAGGAAGTGATGGAGTTCAGGATGCGAGTACATGTGTTCGGGAACAGCCCTTCGCCGGCAGTCGCGATATACGGCCTCCGGAGAGCTGCCCAAGAAGGCGAACAAAAGTACGGCTCTGACTCTCGCCACTTCGTTGAGCGACACTTTTATGTGGATGATGGGCTCATCTCCCTCCCATCTGAGACTGAAGCCATCGATCTGCTCAAGCGCACTCAAGCTTCGCTGGCAGAATCAAATCTGAAACTGCATAAAATCGCCTCAAACAGTGTCACAGTGATGCAAGCCTTCACACCTGACGACCTGGCTGCAGGCCTGAGAGACCTAGGCCTCGACAAAGAAGAGCTTCCAGTGCAAAGAAGTCTCGGTTTGTGCTGGAACATAGACTCTGACACTTTCACATTTAAAGTGGCAGTCAACGACAAGCCATTCACTCGCCGTGGAGTGCTATCCACCGTCAATAGCCTCTTCGACCCATTGGGCTTGGTTGCGCCAGTGACCATTAAAGGGCGAGCTTTGCTCAGAGAACTTTCTGCCGACATTCACGAGTGGGACACTGAACTTCCTGCAGACAAGTTAAACAAATGGGAAACATGGAAAGAATCATTAAAGGACCTGAGTGCACTACATCTTCCCCGCTCCTACATACAACAGTCTCTCTCCAGTGCCACATACACAGAGTTATGTCTTTTTTCTGATGCTTCAAACTGGGCAATAGGGGCAGTAGCTTACCTCAGAGTTGTCATGACAGATGGACAGTGTCGAGTTGGCTTTGTGCTCGGAAAAGCTAAGCTGGCTCCTCAACCCGAGCCCACCATCCCTCGCCTCGAACTGTGTGGAGCTGTGCTGGCCGTCGAGATGGCTGAACTGATCCTCGACGAGCTTGACCACAAACCAGATGCAGTGAGGTTCTATTGTGACAGTAAAGTTGTCCTTGGTTATATATACAATGAATCAAAGCGATTCTTTGTGTATGTACACAACCGTGTTCACCGTATACGCAAGACAACTTCCCCTCAACAGTGGCATTATGTGCCTACAGGTCAAAATCCAGCCGACCTGGCCACCAGATCTGTTCCAGCGTCTCAACTTACCAACAGCATGTGGTTTACAGGGCCAGAGTTCCTTCACAAACCGTTTCTGGCTGAAACACAGGAGACCTTTAAGTTGGTGGATCCTGAAACAGATGCAGATGTGAGACCCCAAGTGACCACCCTTGCTACCTGCATCAGTGAATGTAAACTTACCTCAGGACGCTTCCAACGCTTCTCCACTTGGGGGTCTTTGCTGAGAGCAGTTTCCTTCTTGATCCATCAAACTCGTTCATTCAGATCTGACTCACCAGCTACATGTAAAGGATGGCATCGATGCAGCAGACTTCGTACTCCAGAAGAGCTGACAGCAGCCAAGCGGTTCATACTCACGTCTGTTCAAAGAGATGCTTATCCAGAAGAGTACACTGCACTGCAAGAAAACAGAGAAATTTCAAGAACAAGTGCAATCCTGAACCTCGATCCGTCCATGAATGATGGCCTCTTACGGATCGGAGGACGTCTGAGACATGCATCAATCAGTCCAGAGGTGAGAAATCCAATCATTCTCCCGAAACAAAGTCACGTAACAACACTACTGGTGAATCATTATCACATGAAAGTTGAACACCAAGGGCGACAATTCACCGAGGGTACAATCAGGGCTGCAGGCCTGTGGATTGTTGCTGGCAAGAGGCTGATAAGTTCAGTCCTTCATCGTTGTGTAACCTGCCGCAAGCTGAGGGGAAGACTTGAGGTCCAAAAGATGGCCGACCTCCCTCCAGAGCGCCTGAGCTCATCTGCGCCATTCACCTATGTAGGATTGGACGTTTTCGGCCCCTGGGAGGTTCTCACCCGACGCACCAGAGGTGGCGCAGCTCAGAGTAAGCGCTGGGCCATACTTTTTACATGCATGAGTACCCGAGCTGTGCATGTAGAAGTCATAGAGTCCATGGATACAGCCAGCTGCATCAATGCCCTCCGAAGGTTTTTCGCTTTAAGAGGGCCAGCGAAGCAGCTGAGATCAGATCGGGGCACAAACTTTATCGGAGCCAGTTCTGAACTGGGCATGAGACCAGATGATCCGAATCAAACCAGCACTTTGAAGTACTTACATGAGAATGGTTGCACATGGGAATTCAACCCCCCGCACGCATCCCACATGGGAGGGGTGTGGGAGCGCATGATTGGCGTGACCCGGAGGATACTCGATGCCATGTTGCTGCGAACCAAACATGCTCACCTGACTCATGATGTGCTCTGTACTTTAATGGCAGAGGTGTGTGCTATAATCAACGCCAGACCTTTAGTCCCGGTCTCCTCCGATCCCTCCTCTCCAATGCTGCTGACCCCTGCTATGCTCTTGACCCAAAAACCAGGTGTGTCTCCTCCACACGGCAGTTTCGGGGAAAAGGATCTTTTCAAGTGTCAATGGAGACAGGTGCAGGCACTTGCCAATGAGTTTTGGAGTCGATGGAGAACTGAATACCTCCACACCCTTCAGCCAAGGCGTAAGTGGCACACAGCATGTCGCAACCTGGAAGTCGGAGACATTGTGCTACTTAAACAGAGTGATTCCCCCCGCAATGAGTGGCCTATGGGTCTGGTCACATCTACCAGTCCAAGCGGTGACGGGAAAGTCCGCAAAGTTGAGGTCAGGACAACATCACATGACAAAGTAAAGACATTCTTAAGGCCTGTCACTGAAGTGGTCTTACTCCTGGCAAAGGAAAGCCAGAGGTCAAATCAGGACAATTAAGTCTTAAGTGGCATCAGTAAATGCCAGACGGGGAGTGTTCTGCCCTGAATATGTTTAATATGTTTAAAAGACACTCGAAATGACATTGAAATGTTAATTTACTGTTTTCTACGTTTATATGTATTTCCGGCGCTTTTATTTTGAAAATCTCCCGAACCGGATGTAGGAAGTAAAAACGTAAACGAGAGGAAAAACGAGTGTGTGTACATCGTCTCACGGCCGCATCAATGCAGTTATCTCTCAGAAAGCAATGGTTGTAAGTGTTACACATAGTTTACAGGTTTGATAAGATGTGTTGATATATTTCAAGGGTATTTTGTGTATAAAAGTAACAGTATAATGTCGTAGCTTGTGTGACAGTAGTGTATACTTACCTGCTAAGTTGCTTTGTTTTCTAGCCTGCTGTGCTAATACCTGTTGAATTAATATGAAGCAGTCAACACGTTGATACTGATATTTACATGACTGTTTATTAAGACACTTTTTTGTATCTTTCTTTTCTAGTTTTACACCGAATTCAGTGCAGTCAGAAATGCTGACTTAATGTGTAAGAAGATATTAAAGGAGCAAGCCGCTCACTTCCTGGCTCTTGAATAAGGAGTTTGGCTGGCTGTTTAATCTGTGTTCACGCAGGAGCATAACACATAGAGAGAACAGTACAAGCACAGCTGATCAGTGTGAGTGTGTGTGTGTGTTGGTGCAGATGGTGTGTGTCTGGTTGTGAAGACACTGTGCCTGAACATCACACCTCCTGTTTCAGAGGGTTCTAGCTCTTTTGTCGCCTTATAGGCCCTCAGAGTGCTTTCCACACTCCCCACACTCTACCATACACACTCATTTATACACCGGTGACACATCGGATGCCTTCTGGGGCCGAATATCATGGGCAAACACACACACACACACACACACACAGCTGAGTTGTGCTGGTTTGGGTTAGGGTTGTGTTTGTCTTTGTTTCAGACACATTCATTTATCTTGATATAAGCTGGAGTTATGGAACGGGGGAGGGGTCAGAGCTCTCTCCCTCTCTGCTGTGTGTGTGTGTGTGTGTGAGGGAGAGAGGGAAGGCCAGAGAGAGACAGGTGCTGGATATGGTAATGAGCTTCCTCATATGCATTACAAAACAACAAGCCCAGTGTGGTTTAAAGAGAACAAGAAGAGATGCTCAACAGAACCTGCGAACGACCTCGACAACAACAACCTGACAACAGTTTCTCAACAATGCTTTTTTTTTTTTTTTCATTTCCTCCTCTTATGTGCAGAAGAGACAGAACGTCCTGTTTGTGTTCTCATTTGACTGAAACTAATTGTTTTCTTTAACCTTTGTCTGGTGTCAGCTTTTTGCTACCATCTCTTGTGTTAGGGTCAGTTTTGACCCAAGTCTTAAATCAGCTGTTAAACACACTAATAACTATTACAGGTATTTATCATCCCATTTGTTTCTCATCTCTTGGTTAAGTTGTTGTCCATTAAAAGGTTTGAACTTATGATTTCAGTTTTAACTACCATTATTGTTCTTATTGTTATAGCACAAATTTCATCATTTTAACCAGAGCTTTTTTTTGTGATTTTTAGGTTCCTGACAAAGTCAAAAGGTCTTGATGCTATATATGTGGTACTTTTAAAGCCTAAAAACAGGTCAGTGGCGACCCTAACACAAGAGGAAGGTGAATCTGTTAGTTTCCTAATAGTATGGCAGGCACATAATGATATTCTTCCGCTGACCTTTCTGATGTCAGGTTTCAGAGCTGTGGTTTTATCACATCATTAACATCTTCCAGATTCAAACAGCTCTGGCTGTTTTCTCATTGGCTGACAGAAAAAAAGCTCTGGAGGCGGGATTGAGATGATGGCAGGGAGGGTTTTCTGAACGTCGTATGAACGTTACTGTGAATCCATACGAAGAGCAACGTGTCAGCAGCGGCACCATCAAAGCATCCATCTGTTCCGACCACCCCGACCTCTGCTCAGACGCATGCAGCCCTGCTCACAAGCAGATGTCCTGTCAGCAGCAGCTCCCGAGGAGCTGAGGGAACAGCTGCCAGACAAACTGTCCACGGCAGACGGACTGGAATCTCACATCTACTGAGCAGAAGCAGTTTCTGAGTCTGGATCCAAGAAGAGGAGGCGGACTCATCTCAGCCCTCTTTTTATCTATTGGCTTAGATATCAGGGAGGAGGAGTGAAACAATTGGTCTTTTATAGCACGCTGCTTTGTTTAATGGTTTATAGCAGTAGTTATAAAAGAAAAAAAAGAGTGGAAGAGTGAAAAAAGTTCTCATTTAATCTAATAATTTTCACAAATATATAATTCCTTTAAAATAAATAAATAAAATAATAAAAATACAGATCATTATTATTACTGTTTGTTTTTGTAATACTGATACTCAGCCATAAAAGGAGCAGCTTATATTTCTTTAGGCTTTTCATGTATTGTGATAGGGACAGGATGAAAGAGGCAGTAATTGCATGCATGCAGTAACATTGTGCATACTTTGCACAATGTTCTGTGTCCACAACCACTGGCAACATCACTGATATGGGCCAATGTCAGCCGTCTCTGGGGGCCCCCTTCCAGCTCGGGGCCCTCTGCAATTGCTTGGATTGCCTGCCTTGTTGCAACACCTCTGCATGGAACACAGCATTCATTTGTTGTTTCAGGTGATTTACTCTCTACAAAAATGCTTAGGCCTCCAGTGGTAGCTGTGGTTTAGGGATGTCACGATTATATATTGTCTTGGTCTGATTATTGTCAGAAAAATAATTACAATTACGATTATCACGATTATTGCACATTTCACAACACTATGAATGTGTAAAACCAAATATAGTCAAAATATAATTACATTACTAATTATATACATGAAACATTTTAAGTATCGATTAATGGAAATGTTTGAAATATGTCATTATAGTCATCTATAGCAAATGTTTAAGTTTATTTTCACCATTCTTGTATTTATTACAAATGCCACATTAACATTTAAATACCTACAAATTCATTGTTACATTAAGTAAATTGGCATTGAACCCAGTTACTTTGCATTTACCTTTCCTTTGGCGTACACACCTGGGTGGGTATTGTTAGGGTGAAAACTATCTTAACACTGACTATTTGCCTTAATTAGATAAAGCTGAACCTGTGTCTCTTGGAGATTGCCAAACTGCACAGAGTTACCTCATCAGAACTAACACTGAACATATATTCTCCACTTTGACATTACTGATCAACACTGAATATATCTCACTAATGATTGTTTTAGTAGATTGAGTACTTACTCATTTTACCCATTTAAACAAGTTAATCCTGAGTGGTGTGAAACGTTTGTCTTTATGTAAGTTGTTCTGAACTGCATTTGAGCTGTTCTGTTGAAGAATGTGAGGGAGTCAAGCATTAACCCCGTGTTACGAAGGGTTAACACATGGAGAGAGAGGAGCCAGGACATATAGAAAGATTTATGTACCTGTTTATGCTTTCACTTTAGTAAAGTTTAGTCTCATGTTTTAACTAACCTATTGTGTCTTATGTTTGACTAACCCATTGAGTTTAAAGACAACTGAAACTTGTAAGCAAACCATATAGATTTGTGTTGAGCTTAATTCATAATACAATGAATGAAGCTGCCTGAAACCCTGAAAAGCAGATCAAACTATTTAAATTTCTCTCATTATTTAAAACAATGGCTACTGGAGAACCAAAGTTGCCAGCATGTTTAAAAAGCAGGGCACTTGTTACTCAGTTAGTCTCTTAAAACATGTATCTTAGTATTTCTCAATGCACCCAATCCATGAAATTATCTTAAGATCTTATGGAATATGAACTGTGGAATTCTAAAATGTTTTATATTTGTATCTTGTAAAACTTAGCTTTTCTCTCCGTGGATTATATAGGATAGGGTACACCTCTCTCAGGTGTGTTGCACTTGATCTGGTCTTTTTAGATGTGGAAACTGTTGTTTTTCTGTATTGTCTATGTGCTGTCTACTGTCTATTTGTGTATAGTAGTTTGTGGTCTGCGTTTCTTGTCTGTTTTGTTATATGTTACATGTTGGGACTGCAGATGGAAATTAGCTGTGAGCTAAATCTGGTGCAACCATCTTCTCATTTTCTGTAAATGATTAATGTCATTGCACAACGTCCCCTAAATAAACTAATAAGATTTTTTTTTTTTTTTTAAAGAATACCAGTAACCTGTTTGATCATTCAGAGGCAAAGTTAAGAGCACACAGAGCCACAGTGAAAGCAAAACATCTCCAAGGCCAAAGGGAGGAGAGGATGAGAGGCCTGTGAGGCCTGCTGAATGCAGCATTGTGAGGAAGAGTTTTATGATCTGTATTATCTGCCTTGGACACCTGGGATGGAAAAGTTATGCCAGTGTAGGGAGGGTTATGTTGTGTTTCAGGTCCAGAGGTTTGTGTGCTGTCGAGATGGGACTAACCTGTGCCAGCCTGAGCGCACCAACGAAGGAAGGGCTAAGTCTAAACCACAGCCACTCACCACCTGTTTCTGACCAATAAGAATTAATTACACACACAAAGTGCTTAGTATTAAAAAATAATGTAACGCTTTTGTCTTGAGCAGATGACAGAGAATTCTCGCTCTCTTGGGATGGTGATTGCAGCTAACTGCTTGCAGACTGCGATTTCCTGAACAGGAGGGGTTTTTGTATCTGATTCCTTTGATGATCCAATTTAATAAATAGTTAACTGGAACGTCGTTGTTTGTCCTCTCTTGGAATAAACGAACACGCATGTCAGTTTTCCTGTTTTTTCAACCTGACAGTATCCTGCAGGTGGTGATACAGATTAGACATAATATTCCTTCTTGGGCTGCTACTTTCTGCAGCATGTTTTACAGGCTGGCAAATCATTGTTGACTTTCTTCTCTGGAAAAAGATCTGGTGAGCGAGACAACTGTCGACTTGATACGTTTGTTTGGAGGGAAGAAGTCCCCGCTAAAAAACTTCACCACTCAGGCACGTCTCTGCTCTGCAATTCGCATGGAACAAAACCAAAGTTACACACACGGTTGTTGTGTGAGACGGTATTGAGGAATCTTTACGATTAATTAACCATGGTGTTTAATACCGAGGTTTATTGTGAAAAAAAAATCATGACATCCCTATGTAATGGTTATAATAGTCAACTCAATGGGCTTTATGCACAGCTCCACAACTTCCTGAAATAAGCCAGCTCGTTTATTTCCTGTCTTACATTATTGGACCAACTGATTAATCCAGGTGTGGATTAATCAATTGGTCCATAAACCAGCTTTTCCGCCACCACTAATAATACCAAAATAACGATAGAGACAAAACAATATATTTATCGAAAATGGAGCCATTAACAAGTGTGGGTAACGTAGATTCATTCACATTAATATGAGACTTTTTTATTGTTGTGGAATTTTTCGTTCTGCCGCTGGAGAAACTCCTCGTTGTCCCTTTAATAAGATCACACCATATAAAAAAAACTTAAACTTTAAAGGTTCTGTCACAGTTGCTGGTCTCACTGGAAGAGACAAGGACCAGAAGGAGACAGGACACTGTGTGAGCAGAGGACGGGTCTGAGGCCTTGACTGGGATCACAACACAAACAGCTGTGTGTTTGGGCAGGGACGCTCAGGTGGTGGAGAACATGAGAAAGCTGGTGAGTGCATGAGGGGATGGAGAGGGTCCACAGGAGGGAACAGGGAGCCCAGACAGCTGCTGGTGGAGACCGCACTTCACAAAGCTTCACCAGAGACTGAAGACTAGTTCAGGAAACTGCTGCAGGAAATGACAGAAAGTTTCCAGCAAGAAGTGAGAGGAAGAAATCAAGAAACCAGCTTCTACCCTGTTCTAATGTTCTTATTCTTAAAGATCCATGAGGTCTGATTCTATACAAACAGCTGCAGTATGTTGCCAAATCCTTCTTCTTTAGGCATCATCTCATCTTGTTTGGTGCCAAAAGTAATATGATGACTTGATAACTACATATTTATAGCACATCAGACTCACTATTTTGGTGTAGCAACAACTGGAAGTCACTCATCGTGTTATTACTTCACCGCTGCCAGTAAATGCACCACAATGTGACACATTCAAATGAACTCGCAAAACTTCAACAGGCTCACATTTCACTGTAGTACACAGATGTGAAATGGGAGCCCTTAGACTCTGAGTGAGTTGGAGTGTGTACAGAGAGCGAAGCACCCTGGGAGTCCTGTTTGTATTCTTTACGGTGCACATTGTTTCAGTGCAGATGATAGAGGTTTAGTTTCAGCAGCGTGGATGTGTCATCTGGATCCTGTGTAAAAGAGGATTTAGTACCAGGTCTGGGTTTTCAGTTCCTGACAGAGCCTCCCTAACGTTTCCAACTGTAACATCCTGTCTGGTCTGCAGAGGCCACACCGATGCCCCCCACGTTTACACTGTGTGAAAGGGATGCTATAATCCCTAAAGTCATAGCAGTAGGTTCCTTTCCTTTAATTGTCGGTGCAAGCTGTTTTTAGATCGGTGGGGCAGAGGCGCAAGCTGCACGGTACTTTTGCCTTTCCTTTATCAAACTAAATACACAATCCAACAACTCCAAAACACTCTGGTGGACAAGTTGTGACCTGCACATTCACCACGCTATGAAATAATAACGTATTATTATGTAGCATTACAACACATGAAGCACTCCGTCTTGTAACGTTCCATTATTATCTCATATTGTGGTGAATGTGCCAGTCACAACCTGTCCACCAGAGTGTTTTGGAGTTGTTGGATTTGATGAGTCAGATGAGGGAAAGGCAAAAGTACCACGTGCCGTGCAGAGCTCACGTCTCTGCCCCGCCGATCTAAAAACAGCTTGCACCAACAATTAAAAGTAATGAACCTACTCCTAAAACTATAGGGATTATGGCAATAGGCGAATTTGCCAAAATGTTGAACTATCCCTTTAACACCAACTCTTGTCTCATTTATCAAACCTGGCAACTACACAACCCTAAACCTCTGAGTAAACGTGTTTGATTCTCTTTGCGAGGCTTAAAGCAGAAGTGAGTGGTCCGGTCGTTTTCGCTAATGCTGCGTTCCAGGCAGGCTTTTGAAATCGTAAATTACAGCTTCAAGTCACAACTTACGACTTTGTAGCGTTTCAGGCAACCCACTCATGTTTTTCCGACCTGTTTTACCGGTGAAAGTCACTATAACGGCCACTCGTAACTTCCGACCGGTGAACTCGTACCAGATCGAACTGGTACCACTTCACGGTCGGAAAAATACGAGTTTCCTTGAACGCACCGTAACAGTCCTCGTCCCTACGTCGCCACATTCACGGCGTTCCTTGGCTGCACACACAGCCCTGCATGCCGTTCTCTCTCCTCATTGGATAAAAACTGTAGGATACGATAAATGTTTTCTCTTCGGCTCAGAGCAGAGCAGAGGGACTGACAGACCCGTGTTTCAGTCCAAACACTCTATGTAAGTGATTGCTGTCGGAAGATATAACTATTTAAGACTTATATGAACACAAATATATCACTCACTTCTGCTTTAAGTAAATCACAGCTAATGTTAACATTATAACAAATAGCAATAGCAAATATACTGCAGCTCCTTCAAACATGACAGTGACATCCTAACTCCATTTTAAAGCCTGCTATCACCTGTAGACTACGTTAATGCTACGGCTAGCTATAGCAATGGAAAGACATACAAATAGCTTGTTTAAGTTGTGGCTTGGTTCAAAGGTTATACCCACTGTTTCTATCTGACCACATGATCACATGTTAGACTGACTTTATTTATGAGATTATTACAGTCAACCGAATGTCTACCAGTGGTGTTGGACATGATAATACTTTGGACATTGACAGTTATTAGTGCAGCATTTACTTTTACCTCAAAGCAACATTATTTAAAGAGGAACTAAGTCTGGTCACTTCAACTCTATTTTGCTAACCCTCCCCCTGGCCATGTGCATTTGTGGTGGATAACATTATATGACATATACGTACGATGTTATGACGTGTATATTTGTGTAGTCTTAATTGTCATAAACAAAAGATTCCTGGTTATGGAACGCGTTTGTGTCATTGTGCCGCATGAGATGAGAGCTGGGACACCGGGGCAGCCTCCATTCTCACTCGTAACAAGTTACAAGTCATGTAAACTATCACAATTACTAGAAGCTTTTTAAAAAAGGTAAAAATGTAGTATAGCCAGTGCTTTGAATTGTGTGTAAACAGTGTAGTAGTGCTTGTGAGCCCCGCTGCTGTGGGCAAGTGTATGTTGTAAAGCCATGTAAAATCGAGCTTTATTGGGTTTAGAGCTCTGAATGGGCCTGATAATTAAAAATCAACCCGGCCTGACCCGCAGGTCCAACTCGCTAGCATTAATTCTCAACCCAAATCCAGCCAAAAAAGAAGAAGAAGCTTGAGGCCCAACCACCAGCAATTTTTATTTTCAGCTCAAACCAGCGCGTCTGGTCAGGTTGGGTAGGACCCGGCCCGTTGAGAACTTGAATTGTTTTTAATGGGCCTAATCATGTGCCCACCCCCCGGCCTGGCTTTGATTTGTTCCGCTGGTGGTCACCCCTGCACTATGTAACCTGGTGCATCTTGCCTAGCAATGAGAAGCTAGCTAGCTTAGTCTGGGGCCATTGACTTTTGGTAAGGAACCGGATCCAGGGCGAGACATTTCTGTCAAAATAAAAGCACCAAGCTAACAAAATGCGGTGAAACGTTTTAATTTAAGGAATATAATTTAAAACAAAGTCCCGGAGCCATTAAGTTAACCTTTTGCTTCGATTGTATTACAAGTTAATGTCTATTTTATAAGTGTTATGTTGGTGAACACCTTTACTTAGGTGAATTTTGTGATTTCGAGATTTGCTATAAGACCGCAGACAAAATTCGGAGTTACGCGAGGCTAAGCTAGCTAGCTACTATTCTGATAATCGTAGCAGAGGCGCCAAGGAGACCAAAGAAGGCGCTGCTGGAGGAAGTAAAGGAGATAAGAAGAGAGAATCGCTGAAGAGGAAAAGGCTCAATCTTGGACTGGTTTCCACTCAATAGCGAGAGCTCAGAGAAAAGACAGAACTCAAGACTGCCCTCGAACTCACCAGTCAGTAATGTCTTTGTCGGTAACATAGGTTTCAGCTTGTCAACAAAAGCAGCATGTACTGCTGTCCATGAAGGACCTGTACTTACAACACTGCTGTGAAAGGGAATACTTCACAACTGTACGGGGACCCTGACAGCAATGATGTCTCGACCTTCTGCAGTACGGCTTTAAGTCATAGTAAACACTGAACACAATGATTCTTTGCCATGTACAAAGATGCTCCAATGCTATTTCGTTTTTTCAACAATGACAAAACTCTCTTGAACTTGATATTGTAGGACAATAATTTAATATTTCACTACTATGAAGACTGACAGTGTCTTGATTGAGCCATTTCTATCCTCTGTAACCATAATGACCCAGGCCTTATAGGGGAGGATGGAGAAAAATAAATCTAAATCAGTAGCTTCAATCAGTTTGGAGGGATGTCTACATGGGAAGTACAAATGTAATGTCATTGAAGAGAAGTGATGCAGCTTTTTTATTTTAATAAAGCTGACATTTAGGACACTTTTTTTCAACTTGGCTGTTTTTATATATTGAACATGATGGTATATCAATCTAAAGGACAAGGCTATGGCAATGCAGTTCCACTTCCAGCAGTACGAGTTGTCCTTAAAAAGGAAGTATTTGTTTTGTTTTTTCTGTGTATTCACTTAGCTGCAAAAGGTGACAGAGTGTATTTACAGCAGCACCACACCTACTGCATGTACAGGAGTGACCAGCTGGTCTGTGAAGATGCCCAGTGAGAGCTGCAGAGAAGTGCTGAGTTTCTTAAAACCACAGCCATCTGTGACTTTGTGTTGTTTGCAAAACTGATAAAGACAAACAACAATTCAATAAGGTCTGGGATAGAAAACAGCACTGGACTCAGTTCTAATTTCATTAAATAGGTAAATAAAAATTTGAGCACACACCTAATCATATTCTGGGAGGCTACTGAGGCTGATGGACAATGTAAAAGTTACCAGTTACTAGATTAAAGGGCGTTGCATAGAGGTGATGTCACTGTTCTGCAGCTCAGAATGACCATGACATGCAGAAATCAACCTGTGCTCTCTCCAGGACACAGGGATGAGAGGGGAGGGGGGAAGATGGATGTGAGGTTCTGACAGCAAAGTGAGAGTCTGTAAATATCCCTTCGAGGGTGGAGAGGACATGGGTCAGCTCGAAGACGTCTGAGTATGACCTGCAAAGGTGATCGGCACACAATGGAGGCACGCACCTTCACAAAGAACAAACATCTAATCAAGGAAAGTAGTGTTTGAGATAAGACAATCAGTTGGTCCTGATGAGAGAACTGTTGGAAAATAGAAAACTTGGAAAGTCATTAGATATTTTTCTCCTTCATATAGTATGTCCTAGCTACAGAGATCATTAAATATTTGGAACACACACACACACACACACACACTGGCTGCTGTGCTGTTTGTCGTCATACTTGGGAGAAATCCCAGATAAACTGATGGCACAGGACAAATCCATTTTACTTTTGGCACAAAACACATGCTGTCACATAGAGTAAGTCCTCCAACCTGGGACAACTGGACAGCAACTGGCAGCAAGCATGTCTTTGGACGGATGGAGGAAACCAGGGAGCTCAGAGAGAACCTGCAAACTCCACCCAGACAGGCCCAAGGCCCAGAAATTGAGCCCAGAATCTTCTAGCTGAGGGGCAAGAGTGCTAACCGCCAGACCATTGTGCTGCCAATTATTTAAAGGGATATTTTAACATTTTGGCAAATTGGCCTATTGCCATAATCCCTATAGTTTTAGGAGGTTCATTACCTTTAATTGTCAGTGCAAGCTGTTTGAGTGGGGCAGAGACGCGAGCTCTGCACAGCGTGCGATATTTTCAGGCTTCCCTCATCAAACACACAATCTAACAACTGCAAAACACTCTGGTGGACAAGTTGTGACCTGCACATTCAGCACGCTATGAGATAATAAAGCCGTGTCTGGGAACTGCATCCCAGACACCGCTGCTGGGCGGAGTGATTTCAAAAGCGAAAGTAGTTCTGAGTATTTGCTCCATACGTGGTAATGTTACATATACTGTATGTTATTATTTCATAGCGTGGTGAATGTGCAGGTCACAAATTGTCCATCAGAGTGTTTTGCAGTTGCTGGATTGTGTATTTGATGAGTTTGATGAGGGGAAACGTGGAAATAGCATGAGCCTCCATTGCGGCTCCACACACCCAACTTCACCGATGCTCTGTCATTGGCTGAGGAAAACACACCGCCTCCCCACCCAGAAACATCCCGACTACACCAAATCAAAATACAAGCGGGGGGCGGGGCTCTGCAGACACATTCACCACCGCACATAGAATCCCATAGGTGATGATTAAGCAGGATTTCTTTTGTATAAGTCTATATTTTATTTTTTAGGAAAGTCCAACACTATAGACTCTACTTTTAAGGATTAAATTGAAGTATAAATGAGGGTGTGGCTGCTTTGAGTGACAGGTGAATGCTGTCTCAGTCGGCCGGCCAGTCAATGAATCAGCCTTAGATCAGCCTACAAGACTCACAGGCTCCAAATCTTTGACCAGTCTTGGATTAGTGAAGAGAAGGCCAGAGTGGGGGAGCTGCCAAACTGGCAACGGCGCCAGCGGTATAACTGCATCTAAACCAGGGATTACATGATTGTGTGCTTCGTGACAGCTATGCTACACTGAACACATCCACAGACACCGCTGTCCAAAAAGTTACAGTGCATTTGTCTCTTGGGCACAACACAAGCAGTTGATAGGAGCTGACAGCCGGTGGAAGAATGAGCTGCAGAGGAAAGGCTCCATAATATTCACACTTAAAATAATTAACAGCTCATAATTGTCGTTCGGATCCAAAAAAATGCCGTGATGCATCTCAGCGGTGACTTTTATTAAACCTTCCATGCCTTTATAGATGCAATTTCATTTTAATGTTAGAGGACAACCCTTATCATCAGTAGAGTTGTTCCGATTCCGATACCAGTATCGGAAATGTCTCCTATCCTGCTGAAAATGACTGTATCGGTATCAACAAGTACTGATCCGATACCACGTGAATCAGAAACAAGAATGTGTTCACTAGTATACTTTGGTACTGCGTACGTGTCTCAATTGTTAAAGTTTAGCGTTTCATTTTTACAATCAGGACACTTTGCGGTCAGAAACATGACGCTCCGCCAGCTGCAGCGTTTGGACCAGAGTGGAAACAAACTTGCATTGTTACACTAGTTGAAAAATTAAAGTATCACTGTAGTGTAAACCAGCCGTATGTGTGAAAACACCCATTGTGGCTGCACTGTAGGAATTGTTATTCATATATAATGTATATGTGTGCGATGTGTGTGTGTATTCTTTTTTAGTTGTGTCTGACTGTCAAACTAGACAATGAAAGATAGTTAAATGGCTTTCTTTTGCTGTATCCATTCATGTTTTACAACAGGTAACAGGTTTAACCTGAACCAAGCAAACAATAATTATCATAACACATCCATGCAGGTATAGTAGTATATACTATACATTCATACATACATATATAGATACACACACAGTATATGGTATTACTGGTATCAGTATTGGTATCGGCTGATACCCATAGAACAAGTATCGGAAAGAATGGGAACATCTCTAATCATCAGGGTCATCCAGCTGTGTGTACTAGATCATAACAAATGGACTATAAAACAAACTGATGGACTCAAAAACATTTAATTGATCCCATTAAGCGTCAATAACTAGACATTAAATTGATTTATATGTTAATTTGAACTCCCATAACAACTTTAAAGAG
The DNA here is from genome assembly GCF_905171665.1 of Trachurus trachurus. Taxonomy (NCBI): domain Eukaryota; kingdom Metazoa; phylum Chordata; class Actinopteri; order Carangiformes; family Carangidae; genus Trachurus; species Trachurus trachurus. The sequence continues at coordinate 25,526,890 of NC_139900.1, forward strand.
CCTGTGAATGACTCATAACTTTATAACAAACCAAACAGTTTGGTAGTCTTATATCATTACATGTTCTTACAGCGCCATTACAGTTTAGAAAACCTTCTCACCTCAGGGTTTCTTTAGTAGGACTGATACCAGGTACATTAACAACACTGTGATCTCCACAAATGCTCAGAAACCATACAAAATTATTAGAGCTGCTGGATTATTAAAAAAAAAAAAGTGCTGTATCAACATCAGTGCTGTGTGAAATGATGGGATGTTTGCAAAGCACCATAAAGGAAGGAATGAAGGTCATCATGGGGACCTGGACTCTGGACTGATGCGGTCTCTCAGGGCTTAGGACCTGGACTGAAGGCTTTGTAAACACACAGTTCAAGTGTTCCTCCTCAGAAGTCGTGGAGATGTGTGTGTGTGTGTGTGTGTGTGTGTGTGTGTGTGTGTGTGTGTGTGTGTGTGTGTGTGTGTGTGTGTGTGTGTGTGTGTGTGTGTGTGTGTGTGTGTGTGTGTGTGTGTGTGTGCGCGCGCGCGTGCGTGTCTAGGCTATCTTGCAATCACCCCCAGCCCTGTTGTTTATATGCCGCTATTCTGCATGGCTTCATGTGTCCTGACAGCAGCCCACATCCTGAGAGAACCACCAAATTAACCACGGTTTCTGGCGTGAATGTGTGTGTGTGTGTAGCCTATTATGTGTGCGCATACGTGTGCGAGTGTGCGCGTGTGTTTATTAGCCTACTTACGGGATGCTGAGGCTGCAGCGCTGGAGGTGCTGATGCTGCCACACAGGACTGGCAGCAACAACAGCGCAGTCACATAAGACATCTTCCCACCAGAACCCCACCACATACACACGATCCGAGACAATAGAGCGGCTCCAGGCGGGTCCGGGTCTGGGAGCGGGTCTGCCTCCTCTGGTCCTGTGTGTTGTTCCGGTGATGCTCAGCCGAGACGCTGCTTTCTTCTACTTCTTTATTAGCAGTGAGGAGGGGGGGGAAAAAGCAATGGCTGTCCTGCTCGTATTGTCTCCCTCCTTTCTCTCTCCTCCTCCACCTCCCGCTCCGATCAGCCTGCCCAGCGGCACTCCAGCGGGTTTCCAGCGACGACCTCCGGGACCAGCCTGAGAACGGAACGCGGTTGTGCAGCAGGCCGGGCCTCGGGCTCCAGGTGCATGGTGGTTCAGACAGAGCTGCACTAACCACAGAGCTGCCGGACCCAATCAATACACCCCCGGTCTGTGGCGCACTTGGTACGGTCCGATATGAATCCCTAACAATGCAGGGCTCCTTGAGACGGAGGGAGGGGGTTGATGATGAAGTGGTGAGAGAGAGGGGGGAGTGGGGGGTGTGAAGGGTCCGTGCAATACCCCCGGGGGAATATCCAAAGAAGTACACAAAGCGCAGTTTGTGTTATTTGTGCGATAGCTATGAAAAGAACACGAGTAGCCTACCAGATGTTCAACACAGCAGAGAAAACCATCAGGCTCTTTACATCTAGACCTCAGTCTAACAAACAACACAAGAAAACACATCAACACACAAATATAAATCCATATTATGAAAAGAGAAAAAAAAAAATCAATCCTGGGCCTTTGATCCAGGTTTCTGCTGGTCTGGTCCTCCAGCATCACCTCCAGGAAGCAGAAGACTTCTCCACTGGGCCCAGCAGGACTGTACCACTGAAGCTGGGAGGGCTGGCTCTCTAACAGGAAAACATTAGTTTAAAGGTATAGTTCAACATTTTGGCATATGGCCCATTGTCTTAATCCCTATAGTTTTAGGAGTAGGTTCATAACCTTTAATTGTCGGTGGAAGCTATTTTTAGAACAGCGGAGCAGAGCTGTTAGCTCATTTATTGGTTTCCCTCATCAAACTCATCAAATACACAATCCAACAACTCCAAAACGCTCCGGTGGACAAGTTGACCTGCACATTCACCACGCTCTGAGATAATAATGGAACATTACAATCCATAGTTGTTTTCAAGGCAAATGCAGAGGCTACTTGCTGAAAAACAATTCCGTCTCATAACGTTCCATTATTATCTCATAGTGTGGTGAATGTGCAGGTCACAACTTGTCCACCAGAGCGTTTTGGAGTTGTTGGATTGTGTATTTGATGAGTTTGATGAGGGAAAGCCTGGAAATCCCATGAGCCTTCGTAGCGTAGCTCTGAGCAGCTCGCGGCTCTGCTCCGCCGTTCTAAAAATAGCTTACACCGACAATTAAAGGTAACAAACGCACGGCTAAGACTATAGGGATTATGGGTTTGTTTGCCAAATTTGCCAAAATGTTGAACTATCCCTTTAAACACATTTTTAATTGACCACGATCATCACTCATCACCTCTTCAGTGAGTCAGACCTGGGCCTTGGACTGTTTTGGCTCCTCCCCTGTAGGAGGTGCTGCCCAGCTCCTTCCCTGCAGCTGTCACTCTGATGAATCCTCCCACAGCCCCTGCTCCACATCATCGCTTCACCATCCCCATCTCTAAACTCTCTCTTTCTCTCTCTCTTCGCTCACGTCCCATTAATCATCACTACACTTTAGAGCACAACATGTTTCCTCTCTGGACAGTATATAACCACATCCATCCTGTCCACACTATATGTAGGTTACTATAGCTTCTGAAGCCTGTTAGCTAAATGAATTCATGCTGTAGGCTACTTACTTGTAGTTATTCCTCTGCCTCTTGTTCCTCCATTTGTATGTCCACCTCTTCATGGGGACACAATATTTCCGGTACACTGGAGAGAATTTCTTTGTGAAGTGCTCACAAGAATTCAAATTTAACTTTAATTTGGCGGTATAAGGCCAGTATGACCTCACAAAACACATATTTGGCCATAACTTAAAAATCATTCAAGTTGGTTTGAATAAAAATGTGATCCTCATCTGTAACAGTTGACATCAATGAAGGCCTGGCTCACACTTGGCTGGTTTCATTTCACTCTGGTGCACCATGACCACACTACTGCTGAGCTGGCAGCTGTTTGTTTCGCACTAATTGACTGGCTAACAAATTGAAGAAGAGAGTAACAGAACAAATTATTTTGCCAATTGTCTTGTGTTCACTTCCTTTTTTTTCTTTTTTTGACTGTGTATACTTGGACTTTGTGCTGGTTTTTGTGCTTTCTCCCTGATTGGATTTGGTTGCCTTCTCCACCCAGGGATGATGATAATTCTAGGGCCCAGTAGGGCCCACAAAAAAACCCAGTAGTCTAATCTTTGTATGACTGATTTATTCTGCATAAGACCCTGACTAATAATCATAGTAATGCTGCATTAGCATCAAAACAAAGTAGGACACATAAAAAATGATAATACATACGTAGTCTAAGAAAAAAAGTGGAAAAGTCAGGGGCCCTTTAGTATTCTTTCAGGGGGCCCAGAATTCCTAGCAACGGCCCTGTCTCCACCTGCCTACTTGTGTATGACTTCAGACAAGGGTTTATCCTTACTAATCATTTTAGTGCCTGGGTTTTCTCCTCTGTGTCTGAGTCTAGGTTCTGTGCACAACAATGAGGTTTGTAAGGTAGACGATTAGGGCCGCTGTGGGGGAAAAAAAGTGAGTTCTTCTGACTTTTTTCCTCAGAATTCTGAGAAAAACATCTGAATTCTGAGATTGTTTTTTTCTTTTTGGAAAAAAAAAAAAAACCTCCAACGCTAGGAATTTTTTTTTTTTTTTAACCACAAAAAAAAGGGTCAGAATTCTGAGTTTAGAGTCAGAATTCTGACAGAACTCACTTTTTTTCTCCACAGTGGCCCTAATCCTCTTCCATAGAGTTTGGAACCAGTGTAGACAAAATAAGCAAATACGATTCTGTCCGCAGGAAGGGTAGGGTAGTTACAACTGGGAGTCAGAATGAAGTTGGAGGAGTTCATCAGCTGATGTGTTTGGTCGGAGATGATGAAACTATGGAAGTGTGTGTGTGTGTGTGAAGCTCACAGCTGGTTTTGCTTCTCTGATGTGTGTGTGAGCGTTAGGGAGTTAGAAGAAGTTTGAATCAGCTAGACGGGAAAGAAGAGGAAGAAGAGCGTGGGTAGATGGGGCTGGGCTAATTCAGGCTTAGTCAGCAGGACCATATGGACTTTAGACTGGCCCCCATGATAAAACAAAAAATAACACAAAACAATGGTCGTCTGTGTACTTTTTTTTTTCAGTGGGTCATCACAACCAATAATCACATTTTATTGCTACGTGACATCCAGCAGTGAGGAGGAGGTTGTGGTTAAATGGATGGGTTGACAAAACATGGAGGACCAGGGTTTGATTCCCATGTGAAACTAAAGGTATAACCATGCTACTTTATTTTAAAGGGATAGTTCAACATTTTGGTAAATTGTTAATTCCTATCGTCATAGCAGTAGGTTCAATAGGTTAATTATCGGTGCATGTTGTTTTGAGATCGGCGGGGCAGAGACGTGAGCTGCTCAGCTAACACAATGGAGGTGAACAGTAAAGGTCCCCTGTCCCTCATCAAACTCATCAAATACACAATCCAACAACTCCAAACCGCTCTGATGGACTGTCAAAGGAGTTTTCAATCGAAAGCAACTGGACTTGGTTATTTGTCTAGGAAATCCTAGACAGAGACAAAGACAATGAATTTCCTAGACAAATAACCAAGTCCAGTTGCTTTCGATTGAAAACTCCTTTGAGATACTATGACCTGGACAAATGAGATATGCACAAGCGCTCTGATGGACAACTTGTGACCTGCACATTCACCACGCTATGAAATAATCATGTATAATTAATGTAATATTGTGACACATGTGACACAAATACTGTCTGGAATGTAGTTCTGGCTATGCATTTGCCTCAAAAACAACTCTGTCTTGTAATGTTACATTACTATTTCATAGCGTGGTGAATCAAGAATTAAACGGATTGGCATAATCAAATGAAAATTGTTGGGCTGTTGATGTATTATTTTAGTATTCTTTTCCTTTTAAGCAGAATGTTTGTATGGATGGAAATTAGCGGCTCTGCTAAATCTGGTGAAGCCATCTTTTTATTGTCTCAATAACTAATGTCACTGCACACTGCCCTTTTTAAATAAATAAATAAATAAATAAATAAATAAATAAATATAAGTTTTAAATAGTTATATCCTCCGACAGCAATCACTTATATAGAGTGTTTGGTCTGAAACACAGGTCTCTCAGTCACTCTGCTCTGCTGTAAGCCGAGGAGAAAACTTTCCTTGAATCCCACAACCTTTATCCAATGAGGAGAGAGAACGGCATAAAGGGGCGGTCCTCTCTGTGTGTGCAGCCAAGGGATGCGCGTGAATGTGGTGACGTAGGGACGAGGGCGGGGACTTCTAACTCCATCGGCTAACAGGAAGTTAGCCAAAACGACAGGATCACGTACTTCTACTTTAACTTAATGGGCAAAGTTGGAAAAAGACGCCAGAGCCAACAAGAAACATTGCACCCGAGTCGCGAGTACATAACAAGTGAATTTGTGTTGAATTTTAAAAAAATCTTTGGATTGTGACTTTTAAGTTGGTCATGGGAGCTGTGCAGCCTGAAAATAGAGAATGGCTGCAGAGGCTGACGAGGTCAGAGGTGAAGGGCATGAGAGTGGTTTGGAAACATGATGCGTATCTGACTCAGTGCTCCAGAGTGTGAATTTGTTATGTCTCTAAGTCTTGTGGTATCCAGGATCATGAACTGTACAGAGACAAACTGGTGCTGCACATTTGCGTCAGTTTTGTTTTTTGCATAGCAACCCCCTGTTTTATATAGTCACACAACAATTTATACAATTAGAGGCCCTGCATCTGCCTATAGAGTGTACAGTGTGTATGGGGCGCATGACGTCCGTCCGACTACCCATTTCTCCGACCATACATTTCTTTATTTTTGCGTCCATTAGTCCGACCTCCCATTTCTCCGACTTAAGTAGCCCTAACCCTTAACCTTACTCTAAACCTAACCTTAACACTTTAGAATGGGTAGTCGGAGAAATGAGCCGTCGGACTTATGGGCAGTCGGACTGATGTATGCTCCCCGTGTGTATGTATGTCAATTTAGAAGAAGTAACTGTCATTACAAATAAACAAGAAGTTACGTGATGGATGGAATGAAAATACTTCACAAAGTACTATAAATACAATCACAATATCTAAAAATATAAAGAAATAGAGAACAAAAAGTAAAAAACCATGAAGACATGGAAACGAGTGCGTGTAAAAAAGAGCTGTGTCTGTAGAAGAGCTGTGACTAAAAAAAAAACCGGGGTGATGTCAACAAGTTGATCTTAGCTCAGGCAAAGTTATAAATATAAGAAGACCTGTAGGTAGGTAGGTGCAGTTTGAAAGACAGTGCTTATAAATCATGGTGGGCCTGAACAAGAAATGCATTTTTAGTAAATACATTACCAAACTGTTGAAATACTCCTTTAAATGTTACACGATAATAAAAAAAAATGTTTCTAATAGGTTTTTGGTGTAACACCTCAAATCAACAGTAATTGCCTTGGCTTGCCTTGCTGTTATGCTGTTAAAGAGCAGGTTAGTTGACTCACACTGCTTCAGTATCCTACACACATATAAGTTCATGTTGTTTCCTCAGACCTGACTGAAGTGATTCACCAGGGGAATGTGTTTACCCAACGGGAAGCTGCTCCAGATGTTCTGTCAGAAAAGGGAAACGATCTCATCATCTGTCAATATCGCAGAGGAACAGTTGGACGCATTTACTGGAAAGTTGTGATGCATTTATTTTAAACGACTTGCACAAGTACATCTCTGCAAACACGAACACAGAATCAATAAGATGAAACCAGGAGTTTAACCATAGCATCCATCATTAATAAAAAAAAAAACATAATTCATCTTGTGAATGTTGTAAAATAAAATCATTCATTTCAGTGGCAGCTGTGGCTGTGAACACAACAACTCCCATGATCCCACAATGTCACCAAACTCTATCCTACTGTATCATTTCTCTATTTATTGAAAGAGGCCAACAGATGCAGGCTCCATACTGTGAGATTCACACTTCAGTGAATTACCACAGTGCAGTTTCCAGGGAGCAACCACATTATAACCACATATGATCATCTTTAGAATTACTCAGTCACTCTGTGGCTGTGTTCACAAGCCTCGAGAACTACTTCTGTATATGTACATACAAAAAAATACCCAATAAAGCACAAGTTTAATCACAAGTTTTTTTTTTTTAAAGCTACAAGATAAAAGCAGATGAAACTTGAATGTGAGAATTGGAAGATTGAAATGAAGTAGCTTTCTAGCTAATACACAAAGTTAATGATAAAAGAACAGCGGATTGTTTATAACTGATTATCTGACAGGAAGTAAGGTTTTGATTCCCAGCTGAAGTCAAACAAAAGCCTGGTACACACAGATTTTCTAAATCTCAACTGATTTTTTTTATCTGTGAGGGACCCCACACATGAAGATAAAAAATCTGTGATTCAACAGTTTTGATCGTATTGTGTGTGGTGTGCTGCGATATTCCAAACACAGCACACCACACACATTAAGATTTTTCAGAATCTTGACCCTCCGGTCAGAAAACGGTCCGTGGCATCACCAGCGATACCAGGGGTATCGTTGTAGCTACTCTTTCGGGTCTATTCCCGTAATGGACAATGAGAGCGACGTAATTTTTTTTAAAATGAAAGTGGGACACTTCAGCCTTAACAACGATCCCATCGGTGTGTCTGTGGCTCCGGACGCCGAGCAGTCAAGCGGCTGTCCAATAGGGACCCGTGCGCTGTCACGTGACGGGCTGTGAGCGGCGGTCACATGATCGTTTAAACATGGTTGCTCTATTGCTGGCTGTTGCTGGCTATGAGCGCTACCGTCTTTGCTATCGGCTATCAGGAAACCTCCCGTGTATGCTTGAATGTCTGTGTGAACCTCATGTAATGCCAGGGCTGCACTGTGGCTCTCTGTGGGGTTGCCGGTGTTGTGCGGAGAAGTGGCTTGTTGCCGCGAGCAGCATGCAGAGCTCGGCAAGCAGGCACATCTCTGCACAACACCGGCTTTCCACACACAAGATGACTTTTGATTGAAACGGCCACGGTTGTCGGCCCCGATAATCGTAAATATTGAACATGTTTAATACTTACGATTATCGGCGCCGAACGTTTTCCGAGCTGATTGTCGGGAGAATTTTGACTCTTAACACACCACACACTACAAGAGAATCTTATAAGATAATCTTAAGAGCTTAAGATAATCGGCCGATTTTTGTCTTTGGTCGGAAGGGTGAAAATCGGGGGAAAGTCAGCCCGATTATCTTTATGTGTGTGGTAGGCTTAACATTTCCATTGTATAAAAAGCTGAATCAGGACAGTTTGTTGTCTTCTTTCAAAAGCTGATAATATGTTCATAAGTCCAAACAAATTACAATGCACAAGAGAAGAAAAGTTAACATGGCATATGATTGTCCCATAACAAATTGCTACTTCCAGGCATGTGTGTGTATGTGTGTGTGTCTTTGTCTAGTACTCGGAGTACGGTGTCCTCTGTGATGTGGTCCTGGTGCTCTGGCTGTTCAGGCTGATGTGTCTCTTCAGACAGGGGATCTTCTTGGCCACCAGGCGTCTGAAGTGACTCTGGAACTTCTTCCCCACGAACGTATAAAACAGAGGACTGATGCAGCAGTACAGGTAGGCTATGTTCCGGGTAACGTACAGGGCATAGTCCATGGACTCTTCGTCCGCACAGCTTCTATCAGCCTCAGTCTCGCTTTTGCCGGAGATCTGAATGGCCTTCAGGAGGATGACGACGTTGTAGGGCGTCCAGCAGGCAAAGAAGGTGAAGATGATGACAAATATGAGCCGGATGGCGCGGCACTTCTCCTTCATGCGGGTGGACATGATGCGGACGGTGATGCTGATGTAGCAGTACATCACCATGAAGAGAGGGAGGAGGAAGAAGAGCAAGAACTGTTGGTAATAGGTGACCAATTGCCAGCGGTCCATGACGCTTTTGGAGTACCCGGACTCCTCGCACATGGTTCCACTTTGCGGATCGTCCCACACTCTTCTTAGAACCAACTCCTTCACACTCGCTATAATACTTACGCCCCAAACCACCACTGATGAGACGATGGCATATGTCTTCTTCCTGTTCTTGGCAGCCGTCACCGCGTGCACCACTGCAAGGTATCGGTCGAACGTCATGAGCGTGAGGAAGAGGATGGAGCTGTAGAAGCCGATGACGTAGGCGCTGCTGACCATCTTGCACATGGCCAGGCCAAAAATCCACTCGCGCAGATGGTACGTGGCCCAGAACGGGAGGCTGAAGGCGAAGAGGAAGTTGGAGAGGACCAAGTTCAGGAGGAAGATGTTGGTGACCGTGTGGAGCTTCTCGTACTTGAAGATGATGAAGAGGACAAGCCCATTGCCGAGGTAACTCAGCAGGAAGTTGACGTAGTAGAAAACTGGGATGAATCTTGCACCGAAGTTGTTGACGCTCGTCTTGGAGCAGAGCAGGGCAGGACCGCTGACCACATAGATCGGGTCAATTGTGCTGTTTTCATTCAAATAGTCCTCGAGGAGTGCAAGGTCGCCATAATAGGAATCCAAATCCATGGCTGCAGTTTGACCTGTGGCACAGAAACACTAAAGGTTATTGGCTGATAAGTGTTATCATCAGGCATTTCCCTGACTCATTATTTCCATTAAAGGTGCCATCCCAGGCGACTGGGCTTCCGATTTTTTTTTTTCCGAATTTCACAGACGACCAAATTTCGTCATTGATATGTCAAATCACTTACGTCATTGATTACTGTCTAATACTAACCAGATATACTCAGCCGCCTGGGATGGTACCTTTAAGGGGACACAATAAATCTTTGGATTGGTTGGAGAACAAAGGCTCCATCTGTTTGATCCTACATTCCCAACAAAAAGAAAGGCACATTTGAAGGAACCTTTGAAATGAGACGGGTTAACTGCACTGGTGTAGCGCAATCACTCTTCAACTACACCCTCTACAGGATGTGCCCCTTGAATTTAGCTAGGCCCCTTCCCCTCAGGTACTCAGAAACAATATTGCTCAACATTTAACGCAACATCAGTGACCCAGTGATGACTAGAACAAGCCGAAGGTTTTTCTGTCTTGTACTGCCTGTAACGAAAAATATGTTTTAGGCTACCTGAAATCAAGATGATAAACACTAAAGTACATCTAAACTGTAGAAAACCAATAGAGTTCGGAGTTCATAAAATTCAGAGCTTGGTTATGAAATAACTACATGATTCACATATTCCATCATCTTAGTTTTTCTTCTTGTTATTTGCACAAAACAGAGACGAAAACTGCTTAGTTCAGCAGCCAAAAAAAACCCTGACTTTCTCAACTGGTGTGCAACACTTGTTCCCAGACGCAAAACTCAGTATCAGTTTCATAGCTCTGAGCTTAAAGAGTATACTCTCAGTCAGGGTATCTGTGTACTGTCTGAGGTGATGTGACACCATCAATGAATCCATCGTCTTTTGCACGAAAACAAGACATGGGCCGCTAACATTACTGCTCCTGTTTGCGCCTTGTGTTTAAACACAACACATTTGCACACTATGCCACTCCACTCTCCTCTTCTTTGTTGGATGCACATAAAGTCTACTTCATTAAGACCTCTGTCCTAAGCTTAAAGGGGCACTATGCAAGTCCCTTTTCCTTTCTCAAGTCCCAGTCTATTTTCCTCTTGCTAACCCTCCTCCTGGCCATGTGCATTTGTTTTCAATGAAGCCGGCGAGAAATCAATCCATGGAGCGGTGGATAACGTTATTTATCATGCGCGTGTTACAATGCAGGTTACAAGTCATTGTCAGAGCTGTTTAATTAAGGTAAATGTAGCACAGTTAAAGTACGAATCCTGCATAGTTCCTCTTTAAAGCTCGCTGTGGCAGAGGTCCCACAATACCTTGCCAAATGATCAGCTCATGTCCTGGAGAAAAATAAAAATAGTGTTGTTCTATGTTCAGTGTGTCTTCACTGTATTTAATAAAAATGACACAGATGGGGATGGACTTTTCAACGATAGCTTACAGGCTAATGTTGAAGCAGCTACAGTTTGCATGCTGCTGATTCTTAACTCATTAGCCAACCGGCATTTTGTCTTTATTTCTTGTTTGCTCTGTTAGCCTACATATTTTGTCCATTGTTCTATTGAGTTGTTGGCTTAGCTTACCAATTGGAGATAGAATATCATGACTGCCTGCAGAACATTGTTTTTTTGTTGTTGTTGGCTACAGTACATCTGGAAGGTTAATTTTGGGACTAGACCGTGAGATGGACTCTCCAGCTCTCTTTCTTAAGCTTGCCTTGCTATTGGTCAATCGCTCAAAAGTTGAATCCTGTATCACAGCATCACTGTGACAAATGACTGTGAATTAATATCACAGACCATTTCACAGTTTCAAATCCCAGTGTGAGCAGCACATTGTGTAACTTCTCTACCAGTCTATACCAGGTCCTAAGAGGAAACAGTTGTTTGCCACCATGCAGTCTGACTAATGGAGACAGTAGCTACTTCTCTTGCAGCCCACAGAAAGCTGTGAGGTTATTTCCTTCCACTCTTCTGTTAAGGTGCATTTTTTTGTGTGACATTTGAGGATTTATGATGAGTTGCAAAGTAGATGAAATAATTAGATTTTTCTGCATTTATTTCATGTGTTCCTTCCTACGCAGTTAGCATTTCCTGCCTCCTCCTCCTCCTCCTCCTCCTCCTCCTCCTCCTCATCATCATCATCATTATATCACTTCTTCAAGTATAGCTTTTTGTTTCTATATCAATGCTGATAATCTGTAATAATAATTTTAAAAAATGTGTCAAGCAATCAGATCGTTCAGATTGATCAGAAAGTTCTATTTATTTATTTGAATTCCCTCTTTTCAGCCACTTTTTGTTGTTGTTGCTTTTATTAAAGGGCATAGTTACTGATAAAAAAAAAAATCTAATTGCACCCAATCAGCCTTTAAAAGTTGATCATTAAACATATACAACGTTAGCAGCACATACGACGGAAGAGAAATGGAAGTGGAAAAACTGAAAACTTTTCACCAATCTCAAATGCTATAAGCATCATGGTTGCCAGAATTAGTATCATCAGTGATTTATAATGTGCAGATGTGCAGTATTCAGTGTTGCTATACTCTTCACACCTCTGCATGTTGACTGCTGCTGTACAGAAAGAAATGAATCTTGTTTGAATATCTTAACAAGCTGATGGAGTCATTTCCTGCTGTTTAAAACCAATTTAAAACACTTGGGAGACACGTCTGAGTCATTTCATTGTTTTGTATGAAAGTCCATCTCACCAAAACTCACATTTAAAGGGACATGGCAACTTCATTGCATTTCGAATAATATACCACAGTTTGCAGTTGTGAATTAACCAGCAAATATATGTCGTATAGATATGTACATTTCATAAAACAGATGAAATGTAAAAATAAACAAAGAAATGAACTTCAGTTTCAATATGACTGTCATATCACTGAAGGATAAATGAACTCACCGGTGGAGATGACTGGGTGCGCACTGTGCAGCAGCAGAGGGAGTACCACAAGTGACTGACACAAGTTCACTGCAGATGACTAAGCTGAAGACAGCAGTGTGTGGGGAGGGGGCTGTCCTAAACCAGACAAGTCAAAAGACCAGTCACCAGTCACTGCCAGTCACATAGACATCAGCTGTAACTTCTTTATTATTGGCCATAAATACTTAATTTGAATCTCCCATATTTACCACTTTTTATTCAAAGTGTTGCTTTATAATAAGACATATTTATGGTTTTAGGAAACAGCAACCATCTCAGTGTGGTTTTGTATCGGCTAGGGCTCTAATAACAAAAGGTCAGTGAGCCAATTAGAGGAGAGGAGGAGGAGCTTGGAGCATAGCCCAGCATTGTTGTGACATCACAAAGTCACAGAAGTCCTGACAGCTGATTTTAAAGCTGTGTGTGCATTTCTCTGTGGAATGAGGCTTCGATACTTTCACAGTATCAATATAGAATCTAGAGATGATTTATAATCACACTACACATAGAAACCTTTTATACTGTTTGAGATATTAAATATGCAGCGGACACTGTAAGCACTAATAATAATTGGTTTCTTTCCTTACTTGAAATAAATATTGTCCTCTGTGTAATAACTTTGATGAAATGACTGAAATATTTATTATTTATTAATATTGAAATATTTCTCCAAAAGTTTCCGGCACATATGAACTTTAAGAGACACTTTAGCTAATAGTTGGCCTACTGGGTTAAAGAGTTGTAGAATTTCTCGGTAAAAATGGGTCAGATCTTATCTGGAACTGTTTCCTTTATTCTTCCTCTTTATCACCTCCTTGTTATTTCAGTTCTCCTTCCTGCTTATGTGAAACCAGAAATACAGATGATATATTTGGTTACCGTCTGCAGCTTGCATTTCCATCCAGTATAGGTCTGTTGAGATCAAATTTAAACTTCCACAGTTGCCAGGTGCTGTAGGCAGACGTGACCCTCACATGTGGCCTATAGCTTTAACGGAAGAAGGTGAAGAAAGTGTCCTGAGATGAGAATAAAAGGAGCTGCGTGAGGGATAGTTGGAAGTATACCTCCGCTTCAACCCCACCTCTACCTCTATTTGGCCCATAGGTCATGTCTGGGGCACAGGGGGATGTCACACTCTGGTTGGTCTTTTTCCAAGAAGGCAACTGAGGCATTAAACTCTGAGACATTAGCTGTAGCTGACATTCTTTGAACTGATGTCTTAAACAAAGACATTAAATAGTTAAGATGAAGAAAAAAGCATCAGATGTCTATTAAAGTGTATTAAATCACCACATCCTCCACCCTCCTGTTTCCATTCAGAGGTAGGTTCAGCTTGAAGACTTGCTGGTGAACCGGACTCCCCGCCACGCCCTCACATTTACCACTTACGAATCAGAGGTTTAGCCGATCAACCTGAGATATGAGGGAAAATTGTGAGGTGGAATATCTTATGAACACTGATTGAACTGATTGTAACGCACACTCACACACAATGAAGATGAAAAATATTTACACGTATTAGTTTTCTTTAATTCCTGGAACTGAACTCACAGCTGTTAACAAAAGGTGTGAAAACCCACATCCTTTCCCTTCAAAGTATTTTCTTTTTCAGTATCTGACATTGTCTTCCACAGACCTAATTTAAGATTTAAATGCCTCAACTGTATCCAATCTATATAAATATATGATAAATGAAGATTATTATGTAGAAATTGTGGTAGGTTTTTTCTCTGAATGCTATTTATATTAAATAACATGGAGAGAATTAAAAAAAAAAGACACCACCACCTTCTGCTTCTCTTCACACAGGAAGACAAACAAACTCGGTTTACTGGTCAAAACTGCAGATTCCAACACTTGGTTTTCTCACACTTCTCTACAGTACATGTAGAGAAACGTTGAGTCACTGGAAGATAAGAAGAAGAAACAGAAACAATACTCAGACATCACTATCATAGCGGTTCTTACTACGTGATCACATCAGTGGTCAATACTCATCACTACAGTAGCAGTACAGGCCACATTAGCTGTACTCAGAAGTCATAGATCAGATAAAATAATCCTTTATTCGTCCCACGATTGGGAAATTTACAGTTTACATAATTTCATTGTGAGTTAGAAAAAAAATCTCAGAACAGTCGATCAAAAATGTTTCATTGGCTATTCGTACATGCACAGTACAGGTGCGTAGCAATTTTTGGTGTAGCGCCCTTAGAGTCACGCACGAAACCAGATCAAACTAAAAAAAACATTGAAGGGGTTAGGCTCTATGAAACACTTCCTTCCTCATAACAATATTGCACATTTTGCAGTTTTAGGATGGCATATGAGGGGGAAGAAGGCAGATGAGGTGTAGAATCTCTGTAGGTATACAAATAAACCCATGATCAGTGAGTATTATTAATTAAAACCCGCAATTGTCACTGAAGTAACCTGAAACTGACAATAGCAATAAAAAAAAACAAATTAAAAAAAAGTGGTTCAACTTAATTATTAAAAAAAAAAAGAAACTAATGAAACTGGCCCGGTCAAAAATGATGGTAGGCTACCCTTAACTTATTATTTTGTTGCACAACCTTTTGAGGCGGTCACTGCAGTCAGGTGATTTGTCACTCTCAGTGAGACTTCTGCACCTGTCGACTGCTCCAGCTGTCTCAGGTTTAAAGGCTCCCTTCTCCAGACTGCATGTTTCAGCTCCTTGTGAACATTGGTCTGCTGCCGTCATGAGAAGGTGTTAGTTTCAGTCTGATCCAGTTTTATTGTTAGTGCAGCGGATTCACAGGTTGAGAGAGTTTGTGGGTACTGACGGGAGCTGTCATGCACCACATGCACTGATGCGGTAATTAAGAGCTGCAGATCAGCCTGTGACCCATTTACACCTAGCAAAACCTGTGATATTTCCTGTTGGTCTTTCGTTTACACGGAAACGAAGGTTTATGTCACCGAAGACCATGTGAAAATTGGAGATTTGGAGAGAAAAAATGCATCAACACGGCCTGTGTTTACAAACAAATGTGTGCTGTTTCAGAAGGAACAGGAATCCCATGAACCAGTCTGCCATCCAGTCCTCCCATTAAGCTGGCCTGCTCTCCCTGCCTTTCCTCCCACCAGAAGGTGCCTCCATCAGCTCTTGTCTCCCACATTCTGTGTTATAAACTGTTTTCTTTCCAAAATCTATTGCACGTCTGTCTGTCCTGTGTGAGGGATCCCTCCTCTGTTGCTCACCCTGAGGTTTCTCAGATTTTTCCCTGTTAAAAGGGTTTTCTACGGAGTTTTTCCTCAGTGGATGTGAGGGTCTGAGGACAGAGGATGTTGTTACGATGCCATGTAAAGCCCTTTGAGACAAACTGTTTGTAAAAATGGGCTATACAAATAAAATTGCCTTGCTGGTGAACTTGCTGGTGCCATTTTGTTTAAATAGAGGTTCATGACAAAGTCAAAAAGACAAATTTATGTGGTACTTGTATGCATTAAAAACCTAAAAACGGGTCAGTGACCCGAACACAAGAGGAAGGTCAAAGGACCCCTCCCATCCTGCAGAAACCCAAAACCTCTGAGGGAAACCTCAGTGACTAATGAGTTGAAATAAAGGTAAAAAACAAAACAAAAAACAAACAAACAAAACAAACGTAATAACGGCCGATAACTTAGTTATTTTGGCCATTTTAAATGTAATGAAGCCAATGACGTAATAACTTTTTCTTTTCTTTTTTTTCCCAATAATGCAGCCTAACAAGTTATTACATTTTTGGCTGGCTATTACATTATTGGCATAGTATTAAAAAACAAACAAACTGGAACCAATTATGTAATACTATACAGTATGTCTATAGGTTTTTTTTTATTTTCATGGTAAAGTTTGTCACAGTAGTGAAAGATTTGATGTTCTGCATTGTGTGTCTGTGTCTCATCTACACTGTGAAGCAAATAGTTTTATTTTACTCTTTTAATGGACTGGGTTTGAATCTATTTCATGTTTATCTTGTAATGTTTTATCTGTGATGTGAGTGAATGTGTCAGTGTGTGAGGCCCACTGAAACAAATTCCAATTGACATGACAATATGGCAATAAAGTATTGAATCTTGAATCTTGAATGTTGTTATTTTTGGAAACGTAGAGGGGGAAATATCAGTTTTTGGAAATACCCACCCATGTGACCGAGTTTATTCCTCTACCATCAGGACGGAGACACAGGGTCCCTAAGGCCAGAACAAAGTGACATCCCAAGTGCAATCCGTGCAATCAATTTGCACTGCCCCTGAATCTGCACTTTACTTACAGTACTGTAGGTATGTGATGCACTTTACTTCTAAAACAGCTTTTTTTTAAAATGGATTTTAAAGGATAATTCCCGGCAAATTCAACTCTGGGCTGTATTTTCCTAACATTTTAGGTCTAAAAGAAGGAATCTGAAGATTTTCAGTTTAATTGCTCCTGTTTTGCGGTAGTTGTGTCTGTCCCCACATCGCCACGGCAGCGATGAATGGAGCGGATTGAAGTTCCGCTGCTTAGGCTAAACCGCTTTTTTTTTTTCACAGACAGCGTCAGATGGCTACTCAAACATGCACCGAGAAGTTTGTTTCCTTCAAGCAAGCCGACATGTTTGTAAAACTAGATCTAATTCATAGTCTCGCGCGAGACCCAAGTTGATGCGCTCGGTGTGTTTATGTGCAGTCGGAAGCTCCCGTTTGTGTCATAAACACAGGAATATCAACTCTTGGCTTGCTTGAAGTAAACAAACTTCTCAGTATATGTTTGAGTCGCCATCTGACGCTGTCTGTGGAAAAAAAATGTTTACTTCATGTTGAATTTGCCCGGAATTGTCCTTTAACATGAGTTTTTTTTTCATGGTTTTACAGTATTTGTGTTATCTTCCTATGTATTGTTGTTACTGTCCTTGTGATTTCTGCTACCTCTGCAAAACAAGTTTCCCTTTGTGAAGTTGGACTGAACTGAACTGAACTGAACTGAACTGAACGTCTTTAAACTGTGGGAGGAGCCATAGAACCCACACATGCAAACCGAAAAGGGAAAGCAATCGGGCCCACGATCAAACCCCTGAACCCTCTGAAGTGAACGTGCTAACCACTGTAACTACAGTGCCACTCGACCCGAGATACACCGTGATGCCACAGTCACATCACGTGATGTCACAGTTAAACTGAAGTGTCACTCGGTTCATAAGAGCCGTGTCTCAGTTCAAGGCTTCACCCTTTAGAGGCTGCATTAGGAAACCCATTGTGTCAGAGAAGCACAACGAGACTAACCCCTTCTGAAGGCTCCTTCAAACGTGTCCTTCTTTTCCTGAGCAACAAAGTCTCCAATGGATCTGGGCCCGTATTTATCAAGCATCTGAGAGGCCATTTTAGTCTTAAGTCCCTGAGAATTTGTGGAATTAAGTAATTTAAGAATAAAAACTACAAGTCTAACAACCACTCCTACTCCTCCAGATATATAGAGCTCAGAAAGATTAGAAAACATTTATTTTTGATTCATTCCAATGTATATTATTTGTATTATTTTGTAGAGCATTGTCAAAATACAGTTGCATATACACTCCCATTGGCCATTTAACTATTCACTGAGATATTTCTAAGATATAAGGATTCCATGCAGTGTTGGTCATTCTTATGGACTTGGAAGTGATGTATGCTGAAAAATAACATGGTGGCCAACAACAACGCTGACAGGGAGCCTGAGGACTACACCGTTAAACGTTTAATGTAATTGTCTGTTCAACACCTACTGTAAGGGTACAGCTGTGAAATTTCTAGTTCCTGCAGAAAAAAAAAGTACATGTTGTTAATGTCGCTAGGCGACGGCTGGGGAAGCAAAACAAAGATTCTTCCGTAGACCAAACCAGTCTCTTTTCAGGTGGACTGTGACACTTGCAGACTGCAGCCTCAGAAGTGGGTCAAACGTGTGGTTTGTGTTTGTGTTTATTTGTGGTGAAAATTAAACCAATTAGATCATAACAGTTTCTCAGCAGGTACTTTTTTTTTCCTGGCAGTGTTGACTCATGATTTGATGATTTGTTTGCCATTCGGTGTCAGGAGTGAGTTCTACACTGGATCTTGTTGAGGGAAATACATCCATAAGACATACTGAGCGTGATGCTTTTGACGATTTCCACAAGTCCTCGACGAAAAGAGTTTAGGACTTCAGTCATCGCCCAGTGGGCCTCACAAAGAGGCTGCGGAAAGTGATAGGTTCTTATGTAATAAACACACACGCACACACACACACGCATGCATACGCACACACACGCACACACACATAGACTCTCTCTCTCTCTGTAGCTGCAGTGGCTACACTTCCCGTATCTACATCTGCACAGGAAGCAGGGAGTTTAAGTGAAATAAGTCTGTGAAACCACAGGTTTGAGTGTCCTGCATGATTCATCCTGCTGTTTGCCACACACACACACACACACACACACACACACACACACACACACACACACACACACACACACACACACACACACACACACACACACACACACACACACACACACACACACACACACACACACACACACACACACACACACACATGCACGCGCACTGACAAATGCCTGTAACTAAAAGGTAAGAGATTATATCAGTAGATGTTGATACACCTGAATCACCTTTGGATTTCTCAAAAGCAAAATGATCTGAAAAGAAACAAACAATTGCCATGCGTACATCACATTATTTATTCCAAAACCGAACATGCAAAAACAACAGCAGCAGGATCCAGATTCAGTTCAGTGCGTCAAAAGCCCGGTTACGCCAGTTGTTGCCAGCTGTGCGTCATGATGAGTGACTGATGCTGGCTCTGTGCTTTCAACATCGGGATAATTAAACCTCTGCTCAGCAGGACGGCTTCCTCTTTCGCCGCCGTGCGTGGTCAGTGCCAGTGACCCGTGTCCAGCCCCTGTGTGTGCTCTGGGGTCTGGGGTTGAGCAGGTGGAGGCGGAGCCAGCAGGTCGATGGTCTGTCCTTCACGCAGCCTCAGCACCGTCTGCTTTAGACACCACCTGCAGAGGGCCACACACACGGGTCAGGTCATGGTGGTGCACACTAGGACTGATTATGTGACATAAACCGATCCTAAAAACTGTATTACTGTACATGGTTCATGCATACCCAAGGCCGTCCGAATGTACCTGAGAGGTGGGGCCTCAAGAATGTGAGAAACTTGGTTTTCATGACTTATCAAACCTTATTTGTTAAGATCAGAAAAGAGACAGTACATCACTAGGTTTATGAGGATGTGGTTGACTTCTCTGCTTAGGGAGGTGTGAGTGTCATATTTGTGCCATATGTCTGCGGTGCACTGCATGTCTCCAGCTTGTTCCCACGGTCTAAAGTCAGCGGAAGCTCCTCTTCCCGGTTCATCAAATTTGGACGAACCAGGGTCTGTCCTCTTCCCAGTTCTTCCAAATTTGACAAACCGGGAAGAGGAGCTTCGAGAAGCTTCCGCTACAAAACAAGCTTGAAAAATAGACTTATTTAATTTTTTTCAGGACAATTTCGCATTTTGGGGCTTCAATACAAGACAGACATTACATACAAGCAGCATGGAGGTATTTGGATGTTTTTTGGTGTGTCTTTTTGTTACAAAGACAGTTGGTATCCATTTGCAACCGTTATATGGACATGCACTGCTACGCCGAGACCCCCTGTAACTCAGAGAAGCCACGAATAACTCTGAAATTTCAATTTTGGGTGAACTATCCCTTTAAAACCAGCTGTCAGGACTTCCTGTGACTTTGTGGGTATGTGTCCTCCCTCAAGCTTCTGTCTGGAGCTCTAGTGACAACAGGTCAGTGGGCCAATCGGAAGAGAGGAGGCTTCTATTGTATTTGTCTGTGTTGTATATGGTTTTTTTTAAATGTAGTATTTTAGTGCAATTTATTCTCTAAAGCACTCTGGTCAACCTAGGTTGTTTTTAAATGTGCTATAGAAATAAACATGACCTTAACTTCTGTTCATACTTGTTATGTTGAGATCAGAGTTCTTGTTTGTTCTGCACGGGTTATGCTGTAAAGTTAATATCTGTTTGGTCAAGAACGTCACCGGCGGCTTTATGTGACTGTACCTCTCTTTGAAAATGTCACAACACCTCTATACTATGTCACAATACACCGGATGTACGGACATAATTTCCTGTGAATGAGAACAGAGGCACTGACCTGTTGGTGTCAGGGTCTCTGACTGAAGAGACATACAGATAACCTCCTGTTATGGCCCCAGTCACAGGAATCTTCATCTGCAACACATCAGGTTCAGCATCAGCATCAGTGCAACAGGCCTGTTGCATCTTCAACACAACCAGGATCACCTGCAGTTATCTGGGTTAACTCAACCTAACACAGGCCTGTACTATGAAGCTGGATATCAACCAGCTTAATTATAAGGAGCATTTGATATGAGAAGAAATGCTGCCACCTGTAGGCAACTTGGTTTATAACAACATGCAAAAATTGATAATCCATAAAGTGAAATGATCACAAAACTACTGGGCATATATTGTAAATACAGTATCATGGTCAAAATGTATGTTAATGTGAACAGTTCAGCAAGTGGAAGATGAAATTATCTCTAAAAGGCATACAATTGATACATTCCTTTTACACTTTAAACTGTGTGTATATATATTTGAAAATGTAAAAGATGGGGGGAAAAACACACACACTCCCCCCATCTTTTACATTTTCAAACTGACAGAAAAGGAAAAGGACCCTCAGCAAAGGTTTGGGCCCTCTGCATAGTTAATACCTGTACTGGTACTTGGCCCATTGCCATAATCCCTATAGTCTTAGCAGTAGGTTCGTTACCTTTATTTGTCGGTGCAAGCTATTTTTAGAACAGCGGAGCAGAGCTACGAGCTGCTCAGAGCTACTCTACGGAGGCTCATGGGATTTCTTGGTTTCCCTCATCAAACTCATCAAATACACAATCCAACAACTCCAAAACGCTCTGGTGGACAAGTTGTGACCTGCACATTCACCACGCTATGAGATAATAACAGAACGTTACCAGACAGAGTTGTTTTAGAGGTAAATTCATGCAAAATCGCTGATGCGCGTTGCCGGGACAGTTTTTCATCAAGCAGTCTCTGCATTTGCCTCCAAAAGAACTCTGTATCGTAACATTTACAAATCTCAATATTGTTTTTTTTCTTGTAGCTTTAAAAGTAATTCATGTTTGTGATTCTTCATTCCTTTAGTTTGGGAGTGGTAATGGTTTGTTTGTAATTTGCTCTACTGACAAATATTAGTAGCTTACAGTAATAAGTGTGAAGTGGCACAACACTGGTTGTTAGAATGTGCAGGCAGCGTGTGTGAAGTTGTTTGTGTTTGGTCCGTTTGCATGTGTTGCACTGTGTTGAGCTCACTCCCTTCGCTGACAGCATAGTTATGTTATGTGTCAAATGTTTGTGTGTGTGTGTTAGCCGTTACCCAGTGGATGAGCTGTCTCAACACTGTGAGAACACAACTGCATGCTGGAGTTTGCAGACGTCAATGTGTGACTCACATCAGAGTGCGACTGAGGCCTGAAGCACAGACTAACATCCACCTATAGCTCAAACAGAAACAAGTTATTGAGTTATTTCCACTGTCCTCAGCGGAGTACCTGCGCAGTCTTCTGATCCACACGGTTGTCTCTGTCAGTCAGGTGGATGTTGTGAATCTTCAGAGGGGGAGCCCCCAGGCTTTCCATTGCGCCCGGGCATGTTTTCAGCTTCTGCAGAGCCAGCCTGTGGTAGTCTGACTCAGAGAACTTCTCTAACAGCAGACAGGATGATGAGAAAAGCAGAGGGTTACCAACAATAACACGGAATAAACACGTTTTCTCTTTTTTTGTACAGAGTGTGGAGCAGTATGGCTGACAGGGGAGAACACACACACACACACACACACACACACAAACGGAGGTCTGGGCTGCGTTTCAAAAGCAGGTTGACTTTCCCTCGCTCACTCGCCTTCAGCCCTTGGTAATATGTTACATGGAGGCCAGTTGGAGAGCGGAGGGAAAGTGGGCGGAGGAGGAGTGGAAGAGGTAAACGGAACGGACCTGCCCTCGTTCATTAAAGGTCAACTCAGAGGTGTATTTTCCTAACATTTTAGGTCTAAAAGAAGGAATCTGAAGATTTTCTGTTTAATTGCTCCTGCTTTGCGGTAGTTGTATCTGTCCCCGCATCGCCACGGCAGCGATGAATGGGAGCGGATGCAAGTTCTGCTGCTTAGGCTGTTCACATCCCTCAAAGCCGCAATTTTTTTCCCACAGACAGCGTCAGATGGAGACTCAAACATGCACCGAGAAGTTTATTTTCTTCAAGCAAGCCGACATGTTTGTAGATCTAATTCAAAGTCTCCCGGAGTCTCGCGCGAGACCCAAGTTGCTGCGCTCTGTGTGTTCAGGTGCAGTGGGAAAGCTACCGTTTGTGTCATAAACACAGGAATATCAACTCTTGACTTGCTTCAAGTGTAAATTTTTTTCCACAGACAGCGTCAGGTGGCTACTCAAACATGCGCCGAGAAGTTTTTTTTACTTGAAGCAAGTCAAGAGTTGCTATTCCTGTGTTTATGACACAAATGGTAGCTTTCCGGCTGCACCTGAATACACCGAGTGCAGCAACTTGGGTCTCGCGCGAGACTCCGGGAGACTTTGAATAGATCTAGTTTTACAAACATGTCGGCTTGCTTGTTTGAAGTAAATAAACTTCTCGGTGCATGTTTGAGTAGCCATCTGACGCTGTCTGTGGAAAAAAATTGCAGCTTTGAGGGATGTAAACAGCCTAAGCAGCGAAACTTGCATCCGCTCCCATTCATTGCTGCCGTGGCGATGCGGGGACAGACACAACTACAGCAAAACAGGAGCAATTAAACTGAAAATCTTCAGATTCCTTCTTTTAGACCTAAAATGTTAGGAAAATACAGCCCGAGTTGAATTTGCCGGGAATTGTCCTTTAACAGCCGGGACAATCACGGGTTGACCACACGTCGTAGGTGTAGCGCTGTACTGCCTCTTATAATAAGAAATACATGCAGACAGTGACGGACCGGCCATAGGACCAGAATGGCCGCCACGTAAAGATGGGACCGTGTTGATACGACCGCAAAAAAAGAAAAAAAGAAAAAACAAGCGAGAGCCGGGGCTGGCCGGTTTACGGTGAAAATTCAATACTCTATACTATTTCTCTAAAAAATGCCTTATTAAAGGGATAGTTCACCCAAAATTCAAATTTCACTCATTATCTACTCACCCTCATGTCGATTAAGAGCTGTGAGAATTTTCAGAGTCCTCCGTGCCTTCTCTGAGTTACGGGGGGTCCGCGCAGCAGTATTTGTCCATAATGGTTGTGAATGGATACCACTTTTCTTCGTCCAAAAAGACACACCAAAAAACATCCAAATACCTCCATACTGCTCGTCTGTACTGTCCCTCTTGTATTGAAGCCCCGACATGAGAAAGTGTTCCGCCGGTCAGTGCACTGACACAGGAAGAGCAGTGGACCGAGACACTGGGAGCTTCCGCTATACAAACAAGCTTAAAATATAGACTTATTTAATTTTTTCGGAACAATTTCTCATGTCGGGGCTTCAATACAAGAGGGACATTATAGACGAGCAGCATGGAGGTATTTGGATGTTTTTTGGTGTGTCTTTTTGGACGAAGAAAAGTGGTATCCATTCACAACCATTATATGGACAAATACTGCTGCACGGACCCCCCCGTAACTCAGAGAAGGCACGGAGGACTCTGAAAATTCTCACAGCTCTTAGTCGACATGAGGGTGATTAGATAATGATAATGATGATAATGAGTAAAATTTGAATTTTGGGTGAACTATCCCTTTAAACTACACATTAACACAGGCACAGCAACCATATGAATATGAAATGTCAGATTAAAAAGGCTTTTTCGACAGTTGAGTTTTTTTGTGACAAATAAGTTTTAATAAATTGCTAATACCACTTGTAAATGGTTTGCTCTGACATGTTGTCACTGCTAAACTAGTCTAATTGAATATTAGCTGACCCCTTTCATTCATTTTATTCTTCTTCTCAACTGGTTCATTATTGCCACCGCATGGATGTATTTTTTGTGCACCACTGCACTGCATTGTGGGTGATACACAGCTCTGGAGTGACCATCGATGTTGACTCGATCACTCAGCCCTTAAGGGTCGATCTCACCAAGTTCACTTCAGCTGTTCAGAGAAATGGAACAGCCTTTACAGTATGATGGCGGCGGGGATTCCCCCCGAGGGCAAGTGCTGAGGGCAAGTGAGCGAGGGCGACTCAACCCACTTTAGGAACGCAGCCCTTGTCTGTACTCACTCTGCATCAAGTAGTACATGGTGCCGACCCCCGCGCCCGTCAGCACGGTGGTGAAGATGGTGAGCTGCTGCAGGTGACTGGTGGAAACCCTCATGTCTGTTTCCTTTCTGTGAGTGTAAATGGACAGACAGCCATTTAACATGTAGATATAGATTTCACATTTAAATTAACCTTTAACATATACAGTAGATTTAACATTTAGATGTAGATTTCACAGTTTATTTATTTATTTTTTCAAGTATATTTTTGGGGCTTTTTTGCTTTTAATAGTGTAGTAGTAGAGAGACAGGAAATGGGGAGGGGCAGAGAGAGGGGGAATGACATGCAGCAAAGGGCCGTCAGAGTCGCGATTCCACACAGGGCCGGCTGCGGCGAGGACTGGAGCCTCTGCACATGGGGCGCCTGCTCTAACCAAGTTAAACAAAGCCCCTTTACAGTTAAATTGATCTTTAACATTTAGATTTAACATTTAGATATAGATTTGACATTTAAATTTACCTTTAGATTTAATATTTAGATAGAGATTTAAAGCAGAAGTAAGCGATCCAGTCGTTTTGGCTAATGCTACGTTCCAAGCAGGCTTTTGAAACCGTAAGTTACAGCTTCAAGTCACGACTTATGACTTTGTAGCGTTCCAGGCAACCCGCAACTCGCGTTTCTCCGACCTGATGCCTGTGAAAGTGCACTATAACGGCCACTCGTGTTTTTCCGACCCGTGAACTCGCACCAGATCGAACTGGTACGACTTCACAGGTCGAGTTACGAGTTACCTTGTACGCACCATAACTTCTTGTCAGCCGATGGAGTTAGCAGCCCCCGCCCTCGTCATGGATCTATTGGTCCTCGTCCCTACGTCACCACATTCACGGCGTCCCTTGGCTGCACACACAGCCCTTCATGCCGTTCTCTCTCCTCATTGGATAAAAACTGTAGGATACGAGAAAAGTTTTCTCCTCGGCTCAGAGCAGAGCAGAGGGACTGAGAGACCCGTGTTTCAGACCAAACACTCTATGTAAGTGATTGCTGTCAGAAGATATAACTATTTAAGACTTATATTAAAGGATAATTTCCGTTTTTTACAACCTGGACCTTATTTCTAGCATAAAATAAGATCATTTTACTCACCCAGAAACTTTGGTGTCATTTGGAGTTGTTTTGACGAAATTAGCCCCAGTGGAGCGGCGCGTATATCCGTATAATGCGAGAACACGGGGCACGCAATGCAGCCTCTAAATAACACATTATCCGCTGCAAAACTCGTTCATTTCGCCAATATTTTGTTATGATACACTAGTGATATTCCCCTCCGAGCCCGTGGTGGCATGTTATCAACATGCTGCGTCTGTAGGTTGACTACTAACCTCCGACCTGGATGATGTCATCTCCGACCGCTGCCCGGCGCGGCTAACTTGCTACGGCTGATGCTACGGTTCGTTTCTGCGTGTTTCTGACTTGTCAGAACAAAATGAGCAGCTGGATGAAGTTCAGCTTCCACAGGCTTCCTCTCCTCAACCTGGACTCACTAAAGCTCCGGCTAGTTGAGCTAAAAATGGACCCGAATGCCGAAACAGAATGATTATTATCATAATGAGCCGGGCAGCGGTCGGAGATGACATCATCCAGGTCGGAGGTTAGTAGTCAACCTACAGGCGCAGCATGTTGATAACATGCCACCACGGGCTCGGAGGGGAATATCACTAGTGTATCATAACAAAATATTGGCGAAATGAACGAGTTTTGCGGCAGATAATGTGTTATTTAGAGGCTGCATTGGGTGCCCCGTGCTCTCGCATTATACGGATATACGCGCCGCTCCACTGGGGCTAATTTCGTCAAAACAACTCCAAATGACACCAAAGTTTCTGGGTGAGTAAAATGATTGTATTTTATGCTAGAAATAAGGTCCAGGTTGTAAAAAACGGAAATTATCCTTTAACACAAAAATATCTTACTTCTGCTTTAAAGGGACAACGAGGAGTTTTGGAAAAGCGAAGCGTTTTCACACTACATTTATGAGCCTCCGCGCACCGTGAAATTCTTTGACCGGCGCAAGACAGACTCATGTTTTCATTCATCAAGAATTAAAGTCAGAGGGTCGAAGACGATCAGATACCGTCGTAGTTCCGACCATAAACGGCGATTCGGCGGCGTTATTCTCATGACTCGCCAGGCAGCGTCCGTGAAACCGAAAGTAAAGAAACGCTGGTCGGCTCGCCCAGCATTTCCGCCACCACTAATAATAACAAAATAACGATAGAGACAAAACGATAAATTTTATCGAAAATGGGCTCATTACCAAGTGTGGGTAACGTAGATTCATCCACATTAATAATTAATAATTAATTCATTTTATTGTTGCAGAATTTTTTGAAAATGTATAGATATTTGGGTCAGTTGCATATTACATGTTGCACAGGAAATTCTGTCTCAAATGAAAGAAAGTAGCAGTAGCCAAACATGTGAAGAGTGACCTAAATACTCACAATATATCTGCAATAAAAATGTAACTGAAATTGTACATGGGCCACCCCATATTGTTGGGTCTTAATGAATGTTTGTGCCAGATTTAATGAAGTTATGTCAAGTTACAGGGACATTGTATCCATGGGAACAGGACAGACAGATTAGTACAACCTGAAAATCTAGATTTGCTCTGGCCAGATGGAACAACTATAATCCGACCTGGTTATAGTTTAGATTCATTGTGATACAGTGAATTCATACATAACAAGAATATACTTACATAAAATATAGCTTTTTATTGCTTTGTATTTATTATTGTGCTCTTTATTCCTTTCATTGATCTCTGCTGCTGTAATACTGGAAATGTCCCCATTGTTGGATAAATAAAGGAATATGTGAACTTATCTCACTGTACTTCACAAGAAAATCATTTGTCAATATCAAGAATCAACATCATTCATTTTATTATAAATCTGATGAAGCGTGATGCTGATAACTCCAGAACAGCTTGAAGTCATAAGGCTGATATCATACTGTGTTTGGTGACTTACGTTTATTGCACTTAGATGATTTAGTAGTGGTTTTGTTTTCTCTTGCAGTTGGTCTTAGATCCAGAAACACATCAGGGCTGGATCCTTCATCCAGATTCCCTGGAGAAATTCAGAAGAAGTCAAACTCAGTCAAGTTCGCTTCAGTTCTGCTTCAATGAGAAAACATACAATAAATGTATGTGCATACATGTATATCCATATACCGGTCCGGTACACACGCAAATGTAACCTATACAACAGACCCCGTTTGGTTATTTATATAGGCTATACAATTTTCAATTAAAGGCGAAAATGCCCCCAAAATATACTTAAAAAGATGATGATGGCTATAGCATAGTATTTAAGAATAGACAAAACAAGCTGATAAAACAGGGAACAAGAGCACCAAGTCATGAAGATATAAAGTCTAGAACTCAGCCAAACAGCACTCTCTCTCTCACTCTCCCACACAAGAACATGTAGATTACAGTCCAACCATCCCCATCCTCACCCTCCTCTAATAACCACACTCAGACACACACATAGGGCTACATACACACACTCACATAGGTCCATACTGCCCTACAAAGGCAAAGTGCAGTATCTGCAAAAATGCCAAACTGAGAAAAACAACTTTTTGTGTTTTACTTTGTCAGGTTTAAGCATCAAATTATGAATAACTGCCAAGTCTTCTATGATTGGTTAAAGGTGGACTGAATGTATTCTGTAGTTTGTCATTCAGACCAATTTTGACCGTTTTATGACAGATACTGCACTTTGCCTTGGTTTTACTACTAGAGTGAATTGTAGGGGGGGTTGGGGGGAGGGGGTTTGTTAAGGGCAATAGTGGAAATGCAATATCAATATTGAACATTAATAAAAGAGCAAAGATTTCTTTAAGATATTTATTTAGATAAGGTAAATAAAGGTTTGCCTTGGTTTCAATATTGATGCTGAGACCAAGGCAAACAGCAGTATCTGACATACTGCACTTTTGGACAGCAAAATAAAAAGCCCAATAACTAAAATAATTTTCAGCAGTATTATCAGAACTATCAAGTTCTACCAGATTGAAGAGAATATGCAGCACTTTTGATTGGTCAAAAAATGCCTTTGTAGGGCAGTATCTCAGCAATGTGTGCAAACATGCTTAGCCTACTCAATAACCAGCGCTTTGATATGCATGAGGATGTGTGGGGATTTGTATATGGGATAAATCCTGTGGGATTCCACTGACTCACACATGAAAAGGAAGAGCTACCAAACTGAGTTTTACATGTTGGAATGCTGCTGATTTGCTTGAGTGTATCAAACAAACAGCAGAATATTGCAAAGGATTTTATGCAGTAAACAGACATTTGAGTGTATGATCAAGTTTACAAAGGTCAAAACATCATTTAGCAAGTAGCCTACTGTACAATGCCCATCCAAAAAGAAAAGTCACCCCTTGGATTTAACAAAGCTAATGGGTCAGAGCCTCCCATTGGATAATTAGTATGGATGATTATGTTTCAGCAGGCAACAACTTATTTAACCCTAACTGATGCAGTCTCATTTCAGAGAAGATGTTAATCTGTTTCTGAAGGGCAAATAAAACATTAAGGAGATTACTGAAACTACTAAAATTGGGTTAAGAACTGTCCAACACATTCTTAAAAACTAGAAGGAGAACAGTTGTCATCATCGAGGAAGAAATGTGGTCCAATGTGACCATAGTCCAGATTTAATGTAAGATTTTGTTGACTTGTCTTTTTGTTGTGATTTCAGATTTATGTTTAATTGTAGGTTGGTTTTCACTGTGGACCCCAGGAAGACTAGGCGTTCTAGAGCGCAGGCAGCTAATGGGGATCCTAACAAATAAAACAAGTCCAGACCTCAACCCCTCTGCGTGCATGCCGTAATCAAAGCTAAAGGCAGTCCAACAAAATATTACAGTGTGTGACTTTTTTCTTTTTGGACAGGTAGTGTAGGCTACATGACAATAGTAGGCTACACATATTGATGCGTCAAAGTGAGTTTCTCATGTATCTCAAATGTGCCATAGTTCAGTGTGTTGCTCAATTTTTTGACATGTCCTTCAAAGCTGGATCTATTCTGGAGTTAGCCCAGATATTTCAATTTCTCTTCATGATTTGCTTTTTTTTTTTTTTTTTTTTCCAACATTTAACGTAGGCATTGCGCATCAGTGGAAGACAAATAGCCACTACTTCCTTCTTGGTTGGCAGCTGTAGGACTGGGTTCAATAAACCTCACCTTTACCTGGACACTCTGTTAAATGTAGCTAAGTGACCCACAGTGTCCCACCTCCAGTACAGAGCAGTGCACTACTGATCCACAGCTGTCTACACGGTCATCATGTTCCAGGAGTCGGACTGTCTTATAGCAGATCCATGGGACGGTGCTGAGCGCGCTGAGTGGTGCACACCGCTGCAGGACACGTTTCTAACATGTAAGTTAATGGGTGCGCTCGTGTCGTGCTAGTCTGGACGTTACTGTTTTCACACGAGTCGCCGATCCTCACCAGAGACGTTGTATTTTGATCTGATCAGTCAAAAAACTCTAACCTTGTGTCAACCCGGTGGGACGCCGCAACTCCGTTTACTTCCGTAAACGTCACACTGACTGTCGCCAATCGGCCGTGGGTTCGCCCCATTAATACTCAGCCGTGTGCCGCTCTCATCCTGCCGGGCGGCGTTAGCGGTGCTCTATAGACGTCATTATGCAGAGTTTTATAACAATAAATGTCATGCATATATGCACATATGCATATATGATTTAATAATACCTATAATCTATAATATTAATACCCCTTTCTATGTGTATATTTGTTTTATATATGTGTTTATTGTCTGTTTATTGTATGTATGTATATGTATGTATGTACGTACGTACGTACGTATGTATGTATGTATGTATGTATGTATGTATGTATGTATGTATGTATGTCTTAAAAAAAATAATAAATAAATAAATACAAATGTCATGCATTTCCTCATCAGTCTGATCTTTCTTGCCAATTCCACATTACATTCTCAAACTAG
Organism: Trachurus trachurus; assembly: GCF_905171665.1. Lineage (NCBI taxonomy): Eukaryota > Metazoa > Chordata > Actinopteri > Carangiformes > Carangidae > Trachurus > Trachurus trachurus. The sequence continues at coordinate 25,557,783 of NC_139900.1, forward strand.
AAGCTATTGATACATGGAGACAGAAATGGAGTAGGCAGGCTATAGTATTTCAATGATCCCCCTAGTTTACATAATCATGAACCATAATGTCTTTCCTTGAATTTTTATTCAGTAATCTTGTGTTTACATTTTTAAACTTTTGTAGGCTATTATTACCATGTGTGTTTGTATTATTTCTTATCTGGATATATAGCTATAGCGAGCATGTGGCTCCATAGAGTCAGTAAGAAAACCTGGGGACGGTTTGAACAGTCTCTTATCTCTTTGTCACAGTTCCAAAAACTCCATGGGTGTGTCTCTGCCTCACAGAGTCATTGCTCTGTTCTTCAATATTGAAATGGACAGATACCTATTCTATTTTCATATTACTGCTTTTATCTTTGTTTTTCCTAACGACGCCATTACTTCACAACAAAGTCAGTAGGCTAGTAGTGTTGACAGATAAGACAGCGTGTTCATGAGTGTGTGTATATCCTTTAAGGGTCATTTCAGAATTGTGGGTACATTTTGCGTCTCCCAGAAACACCTTTTGTTAGTTTCCCCTAAAAAATGTTTTATTTTCAAACAATAGGCTATTGCTAATTACATATTGAATATTCACCAATAATCATGTTAGGTGTGTATTTTAGGTACAATTTATATGTAAAATATTCCTTAAATGTTCCCCACCAATAATTGACTGTCTTCTGGTCGTGATTCACACGTTCACCTTGAATTAAAGCAGAAGTAAGCGATATATTTGTGTTAATATAAGTCTTAAATAGTTCTATCTTCCGACAGCAATCACTTACATAGAGTGTTTGGACCGAAACACGGGTCTGTCAGTCCCTCTGCTCTGCTCTGAGCCGAGGAGAAAACATTTCTCGTATCCTACAGTTTTTATCCAATGAGGAGAGAGAACAGCATGCAGGGCTGTGTGTGCAGCCAAGGGACGCCGTGAATGTGGTGACGTAGGGACTAGGACTGTTATGGTGCGTTCAAGGCAGCCCGTAACTCGTGTTTTTCCGACGTGTGAAGTCATACCAGTTTGATCTGGTGCGAGTTCACGGGTCGGAAGTTACGAGTGGCCGTTATAGTGACTTTCACAGGTAAAACAGGTCGGAAAAACACGAGTGGGTTGCCTGGAACGCTACAAAATCGTAAGTTGTGACTTGAAGCTGTAATTTACGGTTTCAAAAGCCTGCCTGGAACGCAGCATTAGCCAAAACGACCGGATCGCTTACTTCTGCTTTAACATGAAATAATTCAGTTTAATTAGCAGTTTTTTGTACACATTCTATCAATAGTTAAACAATCAGCTGCACAGCGTATTTATTTTCTGTAATACATGTGATTTGAACATTAAAAAAAATATATTTTTGAACTGTTCCTATGATCTGGTCAACTCTGTTATAAAACCACATACAAAAAAACCCCTACAGCATTCAAATAAAAACCCTGTGACCTGCACCCAGTGATGTCACTTCCCCTTGCAGAAAAGATTTTGAGGGAACTTCTTCTATCATTAATTTGAAAAAATGTATTCATGACATGTGGTAACTGGTTTTAAGATAGCATACTCAGTTATATACTCTGGTGTGGTCTTCTGGAAAACGGTGAGCCTAGTGTCACTAGGTCTCTAGTGTCAGTGTCACAGAGCATGTCCCTGGCAATAGACTGACCCAGAATGAAGGGCAGGGGGATACATTTGTAAAAAGGGTGAGGGTCACATAGGGTTATGGGGAACAAAGGTATTGACGTATAACTTACTCATCAAGAGGCAGGGAAGTCCTATTGTCACACATATAAGTGGATTAACAAGAGACATATGACTTCATTATCAAGAGGAAGACAGAGATGAGGTGCTTTGTTGACGAAGGTATCACTATAATATATTGCATTGAGGAGAAAGATCAATGGGCTAAACCAGTGGGGTTGGGGTCAGAGACAGTCATAGGGTTTGCTCTCTTCACTACACCAAATGAATACGTTCTTCCTTTTGCTTAAGTTAACATCACCATCAACTTTTAAGGTTTTGTGAAATGTAAGATGAATTTTATTTTATTATAAGGGACTATTATGTTGTGTGATTAGAACTGTGTTGAGTTAGAATGTCTGAGGGACCCAAAGTAGAATGTTTTATTAATTAACCAGAAGCTATATCATAACTAACATTCTAATGCCATTCATTTCTAAAGCTATATTTAGAGAAAATGTGAGGTGTCTTGGCAACTTTTCAATTAAATGTGTTAATGTTTTTACTCCTGAAAAAAAGAGTCTTTATCTTACAAAACGTAGTGGATGCAAAGACAAAAGTTCCCTTAGTGAAGACATGGTTTTAAAGTTGCATTTGAGTACTATAAATATTTACCCCAATTTGTCTACAACAGAGTTGACAGATTTTACGCTGATTTAGATTAATCATTTTAAATCAAGTGCAATCTTAGTTTAATGGGGGAAAAAAATCTTATTTTTTGTTGTCTGTCTAAACTGAAATGGGTCATAATGTCTGCCTGTACTAGAATATAACATAAATAACTTGGTTATACTTGCCAAATACTTTACAAATGTAAATTCTCGAAAACTACCCCACGTTTACATCCTTTTAAAAGAACTGCACCTTTACTTTGATTAATTAAAACTTATGAAGTCAAAGAAAGCCCTATTGCTGTAGCCTATGACAGTTTATCCTTTACTTTTGATTAATCCCTATAAGAAAATGTTTAGATTTTATTTTCTATTACTTTACTTTCTATTGTCGTTCTGTTTATCCTATTCTTTTTGAATGTAAGAAATGCTACGTTCAGTTCTGAAAGCAACAACTTTTGTAATTGGATTTGAATATGCTTATTTGTATAATACAAGCATGTATTGTATTTTTGCACTTTGCAATTAAAAAAAGCCTGCCTGTGACCCCGCCCCTCTGACACTATGGACCTGCACCACCTCTTCAACACAACAAGCGCTCCTTGTGTAGCCTACTGCGTAACGGCGCTAAATACAGGCTCCACGCGCACAAGCGGGTGGTTAGACAACGATATGTGAGACTTATGTCACTTGTGCCGGGGACAACAGAGGGACACACCGCGGAGCAGCTGGACCCGACCTGTGACCAGTACTAAAGCAGGTAAGGAGGCGGGGGCGTCCCCAACAAACAGCTCCTACACACGGGAGGTCTCAGTCTCATTAAAACGACTAATACAAACATTTTCATTCGGTTCAAACCTAATATTTACATCTATTATGTAGCCTATGACGTACGGGACGGTGTCGACGCTGCCTCCATCTGTGCTGCTGTGGCAGCTTCACCTACATTCATTGTCTGTGTGCTCAGCAAAACGCTGCTGCGGAGGCACTGAATGTACGTGATTGGTCACAGACACACAATAGAAGCTGTGGACCTGAAGTGCTCACGTTTTTCCATAGAAAGTGGGATGATTTGGTCCCTCCCAATACTATCCTTCCTCTTCCTTGTGGTTTTTGATCTCGACCTGGTCTCACGTGGCATAGAAGGATAAAAGTCAGGTGTTTTTTTTTTCACACAGAAAGCTTTTTTTTTTTTTTTTTTTTATGAATTTCTGCAAACATGTAGGTGCATCTCAGGAAAGCAGAACATGATGGAGGTCAGTCTTCTCCATGACAGTCAGTGATGGGAATAACGGCGTAATAAAAGACCGGCTTTACGGCGCTACTTTTTTCACTGATCAGTAGGATAATCCAAAAAGTTACAGTACCCTTATAACGCCATTACCATTACTGACATCGCCCTTACTTGAGGCTACGTTTTATAGGCTGCACGTTTCGTTTCAGTTTCAACTGACCCCAAACCTGGGGACACTTGCAACACAGATCAGGGATGGTTGCAACATATTAACACACATTGAATTTCACTCATTAAAGCAGAAGTGAGTGATATATTTGTGTTAAAGCAGAAGTAAGTGGTCCGGTCGTTTTCGCTAATGCTGCGTTCCAGGCAGGCTTTTGAAATCGTAAATTACAGCTTCAAGTCACAACTTACGACTTTGTAGCGTTCCAGGCAACCCACTCGTGTTTTTCCGACCTGTTTTACCGGTGAAAGTCACTATAACGGCCACTCGTAACTTCTGACAGGTGAACTCGTACCAGATCGAACTGGTACCACTTCACGGTCGGAAAAATACGAGTTTCCTTGAACGCACCATAACAGTCCTCGTCCCTACGTCGCCACATTCACGGCGTTCCTTGGCTGCACACACAGCCCTGCATGCTGTTCTCTCTCCTCATTGGATAAAAACTGTAGGATACGATAAATGTTTTCTCTTCGGCTCAGAGCAGAGCAGAGTGACTGACAGACCCGTGTTTCAGTCTAAACACTCTATGTAAGTGATTGCTGTCGGAAGATATAACTATTTAAGACTTATATTAACACAAATATATCACTTACTTCTGCTTTAATATAAGTCTTAAATAGTTATACCTTCCGACAGCAATCACTTACATAGAGTGTTTGGTCTGAATCACGGGTCTGTCAGTCCCTCTGCTCTGCTCTGAGTCGAGGAGAAAACATTTATCGTATCCTACAGTTTTTATCCAATGAGGAGAGAGAACGGCATGCAGGGCTGTGTGTGCAGCCAAGGGATGCCGTGAATGTGGCGACGTAGGGACGAGGACTGTTATGGTGCGTTCAAGGAAACTCGTTTTTTTCCGACCTGTGACGTCGTACCAGTTCGATCTGGTACATAGACTGTACAAAAAGACGTACTGGTACGAGTTCACCGGTCGGAAGTTACGAGTGGCCGTTATAGTGACTTTCACCGGTAAAACAGGTCGGAAAAACACGAGTGGGTTGCCTGGAACGCTACAAAGTCGTAAGTTGTGACTTGAAGCTGTAATTTATGATTTCAAAAGCCTGCCTGGAACGCAGCATTAGCGAAAACGACCGGATCACTCACTTCTGCTTTAACTTTTGCTTTTTGTCTCAATAAGCATAGAAGTATTGCTAAAATATGCATTGTTTTACAATAATACTATAGTATTATTTATTTAGCTATTTAGTAGCCTATGTTTATCAAAGAACAGTTGGAGGCCTTGATGGTATTAAAACTCAATAGCTCAGTGTGTGAGACAAGAAGAATGGAACAATTCTGCAATACAAAATATTTTAATTAAACATGTATTCTACTTTTAGATGGTTTATGACATCAAATAAATGTAACCTTTTTGTCCCATAGAACAACAATGTTTTTCTCATTTTCTCAACAAGTTATGTTTGGGAATCATTTTGTTTATCTTGAGCATTAGTCTCTCATGGTGTAATTGGCTGTTCTGTTCATCATGAGGAATAACATAGATAAACTGTGCCTTATTTTGAGCTAAAAATGTTTAATTTTATACATTTTTATACATTTTATACAAATTCTTGAAATTTGAAAACAAAACTGTTCACTCATAGGTCAGGACAGTATGACAAAATACAGTTCATGGAAAAAGCTACTTTCATATCTCTGAAACAACTTTGTCTCAGTACAAGCTGAAACAGATGCTGAACATGTTTTCCCTATTCTTGGTGAATTCTCTATTCTTGAGAAACATTCTGTCCTCACTCTAGAATGTTTCTGATTGGAGAAATAGTTGCAACCGTCCCTCCCTTGTTGAATTTTTCCATTATATTCTCATAGATGTGCCTGTACGAATATAATATAACATTAAGAGGTGGACTAAACAGGATTGGATGATTTAAGTTTCCCCTAAACTAACGTCAGTTTCATTAAAAAACCTCTGGGAAACCTCTAGAAATTTGCCTCTGGCATGAACAAAGGTTTTTATTTTTTTTTATTTTTTATACATTATATTATTACATTATAAACTCTGAGGTAGAGACCTCAATGTAGCTGAGCAAAGGATTAGTTAAAGTATGTCACTTGTGCCGGGGACAACAGAGGGACACACCGCGGAGCAGCTGGACCCGACCTGTGACCAGTACTAAAGCAGGTAAGGAGGCGGGGGCGTCCCCAACAAACAGCTCCTACACACGGGAGGTCTCAGTCTCATTAAAACGACTAATACAAACATTTTCATTCGGTTCAAACCTAATATTTACATCTATTATGTAGCCTATGACGTACGGGACGGTGTCGACGCTGCCTCCATCTGTGCTGCTGTGGCAGCTTCACCTACATTCATTGTCTGTGTGCTCAGCAAAACGCTGCTGCGGAGGCACTGAATGTACGTGATTGGTCACAGACACACAATAGAAGCTGTGGACCTGAAGTGCTCACGTTTTTCCATAGAAAGTGGGATGATTTGGTCCCTCCCAATACTATCCTTCCTCTTCCTTGTGGTTTTTGATCTCGACCTGGTCTCACGTGGCATAGAAGGATAAAAGTCAGGTGTTTTTTTTTTCACACAGAAAGCTTTTTTTTTTTTTTTTTTTTATGAATTTCTGCAAACATGTAGGTGCATCTCAGGAAAGCAGAACATGATGGAGGTCAGTCTTCTCCATGACAGTCAGTGATGGGAATAACGGCGTAATAAAAGACCGGCTTTACGGCGCTACTTTTTTCACTGATCAGTAGGATAATCCAAAAAGTTACAGTACCCTTATAACGCCATTACCATTACTGACATCGCCCTTACTTGAGGCTACGTTTTATAGGCTGCACGTTTCGTTTCAGTTTCAACTGACCCCAAACCTGGGGACACTTGCAACACAGATCAGGGATGGTTGCAACATATTAACACACATTGAATTTCACTCATTAAAGCAGAAGTGAGTGATATATTTGTGTTAAAGCAGAAGTAAGTGGTCCGGTCGTTTTCGCTAATGCTGCGTTCCAGGCAGGCTTTTGAAATCGTAAATTACAGCTTCAAGTCACAACTTACGACTTTGTAGCGTTCCAGGCAACCCACTCGTGTTTTTCCGACCTGTTTTACCGGTGAAAGTCACTATAACGGCCACTCGTAACTTCTGACAGGTGAACTCGTACCAGATCGAACTGGTACCACTTCACGGTCGGAAAAATACGAGTTTCCTTGAACGCACCATAACAGTCCTCGTCCCTACGTCGCCACATTCACGGCGTTCCTTGGCTGCACACACAGCCCTGCATGCTGTTCTCTCTCCTCATTGGATAAAAACTGTAGGATACGATAAATGTTTTCTCTTCGGCTCAGAGCAGAGCAGAGTGACTGACAGACCCGTGTTTCAGTCTAAACACTCTATGTAAGTGATTGCTGTCGGAAGATATAACTATTTAAGACTTATATTAACACAAATATATCACTTACTTCTGCTTTAATATAAGTCTTAAATAGTTATACCTTCCGACAGCAATCACTTACATAGAGTGTTTGGTCTGAATCACGGGTCTGTCAGTCCCTCTGCTCTGCTCTGAGTCGAGGAGAAAACATTTATCGTATCCTACAGTTTTTATCCAATGAGGAGAGAGAACGGCATGCAGGGCTGTGTGTGCAGCCAAGGGATGCCGTGAATGTGGCGACGTAGGGACGAGGACTGTTATGGTGCGTTCAAGGAAACTCGTTTTTTTCCGACCTGTGACGTCGTACCAGTTCGATCTGGTACATAGACTGTACAAAAAGACGTACTGGTACGAGTTCACCGGTCGGAAGTTACGAGTGGCCGTTATAGTGACTTTCACCGGTAAAACAGGTCGGAAAAACACGAGTGGGTTGCCTGGAACGCTACAAAGTCGTAAGTTGTGACTTGAAGCTGTAATTTATGATTTCAAAAGCCTGCCTGGAACGCAGCATTAGCGAAAACGACCGGATCACTCACTTCTGCTTTAACTTTTGCTTTTTGTCTCAATAAGCATAGAAGTATTGCTAAAATATGCATTGTTTTACAATAATACTATAGTATTATTTATTTAGCTATTTAGTAGCCTATGTTTATCAAAGAACAGTTGGAGGCCTTGATGGTATTAAAACTCAATAGCTCAGTGTGTGAGACAAGAAGAATGGAACAATTCTGCAATACAAAATATTTTAATTAAACATGTATTCTACTTTTAGATGGTTTATGACATCAAATAAATGTAACCTTTTTGTCCCATAGAACAACAATGTTTTTCTCATTTTCTCAACAAGTTATGTTTGGGAATCATTTTGTTTATCTTGAGCATTAGTCTCTCATGGTGTAATTGGCTGTTCTGTTCATCATGAGGAATAACATAGATAAACTGTGCCTTATTTTGAGCTAAAAATGTTTAATTTTATACATTTTTATACATTTTATACAAATTCTTGAAATTTGAAAACAAAACTGTTCACTCATAGGTCAGGACAGTATGACAAAATACAGTTCATGGAAAAAGCTACTTTCATATCTCTGAAACAACTTTGTCTCAGTACAAGCTGAAACAGATGCTGAACATGTTTTCCCTATTCTTGGTGAATTCTCTATTCTTGAGAAACATTCTGTCCTCACTCTAGAATGTTTCTGATTGGAGAAATAGTTGCAACCGTCCCTCCCTTGTTGAATTTTTCCATTATATTCTCATAGATGTGCCTGTACGAATATAATATAACATTAAGAGGTGGACTAAACAGGATTGGATGATTTAAGTTTCCCCTAAACTAACGTCAGTTTCATTAAAAAACCTCTGGGAAACCTCTAGAAATTTGCCTCTGGCATGAACAAAGGTTTTTATTTTTTTTTATTTTTTATACATTATATTATTACATTATAAACTCTGAGGTAGAGACCTCAATGTAGCTGAGCAAAGGATTAGTTAAAGCTCCTAGATACAAGAAACAGCCATGTTGAGCTGATGTTAAAGTGTGAGGGAAGTAAAAATAGAAACGGTGCCATGACATAAAACAACAGAGAGGTAAGAATAGATAACAACAATTATTGAAATGTTAGAATAAAGGTGTCCAGATCAACTCAAACAGGAACAACTGGAAGTAAAGTGCCATGTGACTAAATATCCTAAGGATAAAAGTGAAGAAAGTTTTAGAATATTTATTCAGCGAGTTGTTCCATGCGGTAGGCTGTTCACAGTAAGAAAACCTGGATCTGCCATTTTCACTATAACAGCTGGCTCCTGCAGTGTGATGCAACCAGCTGACGTGTGATTAGAACTCATATTAAAAGAAAACACTGAAGAAATTAAAAGATCAATTTGATCAATTTTACTTGATTGGGTGGGGGACACCCAATCAAAGAATTCAAGTTTTAAAGTTCTACTCACAAATAAATCTGTTGACATGTCATGTTTTTTAATGGTTTTTATTTTTGCATGAATATCTGCTGATGACAAAACAAACTGTTTATATTTATGTTTGGATATAATATAGGCTAGTTTGTTTAAATTACCTGCAGTTACCAGTTCCAGTAATATTTTCAAAATTCCCCAGTTTAATTTCCCATGATTGAAATGAACTTTTCTGGAATTTTACCAGAAAATAGTCCACACCTTTTCACAACCTTAGACACGGTCCGATAATCAAATAAAGTGGCCTCAATATGGATTTTTCTGCAACACAAGGGAGAATAATTATATTCTATACAAGAGACCAGTGTTCTTTCTCAGAGAATTTAGAAACATGGATACATGGTGGTTAAATGGTCGCTTTCTCTCAATCCAAAAAACTATAGCCTAATTAGTCACTGGTCCAATAATTGTACCTCCTTTGGTAACAATTCTGTTACATTTCCATATGGATTAATCGTCATTCCATACAGTTCCTAAATGCATGTCTTGCATAATATACTGTACAACCGGCTAAATGTGAACATGGCCTCTTGTACTGTGGTTTTAACTGATGAAAGGGTTCACTTCTCCAGTTCATCTGTTCCTCTGTGTCTGTGTGTCTCAGTCAGAATGTTTGGAGCAGTGGTGGTCGGCATCGGCACAGCCGGCTGGGTCAGAATCAGAGACATGTTGGCTCCACTGCCTGGAAGTCCTGCAGAGAACCTCAGCGTCAAAGGCTTCATATCCAGGTAATCCACCTGCTCAGGTGGACACAAGCTACTGACTCTGTGGTCAAAAGGCTATGACAAACTATGACCAGGACACAGTATGTACAGTATATTACTGTTAAATGTGATGATGGAGGCTTTAAGAATTAAAGATTATATTAAATCACACATCACAAAACATTGTATATGTATAACGATAATTAAAAAATGTATGGTGTGTTTACTATTTAATGAGGAAAATCTCTGAAACAGCAAACTACTAAACATTTTATATCTAATATCTTTTTTTATATATTTTATAACTATCTATTCTCTCAACCCTATAGCTCATTTTCTGTTAAAGGGATAGTTCACCCAACATTCAAATTTCACTCATTATCTGCTCATGTCGACTAAGGGCTGGGAGAATTTTCAGAGTTCTCCGTGCCTTCTCTGAGTTACGAGGGGGTCCGCGCAGCAGTATTTGTCCATATAATAGTTGTGAACGGAGCTCACTTTTCTTCGTCCAAAAAGACACACCAAAAAACATCCAAATACCTCCATACTGCTCGTCTGCAATGTCCCTCTTGTACTGAAGCCCCGACATGTGAAATTGTTCAGAAAAAAATTAAATAAGTCTATATTTTATGCTCGTTTGTAGCGGAAGCTCCCAGTGTCTCAGTTCACTGCTCTTCCTGTGACCGGCGGAACAATTACTCATGTCGGGGCTTCAATACAAGAGAGACATTACATACGAGCACTATGGAGGTATTTGGATGTTTTTTTGTGTGTCTTTTTGTTATGAAGAAAAGTGGTATCCATTTGCAACCGTTATATGGACAAATACTGCTGCGCGGACCCCCCCCCCCGTAACTCAGAGAAGGCACGGAGGACTGAAAATTCTCCCAGCCCTTAGTCGACATGAGGGTGAGTAGATAATGAGTGAAATTTGAATTTTAGGTGAACTATCCCTTTAACACAGCTATTATTGTGTCTTGTCTACATGTTTTTTTTTTCTGTGACTTTTGTTAATAGATGTAATATGTTGTGTTTTTAGTGCTCTTGATTCCCTGCACATGTAAGCCAAAGACAAATTCTGCCTTTTAAAAATGTTAGAAATCAAAGTATTTTCTTTTCTAATAAAAAAAAACACACATTCTGACATATCCTGCTAATGTACCCCCCCCCCCCCCCCCCTCCACCCTGTGTCTCTGTCCACAGGAGGAGCCTGGAGCCTCAGCAGGGGGTGAGTCCGATCTCAGTGGAGGAGGCTGTGAGCAGAGAGGACATCCAGGTGGCCTTCATCTGCACTGAGAACGTCTCACATGAGGACAGTGTCAGGTACGCTGTGTGTACAGTGAATACTAACAGATGTGCTACCTACATAGCTCAGGGGGAGGAGCAAATCAATCACTTTTCATGGCCAAAAATATTGGTACCAATATAAGATAGATAGTTCCCCAATTTCTCCCTGAAAATTGTTGTAAACTGAAACTTATATTAAAGAGAAACTAAGCAGGATTAGAAAAACAGAAAAGTAAGCAGACTTACATAGTTCCCCTTTACATTCCCAACAATTTCCTAACAATTTTATGTTTACATTTCCATGGTTTCGGTAGTCGCGTATATGCATGGATTTATTTTTTTTCCCATGAAAATCTTCTATTTTACATTTGTGTTGTTTGGGTAGGTTTCGACCCTGTTATAACAATAAAAACAATAATGAGAGTTCAAACTGAAATCATGAGTGCAAAACCAACCTTTTCATGGATGAGGAAGCCTAACAACGTAACCAAGAGATGAGAAACAAATGGGATGATACGTTTTCACTGTGTTTTACAGCTGATTTAAGACTCAGGTCAAAACTGACACCATATGGTAGCAGAAAGCTGACAAGAGGAAGGTTCAATTGAAGCCAAGGGGTATACTAACAAAAAATGCCCAGGGGCCCACACCAAAACTATTAAAACCAATATTTCCATGGATAAGGAAGCCTAACAATGTAACCAAGAGATGAAAAACAAATTGGATGAAAAAAGTATTTTACAGCTGATTTAAGATACGGGTCAAAACCGACCCTAACACAAGAGATGGTAGCAGAAAGCTAACACAAGACGAAGGTCTGATTGGTGTGTATGCTGACTGTGTAAATGCGCCTGTTGGCTTGTTACTTATGTTTATCACTGTATCACCTGTTTGACCCAGAGAACTCCTCCTGTCTCATCAGAACTTTTCTGCAGGCAGGGAAACACGTGTGTGTGGAGTATCCGATGACCCTGAAGCACCAGGCTGCTGTGGAACTGTGGGACCTGGCCAAGGAGAAAGGTGATAGTAGAGACTAACAGTGTGTCCACACTGACAGGTGTGTGTCCACCTGCAGGCTGCATGTCCAGCATGTGTGTAATCAGTACCTGGCTGTGTATACCTGCAGTTCTGCAGCTCATCATCCCAAGCATACGTCATCATCATCCTCAGTGTAGTGATGGTGTGTGTATGTGTGTGTGTGTGTGTCAGGTGTGGTTCTCCATGAGGAACACATAGAGCTGCTGACAGAGGACTACAAACAGCTGAAGAAAGAGGTGGAGGGCAAAACGCTGCAGGAGGGCACGTTCCACTTCACAGGTCAGAGACAAGGAGTGTGTGTCGGCCCACAAGTGTGTGTGTGTGTGTGTGTGAGAGAGGTCTCATTAACTCTTTCGCGACCACACTAATTCCTCAGCACATCCGCTCAGGACCACATGTTTTTGGCTATTTGTTTACCTTTTATCTCACGTCGAACCGAACTCTGTACGTCACCTAGAAACAAACGGTCTTCACGTGATTGAAGAGTGACTTTACAACGTGCTCCACGAAAAAACGGCGAGTTTTTCCGCCGTTTCGTTCGTGAGGACGAAGTAGAAGAAGAGAGCTGGGTTTCTCCAAAAACGGAGCTCCCGCTCTAGTTTCAGAGAAAAACGCACTTTTGTGTCAAGTGGCAATCTGCTCATTTTACCGGTACTCTGCAGTGTGGCATGTCTCCCAAATCATTTCTACGGCTAAATAAATATATTTGTAGGCATATCTGGGGGGTGTGGCAGCCTGGAGAGCAGCGGTGCAGCGGTGTGGGTCTCTGGCTGCAGCGCAGCAGCTCCGGGACACTGCTGTGTGACTGGCCGGCGATGAGTGCTCTGTGGCGGGGGCGGCCGGTCACAGCCCCCGCTGCAGAGCGCCCGCTCTGCTGCACAGCGCCGTGAAAACAGCCGTGATAACGGGCTTTCAGATCCGAGTCTCCAAACCATAAACGTTTGTAACAGCACCGGTAAAAGTCGCCACATTTGTCGTCGGTAGCTTTTGTCAAAAGAGGGTTTGGAAAGTCGCCAGATTCAGCGAGAAAGTCGCAACACTGTAGCCGACAGCCGCACAGCGCTGCACGCTGTCCCCAGAGCAGCATTCAAGGAGAACGATTACTCAAACAAAACCAAGATCACACAGTTTATAAAAAATATTATGTTTTGATTTTAGTTTAAAACTGTTTTACATATCAGAGGACTACCATATTCACACACAGGGTACCTCAGAGTGTCTATTATCGTAATCTGTAAAAAAACGGTTTTGACGAGTTTGCTCGTCAATGGTCGTGAACGTTCGGCAGGCTGTGACGAGTTAACTCGTCAATGGTCGCGAAAGAGTTAAAGGAGAATTCCGGGCAAATTCAACTCAGGGCTGTATTTTCCTAACATTTTAGGTCTAAAAGAAGGAATCTGAAGATGTTCAGTTTAATTGCTCCTGTTTTGCGGTAGTTGTGTCTGTCCCCGCATCGCCACGGCAGCGATGAATGAGAGCGGATGGAAGTTCCACTGTTTAGGCTGTTTACATCCCTCAAAGCTGCAGTTTTTTTTCCACAGACAGCGTCAGGTGGCTACTCAAACATGCACCGAGAAGTTTGTTTACTTCAAGCAAGTCAAGAGTTGATTTTCCTGTGTTTATGACACAAACGGGGGCTTCCGACTGCACGTGAACACACTGAGCACATCAACTTTGGTCTTGCGCGAGACTCCGCGAGACTTTGAATTAGATTTTAAAAATTAGTTAAATAAACTTCTCGGTGCATGTTTGAGTAGCCATCTGACGCTGTCTGTGGAAAAAATTGCGGCTTTGAGGGATGTTAACAGCCTAAACAGCGAAACTTCAATCCGCTCCCATTCATCGCTGCCGTGGCGATGCGGGGACAGACACAACTACCGCAAAACAGGAGCAATTAAACTGAAAATCTTCAAATTCCGGCTTTTAGACCTAAAATGTTAGGAAAACACAGCCCCGAGTTGAATTTGCCCGGAGTTGTCCTTTAATGTCCACTCACACTAACGCCAGCCTGATGTGGACAGGTGGAGCTCTGAAGCCCGGCTTCGGTTTCCCAGCGTTCAGCGGCATCGCTCGCCTCACGTGGTTGGTGGAGCTGTTCGGCGAGCTGTCGGTAACCACAGCGACCATGGAGGACGGCCCCGATAACCACAGCAAGATGACAGCGGACCTGCTCACCACTGACAACAAGTGAGAGACGATAAACAGACGTGTCACGTATCATGTATCTGAGTGTTCAGTCACCTGCTGTCTGCACCTGTCTGCCTGTCCACATGTGTAAATCCCCTGCAGACTGGGATGTAATTACTACTGTTAACCCTCAGATGACCCTTCAGTTTCTACCACCTGAACAGAAATGTTTACCTACAGTGAGAGACATTGAAGATCAGTTACTCCCAAAATATTTGTGATACATAGGGCTGGGTCTTGACTAAACATGAAAATCACTTTTTAACCCCTTCCTGGCCAGTTGTTTTGCTGCAAAAACACATGATTTCTCATTATTTCTCATTATTTATTCCTGTCTGTATTCTAAAGGTTTTTACAGAGTGGATTGTTGATATATCATTCATACAACATTTTATTCCCAAAAAACAAAAACAAAAAAAGCGAAATTGAAAACTTTTGACTCTAATATGTCAACAAAATAAAACAAGAATTTTGAAAGGGGCTTTATCCATTGTTCAGATTTCAGTTCTGGAAATGTATGTAGACATTGCATATGCATAATGCATATTTCAGAATCAGAATCAGCTTTATTGTCACTATACATAAGTACAGCGTACAGCGAAATTACAGCAATCAACCCGTTCGTACATATACAGCATACAATACATACAATAAGACATAACAGGATGACTGAGTGGTAAGAGGGGGGAGGAAAGGGAAGAAACAAGAGGAGGGGGAAAAAGCAGCTCCCAGACTATGCTCTGTGGGGGGAGTACAGTTTGAGAACAGGAAAAAGAACCCAGCAACATAAGCACATATGAGCACAATTGACAACATGGGTTCACAACCACATTCTGGGCCGGATTTACTAAGATCCCAGATAACGGGCGCTATATTGTTTGCGCCCCCTATAATATTGCGAGTTTGGTTAGTGCACGCAAAACAGGTGATCTACTAAGAGTAACCCGCTAAATGAAAACACGTGCAAACCGCAATATGTAAATGAGGGTTTTGCGCGTGGTAATCGTTTCCGCCATGGAGAGAGTGGACAGAGAGCTGGACGGACGAAGGGACAGAATGACATTTGATCCGATGCATACAATGACAGCATGTGTGTTCATCTCTCTCGCGTTCTGTTTAGATAAATAAACACAAATCGCTACAGGGCCCAACTCGTCATATAGTGACGAACAGGCAGCAGCTGCAGCGACAATCACACACCTATAATATGTGTGTGTGTGTGTCGCCCATGATCGAGTGGATTAATAGAGAGCTCAGGTGGGACACACGGATCTAAACCCTCTGACCACTGACCAGAGGGATCAAAGACGGGTGAAGGCAGCGGTGACGTGTCTCAGTCCGGGACCGGGACTGAGAGACGGAGCTGAGCAGCCAGGTACTGGAGAGGAGAGGAGCGCACTGCAGGACAGACGTGCCCCGTGCGTAACGGCGCGTAAAAGACTTTTAACACGGCTGAAAAACTATTACAGAATTACCCAGACATGAGGAAATGCAGAGATGTAAGATCATGGGGCTCTGACAGGTATCAAATCAATAAACGCATACGTTTTGGCAAAGTTGTATCAGTTAGTAGGCTACATGGTTTTCAGACGAGGTGAATAAAGACGCAAAAACAGCCACCGCAATCTCTTCCTGGTTTGGTAAATCACATTGCATGCGCTAAATAAATCAATTTGCATCTACTCCCAGTATTTTGCACGTTCTGGCTGAAACGCCCATATTTACATATTCATCAAGGCAAACACGCTAAATGGATCGCACGTGCTATTTTGCCCGTGTGAGAGACGCAATCCTGGGTGCGTCCGGGTAGTAGATCAGGTTCCACATGTGTTTGCGCGTGCAATCACGTTTGCACACGTTTTAATACACGCAAACCTTTAGTAAATCCGGCCCTCTGAGCGCTCACAGCTCTACTCACTCCATCAATTATGTCGGGCAGTGTGGGGGTTTGGACTGCTGTCACCATCTTCCAAATTTTCCGATACACCAGGGCAATGCCTAATCGTCTGTTGTCTGTCTGACGTCTGCCCGATTTCACGTGAATGCAACATCAAGAATACGTTCCGATATGCAACCGCACGGCTAGATGGGGGGAATTCCTACATATTATACCTTTAAGTAGCTTCTAGGGAGACCTGGCGCTCCACACAATTGTGTCTTGTAAGATTCACATGTTGACACTGTGTAGTGTGTGTGTGGAATGCGCAATAAAAAATATTATCATCATCAGCATCCTGCACGTTTCCAACCTAACTTCTCTCCCGTGTCCTTCAGACCTCTGAGGTGGATTGAGGAGCGGGGACCAGGCCTTCCCAGAGCCAAGAACATCAACTTCCGGTTCGACTCGTGCACCATGACGCAGATCCCTCCCGCTCCCAGAGGCACCGTGGGCCTCTTCATGCAGGACCTGGTCCACTTCTCTGCCAAGCTGGCGGGCCACGTTGGCCCTGAGGAGCTCCAGAAAGAGAGGGGGAGGGTCCTGCACTGCCTGGGCCTGGCAGAGAAGATACAGCAGCTGTGTCAGAATTAAACAGGGATCCTCCAGTTTATGAAGATGAGAGCTCTTCATATCATTTCAACATCATCCATCACCGTGCTCTTAAAGTTTTGTCGTGAGTTGTGAAAATTCACCCTAGGTGATCAGTGCTTGAAGACAGAACATCATGACAACTGGAAAAAAGGGAGTGAGCTGCACTTCCTGCTCTGTCGCTTCTATCAGACACACAGCCTTATGTTTACTGACTGCTCAATAAGCTTTGTTTGTTTTATGAATAAATATAATATCTTGGTAACATCAGCTGACTGATTGGTGTAGTTTGTACACAGGCAGCAGGTGACACTTTGACTTCATATTGTTGCAATGACTCATTATTATTACTCTGTCACAGCAGCATCATGGCTGGCCTCATGTCTGCCTGCTGGTGTTTGGATGTAGCAGTAGAAGTAAAATTAAAAGTAAATCGAGTTAAGTATATGAAACTAAGTTTTGGGAAGTAGCCTAATTATTGATCATAAACTGTGTTGGAAGCCTCATACATAACATATCAAAGGAAACATATCAAATGTATTGCTATTCTTATAAAACAAGGGACTTATTAAATAAGAAATGTAATTAGAATACTAAACAAAGTGGGCTACTGTGAACCTACTAACCCACTATTTATAAGATCTTAAATAAAGAATATAGAATAACAGCCCTCCGGTTTGTATGCTTCAGTTATTTAAATTAAGAAAATGAAATTTATTTTTGAAATGTGTAAAGTGAGAACTAATGTAAAATACAAATGTGTTTCAGTTTTGGGAGTTAAAATATGGAGTAAGCTCAGTGATGAATTGAAAATACAGTAGTATTGCATAGAGCTTTCTGCCAATAGAGTATATTCATTCACACAGTCTGTTGAAAAAACAACAACTATTTCACTTTCTTACTTCCATTTATTGTTTTTCAAATACCGGTACATAAAAATCCCTGGACCCAGTCTTCCAGCCACAGAGATGTGTGTGTCTCTATCCTACAGCAGTAAATAAGTCTGACTACAACACGGCCTCCGACACAAGCATGGAAAATACTCGTAGCCTAAGGCTCGGATAAGTCAACCTGACCTTGACCGGAGGTAGAAAACATGTCACAGAGAAAGAGAATGATGATATAAGTGATAATTGATGGTGAAATAGCCACAATTCTACAGTATGACCTCATCACTTGACCTGAGTGTTTATGAAGGAGTGTGATGAGGGTTATACTTCACAGTAAACACACCCGTATGGGTTTGGATTGAGCACCATCAACTCTCACACCTGGGCTGGACACACAGGAGTCCACAGTGTGAGCACCAAGCCAAAACTTTCATAAAAACATTTAAATCTGATTAATCTGGTTTGAAATATAATTCACAATAAATGTCATCCGTGTTCTCAGATGTGTTAAACTATGAACCATATCCTCAGACGTGAAGCACAGAAATTGAACTTAAAGGGATAGTTCAACATTTTTGGCAAATTCACCTATTGCCATAATCCCTATCGTCATAGCAGTTAAGTAGGTTCATCACATATAATTGTCGGTGCAAGTTGTTTTGAGATCTGCGGGGCAGAGACGTGAGCTCAGTAGCGTAGCCAGAAAAAAGAGATTGGGTGTGCACAAGCAAACACTGGGTGTGCCAAATTTATTTTCAACAGTGTTAACACCTCCACAAACATTCATAGAATGTATCTCTCTCGAATGCAACATTAGTAACACAAAACATATCCACACGTTGTGTGCGTTCTATCAGTAATAATCAACAGTAGTTCACAGCAGGTCTAAACATTCACACATGTGTACGGTCATGTGACATGCTCTCAAATAAATCAATAAAGCAATTGATACTGAAAAAGCACAATGTGTTCTAAAAAAAGAGAAAAAGCACAATGTGTTCTCAAAAAAAAAACACTGCAAAAACATAACACACAGAGACATTGCGTGCCCAATGAGATGAACATTGAAATATAACACACTCACGCGCTTACTCATGCACTCTCATAGAGCCATAACATTACACATGATCAACAAAGCTTTTTGAACACAACTCTTAGGCTTAGCGATACCTGTGCGCGCACTGCGCAGCTCTCTATTTAAAGGGCAAGACGACGTGGCTTGGCCTTGAACGCATCTATTATATCATCAGAGTTCAGTTTCTCTGCAAGCTCTTTTTCGAACATGAGCAGTGAGATGCTGTTCAGTCTGTCAGTGAGCATTGTTGCTCTGCTGGTGGATTTTATCCGGTTCACAGCTGAAAACAAGCGCTCCACAGTGCAGCTTGTAACAGGCAGGGTTATCAAAATACGCAGTAAACAGTCCATGTTGGGAAAAACATCTTTGTCACATGAATCCAACACTTCACCCCGTCCACTTTACGTTTTATCAGTTGCCCGAACACAGTCACTTCAGTGGCCTCCAAACGAAGTCCATAAAGCCTTCATTATTCCATAAGAGTCACTCTGAAAACGGTTGTTCAGTTCGACCAGCTGTCTGTCAAGGATCATAATCCACAAGGACTGCAAATCAGAATCCCTCCTGATGGGTGCGCCCCTGCCCACTGTAGAGGCCACATGCGAGTCAGCAAACTTGGCAGGCAGCTTTCTGTTCCGTGCGCCTGCTACATCCCAGTTCTGAACATCGTTTCTCTTCATGATGTCATCAGTCAGCCTGATTATTCGCTCAAATTCCCCGTCTGTGTTACTCCTGAAAGTAGCAAAAGTTTCTTTGAGGCCGTCAATCATGTGGACGCAGTCAGTCACTGACACAGATGGGGACTGTAGGCTTTTTGTCGCAAAATCACTTGCACTGAACAGCTTAGAAAACGCAACAAGAAGAAATATGAATCTTTTCGTCTGTAGTTGTTGCAGGAGAGACTGTGCGTCTATTTTAGTCTGGCCTGACCCCTCCGCAAACTCACTCAGTGTTTCTAATATGACATCATACTGTACAACGTTAAAACTCGACTCACAGACTCTGATTTTGAACTCCACCTAATATCTGTGGAGCGCACAAGCTCCAGACGGGCTGCGTCGGGATAAAGTTCTTCTTGGATTTGTAGAAATCGTGCATGTCTGTCGGCTCCGGTCATGAAATGATGAAGTGAATTCACAACATCAAAAAAAGTGGCCACAGTAGGAGACACTTTTGAAGCTGTCGAAAGCACCAGGTTCAGGCGGTGGGAGTGGCAGTGTACATACATACACTGCATGAGGAAAAGTTTTTTTTGAGCTGCACCTGGCTGCACCCCGGATTTATCACCGGACATAACTGCCGCTCCGTCAAAACTGAAACCCACACACAATTCAGGATCCAGCTGCAGTGGTTCCAGTACTTCCAAAAATCTTTTTGGTGATGCCAGATGATGTCATGTCATCTGTTGCGACAAATCCGACAGCTCTCTCTCTCCGGTTACCGTTATACACATACCTTAAGCGGACAGCAACGAGCTCTTTCTTTGGAGAGGTCCTTATATTCGTCAGCTAAAATGGCATAGTACGTGTCTGTCTCTGCATGCAGCTCCGCTTTGATTTTTCGGAGGAGTAAGTGATGCTGCAGTTTCAAGGAGATCGTTCTGAATCTCAGGGCTCATCATTTTTGCGTTATTTGGAAGCTCATCAAAGCGCTTTTTTATGTCAGGGTCATAATCACAAATCAGTTTGAACAACTCTAGAAAATGTCCTCTGTTCAGGCTTTCTGCGTCCTCCTTGTGACCACGCAGTGCCATGCCTTGTTTTGCGCAAAACAGCAAAATATCAATGACAACTTTCACGTGTGCCCGGTTTCTTTCAATAGAGTCTATTAAACGCTTCTTGTTTGTCTTTTGTCACCTGATGTATAATGTCACAGTTTCCAGCTCGTTGTATCTCAATGTAACCTTTGTGTCGGGCCACAGCAGAAGCATGAGCTTTAGGCTACTTAATTCATGCTTTACACAAAACTGACCCAGATGACCCCAGTCTCTCATTCCCGTTTTTCTGAATCTGTCCTCCTTTACTTCTGTGCTGAAGTGGCAACAGGACTGGCAAAAAACTGCATCCAATTTAATGCTGTACTCCAACCAACTGTATCGGGCATACCTTTTAGCAGAAAAAGTCCTCCTCTTTCCACTGACAGCTTCCGTGGCTGGGAAAGCTTGCAGTTTAGGCTGGCATGCAGGCTCGTCCACTGTGGAAAGATCGGTGATCCCTTAGGTAGCTGTATTGGGGTCGTCTGGCACTGTAACGTTAGCTGCATCCAGGTCCGGCCCCTGGCATAAACACTCTATGCGGTTGTTTAGGGCCACAGCCGTTAGGTGGGGGGCCACATGATCAGAAAGCTACCGGGGTTCATTCAAGTCATTTAAACAACCTGAGGTCTGCACGTGCACGCTATGAGCTTTAGTATATGTAATTTGAAGTCAATATTCAGCTTCTTTTATCTCACATTTGAGACATTTGGTGAAAATAGAATGGCAGAATGACAACATTTGTGCTCAAAAAACAATCTTACAAAATTTCATTTTAGACTTGTTTTCTACACTTATATATTACTGTATTCATATCCTATTTCAAGCACCAAAACAGTTCGTTCTCATGACTGAAGGAATGTTTTCACAAGGGATTTGAAATTTTTCAAAAAGCAGACCTCAAATTTCCAGCATTTGGCCTAAATTATTTCTTATAGTGTTCTAGGGCAAATTGGCCTCAGTGTGCTTACAGCGGAGGTTCTAATATTTAGACATAAAACACTTGAGTATTGTTACATCTGCAAAGTATCTTAAAAAGATCAATTTAAGAAAATATGTAAAAGTCGAGAAAATGGCCTCAAACCTCAGAGGGCATAAACACGTCTGTATTCAGTTTTAACCAGTGATTTGGTGTTTGCGCTTAGAGTGGGCCACAAACAAAAATCTTGTTTAGGGCCACCAAAATCCTAGGGCCGGCCCTGGCTGCATCATTCCCCATGGTGTGTGTGGCCTCACTAGCCTGTGTCGGAGGCGTCCTGGGCCTGCTTGTAGATGGAGAGGGAGAAACATCCTCCTCAGTTGTCGAACTTGTGTCCTGCTGGACGTCAAGTCGCGGTTTTTTGAAATAATTTATCAGGGAACTCTGTTTCATCGCTGTAGCAGCAGTTAGCGCTCCCGCGGTGCTTGCTGGGCGAGGGGTCACAGTCAGGTCAGTACGTTGCCAGGTGCAGGTGTCGCAACACATCGTCTGACGGCAATTTTTTTTGGGTGTGCCCGCTGCCTCTGTGGGTGGCACCGGCACACCCGTGGCTACGCCAGTGCGTGAGCTGTTCAGTGAAGTGAACGGTATTTTCTGCCTTTCCCTCATCAAACTCATCAAGTACACAATCCAACAACTACAAAACACTGTTGTGGAGAAGTTGTGACCTGCACATTCACCACGCTATGAAATAATCGATGTATAATTATGTAATATAATTACGACACACACAAAACTACTTGCGCTTTTTGAAATCACTCCGCCCAGCAGCCATGTCCAGAATGTAGTTCCGGCTATGCATTTGCCTCGAAAACAACTCTGTCTCGTGATTATTTCATAGCGTGTGTGCAGGTCACAACTTGTCCACCAGAGTGTTTTGGAGTTGTTGGATTGTGTATTTGATGTGTTTGATGAGGGACAGGAGACCTGTACCGTTCGCCTCCATTGTGTTTGCTGAGCAGTCTCTGCCCCGCTGATCTCAGAACAAAATGCACCGATAATTAAAGGTAATGAACCTACTGCTATGACTATAGGGATTATGGCAATAGGTGAATTTGCCAAAATGTTGAACTATCCCTTTAAGAACAAAACTTCTATGTAGAATAACTCTTCCAGTGTTCCTCAGTCTGTTGTAGTGAACGCAGGTCTGTCTTCTCTGTCAGCATGGTTTCTCTCGCGTGTGCACCGTCATGTGCTGAGTCAGGTTTCCTTTCTGTGAGAACCTCTCGCCACACACGGGACAGTAACAGGGTTTCTCCCGCGTGTGGACAAACATGTGCTGAGTCAGATTCCCCTTCTGAGCGAATCTCTTGCCGCACAGAGAGCAGCCGTAGGGCTTCTCTCCGGTGTGACACCTCAGGTGCGTCTGCAGGTGATACTTCTGTCCGAACCTTCTCCCGCATTTAGCGCAGCTGAAGGATTTGACGTTGCTTTTGTGTCCCGGATCGCCGACAAGAACTTTTATTTCCGCGGCCTGAGGTTTGCCGGTCCTCTTCCAGCGGTCACAGCTGTCTCCGGTCTCTACTTCAGAGGAGTGCCAGGTCTTCTCATCAGATCCAGATAGAGATCTACATGATCCAGACACTAGGATCCTGATCGGTCCTGGTCCCCTACAGTCGTCTCCATCGGCTGAGCTGCAGGCTGCGGTCTCCGCTCCGTCTCGAAGCTGTGGCGACTGAAGTGGTGGCTCCTCCTGAACCCTGACCTCCTGGCTGGCCCAGCGGTCCTGCTCTTCCTCTTTAACGTGCGGGTGCAGACTGGGAGCGACCTCCTCCTGCTCACACAGGACCTCCTGTTTAATCACCAGCTGCTGGACCTCTGCAGAAAACACTGAAACACACACACACCACGAGTCAAACCTTTATTAATATTACATCACCAGCAGTTCTGATAGCAGGCCAGTCCAGTGGGGGCCGGTCAATAGAGGGCTCCCCCCACCACTCCCCACTATCTTATCTTTAAAAAAATAAAATAAAGTGAGTGAAAGAAAGTAAATTAAATGTATCAGGTGCAATAAAAATGTAGATTAAACATGCTGTATGATGTAAAGTTACCGATTAGTTACGTGTTTCCACCTTGCGGTGCAGAAATCTTTGCCATAGACTCTGGTTACAGGATGTATAGAAGCTCCTCTCAGAGCTGAATGCAGCCCTTTGATGGTGCGTTTTTCAGGTCTACTCGGGGGTCGGAATTTCTAACATCTATCGTCTACAAGTAGGCTAGCTATATAAACTTTGTATTTCTTTTTAATTTTATTATTTGTCAATTCTTCCCACTTCTGTGTTGGTTTTTCAACTGGAAAGCGCTCAGCGTTGTTCCAAGCTCCGAGTTCTGACTTCTAATGTAGGCCTAAATAAAACGCACCATTAGGCTACCTCCCCTAATATATTATAGCCTACTCTTATTAATATATCACAGTATGTTCAATGTTATTGCTCATGCCTGCGTTATTATCTCTTCTGACATTCTCAGTAAAGTCAAGCTGCGGCCAACAAGTTTATATTGACTTTAGTTATTTAACCCAAATGAACCACCACTGCCACCACCCGCCATAGTGGCAGTATGCAGTAGCCTATCAGATGTAGCCTACAGAGGTGAGATAGAAGCTGCGCCTAAATGTGTGGTGTTGGTCTTTTACAATGTTGTTAATGGTAGTAGTGCTGTAATGTGCAAAAACGTAGGGAACACGCTTTAGAATGGGCCCTATAGGCTATATAAAACAATAGTCAACTTTTATTTTGAAGTTTGGTTTGAAGGTGAAAACTACACCAGTCCCCACTCTGTCTGCTGTCACTCAGAACATGTGAACTGAGGGTGAATATATGGCCTAGTGGCCATGAAGGCTCAATACACTGCATGAACATTATGAATGAGCTGCAGCGGTCCATCTGAATATCATGCTTCACTAGTAACAATGTCCTAGGCACGGACACTCAGCTCTGACGTCACAGTGACGTTTATAAGCGGGTTCAAACCTTTTACAGTCTATGGTTCAAACCTGGTTCAAAAATTTTTACAGTCTATGGTTCAAACTAATCCAGGTGGTTCGTGTTTGAGCATCACACTTTTTACTTTAGTCTCAGATTGTCATCCATTGATAAGTAATGTAGAGAGCGAGCTGGAGCTAACAGGCTGATAGAAAACACCGGGAAGCAGAGTGAGACCGACCCGCTCTCCGCCGCTCGTCCTCGGGCTGTGCAGCTGGCTGTGCAGCGGGCTGCAGCAGCCGGTGGTGACGGAGCTCCATCTCCTCCTCATACTCGCTGATCGCTCTCTCCAGGCGGCCGATCACCTCCTCCACCGCCTCGGTCAGCCGCTGGCTGATGAACACCTTCAGGCTCTGGAGCTGCAGCATGGTCCGCAGATGGGCAGATAGCTACAGTCTATTGGTGTGATGCTACTATCAGCTGTGCAGGCTCTTCTTCTTTTGGGTTTCCGGAAAAAATAAACTGGCTTCCCAGATTTGCGGCCTTGGTGCACATTGCTGCCACCTACAGGTCGGAGTCGTTAATTACAGTATAGGCCTAATCTTCAGATTCAGAATTACTGTATGCCCATGATGCCCGGACTAAATCTTTTTGAATCTGGCACCAATCATCAGGGCCGTTGCTAGGAGTTCTGGGCCCCCTTAAAGAATACTAAAGTGGGCCCCTACGCCCTAACTTTTCCAGTTTTTCTTCTTAGGCTACGTATGTATTATCATTTTTTATTTAGTCTACTTTGTTTTGATGCTAATGCAGCATTACTATGAGCAGGGGTTAATTTGAGCCGGATCCTGCCGGAACAAGATCCGGCACCTCTTAATTTTGGCCTCCCTGTGTTCCGGTACTTATTTGGGCAGATCCGGTACCTCTCATAAAAAAAAATGTTTTAAAACTGTTTTAAAAAAATATAATATGTATATATTAATTTACAGAACAAATCCCCATAAATCCATGTTGTTTATTAAGATTTAAAGTCATTTGAAAGAGTCGGAGATGAAGTTGACGCACTGACCGGGCCGTATATAGTTTCGCTTTTACCGCGCGCGCACTGCTGCACTCTTCCTTTCCTCTCTCCCCCCTCTCTGTCTGTTTCTGTGTGTGTGCGTGTACTTGCGTGTGTGTGTGTGTGTGTGTGTGTGTGTGTGTGTGTGTGTGTGTGTGTGTGTGTGTGTGTGTGTGTGTGTGTGTGTGTGTGTGTGTGTGCGCGCGCGTGCGTGCGTGCGTGCGTGCCAATAACGGCGAAAGAGCGTTATGCGGAGATGAATGATTGGAATGATATTGCCGAAAAATGTATTCGTGGCGGACGTAATTTATTTTAAACTGTGGGCAACACTGGCCGGAGCAACAGGCGGGGACCCTGGCATCAGCCCGCTGACAGCAGGGAGATTCAGAAGAAGAGGAGGGCGCAGTGTGGAGAGTAGTGTGGGACGTCCAGCGACAGGTCAGGGATGAGATGCACAACTGTTTGGACAGCAGCTCAGTTCAAGGTGAAGCAGACTTATTACCGCTGGCTTCTTATGGAAAATTCAGGTTTTGCTGCACAACTGAGCTGAGCATAGGTTTTGCCTACTGTATATTACTGTAATAGGCCGCCGTGCCAGTCTTTGAATAATAGGAAGATTTGTGTGATTTTTTATAAGCTCTTTTTTTTTTTTTTTTTTTTTTTTTTTTACAAGTTAAACCTGTTGAGAAAATTCCTGACTGTAAAGCACCGCCTGTGGTGATGTGGGCATTTGCCTGTGCGTAAAATAATTTCAAGTAGGCTAAACGTCATAACATGGATAGCCTATTATTTGAAATTTAGGCTTGTGTCCCACAGCATGGCATGTCGTCCCCCCCCCCCCCCCCCCCCCCCCCGACGTGCGCCGCATACGTTCCGGGACCTCTGCCCGTCTCGTCAACCCCGAGCTGTCATGTGTACTTTGCGTTCCGGCACCTTATGATTTACAAATTAAGCACTGACTATGAGTATTAGTCAGGATCTTATGCAGAATAAATCAGTCATTCAAAGATTAGACTACTGGGGTTTTTTATGGGCCCCACTGGGCGCTGGGCCCCTAGAATTATCATCACCTTTCTCCCCTATACAACGGCCCTGCCAATCATCAATTATAACAAAAGTTATTAGGAGTCCTATCTGCCCCAGAACAGGCTATGAGCATTCATATAGTCTACAAGAGTTGATCTTACTCACTGTTTGTCCTCTGTGTGAATGTGTCACTGTCACGTGGGCTGTGAATGGTTAAAAGTTGAAAACCACTGATAATAGGCTACGTATATAACCTGTACCAAATAGCTACCAGTGCTACAAATGTACCGCCATCTTTTATTAGTCCAATACACTGATAGGACTGCACTGCTTTCAAAAATAGATGTAGGCTATTGTTATTTTAATGTTACGGTATGTCTTTTTGTCTTTTACATGTTACACAGCCTGTCCTGCTCATCATGTCTTAATCCCTATGCATGTTTGTTTGCCCTCAATCTCTCTGTCTCATTCCTCTCTCTCCCTTCATCTGCTCGCAACTCCAAACACAAACCTCAAAAAAGTGTTATTGTGATCAAACTCTGTTTACAGATCATCAAACAGGCCAAACACCTCTGATCATTCATCAGTCACTACAGAAAAAAATGGAAGACACAATGATCAGGAGCTCCAGAAATGTTTATTCTCTGGTTAATAGATATTCATAGATATTCTCATAGATAGATAGATAGATAGATAGATAGATAGATAGATAGATAGATAGATAGATAGATAGATAGATAGATAGATAGATAGATAGATAGATAGATAGATAGATAGAGTTTCTTGACAGATCCCCTTCATCAGAGGTTGATGGGTTTGTTTTTCAGCCACCAGAGGGCGACATGGTCTCTATCAGGAATCCACACACCACTATAGCCTACTGAACTGTTCCTGGTGTCTACAGGTGGGTGGCTCCTTGTGAACTGCAGCCAAGAACTGCTCAACTCTACAGAACTGAATCTAGGGTGTAGAATGTAAAATGTTGGGTTGACTTATTTTCCTTTTATTTGTATTTATGCAAGTGACAAATGAATAGAGTAAAACAATTATACCTCGTCTGATGACAACAGAGCAGCTTCATCCAGGCTACAGCATGCGGTTAAAACAACAGGTTATTTATATCCTACAGAGCTGATTATTATCCTCCCTGATTATTATACTCCCTCCCTGCAGCGCTGCAGAACATCACTGCTGCACCAGTTACTGAGTCAACTCAAGAGACAATGGTTCCATGAGGAGTTAGATTAGGCAACTGCTGCATGTGTTGAGCCCAGAGTTTCTCCCAGAGACCAGGGGCGGGTCTTCCATGGTGGCACAGGGGGGCACCTGCCCCCCCCCCCCCCCCCCCCCCCCCCCCCCCCACATACACACACACTGCAATCTAATTGGTCACCCTGTGTTATGTAAGCACAAACTTCTGACTAAAGTTCAACTCTGTACAGCAAACATCCCAGTGTTCTGTGTAGGAAATAAATAAAATTGTTGTTATTGTTCTCAATTTCACCATTCGAGTGATGCTTGTTCTGGTTATTACGCATATTGGCTGTTACACATTGGCTGTTACACATTGTGATGTTTGTACAGAGCTGAGCTCTAACTACTGGGTAAGACTATCAGATATTGATGTTCACTTTGAGAATTTATTGTGTTGCTTATTCTGCTAAGACTTCTTATTTACAAGATAGAATTGATTATTGATTTGTTATAACTTTAATATTGACAAGTGGAAAATGGAAAGGTCATAGGCATCATCAAAGATTCGGCCAAATTGAGTCTTCCTTCCTTCATCTTCCTTTACTGGCCAGGCCAATAAAGGAAGATGAAGACATATTGTAAACTGTGTAATCTAATCAGTGGTTTAAACTTAGTTATACATTTATTTCATCTGGCTACTTGTGCTCTATGTGAATATTTCCATTGTATCCTTTATACTTTCACTTTACTACACAAGTAGACTACTTTCTATACCGCTACATTCATTTGAGAGCTTTTGTTAAACAGGACAGATTCTTACTGAAACACACGCCCGCACTGTTCTGGCTTCCCTTTTGCTCTGGAGAAGAAGTTGACAACAACTTGATTGTCAGAATATGTTTCCCAATCTGCCTATGGGTGAAGTAGGAGCACCACCCTTGTTTGTATCCTATTTATTGCTCATAACTCTGATGCTTGCATTGATGATGGAGTTCACACACTTGTACACATACACACTGTAAGTTGCCCTGGAGACAGGCGATGGTGCAGCTGCACTTTTGTCACAATCTACTTGTAGTTTGGACAGTAGCACTATGACACAATGACACATGTCGTGTGTGTCTGCCTCTATTGTTGTTTGGTGTCCACTGAGACGATAATTGAATTTAACTCTGATCAGTTGCTTAACTCCATCCTCTGCGTGACACATCTAATAACACACTCACTTTTTCTGTATGTGTGGAACTGTGTTAGAGGTTCGCCTGTAGCCTTCCTCTTTCACCAGCGTGGATCAATTAGCAGTGGAACCATGATTAGTCTGTATAGGCCTTTGTGCATTTCTGTTGCTGGTGCTGTGTCTGCATGGCTGTGGGAGGGGACTGATGTGAGGGTGGACAGGAAAACAAAGACCGAATACATCAAGAAGATCATCTTCACCCTCAGGCAGGATCTTGTAGATAACCTTAAAAGGTGAGTTACTCCTGATACGATGACAGCTGGCACTAAAATAATAGATTTTATCATAATATTGGTACATTTGGAACCTAAATCAAAACTTAAAGGATCCTGATAACAGATAATAAAATGCAAACAGAGACAACAGTGTTGGTGTTGTTAGAAGACCAGTCCGTGGTTATATAGTAGTTAGTTAGCTGAACATATAGCCTAGCTGTTAATTTTTATGTTGTATATTCACTTTAAAAACAAAGTTTGCCGTAGTTTGTCTCTGGTCAGTAAATCCAGTGACAAGGAGAAGTTAGGAACCCTTTGGAATGAAATGGTTTTCTTCACTCATTAATTATGAAATTTCATCCGATCGTCATCTAAGTCACAAGTACAGACACAGTGTCCCTGAGCTAACAGCACACAAATGAGCTTTTGTGCCATGAATTATTGAAGCCATTAAACATTAACTGGTTAACTGGTTGGACCTCATTTGGCTCTAATAACCTAAAACCATGCTCATGCAGTATGATTCTCAGGAGTCTGTCTCTGAGCTCGGTCCACAACGTCTCTACAGGGTTCGGGTTCAGGGTTCTGGGCTCTGACTGGACCTCTCCACATTCAGGGTCATCAGCAGGTGGACAGAGACTCAGACATGATTCTGGAGGAGACCTGAATAAACTTGGTGATTGATGAAGTGGGTCTGTCCAGGTCCAGAGGAAACAAAGACTCAGAACCCGATGCTCCCTCCACCCTGCTTCACCTCTGAGGAAGTCTTCATGTTGGTGTGCAGAGACCATTTTACAGCACAAGCTAACGTTCTTTCAGTCTCATCACTCTGAAAAACTCATTCATAACACAAGCCATTATCCAACTTAATTCAAATACTAAACAGTTATAATACACTCTTATTTTCTTTTATTATTTTCTTTTTTTTTTTTACCTCGATTGTATGGAACAGCTCCCAGTTTGCCCTCTGGGGTACTGCCATTCAATGTTGAATGTTGTGTTGTGTAGAGTTTGTGTGGATGTGCTCGATATGTTCCGTCTTTTTTGCCCTTCTGCAACATGAATTTCCCTTTGGGGACAATAAAGTTGAAAGTTGAAGGAGTCCATCAAACATTTCATTTATAGTAGAGGAGACCTGGGATGGTTGAAACATGGGTCAGTCATAACACTTCCAATTTCTCCAATCAGCAACAAGTTAAGAATCACCTGATTGACTCTGTACATGCTCAGTATAGTCCTATTTCCATGTGACAGACACAGCCAAATTTAGAAGGAAAAAACTCATTTTGAGGCATGAAAGTATTATTTTTATTATTAATTTTACTTCATCTATTTTTGTGATATCACTGCCTGCTTTGTAGTTAAAGTCAACAAACTTACATCACATTTATGTAGATTTCTTTCATGCAAGTTGTTAGTGCTAATGTTTTAGTTGTTAGCTGTAAGGTAAAACAATTCATGGCTACAAGGGTCTGGGTTAGTTGTAACAACTTACTACAACACAAATTTTAATTGCTTTATCTTTTCTTTTAATTTCAGTGGCCTAGGTCTAGAAAGAGAATGACGGAGGGGTAAGGGTTACGTTATAGGATCAGACTATGACTGACAGTAACTACTGTAATATACTTGAGACACACACACCCACACACTTATTTTGTTAAAATGTAATTCAAGTGTTAAATAAAAAGGCAAGGCAATTTTATTTGTATAGCCCATTTTTACAAAGAGTTTGTCTCAAAGGGCTTCACATCAAAAAGCTTTCAATATCAAGTTTTTCTCATCTTATTCAATAATGTTACATCGATCTTAAGGGGTGTTCACACCAAATGCGATGAACGCGATTTTGTCACGCGACAAATGAGAATCCGTCGCGCTATCGCTCGTGTTTTGACGCGAGACCATTTTGTGTAAATTTGCGTCATCGCGTCCCCCCCCCCTCCCCTCTACTGTCAATCCAGCTAACAGGAGGGATGTAAAAATGTGTTGAGACACATAAAGTGCACTCATTTTACTGTAGGCTTGACAATGTACTAGGTGAAGCTGATCCTTGATGTCCTGGTCCTGGCGTGTGATGCGCGTTATTGCGTCGCCGGGTGCGATTTTGCGTCTAATCGCGTCTTTGCATTGACTTTACATGTAATCTCGACGCACGACAACGCAACATCGTGTTTGGTGTGAACACCCCTTTACCCTGGGGTATTTTACAATGTTACATTTCACTCCAGGGTGTGTTACAACTAACCCAGACAATGGGGTGAATTGCAACATTTCACTTCTTGTGTTTGAGACTAAACCATCCATTTTCTGTTTATGTTGCAGAGATATATATACGCCATTTAATAGCAGATATCACACTTTGAACACACTGGTTGAAAAGAGCTCCAAGATACAGACAAAAGTATTAAAAATGTTACAACCATTCCTGGGCTCTGGTATCTGGGTTTTGGCTAATTCCTGCAACCACCTGCTGTCTCCAGTATGGCTGTCCTGCTGTGACAAACTGTCTATCTGTGCCTCAAACATCACTTTCTCATTAATTCAACAAAATGACCAGTTCCTAAGCCACTGTGCCCAGTCCGAGGGCAGAAGAAGAAGGCCCTCCCCCTGTAAACACCAGAGAATATGCCTCCTACTTCACACGTAAACTGATTTATCTGCTTTCACCTGCAGGGCAGCCATCCTTCATTAGTCTGTCAGAAGTCTAATCACCTTATCCACTTTGAACCCGTATCTCTTCGATGTGCAGAAGAGATATTCCTCATCATGTCCTCTAGGTGTCATACCCATTATATTTCTGTTACGGATCTTCAACACCCGTGACCCACTCATCTTACAATAGCTCACTGTCTACTGGTCTTCCTGTTTTAAACCAAGCTCCTCTGAGGGTTACCAACAACCCCTTGTCTGCAATTAATGCTGTGGTCTGCTCAGTTCTGATAACACTGGACCTCAGTGCTACATTTGACACAGTTCACCAAAGCTTCTTCCTCAACCACCTGGACATTAGCCATGTTTATGGACACAAATAAAATAGTATTCCTATTTTATTTATTTTATTATATATCAAATAAAATAGTATTTCTATTTTATTTGTGTGCCAATTGTATGCCAATCCAAATGAAACTGTGTCAAATTTAAATCAGAACGGGCTCATTCGGAAATGATTTTTTCTTTCCGAACAAGAAAAAATCCTTTCCGATGGTGGTCAATCAATCTGATCAAAGTGGTCTCTTCTTCTGACCTTCATCACTGACTCCTGAGAAACAAAACGAACCGCTGCTGTTCTGTGAGGGTCCTGCTGTAGCCGACCCTCTCGCATAGATCGCAGGAGAAGTCTAAACTGCTGTGGCTGCAGCTTCATTAAAGAGAAAACCAGAAACAAAAGTAACGTTTGCAGCTCACAATATAGATCCATTTTGATGAGAGAGAAGGAGAGCACGTGGAGAGAGAGGGTGCAAGCAAGGAGCAATTTGACAGCGTTTGTTTATGGAAGGAAAAACTTCTTCTGTTTTCAAGAAATTTGGCCAACAACACTTTACGCCGCATGTCACATAAGTTAACTGTGCATGCATGTTTTAATCAGATTACTCTATTTCGCATTCATGTAAATAGTGAAGTTGGAATTTCCGATCAAAATGATTATCAGATTGTAGAAACATGGCTATTGTCCACTGCTCATCATGTCTGTGGAGTGCCACCAGGCTCTTTTCTAGGTCACCTGATCCTTTAGAATATTAAAGATTGCCTTCCCAATGCCATTCAGTCTGTGGTGTTGACAGTGAACAATGAAGGGACCACAACTTTTACAAACTAACGAGCAGGTCCAGCATGGAGGTTGCCACAGTGACTGGCAGAATTTATAGTTTTAGGAGGTATAGCGCTACATTATGTAATAACGCTGCATTATGTAATACATTTTCACCTCATGATAACGCAACATTTTGTAATAATCTGCCACATTTTGTTATAAAATTCTTGAACACAATATGTAATAAACTTTGCCGCATTTTGTAATAAATTGTTACATAATGCACCAAATTATTACAAAATGTGTTGCACTTTTTTATAAAAAAAATCAAATGAAAATAATTTGGTGCATTACGTAACAACCTATTACAATGCAGCAAAGTTTATTACATATTGCGTTCAAGAAATGTATTACAAAATGTGGCAGGTTATTGCATAATGCATTGCAGGATGAGTCTTCAAACGTCTGAATTCATTTTACAAGGACGAGAAAATACAACGACTTTGATGTAAAAATACAAAAAACACGTTTTTGTCACAAATTTGGTTTATATCAAGAGATAAATGAACAATTAACACATGAATACAGTTTTTTACACCACCAATTCATTCAGCGTGACTATAAAATGAAACACCACTGATGGCTGTCGTGACACACGGTTCTTCTCACTGTGTCAGCTCTGTGATTTGGGTGAACCAGCTTTTTCTCATAATCATATTTAACTGACTGATTTGAACATTGCTTCTTCTTTTTTTAAACTTATCGTACCTGTTTCCAGCATCATGCTAACGCACTGTGATGTTATATATGAACTACATTTATAATTAGCAGGTTGGAGGTTGTGGGTCACAGTTATTACAGCTGCTCACTGCTGTCATTCATTAGGAGCCTTCTGAGCTAGAGATATGATTACTGCCCTTCTCTGAACCAACAAGACAGGGAGGTGTGTGTGTGTCAGTGTGTGTGTGTATGTGTCCCAGTATGTTCAGTCAGTTAGAAATTAGAACACAGACTACATGTGTTCAAAATTTTAGGCTCAAACAGGAGCTCAGGCACTAATGAGTGAGACCTAATCTGATGACCTTATCTGAGACCACTTAGCATCAGGAGAAGAACCCTCAAAGAGATCCAACACCTTCTGTGTGTATTTGATGATCATCTCTGAGCTTCCTCCTCTCAAAGACACAGTAATGACACTTGAAAGAAACAAATTATGGCCTTCATTTGTCTATAACAGGATAGCTAAAGTGCATTTCTCCTGATCCGACTAAAACGTCCAGATAATGTGACTTAATCTGACAATGCATGGACACATGCTCTGGGTTCAGGTCAGTAGTGACGGCATAAAGTCGAATCACTATAACCACGAGGGATAGCGTGTATCTCAATATTGAGATCTGGTAATGACTTCAGGTGAGACACTACAGGCAAAAACACAGTTTTTTCATGCGCAGATCAATTTTGAGATTTTGAGCTATTTTAGACACCAAACCTTCCAGTTTTATCACTTTCTGAAGGTTCTGCAGAGGGAATTGTTGATATATCATTCACAGCCTGATTTATACAACATTTTGTTCCTAAAAACATGATAAATTCTATTTTATTTCTTTTCATTATTGCCTCAAACATAAAATTGACAAAACTTGTAATACAAAAAATATTTGTCTTAATGTTTCATGGTGATATCAGTGATATCAGCGTCATCTCTCTGAAGAGTTATGTCCCTCAGGGCCACCATAGTTTCTGTATTCTGCCATCTTCCTGCTCACCTGTTGCTGATGTTCTGCCACACATCAGCCTGTCCAGTCTATAGTTAACCTCTATATTTTGGCATGTATCGGAAGAGTCAGGGATACATAGAAAACACCTTTGATGTGAAAGAATAAATCTGCAAATTAAATTGTTTTGCAGTATATCAAGACTAAAATTCTTGCAGCATCCTCAGTTGAAATGTTTCTCAAAGGTCAATATTGTATATAATGGGAATGTTCACGTGTCCTTATAATAAAGCAATTCTAACCTATGTTAGATGTTAAATGTTAAAGCTACCAGCAGCAGTGACAGAACAGAAGACACACACTTCTTTAAGTGTGTGTGTGTGGTAACTCTCACTGAGGTGTGGATTATTAACAGTACATTTTCCCACTGTGAACTCAATAGGACTGCTCAGCTATATCAGTATAATGTTAACACAAAGAGCAAAACCAGCTTGTCTGAATAAAATACTGCACAATGTAAAATAAGGACTTTAACTAGTAGTATATACTACTGACAACAACCGGCTGAGCCTTGAGGAGGGTAGTACACTGTAGAACAGGCTCCATTAATCACAAAGGCACAGAGATACAACAGTAAAGTCATTATTCATTTTTAATTAAACCATTACTTTTCTTCCATCAGTCGCAGTAACAGTGACTGTACATCACTTTGACTACTGCAGCTCAAACTGCTGAAACGAATGACTTGTATTATAAGTGAGGACGACTGAGGCACAAAGAAAAACCACGGCATCAAGTAGAGAGGGAACAAAGAAGAGAAAGAACGTCAGGGTTCTACTTTAACACCACAGACCTCACAGGCAAACTGAACCTCCCAGAACATGGCTGACCACCTGCTGGTGTTGGTTTGTCCACTTCAGCCATCTTCAACCATTATGATTAATGTCCATTTTTAAAGGTCTCATATAGTTAAATGCAGATTTTCATGTTCAATATTTGATTATAAAGCAGCTCTAGTCTGTATTCAGACACTGAGCCTTAAAACCAGCTGTGACTTTGTGATGTCACAACAGCCATGCTTCAGACGCCGCCCACCTGTCAGTCAGTCAGCCAATCAGAAAAGAGGCTCAGAGCTGTTGCTGTTGAATTTGGACAACACACGGAGGTTTTATTTTGTTGCTCCTCTGTCACATGTTAAAGTCCAGTCAAATGATGAAAATACATCATTTAATCACACCGGTTCTTTTTAAATGTCCCAAAGCTTTAGAAATGGCTTTGTAACACTTTCCAGACTGATAGATGTCAATGATTTTGTTCTTGAATTTCTTTAGATGATGTGTTGGTTTTTGAGCTCTTTAACCTACTTCACTTATATACTTATACTTACAAATACTTATATAATAACTTTTTCACATCATTTAAAAACTGCAAATTTTTTAAGTGAACTTGGGTTATCTTTGTCTAATATTCAAATTTGTTTGATGATCTTAAACATTTAAGTGTGACAAATATGCAAAAAGGTAAGAAATCAGGAAGGGGGCAAATACTTTTTTACGGCATGCACCGTATAGGCAAATAGTAACTGTATTTGCTGATGGTTCTCCTTCAGAGACAGATATAAGACATCAGTATAACACAATACAGATGGAGATCATTTGTCATAAAGCAGAGGAAGATCGGGGAGCATACATCAGTCCGACTGCCCAAAAGTCCGACGGCTCATTCTCCGACTACCCATTCTACAGTGTTAAGGTTAGGTTTAGAGTAAGGTTAAAGCAGAAGTAAGCAATCCGGTCGTTTTGGCTAACCTCTTGTCAGCAGATGGAGTTAGCAGTCCCCGCCCTCGTCCCTACGTCACCACATTCACGCGCATCCCTTGGCTGCACACACAGAGAGGACCGCCCCTTTATGCCGTTCTCTCTCCTCACTGGATAAAGGTTGTAGGATACAAGGAAAGTTTTCTCCTCGGCTTACAGCAGAGCAGAGTGACTGACAGACCCGTGTTTCAGACCAAACACTCTATGTAAGTGATTGCTATCGGAAGATATAACTATTTAAGAATATTAACACAAATATTCCGCTTACTTCTGCTTTAAGGGTTAGGGCTACTTAAGTAGGAGAAGTGGGAGGTCGGACTAATGGATGCAAAAATTAAGAAATGTATGGTCGGAGAAATGGGTAGTCGGACAGACGTCATGCGCCCGAGGAAGATCTTGTTTGTTAATGCTTTTAAAAACACAGTGACATCTCATCAGACAGAAGATCAGTGTGACGGCGTGTTCACATCGGGCGCGAGGCAAATTTTTCGCGCGATCAGATTACATACAAAGTCAATGTACAGATGCGAATGGACGCGAATTTGTGCCGGTGGCGCGAATGATGCGAATGGCGCGACGCGAATGAAGCGAACACGCAAAATCCGCCTGTTTGTGTGAGTTCAATAACTCAACACAAAAAAACAAACATTCCAGCGGGCAAACTTGAGCGAGTATAGAGCGAAGCGAATATTTTCCTCACGCCCGGTGTGAATGCACTGTGAGTGTTATGACCAGTCCCGTTTGCTGCTGTGCAGATCCTGCACCAGGTTCTTGATGTTTCCTTCATGGACCAGAGTCCTCCTCTGTCACTGACTTGTGTAAACCAATGCAAATGTTACGGTGTGTGGTATCCCCCAGCAGAGAAGTGATGACCTGTGAAATAGGAGAGGGTGTGTGCATCAGGAGATGGTTGAGGTTTGACACTGTCTCTCATTCACATACTGGTGGCGGCCTGAAACCGATGCCGTTTGACCTTGGCAATTCTCACACTGAAATACCAAGCCTCCCAAACCTTAGAATGTGGACTAAGTTCACCCTAATCCTGTCCTGACAGCACAGACGCAGCAGCAGGTGAATGTCCGAGCCCACTCTCAAATGACTTGGGTCAACTGAGCTGAGCTCAGATCTTCACGGGCCGGTGGGGTTGTGTTTTCTGTACATCTGGCAAAGGCAGAGTCATTGTTACTGTGTGTTTCTGCAGCAGAGACATCTGTGACTGACTGCTGTGGAGAACAAGCTCATTTCATAGGGAATGAGCTGTTAGAATGAGACTTGCTGTTTCCATACACTTATCAATTGAACATTCTCCATCATCATCAACATCAACATCAGCATCGCCAACATCGCTGCCTGATAATGTTGTGACGGAAATCGATGGTGTGCCAGAATTTAAAGTTTTATGTTGGTGAACACTTTTACTTCAGTGAATTCCGGATCCGCTCTCTAGACTGGAACCAGAATCCAAAATTCGAAGTGAACGGAAACCGGACTCTTCTCCACTCTGAGCCTGGTGAAGCAAGGCTACTGAGCGATACGCATGCTATCCAATTTCATTGAACTTTTTAGCAAACATGGATCACATCTACCAACAAATGGTAAATACTGCATAGGTTATAATAGTGCTTATGTGCCAGTTAATTGCGACACAACAGCAGAGGCGACCTGTGGTTTGCAAACGGCAGCGCTCAGATCAGTTCTGAGAGATCGTGGTTGAGAGACACTTCACAGAAAGTCTGTCCGTCTGTAGACTACTTCTTTGCTTACTCCTGCCATGTCTTTGAAAAGCTGGAAATATGAGAATTGACAGAAAATGTGATTGCAATTCAAGAATCATAAATATAAAATATTTGATCCACCTATAGTGTATTTTTAAGTGTATTTATAAAAATGTAGTTTCTTCTGAAAACATTAAATTGCGATCAGTTTTTTGTTTTTATATATGCATTTTGGCAAGACACACCAGGATTTATCCTATAACCATGTGCTGTTGAGTCCAGATTTATTTTCCTGGATATAGTCAGACTTTTTTGAAAAAATACCAGTTACATATAGTGTACATAAGTGTGTATTTCTTTTTTTCGCATTGGATAATGCATGGCGCACGGATTATACGTCAGCCTGCACACGATTCACCAGCCACTGATATTGGATCCGTAATCCGTAATTCAAACGTCTGAGACACGCACATGTCGCGAATATCCCGCCCGCTCGATAACGACCAATCAAATTCGTTTTCCTTACTCGGGTAAACTCGTGACAACTCACAAACAGGACAAACGGCCATTTCTGTACACCTTTAATCCAATTTTACTGTTTCCATAAGGCTTTTTAATTCAGTGTAACATGCGCATAAAAATGTTTGGATAGAAACAGAAAATTACTCCAGATCAACTTCAGCAGAGCCCATGTGTTGTAAAGCCACTTCACTGTTCCTGTAGACAAAATTCAGAACATTCACTCACCCAAGAGCTTTTATCTGTAACTGAGCATGGACCATGTAAAGAAATGAGATTCACCTTAAAGGGATAGTTCAACATTTTGGCAAATTGGCCCATTGCCATAATCCCTATAGTCATAGCAGTAGGTTTGTTACCTTTAATTGTTGGTGCAAGCTATTTTTAGAACGGCGGAGCAGAGCCGCGAGCTGCTCAGAGCTACGCTACGGAGGCTAATGGGATTTCTTGGTTTCTCTCATCAAACTCATCAAATACACAATCCAACAACTCCAAAACGCTGTTGTGGACAAGTTGTGACCTGCACATTCACCATGCTATGAGATAATAACAGAACGTTATGAGACAGAGTTGTTTTCGAGGTAAATACAGAGACTGCTTGCTGAAAAACTGTCCCTGAAGGCAACACGCATCAGCGGTTTTTGCATGAATTTACCTCTAAAACAACTCTGTCTTGTAACATTCAGTTATTATCTCATAGCGTGGTGAATGCGCAGGTCACAATTTGCCCACGACAGCGTTTTGGAATTGTTGGATTGTGTATTTGATGAGGGAAACCAAGAAATCCCATTAGCCTCCATACGTAGCTCTGAGCAGCTCACGACTCTGCTCCGCCGTTCTAAAAATAGCTTGCACCGACAAATAAAGATAACAAACCTACTGCTATGACTATAGGGATTATGGCAATGGGCCAATTTGCCAAAATGTGGAACGATCCCTTTAAGAGAATATCTTCATCAATTTGACAAAACCTGAGCTGCATGAACTCAAAAACAACACAAAGGAAGTGTTTCTAGGGCAGTAAAAGCCAGTGCGTCCCAGTTATTTTAAGAGCACAGCAGCTCAGTGCAGTAAGTACTACGCCTCTCATCACTATTTTGTGTTCACTGGAAACTCTCACTCACTCTTCTGTTGTGTGTGTGTGAACACATGTGTTGTTTGCGTGTGTTTTCTTAAGTTACTGTGTTGAGATCTCAGGGCCACGGTCCACCGGCTGCTGCCTCAGGTCTCCACAGTGTGATGTTGAGTGCAGAAAATATTTGTGGCGTGCTCACACACATCTCTAAATAGCATTCATATCATTTTGATTTTCCAATGCTTGAGCAGATTCAGGCACTTTAACTTTTTTTTTATTTTTTTTTTTTACATTTTACAGACAACAGATGACTCAATAATAAAATATTGATTTGCTGCAAAAGAGTGATTTTATGTACTTGCACTTCTCTAGGTTTTCTGCCTCCACCACTTCTGACCTTCACTTTTGACCTCTGTCTGTCAGAATACTCAGTTCACCCAAAGTCTCTGGTTCACCATCAACTGTCACATTTTTATATAGTGAAGATGTTTTAACACACAGAAGAAATTTCTTCTCACATGTTTAGTTGAATCACTGAAACACAATCAGTTGGTGTTGGTGATGATGTCTCCTGCTCGTCTGAAAGTGTCCTTTCACTGTGACCAGCCTGAGACTCACCTGTGCAGGGATGATGCTGTGAAGTGTCGACCTGTCAGAAACACAGAAACACTCACCAACTCTGTGGGAGAAATTAACTCCATCCACTGTGCACTTAGAAAACATCTCAAGCGCAAACACACAGCAACAGAGTTCCTTTTCCCCCTTGTGGTTACAAAGAAAATACGTGGGTTTCTTCAAACACAAAAGAATCATTTATCATAGCAACTGAAATGATTTAATTTGAAAAGTAATATACCTTAATTTATAGATCTTCTATTGGGTCTGTTTTAACATTCTGCCTAACCCCTTCTTATTCTGCCCTCTCTACACAAAATAAGAACCATATGTCCAAAATTGTAAATGATGCCAACAAAATAGCTAACTGTTGCACAGCAGCCTGCGTCTACAAACTTATCCAGTCCTGACCATCCTCTACATACTGAACTCATCCCTCTCTCTTTAGGATGGAGATATAGGCTCCCTAGTGCCAGAACAAATAGGTATAAATGCTCTTTTAGTGCATTCAATTTGCACTACCTTACTTTACAAAATTATTTTTTTTATTGGTAAGTTTGGTGGTTTTATGTTTTTTATATTCTTCTATGTATCCTATATTCTAATTTGTTTTCTTACTACCACTGCAAATAATTTCCCTCTGTGGGATAAAAGCTCTGAACCTACCTGGACTGAACTGAACTGAACTGAACTGAACTGAACCGCTGTCAGTATGAAGGAGGGAAAGGAGTTAAATGAATAGAGAGCACCTTGTTTTTAGTTTTCCTTCAGTGTTTGGACTGAGCTGTAGTATTACCATGGTAACAGTCAATGACACCTGCAATGACAAGTGGCCAAACAGCACCAAAAAGAGAAGAAAGCTCTGATAACTTGTGGTTTGCTAACACTGTTAGAGAGCAAAGAGAGGGGAAGAGCGTTTCCAGACTGCTGCCATCTTTTTTCCAAATCAGATTTTTTTTCTTGCTTCACTCTTCAAGTTAAATGTCCTGTTTCCGTAGAACTCCTCTTGGAGACTAATAATTTTATGGTTGGCTGCAGTTGATCCAATTTACCCAGAATTCATTGCACCACAGTCCAGCTGAATATCCACAAGTTTCCGAACGTCATCTATGGTCAAAACCGGAAGCCAGTTTTGCATTTCCGGTGGAATTGTACGTTTACGTTTCCAAGGTTTTCAGTCGTTGTCATAGTTGCGGTAATCGCATGGATCTATTAACGCTGGCTTTTAACACGGATGTCAATTTGTGTGATATCCACTGTTAAAAGCTGGTGTGATGATCCATGCGTTTTACAGATTTTCATTGAAAAAAAAAATCCATGCATTTACCGCGACTACCCAAAACATGGAAACGTAAATATAAAACTCCACCAGAAGAGCAAAACCGGCTTACGTTTTTGACGTTCGGAAAAAGGTGGATAACTGAGCTGTTTGGTGCAACAGATGGATTTAGCCAGTAACAGCACAGGCTTCAGTCTGACAGGAGCAGAGTAGAACTTTGTCTATTTTTAAATGACAATATTAGATCATTACTGTGTAATCCACAAAACAGTCGTTTATTGAAATAAGACTGAACCAACACACACTCTTATTTCTGAACCACATGTCTTCACACAAACCAAAGCAACAGTATGAAATCTGGATGTCTGTAGTGTACATAGTACATTGTCATATAGCTCCTGTGCTGGGCCCTCGGTGTGGGGGCCCCCGACACTCCGACACCGTCACTGTTGTGCTGCGTCTCCAGGCAGCTCGGCAGCTGTCGGCCATCACGACTATTCTGGTCACACCAGAGTCGAGCCAACTTTCACACTTTGGAGTCCCAGCATCTTTGACGGACGCAGAGGGAGGGGAGGGAGGGGCGAACAGAGAGACCCCACCCCCTTTTCTCTCTCACAGCCAGTCAGAGCGGACCAGGCCGTGATCACAGATGCAGAGGAAGAGGAAGAGGAGGAGGAAGGACACACACACACACAGCTGTAAAATGTAAACCCACTTTTTTTTTTATTCATAGAAACAAAAAACAACAACACAAACAGGAAATAACACAATGTTGTAATGTATAATAAGTGATAGCAGTGTCTGTGCTGTTATCACCAGCAACAGTCAACATGTTGCGTTCAAGCAAAACCAAACAAAGTACAGTCATGGACAGTTTTAAACTGTTTAAAAAAAAAAGTCCAACTTAATGTACAGTGATGTAGAAAATCATTGTCATCACAGATCGTCCTGCTGTCGGTGGCACTGGGTAGAATCAGTAGGAACTATTCTGTACAGATAGACTCCACCTGGATGTGTCACCTCCCGGACCCTCTCTCTGCCTCTCTTCCAAACACATTTCACCACACGAACGATCAGAACCCTTCTCTCTCCTTCCTCTCCCTCTCTCTTTAATGACCTCGTCTCCTCTCTGAGATCAGACCACGTCTGCTCTGATCTCCTCCGCTATAGGAAAAACTGAACAACACCCACGCTCCAGCAAACGGTGGCTGAGAGTTCACCTCCGTCCTTGTTCCGTGCAGGCTTCCCTCAGGGCGAGGCCTGCGCTGCGTCCATCAGCTCCACTGATGGAGCCCCCCCCCCCCCCGAGCGCTTCCTACTAATAACCGAGCGTTCAGGCTGAAAATAGCACCAAGAGTCTGTCTGGCGTGAAAGGAGACATATTATTTGTTTGTTATACACTGCCCGTCCAAAAAAAAGTCACCCACTCTGATATTTCGCTGGACCGCCTTTAGCTTTGATTTCGGTATGCATTTGCTGTGGCATCGTTTCGATAAGCTTCTGCAATGTCACAACATTTATTTCCGTCCAGAGTTGCATTCATTCTTCAAAGATTGTCAATGGGATTCAGGTCTGGACTCTGTGGTCACATTGGACCACGTTTCTTCCTTGAAGATGATGGTTCCCCACTCTCCTTCCAGTTTGTAATAGTGCGTTGGACAGTTCTTAACCCAATCTTAGTTTCAGCAATCTCCTTAGATGTTTTATTTGCTTGATGCATGCCAATAATTTCACTTCTCCATGACCACATAATGTGTCTTCTGACATGGTTGTTTAAGAAATGAGACTGCATCAGTTAGGGTTAGATAAGTTGAAACATAGCTGAAACATAATCATCCATGCA
The DNA here is from genome assembly GCF_905171665.1 of Trachurus trachurus. NCBI lineage: Eukaryota > Metazoa > Chordata > Actinopteri > Carangiformes > Carangidae > Trachurus > Trachurus trachurus. The sequence goes on from NC_139900.1 coordinate 25,601,405, forward strand.
GTAATTATCCAATGGGAGGCTCTGACCTATTAGCTTAGTTAAATCCAAGTGGTGACTTTGTTTTTGGACGGGCAGTGTATTTGTTCCAGCTCATCAACTAGTCGGAAAAAAGCCATTTGCCTGGAACTAACCAACTCACTCAGTATTCCTGAGTGATAATACTGAGGTTAGGGTTAGAGCGTTAGGGTAGTTCATTCAAATGACTTGAATGATTTTTCCTTATAATGTAGTAATTCAGTTACTAACTGAGTTACTTTTTGGGGAAAGTAAGTAGTAACTATAACTAGTAATTACTTTTTTTTTTTAAGTGATGTGGCCCAAGGATCAAACACCACAGCTCTCTTTTCATCCATCCTCAAAACAACCCTCTTCAGAACAGCCATTTTCAGTACCTGTCCCTTTAAATGCAAATGAGTCACAGCTCATACAGCCCCGTCCCCTCTACCGGTATTGTTACTCACAGGTAGGGTAAGTGTTAGGTACTGTAGGTAAACCAATGACATCCTTGAATGACAACTAGGGGAACAGCTGGTAAAACCACATGAATTTCAACCTCTGGAGCCTGAAAATGACAGATTTTGGGGGCTGGAAGGCAAGACAAACACCCAAGAGCCTTCAAAAAGTGATATTTCCATAATATGTCCCCTTTAATGTCAAAGCAGAGAACTTGTGTTGCTCTGTTTACTTTACTTTTACATCCACGGTGATGCTTTGAATCATCACCCCTGCTACAGACCTGCTGCATCTCCAGCCTGAGATCCCAGTCACACCAGGAAGTGGTCCGGGGACAACGACTGAGGCTGGTGAGGTCACCGCTTACACTCCAGCCAATCATATCAACCCGTGTCCTGACACCTCGATTGAAACCAGGACGTTGAATTCCTCCTTCAAACTGTGAACACAGCTTGGTCTGGTCTGATCTTTTGAAGATTGCATCATCGGCTGTAGCTACCCAACCTCACCTTGTTGCATCACAAAGGCATCTCCTGTTGCCTAGCAACTCTGACAGTACCCGACATCTCTTTTAGTTTTTAGTTGTTGGATTGAGCTGAAACACAATAATTATAATCAACAGCGTAATCCTCTGCTGCTGTATACTTTCAAAATAGCAGCACGCCGTGAATCTTGGGAAATAAAAGGATCAACCTTTTGGATAAGACAAGAAGGACACATTTTGAAGGAGCCTTAGAAATAGGATGATGCAACCAGTCTTTAGACACAGCCGCTGAAGGACAGCACCTGAAGTGAGAGGTGAGTGTGTTCCATTAAAGACACACATCAGAGGAGTGGAAGGACGCTGCTGGACACAACTGTGTGACCAAAGCAACGATCCTGATCCTGTGTGACTGGGATTAGATTCGGGGTCATTTGCTGGAGTGTGGGTTCAATGCAGTTCTCAGATCAGACTTAAAAAAAACATGATGTTGACTTATTTCACCTACAGCAAAAACATATTCCAGTTCACTATCTCAGACTTCCTCCTGTTCATACAGATGTTCCCCAGCAGCCACACAGCTGCAGACAGCGGATCGCTCATCATCGCCACAGCAGCAGCAACACACTCGATACATCATGATCCCGAGGTCTGCTCTCACCCTCAACTCATCTACTCTGCTGCTTCCACCTACAGTCACCTGACTGCTCCTCTATAACACATCATGATGTCAGCTACAGACTACAGACGCTTTCCCACCTCCTATTGATTTATTTGAAAGCTTCAAAGACCAAACTGCAAACTGGAGGCCAGCTTTAGGAGGGAAAACCTTTCCAAAATTTTGCTAAAGATTTGTAATGAAAAACTCCAGCACACCACTTAACCAGGTGGTATTTCAAACCTCATGTAACTGACGGCTCCAATTAGACATTAAACCACAAACTAGATATATACTTTCATAGAGATCCGAAGGTTATTCATGGACGTTTTTAAAAGCAAACTCAGGCTTTTAACTGAATTTGATTTATTTTACTATTTTTTATATATAGTTTTTATTGTTTTAATAGATCTTTACTCAACTTTAATTGTATGCAACATTGCCATTTCGTTCCTTTGTATTATTTATTTATTATATATTTATTTTCATTTTATTCTATGCCATTCTTGTTTTTATCCCTGTGTTATCCCCACTGCAAATTGTTGAGTGTAAGATCAGTATTTTTTAATTCCTCAATGTTTTCATTTTACATGAAAAGTGTGTGTGTGTGTGTGTGTGTGTGTGTGTGTGTGTGTGTGTGTGTGTGTGTGTGTGTGTGTGTGTGAGAGAGAGAGAGAGAATGTGTGCGTAAATGTCTTTTTTTGTTCTATCATGTAAAGCACTTTGGCCTGCTTTTTTTGTGCGAAATGTGCTCTACAAATAAAGTTTGATTGACTGATTGACATGAGGTCAGCATGGACACATTCTCTTTACATATCAAAACATAATGCACACATTCTTCTTTTCTTCCCAGTCTGAAGTTGAAGTCATAGTTATATGTGCAACTACTGATTTCCACTGCAGCTCAGGAGAAGGTTCAGCTTCAGGTTTCTAATGAATGACACTGCTCCTTCCTTAAACCCACTTCATCTACTCATAAACTCTCTATGTTATATCTTGAGTCACACCACACCGTTCAACTATTTACACTATTAGATAATCAGATTCTATGCCTACAGGAGCCCTGATAGGACAAAATCTTTTTTCTTTTTTTTTAATCACCTGTGAATAAAATAAATCTTTAAATTATCATCTCAGCTGCTTCGGACAGACAGATTTCAGTTTTCACCTCATGTGGCTGAAATGAGAATGACAATAACACACTAAAAAATACTAACAAAAAAGTACTAATTAAATACATTTCACTTGCATCTCAGGGAAAGTGAAAAAAAATCATACTTTTTAATAGATGAGAAAAACGCATCTGAAACGATCCTTGTAAAACAAAACAGAACTTTATTTATTATTTTATAATGATGGTTTATAACTGCTATGTGGGAGTGACTTCTTATTATTATTATCATTTATTTATTATATACAGTATTATATTTTGTGTTATTTTCCCAGGAGAAGAAGAGGCTGTGTCCCTGCACACAGCGGCCACAGTGAAGGAATGGAGAGGATGCATGTCGGTGGTGTGTGTAGTGGACGTTCAGTGGGATCCTGTCGACAGACGGGAATGGAGCTTTTCATTAAGAGACTCATCTAAAAAAAAAAACAAAGCTGCGAACTAATGAAAGAAAACTAAAAGTTTCACTCGCTGACTCCTTCAATCCCCAAACTGACTCAATATGCACACTTTATACAACATTTTACCAACACCTGCATGCTACACTATAGGCACCACAACCACATCATATCAACAGTAAGTTAAATCCAGCCATCACGGTGGAAACATTTGTAAGACAACGCTTTTTTCTTTTCCCCACTGTAAACTTAAGAGTTCAACACGAGCACGTCCAATGACGTCCAACATTCACGCACCGGCAGCTGAGGAACGCTCCTCAGGACGTAGCAAGTCTGACATCGAACCATCAGAACTTGTGCACACTTGTGCTCCAGCTGTGAGTTTACACTCTACAGATGTGCACGCCCTGCAGAATCCCAGTGTTTCCAAATCCAGACAGGACACACCTCATACAACATAAACAAAGTGATCAACACCATCCAAGTGTTTGACTAATTTAAATCTACATCTAAATATATAACCATAAACCACCGAGTAAATCAACATTATTCATCTACATCATTAAATCCTGAACGCGTTCACTAAGAAAAATTGCAAAACAAATTTTGAAAGGTGTGAATTTTACCTGACTATACTGTACTATATGGATTTCAATCATTAGTCATTATAGGCTTGGGCAAAATTCTAATTTTAATATCTCCATACATTCATGCAAAAATGTTGCTATTTATGATCTAATATATTGCATCATATAAAAGTGTTTTTGATATCTAATATTATTGAATATTGACCCAGGCCTGAACTTTGCTCTTTTAGGAGACATATTCTGCCCCTTTTCCACAAATAAAAATATTTCCCAGGTGTCTTAAAGACATGTCTGTGACATGCTTTGGTCAAAATGCTCCAAGGATCAAACATCACAGCTCTTTACATCCTCTCTAAACAGCCCTGTTCAGAACAGCTGGTTTCAGTGCCTGTCCCTTTAAATGCAAATGAACCACTGCCCCTTCTACGGGTACCAGGTAGGGGTGGTATTATGCAAATTCAAAAACTAGTTACATCACTGCCAGACAACTGAGGGAACAGCTCATAAAACCACATGGATTTTAACCTGGGAGTCTAAAAATTACAGATTTTCTTTGTCAATTCTCAAATTTTTGTCGCCAGAAGGCAAAACAAATACCCAAATATATGATAAAGAGCCTTCGGAAAGTGATATTTCCATAATATATCCCCTTTAAATTTGAATTCACATTAAAACATGAATAAATAAATAAAAACTATATATATATTCTGTATATTCTGAATCACAGCTCTATGTTTATGAACCCAATAGCAAACAGATTGAATTAAAGGACAGTGTGTGTTACTAAACCCACAGGTGCTGGCAGTAACACAACGTTTTAAACTGCATGGTAACAAAGGCTCTGCCATACAACTGATGGTGAAAATACAAAAACACAATAACACAAACTAAAACAATAAAAAACCCCAACAAAAAACAGTGGGTGTGAAACTAAAACTGATTCGGGTAAATGAGCCAATCGGCCGTCAGCGCTCGACTGAGCGCATCCACTTCCACAGTTGTACAGTGTGTTGCATATTCCAGAATATAACACTCTCTATAAAATATAGTATAATCAAAGACAGAAGAACTGTACTGTACATGATTCATGTGTTTTTGCATACTGACACATCTCACACGTCTGTCACTGTGACGACGGAGGATACAGTCATCCAGTCACTGCCTCCTCTACTAGTGCAGGACCCGGTCGCCGTGGTGATTCAGGGCGATGTCGAAATTGGGTGTGGACGAGCGGACTGAGGCCTCGGAGCACCTTGGACACCGGCACAGGCGGTAAAACCTTCAGCTGCTGTTCCTGGGCTTTTTCATGCTGCACCTGAACCAGACTCTCCACACCACTGACTTTATCTCTGGACTGGTGGAGGGGGGGTGGGGGTGGGGGGGGGGGTTGTCCTGGACCAAGCAGCAGCTGCTCCAGGCTCCAGGTTTGACTTAATTCAGCTCGAACCATCAGTGAGCAGCTTTGATTCCCTCCTGGTTGTGTATTGGTGTTTACTGCAGCAGCATTTACACTTTCCTTTTGAAGATAGTGGTTTCACTACAGTTCTCCAGCTCACTGCAGAGCAACATGATGACATTAGACTTAATCAGGTAAAAAAAAAGAATACGTTTTGATTAAAAATTCACCACCTCATGAAGCTGAGGAGGGAATCTCAATGAAGTAGCCTGGTCTCAGGGCGCCGTGCACAGTCGCTCCATCAGGAACAGGAGAAACGAGCCGGGGTCGGATTAGTAAATTGACAAATGGGAACATAACTGAAAACCTACAACCTTTAACTCACGGTTCAGTGAAAGCAGGTGGAAACATGGCGATCAGGTGTCACCCATTCAAAGATTCTTGAATTCAAATGCACCATAAAGGGAAAAAAAACAACCCCCCTACCCAGAAGCAGCAGCGTGCTGAGACCCACGGAAACAGATAACAACCGATACCAACGGATCGATAGACGGGACCGATGGAAATAGAGCCGCTCTCTCTCTCTCCCAGAGCGGAGAGCGGAGGGCCGAGCGAGGGCTTGGCATTCCTGCCCGGGCCCTTCTCAGCCACACCAACACGTCATCCTGTAAAACGGTAAGGCAGCTGTCGGCTTCCATCAGCTCAAAGTGCATCTGCGAACATATCCACTCCACCACCCACCCACCCACCCACCCACACACACACACACACACACACACACACACATACACAGCAGAAGCAGACACACGTGTAGAATACACACTAGCTTGGTTTCCATCCAAAGTAATCCTGGTGTGGATTTTTACTGTATGTAGGAGCGAAAAACAGCGGGAGTCGACAGAAAGTTGGTTTTCTTACACAACGCGTGAAGCAGCGGAGAGGCCAGGATGGAGACACACACCTTCACCACAGTGTGTCTGAACTCAACAGTGACTTCTCTAATGGACCATGTTCTCTCTCTCTTTCTCTCTCTCTTCCTCTGTTGGATCATTTATGAAACAAATTCTCTTCAACTCAGCTGGACCAGGCACAAACTTTTTATTGCAGCATTTCAAAACTTCCATATTTGCTGAACAGTTGGATGGAAATGGAGCTGTAGACAGACAAGCACACGCACACACACACACACGCTCACAAACATATAAACAGGCATTTATAAGCAGTATAGATGCCAGAGCTCACGCTCACTCCTTCACATCCTCTCCCTCTCCGTCCTATCTAACCCTGACAGAGGATCCGTAGCCGGGGCTCCGGGGCCCATTTCCAACAGGACAACTGCTTCAGCTTTCACTGCACTCTGAGTGGGCTCACAAATCATCACCAGTCCAATCAGGTTGGGCACTGAAGACAGTCTGTCCAGAGGGAGGGGAGGGGAGGGCGGGGGTGAAGGTGGTGATGGTGGTTTCACCTTTCTCCCTCTCTCTCTCTCTCTTTCTACCCCCTCCCCCTCTCTCCTCCTCCTCCTCCACACTTCTTCTTCTCCTCCTTCTCCTTCTTCACTCGTCTATTTTCAGTCCTCCGTTTTGCCCGTGTCTGCCGCTCTGACTGGTGTTGTGTTTTTTTATTTTTATTTATTTATTTATTTTTTAAAGGCCCCTCTGGCTGATGGAGGGTTAGCAGCTTGGGCGATTAGTTTGGATGGAGTCCACTGCAGGGTCAGAAATAAATAGAAATAAACATCAGTGTTCAGATGGAGGCCAAATGCTGCATTTATAAACCAGCATTCATGGCTGACTTATTACAGCAATCAGTATGTATTATATAACATTGAATATTATGACTTATTATATTATGAGTTTTTGGGGTTAGACCAGGGGTGGACAAACTTTTTGGTTTGGGCCACTATGAGTTTTGAAATTTGATAGTGGGCTCGGCCAACATCAGATGAATGGATAATGTTTGTGTAAACTAATATAAATGACATGTAAAAGCCGTTACCTCACAGTAAAATAAAACTTACATTCAAATTACATTCAGTTGTTGGTCATCCTTTTTTCCCAGTGCATCAAAGTTTGTGGTCTTTGCTATAGTTTGGACAATTTTGTACCAATATTTAATGGGCCGGATTAAAAAGCCTGACGGGCCACATATTGCCCATGCCTGGTTTGAAGAAATTCTTTGTGTTATATGTTATTAGTTTATGTTTATCAGAAAATGCAGCTAATGTTTGCTGGAACACATCGGTTCATCCTCATCCTGAAAAAATATGAAAACAGTAAGAAAATGAACACATCTGTAAACTGAATAGACTAATCCACACGTCTTTACCAGAGACTTTCAGAAACTAAGTTTTACTTTAAAGTCTCTGTGGTTGTGTTGTGGTCTGGGTGGACAGAAACTGAGACCTTAGTTGAAGAGGTGAAAATACAGTAGATGACGCTGTACAGAAATCAGAGATACAGTTTGGTAAATGGAGTGCAGATCATCTCCCTGAACCATCAATTATTAGTTATTCGCACATTCTTTCCAGCATGCAATGCAGTAAGGTTAAAGGTAGAGTCTGCAGGATTTTCTTTAAAAATAAAATACAGACTTGATCATCACCTATGGTCTTCCACTCATGTGTGGTGGTGACTGTGTCTGCCCCCCCTGTATTTTGATGCTCCACAGCCAATGACATAGCAGGTAAAGTTCAGTGCAGCAAGAGTAGGAGGGCTGCCCGCTAGCTGCCACGAGTGCTAGCCCTGCTAGCTAGATGCTAACTTCCCCCAAAGATACTCTATATGCCAAGATGTCGTTAGCCTGACAAGCCGAATGTATGTCGTCATCGCGTTAAGCCCGGCCAACGTCTCTCTAAACAGATAGAGCGCTGTGATTGGTGAACACAATCGGTGTTCGAGACTCAAAAAATTCCTATGGCTCGTTTCTAGACCCACCTACGGAGCAAATATTTTTGCTGCTGCTAGGGTGCGTCTAGATTTCTAGGCTAGTGGGGCGAAAGAATCGACCATAATCTGTGTTCACTTCTCTCATTGGAGTCAATGGACTCAAGGCTGGCGCTAGTCTCCTAAAGGGGCGGGGCCGTGGAGAAGCCCATGTAACATGTAGCCTATACAGGAAACTGGCCGTCTTGGTTTATAAACCATCTTTGCTTCCACTAGTGATGGCGCCTATTATCCGGCGGTCGCACCCGCTTCCAGCTCACCACAACGGACCTCCTACTCGTCTCAGCTTAGCCCTCCAGGCTCCGCCTGCCGCTCCAGCTTCACTGTATTTCCGTTTCTTTGCAGTCCTGACAACAAACTGCTGCTTATTGCTGTCAGAGGCATCAGGCTGCACAGTTGAGCCTGAGAGGAAGGGCCCAGTTTACATGTGTTTACAAACTGCAACCTGCAGACTCTACCTTTAAAGGGTGAAGACAGTTACAGAGAGGTGCAGGTCTTCTTATACATGATGTGTCTGAGAGAAGTCAGAGTCTTGTCTCCACACACACACACACACACACTTCATTGGAAACTTTCCATGGGAATTAACGGGAATATAAAGGAATAAACCAGAATAAACTGGAAATATACAAAATTGAACGTTGGCTAAAATACAGTTGGGGAAAATATATTGTAGCATAATCTTGGCTAAAACCACCAGATTTAATGCAAACACACTTGAATATCTCTGCTATTCCTTAATCACATGCACACAGCAGCACACTGACTGCAGGGCTGCTGAGGCCACGCCCCCTACATGCACTGTGCACTCCTCCATCACATGACATCACAGATGAGTTATAGAACCCTGAAGGATTGAGGCCAAAACACAAAACTACAGAAGCCACATTTGAGCTGGCAGACATATTAATGTTTAACACAGCATTTCATTTAACGTTGGCATGTATTTATTAATTTGTAGTTATTTATTTATTTTACATTTTGATTGAAGAAAGAATTGATTGTTCAACACAATACAAGTTTTAAAGTTCTACTCACTGTTTTTGAATAGTTTTATTTTACATGCGTGTGTGCTGATGACAAAACAAAAAATATATATTTATCTTTGGATACGATACAGCTTGTTTGAATTACCCACAATTTCCAGTTATTCCCATAATTTCCCATGGAGCGTTTCCAATTTGGAATATTTCCAAAATTCCCCATCTTAACTTCCCATGAAAAATTTCCCCAAAGTTTCCCACCCCTTTGCAACCATACCGGAGACCCATCAGAGTCTGACACCCTCTAAACCCAGATCTAAGCAGTCGGTTCAGCTGTTGTGCATTAACCCTTTAGGACGGTGTTAATGATGCTAACACATGTTGGACCTGTGTCCACTACCAACCTGGTGTGTAAAAGTAACAGTGTTAGTGTGAGTGGCGTGACACACAGGTGAGTCTTACCTGAGTCCAAGTTTGGTCAGGTGAGGAAATGGACAAAAATAATGGCTAGACCTACATTCAACAGCATGACGAGAGCCACCAGTATAGAGTTAGGACCCTGTGGAGACACCAGAGAGCCTCATGTTAGATGCTGTTCTGTTACACTGGCATAAATATACACACACACAAACACTGCAGCTGTTTGCAAATGATCAGCTCTAATAAACTTATCCAGCAGCAGCTGAGGTCGCACACAAAACAACCCAGTTTGTTGGTGGCATTTGAAAAGGTCGCTCCATGTGTACTGCAAGCAAGTGCTGGGAAGATGTCACTGATGCAGTGACTGTTTACCTGGCTGAGGACATGATTCCCATTACTACTAAGAAGGCTTCTAAAAATAGTCTGTGGTGTGGGAGAAATATGTTTCCAATACAGCTGAGTGCTGTGATAAGTTCCAAGACTCAACTCAAAGAGTCCAATTTCTTCCTACCACAAGTTCACAAACACCTGAGCTTTATTCGAGTCTGAACATTGTTTTTTTTTTTAACTACTGGACGTTTTACGGTATGTGTCTTTAGGAAGCTATGAATGCTGGGAACTGGAGGAGGTGAAAACCACAGAGAGTGGAGTGAAAATAATGAGAGCAGTGCTGACACTTCACCAGGCCACTGGTGCATGGAGCTAAGATTAATTATGGGCAAATAAGGAGCTGGCTCATAATAGAAATACTGTTACATAAGTGGAACAACAAGTTACAGTTGGAACACTGAGCAAAATGTTAAATAATTACTTATACTAAACATTTTATTATAAATAAATTAAAAAGGCCAGTGTGGGACAAATAAGGAATATCTTATCTTAGCTCAGCTTACTTTACCTTATATTAAAATCTTTATGAAACAGTATGTAGTATGGAAACATTGAAAAAAAAGTACATTCAAAAATGTTAACAGTGATTGAGGTTGAAACTGAGTAATAATGTTAGTGCACTGTCTACCTTCAGGACAGTGTTCAGCACAGAAAAGGAAACTGATCGAGGCTTAAACAGAGCTGACACTATCTGAGTAGAATCATAAACACAGTGGTTCAGACCCAACACATTTCTCAGGTCCTGAATGCAGATCAGAGGAAGAGGCATCTGGTGTCGTCATGGAAAGACTTTCTCAGGTCACCACTCCATCCAAGTGTCTGACGTAAACCCAGAGCTTCACCTGCTCAGAGTCGACACTGATGACACTGAACTAACACAACTATACTTGATTACCTCCCAGTCAGATATCAGGAACCCAAACCCAGTATACATATATGTTAAGATCAATGTTGAATATGAATACACTGCAGAGAATACAGGAGTTAGTTAACCTTTTAATGTAACATTTTTTATGGAAGCTATTTGCATTGTTTAAAACTGGATTTTCCTCATATACATGTGTGTGTGTATATATATACACTGTATATGTGCTACCTCACCACACATACTGTAACAGTGAATCCGGTTTTGCTGAGGATCTATATTTAATAATCTATCAGACTGTTTCAATTCATACCAATGTTAAATTAAATTAAATCTGCAGTAAGAATACACTTTACTGGAGTGTGATTTACCTTTTGAAACCAATGTCTGTTTGAGATAAAATTTTATTAAAGGTCAAGTGTGTAATAATTAACAAGGTTTATTGGCAAAATCTGAATATACTACCCATGAATATAGTATATATATTATGTATAATTTCTATGAAATAAAATCTGTTTGGTTTTTGTAGCCTTATAAGTCTTCTTTTATACATATATACATTAGCAAGGGTCTTGCTTTAGAGAGTGTCACCATCTTGTACCGCCACCGAAGGGGAAATCCAGTCAGAGAGCACGTTTCAAGGGTTTTGCGTTCATAAATAAACCAACCAAGAAGACGGAGGAGGAAACAGCAGACATATGGTAAAATGGTTTAGATCTTCACCTCATCACTTCATGCTCCGGAAATACTTTCAGTCTCGATAAACGTGTTTTTTTTGTCCTCGGAGGCCACCGTCACTTTGCCAACAGGAGGGGTGAGCGCTGCAATCTAGAATCTGAACACTAGATGTCACGGTTTCCCCCCATTTTACACACTGGACCTTTAAGTATCTGACTGTACTTTCTGTTTCATCTCTTCTGTTTCTCACTTATTTATTCATTTTTTGAATATGGAAATGAGTTTAATGGTTTTGCTCAAAAACTTGATCTTAAAAACCAACTTGAAAAAGAATTGTGATAATAAAAACATAATGTGATATTGTACAGATAGAGACAGTATCTGAACTAAAGACTGGATGTTAAAATCAACAAGTCAGTTTTGATAATGTATGTGTTGTAGGGGTGTAACGGTACACGCAAGTCATGGTTCGCTACGTACCTCGGTTCAGGGGTCACGGTACAACAGACACTAATTGAATGTACCGTAATAAGCCGCAGTCTATTTTTGAGGACCTCAAACTGGGAAAACAAGGTTTTCTATTGCTATTTGGTAATAAAAACATTATACAGGTTCCACATGTTTCTGTGCTGCGGTGTAGCTCTTTCTTGTTATTTTATATTTAAAAAGAAAAGAGATCGCAGGGTAATTAAACACTGTACATTTAGCGCGATATAGTGCATAGAGTTAATAGTGTTCCATGCGCACGTGTGTGTGTGCCTGTGAGTGCCTGTTCAAGAGAGAGAGAGAGAGCGAGTCCAGCAGGAGGAGGGGCTGACTGACAGAGATGAGAGACGGTGTTTAAAAAAAAAAAAAAAACATAACAATAATATTATTTTATGTCGGAGACTATGGCGGGCCCAAATGAGTCTCGTTAATTACCGTTTTCGGAAACGCCATTCTGCCCGCCTGGTCGTATGTGGATACAGGACGCATTACCGCTTACACCTGTGTTCACACACACGTGGTCACAATGCGTCCCCGACCCCAACCGCTCCGGGAGGTGGTTTGGCCCATCGGATCACAATCCGTCCTCAATGCACCCTGGTTGCCTTACTTTCAAGTGGTCCAGCTCTATCTGACTGCAGTCTGATCACCGAGAACGCATGTTAATACCAGTTTTAAACAGGGTTGACATTTACCTTGGTCTATAGGTCGCACCGGTGTATAAGCCGCCCCCAACTTTTTAGATGAAAAAAAAAGGAAAAAAAGTGCGACTTATACACCGAATTTTACGGTAAAAATAAAATCTGTCTTGTGTTATAAAAGTAAAAAAAAGAAAAAAAGAATATAAAATAAAACAAGTGCATTAGGAGTGTTACAATGCCATTCATTAATTCTAGAGGAAAAAAACTTTTGACAACTGACAAATATTATAAAAAAACAAAAACAAGAAACTAACATCAATGTTGGTTTACACAGTTAATTTAGACTAGATGCCAGTTGCTTTGGTGATGTTTCTGGTCCTGTCTGTGTTCATGTCAAGAGGCTTAAAAGCAGCGGGATAAGTTGTTGCACACAACTTGTCTTTTTCCTTGCACCAGTGATTGACATATCGCGGTGAACATGCGCTAACGTGTTTGATGCGTTTCTAGCGACGCACGGCGCATCCGTGAAATATCGCAGACGGACTTTGTCCGGTCGACCAGTCGCTAGCTGCTTTACACAGTCTATTGTCACGAGCTGTCACCGTCGCCGTCGCCGCTGTGACAAATACATACCGTTACACCCCTAATGTGTTGTGCTTGTGTCATGATATAGATCCATGTCTTTTCTACTGTATGGAACCTCTAAATGAAAACCCCTGCATTGAACACCAGACAGTCTCTTCTGACAGACAGGGTGATATGATCCTTTAATGCTCCAGGTGTGATTGTGTTCTTAACCCTCGGATGATCCTTCAATTTGAACCACTTCCATGACCCCTGGACAAAATTTAGACATCAGTTACTCCCAAAATATTTGTGATACATATAGGACTGGGTCTTGACTAAACATGAAAATCACTTTTGACAAATTTTCAAATTTTTTAACACCTTCCTGGCCAGTTGTTTTTGATGCAAAAACACAAAATTTCTATGGGGCTCTATTGGGTTTTTGGCTGGTGACAGTATTGTAGTGATAAAAAAAAGAGATATCCAAAATCCCCTCAGTGAAAACTTCTGACTATAATATGTCAACAAAATAAAACAAGAATTTTGAAAGGGGCTTTATCCATTGTTCAGATTTCAGTTCTGGAAATTAGCATTAGCATATTTCATCAGATATTGCCTCATTTACATATTTAAACATAAAATTTGACAAATCTTGTAATACAAAAAATATTTGTCTTAGTGTGAGTAATAAACTTTGGAAGTTTCATGGTGATATCTGTTAGTTAAAATTTTGGAGATTTTTGTCCGGCAAAGGATCATTTCAATTTCAAATTGAAATTGAAATTTTCAATTTCAAAAACTTTATTATCCACAGAGGGGTCATGGGTGTGGTTAAAATGCATTACAGGTCCAGAAATTTGACTTTAATTCTGAAATTCGGGACATCCAGAGTTTACCCAAAGATAAACCTCCTTGCCAAAAATCAGGCCCCAGTGACCTTTCATTTGACTGTGGGGAGTTGGGAAAGTGTGAGAGGTGGACACAAATGTCCAGGGGTAAAGTGAAAATGAAACACAGGAGCTGCTCTCACTCACCGACTCCTCCTCTAATACTTCGGGGGCTATTTCCAGACTTGCTTTCTTGGTTTCTGCGAGGCTCTTTGGTTTGCTTGACTCCTGTCTTTTAGGCTTGGGGGCCTCTGGTGCTTTGGCGCTCTCTTTCGGGGGGACGGGTGAGGGGCTGGGGGCCGGCAGGGATCTGGGGACCGGCGAGGGGATCGGCTTCGCGGGCGGCGGCAGGCGCGCCAGGCTGGACGGGTGGAGGTCGTCCTCCACGCCAATGGGCTCGTCGGGCGGCGGGCTCTTGACGTCGGCCTTGACGTAGTAACCGTGGTACTGGGAGTGAATCTGCCCGTTGCTGGGGTAACTGCTGAGTGTGGTGGTGGTGGCGGCAGCCGGTTTGGCAGCTGGAGGAGCCTCCTGCTGCCTCACTTCCTGTTTGAGAGAAAGTTTTGATGCTGCCTTTGTGATGCCTGCAGGGCAGAAGAAGAGGGATGAGGAAGAGGGACACGTGCTCCATTTAAAATCTATGTATTTTACTTTATAATCAAAGAGAAACACAGAAAATAATTAATTACAGCCAGATGTTTCACTTCATTTTCCATTTCCTCAAAGAGTGACCGGGGTCAACTGGAGTCTTAACACGGCTTTATTTCTAATCCCGCTCCCATTCTCCCTCTTAAAGTTACTCTATTACTAATTGATACCAACCCGACAGTTCCTGTAAATGTTTCAAATTAAAAGTCAAATTGCTGTAAACCAGATCACAGTGGACAGAAACCTTTCTGAGCAGGGCTTTTATTGTGAAACACACCGTGCGCAGCAACAGATGGTTGGGATTAAACAACGACAGATAAAAGTGGATCAGACTGAATGAATCAGATGCTTCAGATCAGTGCTTCTCAGAGTCACTATGGTTCAATCCAGAGGTTACACAGGACAGAATGTGTGACTGTTTGACTTTAACACTTTCTGTAAGAGAAAACATCTAAAAGAGGAGCTAAATATAAATATATTTTTAGCTATATACCTACACAACACCATGCAAAATTCAAAATTAAAGTTTTCATACCCCTTGAACTTTTCCACATTTTGTCATGTTACAACCACAAACTTACATGTATTTCATTGAGATTTGATGTGAGAGACCAACATAAAGTGGCACATAATTGTGAAGTGGAAGGAAAATGATACATAGTGTCCAGTTACTCCCAAAATATTTGTGATACATATAGGACTGGGTCTTGACTAAACATGAAAATCACTTTTGACATGGGTTTCAAATTTTTTAACGCCTTCCTGGCCTAAACGCTGCACATGAACCTGAACACAGCATCCCCAGTGTGAAACATGGTGGTGGCAGCATCAGGCTGTGGGGAGGCTTTTCTTCAGCAGGGACAGGGAAGCTGCTCAGAGTTGATGGAAGATGGATGGAGCTAAACACAGGACAATCCTGGAGGAAAAGCTGCGTGAGAAAAAGACTAGAGACTGGGACGGGAAGTTCACCTTCCAGCATGACAACCATCCTAAACACAGCCAGAGCTACAATGGACTGGTTTACATCAAAGCATATCCAAGTGTTAGAGCGGCCCAATCAAAGTCCAGACCTAAATCCTATTGGCAAGACTTGAAAACAGACGCTGTCTCTTCAACACCATGTATCATTTTCCTTCCACTTCACGATCATGCGGAAAAGTTCAAGGGGTATGAATCAGGGTCCGACGTTAAGGTTTTTTCCTACTTGTACTTCTCAAATCTACTTGCCCCATCTAAATTCTTACTTGCCCTGCCTAAGAGGTTTTTTTCTGGCTGTGTGGTGCATACTTTCGCTCATGACTAAAATCCATTTTCTGTTGACCGTATACAACACTACACAACACTTCTTTCTTCAGAAAGCAGTATTTATTATTATCTATAATTACATTCAAAAGGCAACCATTGCAGACAATAAATGCTATTTCACATTATTTGACCAGTAGCAGTTACACCCACCGTTCCCTATCTGAGCAGGTGAGCCACCTGTTTAATGCCCGATCACAGTTGAAATCTTGAAGGGCCAAAAACATTAACCTGGACAACATTTTAAGAGATAGCTGGCTCCTCCAATCAGATTTTATTCTTTTCATTGCATTCACATGCTGCAGTGGACAGTGGACAATTTAGCTTCAGTATTAATTCACTATCTAAAAAAATATATATATATTAGAAAAGACCAATTTAAAAAAGCATTTTTAAGATGAAAATGGTCATGTCCATCTGCTCTCAATACTTGGTTGGGGCCATTTGACTTGAACTACTGGAAATAGCCCAGACTTTTCCATGGTATTCTAGTATATTGAGATGCCCATGTAAAACTCAAGGATGTGGGACATTGAAACATCCTGGGACGCTATGAGTGACAGGCAAACAGCCAATCATCTAACAGTGTAGTTCGGTTGAAGCATCATCTCCACGTGTGTTTATTGACAACAGGGTTGTAACCTAAAAAGGACACGTTAGCTCGTCGGTATGGTAACGGTAACAGATGACTTTGCTGCGTGCGTCTGCCCCGAGCTGAAACAGCAGCGGCGTTAATGAAGCAGCGTCAGGCCGCTCACCGTCACTGAAACGCTCGGTGAAATCGCAGATTAAATACGATGAGCCGCGAGCGACGTAGATAGCCTATCTCACCTGGTAGATCACACCCGCTACAGAGACCCAGTTCGATTCCACCTGACAGTCCCTTTGCTCCGCGTCAATCCCCCCTCTCACTCTCTCTCCCCCCTCCCCTGTCTCTCTCCAGCTGTCCTTTCAAAATAAATGCAAAAGCCAGAAAATAAAAAATAAGAAAATCTGAGAGGGTGGATAGGAGAGAGTGAGGGTGCAGCAACTGCTCCTACTTGTTGTATTTTCATTGTTTTTTGGGTTGTTTTCTTATTGTACAATGAAAAAACATGGGAAATGAAATTTTCAGATGTCTTACATGTTTTTGAAGCCAAATTAAAACGGATAAATGACTGTTTTTCTTGAGAGACTCTCTTTCACAAAAATGCATTTTTCTCAGCTTTCTAGAAAAAAAGTGGTCTTTTTGGTGCAACCAGGCTCTATTCAACTTAAGATAAACCAAGAATGGAACAAGGTACAAACAAATGTTTTTTTTCCCTAGTTCAATAGAGAGTTCCCTCTTTCCTTTGAGCTGTTTGGTGTTTTCAGAGTCATAGTACAAAATATTCCGTGGGTCTTGAAATATTACTCAAAATGCCCCAAAACGCTGGCACATGGCACTGACCATTTTATAAAAGGGCTGGCACTCAATGAGTTAATGTCTAACCCTGTGAATACTTTTGCAACGCAAATATATTTAGGTTTAATAGTAATAAAACAACTACGAACTCCACACACATGGAAATCAGTTTCACACTAACTGACGCCTGTTGTTCTAAACTGACCACTGTCGACTGAAGGATAACTGAAGAGAAGGACGTGGTGAGTGGAACCTGAAGAGCTAACCTGTGGTCAAAGACTCGGCTGTTGGGGTTCTGTTCTCTTTCCCAGCAGGCTTTGCTGGAGCAGCGGCGGCGGTCGGAGCTTTGCTTCCGAAGAAGGATTTCTTAACGCCGACGGGTGAGGGAGTGGGGCTGGGGGCCGGGCTCTGAGACGGAGACTGGTTGGGTGTGGTTCCTTTCCTGTAGAAGTGAGGGCTCCCTGATGGAGACTTGTCATTCTTCTCCTCCACAGGAGCCTCCTTCACCTCCACCGGCTCGTTGTACTTCTGTCGGATGTAGTCGGGGCCTGGAGGGAGGAGCAGAGTAATGAGTGAAGAGAGACAGACAGGACTGGGTGCGTTGGGTATGTCTCCATATTGAGACTATGATTATTTAGCACAGGGGTCACCAACCTTTTTGGAACCGAGAGCTACCAAAAGGGTAATAGTGATACAAAGGGCTACCTGATTGGAACAAACTCCCTGAATTACATAAAGATGCATAGGTTACCTTAATAATTAAGATAATAAACAGTCATACTGTATATACTGCCTGATCACATAAATGTTAATCATTCCTCACAATAATTATTGACAAAATCACTATAGGAAACACAGATTTATTTGAACACACATATTTTTCAAAACCAAAATCAAACCTGACAAATTATCAGTTCTGTAACTTTTTTCTTTTTAAGGAAATCGTTAACTGTTACATTTTCAAATCATGTCATGTTCCTCAAAATGTTACAAAGCAAGGGGTGCTTTGTAACATTTTGAGCAAATCATGAACTCTGTCCCACATTTGGACAAATGATCAGTTCTGTAATATTTACAAAAACAACAACAACAACAACAACAACTCTTTCACATTTTTAAATGAATCATGTCACATGTGTATTAATCTCCAAATAGCATTTTTGAACAAATCATGAACTCTGTCCTATGTTTGGACAAATTATCAGTTCTGTAACTTTTTTTTTTATATAGGAAATCATTAACTGTTACATCTTTTAATCATGTCATGTTCCTCCTAACCCCTTGCTTTGTACCATTTTAAACAAATCATGTTTTCTGTATGTTTGGACAAATTAACACCCGGTGGTGACCCCTGATTTAGCCTGTTTATTCATTGGATTTGGAAACATCATGCATTTAATAATGGACTTTATTTTACTAAATACTGTATAATGTGTGAGATCATTCTGCTTGTTTCACACCCAGCAGCCTCCTGTCCCACTAGGGGTGGGCGATATGACGATATTAGATCGTGAAGTGATTAGAGTGTGTAGACGATCTGCCAAAGTGCAGAGATCGTAGGATCATCTGGGGCACATTCTATAAACTGCAGTTCTATGCTGATGCACCGACGCACCTACGTGTTACGTCGTCAACCTGAACGACCAATCATAGCGAATTACGGGCAGTGACCATAGACTGTAAAAAAAAAAAAGGCAGTGACGCACTTTCACACCCGCCTCCTTGTTCGTGTGTGTAGCGGTAGCCACATGGAGAGCCATGGCTGAAAGCCAAAGCAGGAGTTGGTCGCTTTTTTTTTTTTTTAAACAGCGTTTCACCATCTCTCATCTCTGCCAGTCAGCCCCTCCACCTGCCGTATCGTGAGATCGTGATAAAATCGAGATCTGATATGATATTTTTGCCATATCGCCCACCCCTATGTCCCACACAGGGGGCAGAGTTCCACCTCTTTATCCATCCACCTGTCCACCATCCCTCCATCCAGCCCTTGTCTAACCCATAACCTACACTGTAATCTACATTATACTCTTTAGTTTACAGCCATTTGTCATAATTTCTAATCTACTTGGTTTGTGCCTCAGTGAATCTGTGGTGAGAATTATTCTAAGATCTTTTGTAATAGGAATTTGGGCATTTTAAAATGTTTGATTGTATCTTGTAGGTGACTTAGCTTTTCTTTTCACTATATTGTACACCTTTCTCAAATGCACTTGACTTGGTCTTTTTAAACGTGGAAACTGTGTTTCTGTGTCTCTGTGCTGTCAATTGTCTATTTGTGTCATTTTATGTATCATTTTTTCCTTTATATTTTAGTTTGTGCTCTGTGTCGTCTGTGTATTACATGCTAGGGCTGCAGATGGAAATTAGCTGTGTGCTAAATCTGGTGCAACCATCTCCTCATTTCCTGCAAATGATTAATGCCATTGCACACTGTCCCTTAATAAACTAAATAAATAAAATGAAATAAATAAAAATCAAATCTAAATCGCAAATTCTCAATCTGGTCAAGATAGCAAGCAAGATCATGGGTCACCCTGTTCACAATCCTTTTATTGTGTTTGCACTGATTTGACAGTTTCACTGCCTCAAGCTGCAACAATTAATGGATTAATCGCACAATAATCGATTATTAAATTAATCGTAAACTATTTTGATAATCAAATAATCCGTTTCGGGAGACAAATACAGAACCTTGACCTGATCAGATACACAGTCAACCCAACTCTCTCTGTCTTATGTTGTTGTTGTTACATTATATTCTAGTCAAGCATTTGTGAACCAGTACTGTAGATGTAGTGAAATCCTGCTGTTTTCACCACATGACTCAATCACCTGCTGGAGTCATGTGAGCGTCCTGTTATAGTGCTGCAGACTGCAAAGACTTTTTAGTCAGCATTAGTCAGATAGTCAGGTTCCTCTTAAACACATGTGACAGATGTGACAGATGTTATGATGGGGCATGAATCCACCTCAGACTGGAAACAAACCAACACCTGGTTTCATCGGTGACTCCTCAAATCTTTTCGTCTGAGCTGTCACTCAGTTTTACTCTGCATGATGTCACAGTGACCTCATTTATTTATTTTTATTTACTTTGTTTTATTTTTTCCCCCTCTCTTATAATTTCATTCATTTTTTCATTCAAAAATTCATTTATTTACCAATACTCCGCTCCCACATCCTTTGTTCTTTTTTTCTTTCTTGTTTTTAGAATTATCACTATTATTATTTCTGTTATTATTTCTTCTATTTCTTTTCTGACTGTGCTGATGAGCCACAGACCTGGACTCTGTGAGATCTCATTGTTCTGTTGGAGCGGAGGAGTCAGTGTCTGAATGACTGCTGCCAACACAGAAATCAACCACCTCCGTGAATGTTTGCTTGTAAAATGTTGATTAAAAAGAAATCAATGCAAGGCTTTTGAATAGGGCTGGGTGATACATGGATTATACTACGGTATATCCTGGCTTGTTGCACTTGACATGAGATATAAAAAATGACCATATTCCTTCCATCGACTACAAATCTTTACCAGATGTTAAGCTGTCAATCATTTGGCTGGAATAGAGCCACCTAAAATTAGACTGACGCACACACACAGAACAGGAAGATGCGTTGGAGTAGCAGTCGGTCGCAACAAGTCAAAACATGCAAATGTCTGGACTGCTGCACGTCAGCAGTGGGTTAAAAAAATGAAATAAATAAAAAGAGCGTTCTGTTGAAAGAAAGAAAAAGTGAAGGAGAATTCAGACAGCTGACTAGGAAGTCATACATGACTCCTGACTGATGAAACTCTGATACAGGACTGGAAGTAACGCTTAACTTTCACTATGGAGACACCAGGCCCCAAACGGACCGGTCCAGAGTTCCACTGCAGCCGCGGTCGCAGCCGCGGTCACATCCGCCATGGAGCTCAACCAACAGTGACTGTTGTGCACTTACTGACACACAGTACCCAGACCGAAGTAATGCTGTGCTAATGGTTCAACTTTTGACAGGAAATAAATATTTAAATCAAAAATAAGCTTCAGATGCCCTCAAATCTCACACGTGATTAACAGGGAACATTTAAGTGAAACAAATATAGTGATTTGATTATTATCATGATATATATTGTTAACGCAAGATGTGAAAAAAAATGTTGTGATTTTTTTCCCCATATCGCCCAGAACCTATACTTTTGAATATCTATACTGTATTGCAAAATGGAATATCGCTTTTTTCTTACACCCCTAGTCAGAAGTGACAGCTTGATTTCTGTTTGTTATGAACTTGGTAAACGTATCACATGCTGCTGATAGCTGACAGCTGGATACAGCAGGGGACACACTCACAACTGCAGTGTTGAATAAAGTAGTTGGTATAAATGCACATTGAAATTGGCTGCTTATAAAATTCAGTGCAGATAGAATGTCTGCAGGTGTGATGCTCTCCTCACACTAAAGTTGTGCCTCAGTTCACACTCGCTCTCTCTCTCTCTCTTTCTCCACCAATGAGACACAAGCTTTTAGCCTCGTAATACTTTTGTCATTCACAAACTCTCCCTCCTCCCTCTCTCTCTCTCATGTGTGCACACACACTTTTTTTGACCGTGTCGACTGATCTTATGATAATACCTCCAGTCCTGGGTCTATATCTAATAATACTGAATATTATAATATCATAAAATCATATTCCATATATTCAAATGTTTTATATTTTATTCTATAATCAAACAGAGCAGCAGGAAAAAGTAAATTACAGCCAGATGTTTCACTTAATACTGCATTTCCTAAAATGGTGAGCCAGGTCACCTGTTGTCTTAACAAGGCTTAATTCTAATTCTGCCCCCGTTTGTCCTATTAAACTTACTCCATTACCAGTTTATACTGACTTCCTGTAAACATTTCACATCAAAAAAGGGTAAATTGCTGCTATAACCAGGGCTTTTATTGTGAAACAACAGTTGAGGTTGGGAACAGTTGGGATTAAAGGACGAATCAGAAGCTTTAGATCAGTGCTTCTGGGAGTCATTATGATTTAATCCATAGAAGTTTCACAGTGACACAACATGTGACTGTTTTACGAATGGGCTTTCACACTTTCTGTGATAAAAACATTGAAAAGCAGAACCGAGATGACCTTCCTGACTTTTTTTATCAGTCTGACCCTCACTTCACTGCTTTGCTAATGTGCATGTGTCTATTTCTGCACACAGGTCTCTCTTGAAAAAAGGATACATGAAATAATATGATAATATTTAAGCAATATATCACGACAGGCCGTGGTATATTGCTCATTATACCACGGCTAAGGGGCGTTGTTCGGCCCGACGCGAAGCGGAGGGACGACAACCCCCTTGGAGTGGTATAATGAGCATATACCACGGACTGGAGTGATATATTGCTTTTATAAAACGGTTACGAATAAAGGCAATATAAAAGAGGGATATGCAATCAATTTCATGTAGTTTTATTCAACCAGAAATACATATTATCGAATAAAATAGCCTCACTGTGAAAAAATAGTCCCACCTCTCCAGACGTTAGCTCCAAGTTAGCTCTGCAGCTCGTCTTTTCCTCCGCATTTTTTCAGGTGAAAGTCACTGCTCAGTCCCCTCTACCATTGTTAACCCTCCCCGCAGGTGAAAGTCAACCTTAAACATGTGAATTCAACTACTTTAGTCCGTTTTTTAACATCGTAAAAACATCAGCTGTCTTTTGCTACGGACTGCAACAATCCGTTGTCATGGATACATGACAACAACTTCCATTCATACCAGTCATATGTGCCTGAGGCGGAGTGATAGCTTACGCTGTGATAAGGTTTTAGAATAGTAGCCGTGGTATATGCTCAATATACCACGGTTAACAGCCAATCAGATTGCCGGATTTCACCTTTCCGTTTTATAAATAACCCTAATGCCATAGGGTCACCATGAATATGTAACTCAAACACTATGCGTGCGTGTGTGATGATGATATTGCATGTCGTCATAATTGGCAGCACTGCTTGTCTGTCATATGAATGTAACCCTGAATCTAACCTGGCTGGTTCACAGTCAGGTGACAGCAGTTATAAAAATACAATCAGTGGACAACAACAATAACAATGATGAATCACACACACATACACACACACACACACGCCTCAGACAGGAAAAACCGACACAGGGGAAAGTCTCCCCAAACATTTATAGAATCCAGTGAGGAAGAGTTCAGCAGACGTGGAGCCACAGAGACTGAGGCAGACTTGGTGATTCATCATTTCATCACTACTTGCTGTGATGTTTAGGACATGATTGACTCCCTTTGCTCATGTCTAGTTAAAGGGATAGTTCACCCAAAATTGAAATTTCACTCATTATCTACTCACCCTCATTTCGACCAGGGTCTGTCCTCTTGCCAGTTCGTCCAAATTTGACGAACCGGGAAGAGGAGCTTCGAGGAGCTTCCGCTACAAACAAGATTGAAAAATAGACTTTTTTTTTTGGGGGGGGGGGGGGGGGACAATTTCGCGTTTCGGGGCTTCAGTACAAGACGGACATTACATACGAGCAGCATGGAGGTATTTGCATGTTTTTTGGTGTGTCTTTTTGTTATGAAGACAGTTGGTATCCATTTGCAACCGTTATATGGACATGCACTGCTATGCTGAGACCCCCTGTAACTCAGAGAAGCCACAGAGGACTCTGAAACTTCTCCCAGCCCTTAGTCGACACGAGCGACTAAAATTGATGCAGGCAAACCGGAGTTACACCATGGCTAGACAGCGCGAGGGATAGCCACAATGCTAACCTATGGGGGCAATTCTTTCAACCACAACAAACACTCAAAAAACAATCAAATACCTATGGTACATGACTGGAATCCTTATGACACACCACTGAACTCATATAGTGTTTGGCCAGAGACAAACACACAAGTTTATACTGTTTATACTATAAACAGTATAAACTTTGTGTTTTTGCATGTTATCACTCACCTCAGATAGCCGAACTCTGAAACATCCTGGAAAGACATTACTATCCGATCACAGAGCGCCTGCTCTCCCCGCCACAGAAACAAACACTTTTTCCTTGTTGTGATGATTTCTTTACAAAAATTAACGGTGGAGCAGTGCAGTGGTAATGTCCAAAATATCTCCGACTGTTTATTTTTGTAAAGAAATCATCACAACAAGGAAAAAGTGTTTGTTTCTGTGGTGGGGAGAGCAGGCGCTCTGTGATTGGATAGTAATGTCTTTCCAGGATGTTTCAGAGTTCGGCTATCTGAGGTGAGTGACTACATGCAAAAACACAAAGTTTATACTGTTTATACTGTACACTATATGAGTTCAGTGGTGTGTCATAAGGATCCCAGTCATGTACCATAGATATTTGATTGTTTTTTGAGTGTTTGTTGTGGTTGAAAGAATTGCCCCCATAGGTTAGCGTTGTCTCCCCCCAACACTGGATGACCATCAGGACAACAATTTAGGGGTCAAAATGACCGGAATTCTCCTTTAACAGTCTGTTGTGTTGTTGTTGTTGTTGTTGTTGTTGTTACAGTACCTGGCTGATGGAAGCTCGGGGAGAGCTCTCTGGCTACAGCTCTGGCAATGTCCGAGTCCTGACTGGCCGACTGTGCAGCCTGGTCTGCAGTCTCTGCTTTAGCCCTGGCATGGGAGGTCCTGCACACACACACACACACACACACACACGTAACACACACTGACTTCAGTATCCGTCAAGCAAATTACATCACAACCACTGCGCACAAATTTGAACTGAATGAGACGACTGGTCTTCACTACTGTGTTGCACTATGGACTTTTCTCTGTTAGATGACTGACGATCAGCTGAGTCGTAACATCCCATCATAACCTGACACCACCGCCACCTGTTCCTGCTGTTCTCTGCATCGACGGCAGCTTAGTTTTTACAGTTTGGGATAAAAATACTTCAAAGTATTTAACGAAAATATGTAAGAAAAGTGTTCATCCATATCTCTTTAACTTAGAGAGCAGATTTGTCATATTGTAGGCTAATAACTAATATCATATTTCACATTACACTAAAACTAAATAAACAAACAAAAACATACATTTTTGGAGCAAATGTGTTTTGTTCAACCCATGGTGTCATTTAGTCTCCTCATAGCAGTGCAGTGGCAACACTCTGTGTGTCCTGCTGGTCATCATTGCAAGTGAAGTGTGTGAATCTCTGGCCAGACAGATGTTGGTAAGTCACTGAAATTAGCATTAGCATGTTATCACTCACCTCAGATAGGAGAAGACATCCTGAGAAGACATTCTGCGATCGGATGGTAATGTCTTCTCAGGATGTTTCAGAGTTAGGCTGTCTGAGGTGAGTGATTACATGCAAAAACACAAAGTTTATACTGTTTTACTGTACATATATGAGTTCAGTGCTGTCTCGTAAGGATTCCAGTCATGTACCATAGATATTTGATTGTTTTTTGAGTATTTGTTGTGGTTGAAAGAATTGCCCCCATACGTTAGCGTTGTTGCTATCCCTTGCACCATCTAGCCATGGTGTAACTCTGGTTTGCCTGCATCAATTTTAGTCGCGTTCTTTGCTCCCCCCAACACTGGGTGACCATCAGGACAACGATTTAGGGGTCAAAAATGACCGGAATTCTCCTTTAATCTAGAGCCCTTAATTGGGACACTAAAATTTTTGTGTCTCCCAATTCAGGGCTCTACATTACTCTACATTACTACAGTCTAGCCTGGTCAGCAATGTTAGCCGCTAGCCTTTTGCTAGCAAAGCAGGACCGATGTTTTCTGAGATACACTGTGAATTGGGACTTCCTGTACAGTTGTAATGAAGGAGAACTTTGCTGTAGAAAGAGTGTGATCATGTTAATTTCTGCTGTAAAGTTGGACATTTTACCATGAGAGTCTATGGGGGTTGAGTCACAGCTGAAGCCAGACACACAGTTGGAGCTACAGTACAGCTAACTAGCTTTTGGTATTTGGTTATTGGCTTCATTTTTTAGCCCTAGAGAGTTGCTGTTGTTTTCTAACTGAGAAGATCCAGACAATGACAGTTTATTTGTGCTGCTTGTTTCTCCTTTACTTTCACCTTCAGTCGGTACAGTACATAAACTCATGGTGTCACGGTGATTAATGCCCCCCCAGTCTTTTGCTGTGTAATAGTTTCAGGGTGAACAAAAATCCAATTAACTCTTTCGGCAGGACCTTAAAGCAACACTGATCAATTCTGTTGTAAGTTATCAATCAAATCATTAACTGATTTGCTTTATCTTACAAAATAAAAGTTTCAATCTGTAGTTTAGAGATGAAAAGAGTCATAAACTGTCCAAACAGGACATCTACAACTGATTCAACTCTTTTAACGTGAAGTATTCGTGTTGACCATGTCAGTACTATTTATTAAACCAATTAACATCAACAGGAACACTAAGGAAGTAACCATTCAAAGGTCAGCTGTGTTATTAACAGAGTTCTCTGTTCCTGCATACTGACTGACTGACTGATTGACTGAGTGTGTGTGTATACGTAGCTGGAGCTACGGGGGCAGTGTGAGACAGTATTCCTGTCAGCTGTTGATAAGCGTCCTTCTCCCTGGCCTTATTTAGACAAGCACTACTTCTGACGCACACACTTACACACTTACTTGTACTTCTATCTTTGTGAGGACACATGTCGGCATAATGTATTCCCTAACCCCTCACCCCGAACCTGACCATCACAACTGCATGCTTCACCGCAACCCTTACCTTCATCCTGGGACAAAATGTCCTCACTCTGTAAGGAATATGCTCAAACTGGTCCCCACTAAGATACAATTTACACTCACACACACACACACACACACATACACAACCTGGCCAAGAATGTGCCTACTTGCTTCTCTCTCTCTCTCTCTCTCCAGCCCACTCACCTACTCTCTTGGCCTCCCGCTGTTTTCTCACTTTGTTCCCACTCTCTCTCTCTCTCCTTCCCTCCCTTCCCTCAGATGACGGGAACAGTGATGCAAGCTGAAACCCCTCCACACGTTCCAGTGTTCTGACCAGCATTCATCCGCTACAACCTTCAAAGCCTGCATCTCCCATTTTCGACATTCTGCCACCAGCTCTGGACTGTCTGAGCATGTGCTCATGTCATATGCACTCCTTTGTCTCCAGAGCTCACGCATGGTGTGAAACTGGACTGTTCGGTCAGATATATTAACCAACAGCTACAGTTGACGTAGTCACCACCATCTGAGCGGTGCAGCAGAGCTCAGTGCTTGATGGAATTACACTGAACTGCCAAAACAACATGGAGGACAGCCAAGTTCTCTCTGTCTCCAGGCATCGCTGCATTTATTACTTAACACAAAGACAGTTATGACCAAAAGGCAAAGCTTGGTTTGCTTAGTTCTGCTTCTTTGTCTATTACTGTCAGTCATTCTTCACTGAAACAAATGGCCTTGGATATTTCGATTTATTTATTGATCTGAGCAGTAAGAATAAATGCAACAAATAATAAAGGATGGCGTTTACTTCAAAGGTGCAATGTGTGAGATCTAGCTAGATTTTTAGTTTGAAATTTTATAAAAAATAAACAAACACTATTGTGGTCATTATAGGAGCTGCTTCCTTGGTATTTAAGTAGAGTCTGTAGGATTTTCCTAAAAAAACATAGACTTATACAATAGAAATCCGGCTTAGTCCTCACCTATGGGCATCTACTCATGTGGTGGTGATGTGTCTGCAGTCCAATCCGCCTGTATTGTGATGTTTTTGGTGTAATCGGGATGTTTCTAGGCAGGGAGTTGGTATAGTTTCCTCCGCCAATGACAGAGCATGGGTGAAGTTAGAGGTGTGGCGCTGTGGGCTTGTATAAAAACTACCACCGAGATAGAAACTGGACACCGTCAAGCTAGGAGAAATGGCGGATACACACTCACCAGTGAAGAAAAGGAAATACAGTCGGAGTGAAGCGCTGGAGCATCGGGCCCATACCCTGCTATCACCAGCAACGGGAGCCTCGTGACAAGTAAGAGGACCACTGCAGTGATCAAGGAAGCCTAGGGCACAGGCCTGGCAACATCGCCAGAAACGGGAGTGACGGGAGCGTCAGGCCCATACCCAGCCATCGTCAGCAACATGAGCTCTGGGGGCGGTGGCTCCACCGTCAAGCCAATACCACCCGGGCCTGCGCCCTACCTGCGCCCTAGGCTTCCGTGCTCACTGTGGCGGGCCTCCTACTTATTGCGGCAATGACTTTGAGGTTCCCATTGCCGGCGATGGCCGGGTATTTACAACCCACTCAGCCTGACCCATGGGTGATGAAGCCCATACCTTATCTCTTTTTAATTTACAGTAGGCTTACTGAATATTCTCTCATTGCTGCTGCTGGCATGCAGAGCACCTGCTGTGTATACTTAGCAAGTTTAGGATACACGGTCATCTCATCATCATCTGATTCTGTCTCTCCAAAGTGGTGTGCTTTCTTTGCAGCGGGTGGTGTGGTTGATGCCGGTGATGCACCACCTGACTCCTGGCTCATGTGACAAGCCCAAGGCCCAACCCAACCAGAATCATTTGTATATATTTCCAGCCCGAACCAGCGCATCAGTTCAGGCCGGTTGGCCCGGCCCAGCCTGTTGACAACTCTACTGGTAAGTGTAGCTATCTTGGTGGTAGTAGCAAATATTCAAAGGAGAACACTAAAGGCCGAAGTGAAGAAAGGTTCCATGTAAACAGCACTTGAACATGGGTCAGTCCTGACAACTGCTGTCAGGGGCAGTTGAGCCCGAAAGGAAGCGGCCCAATTTGCACCTTTAAAGACTCTATCTAAGGTACAATGTGCGAGATCTGACTTGAGTTTTAGTTTGAAATTTTATAAAAACTGAACAAACACTATTGTTGGTCATTAGAGGAGCAGCTTATTTAGTACTTAAGTCTTGGTTTTCTTCTATTCTTGGTAACATTCTACTGAGAAATAATGGTAATGCACAGACTCGACAAATGAAAACACAACATTTGTTAGTTTCAGGAAATTCTACACTATGCTCTGATGAAGGTCGTCTGAGACCGAAAGCTTGGCTTTTAATAAAGTGAGATTGCATAGATCTAAGTGTGCGGAGATCTCTTTCTTCAGTTTGGACACTTTTGTTGCCTCCAGCACCTTTGCAAAGAACCAGACGGGTGAAGCGGCAGCCCCTTTTTGCAGGGAATTCTACAAATATATTTGACCCTCATTTTCTGTCAGCACTCAGCAAGACCTACAATGTCAAATTTAGTAAACACAACTGAAAAAGAGAAGTGAAAAAAGTGATTCAATTGTGAAGGACCATCTTATACAGGTGATTTTACCTGGAGATGGCGATTTCCACTTTGGTTTTGGCGATAGCTGCTGCTCTTACTGCTCCTTCGATGGCTCGGTCCACCTTCTGCTTGGTCTTGGTGTTCTTCAGCGGGATCAGGTGCTTCCTGATGCCCCGGGCCAACGTGTTGTTCTTGTACTTCCCTTCTTCCTTGGTGCCATCAGGAAAGATGGTGCAGCCGTAGCCATGACGCTTGTTGTTCAACCACTCGCCCTCGTACTTCATCCCGTTGGAGCGCTCGGAGACGCCGAAGCCACTGCGCTTGTCGTTCTTCCACTCGCCCATGTAGGACTCAGTGGTGGTGGCGTCCACGTTGTCTTCCTGAGTCAGGTAGTCGTCGCCCGGGTCTCCGTCTCCGAAGCTGATGGTTGAGTTGGCGTCGCTCGAGCTGATGCGACTCATGGTTGTGTCACTGTGTGCTGAGCTGCGTTTGCTGGAAATCGAGGAGCGCGAGTCTGATTTGCGCAGTCGCTGGAGGCTACCGAAGAGTGAGCCACGGCGAAACAGACCCTTCTTCTTCTCCGAACCCTCTCCATCAGAGTGGAAGTTGAGCACGAAGCCTCCACGTGTGCCGGCGGGGCTGTCGGACAGGCTGTCACGCAGCACTGTGCCGTTGCTCTGCTCACTGCGGAGGGAGGCCAGCGAGGTTCGTAGAGGCGAGCGGATGACGGAGGCCATGCCGTAAGGGACGCTCTGACGTACACCGTAGCCATGACGCATCCCACCGGTCCACTGACCCTGGTATGTCCCTGCCGGAGCAGAAGGAGGGAGACAAAAGACAGACGGTGAATGGACTGTAAAATGCAGACATTAGATTAGACAGTGGTGAGTAAAGGAAATAGAAGAATGCATTCAGCTTTAGAGCTGTGTTTCGCAACCAGCAGTACTTGAGCCCCTAGTGGTACTTGGTGCTATTGCAAGGGGTACTTAAAGGAGTCATCACCTGGTTTTTTATGTATCCAATCCCCCTTAAATTGCGTTGAATCAGTTCTTAAAACTTATTGGAAACATTTTTTTTTTTTTATTCAAACATAGAGCTTGTTCTGACACTTTTTCATACGGAAACTTTCTCTCGTGAGAGTAAGCGTGAGGTTTTCACTGGTCCCGATGTTCATTGTAATGATATGTAATGAGGCGCGCATTGATTGGACGCAGGAAGGACAGAGCTGGAATGGTGGCTGGCCCAGTGTGCAGGCTGTATTGGAAACTGCATACTATGCTGCTCTCTGTCGTGTATCGTAACCATGTTACATAACTTCATAAAGTAAAACAAAATTTAATCGATTCATTGTGAAACATGTATTTATTGAAGCAAATGTAGTGATTTCTGTACGTAGGCTACAGAGCCCCGGGGCAAAGCTGCTGCTGTTCTGTGTGAAGCTTCATTTTTCATTCAAACAAACTAATACGACTGCCACAATTGTTAGATTTCATCAATGAGACCAACATTTATCTCCTAAAAAGAATTTAACCAGTCGGCGGTAAACCTCTACAAACCTGCGGGTAAGTTAATTAACGACCGTTTCCTCCGTGGGCATGACAACGTAGTTTGACCGGTTAACGAGCGCAGCAGGCGGGTTGCTGACGAGTCACTCTCCGCTCCTCTGCCTCGCTGGAGCTCGCTGGAGCTTCACTTCTCCCAACGCGGAGCAAACTTCTAAGCCGTCATTTGGATAAACTAACCGCACATTGGGGATCTAAACCCTTACTTTCTCGCATGAAAAATTATTAAAACTTAATAAAGTGACGAAATAACAGCTGGTCCAAGACCAGTATGTTTTAACAAGGAAAAATGCGATTTCCGGGTGATGACTCCTTTAAAACATTAAAATATCATACCTAAGGCGATTTTTCCCAGACCCATATTTTATAATAGGAAATTGGTCGTATTCTAATAAGAAGTCACATTTTGAAGGTTTCGATTCTTTCTCGTTTGTCTTTTTAAATTTAATGCATTATGCTGTTACTACACACTCGACACTCAACAGAACACTTCCTGTGTTCTGTTTCAGTGGACAGTCTCCATTGATTTCGTAATTGGGCTTTTGTTGTGAAATATCACACAGGAAGACGATGTAAAACTCACTAATAGGGCTGTCCCGATTAATCGACCTAATCGATTACGTCGATGACGTAAATACGTCGACAAGTGCAACATACCATCGAGTTGTTTCTGATTACGTCAATGACGTAAATACGTCGACAGGTACAACACACCGTCGGGTTGTGAACCATAGACGTGCAGCAGAAAAACACATGCTGTACCACAGCAGCACAGCAGCACCACGGGAAGCTGCAATATCGTTCCGTTCATTCATCTCCGCATAGCGCTCTTTCGCCGTTATTGACGCTCTCTCTCTCTCTCTCTCACACAGAGAGCGAAGGGCGCATGCATCACAGCAGTGCGCGGTAAAAGCGAAACTCATACGGTCCAATCGCGGACCCCCCGCGCCCCCCTCCCTCGTCGGACAATCAGACCACCCGCCACAGTCTTCTTGCAAACCTGTGGGAAACACTGGTTCCGCTGCTTTATGTATCCATAGATGTAAACACGTCCCTGTGTTGTCTTTTTTTTTTTTTTTTTAAATCTACTCCGTTGCTACTCTCTGTGCACCCGGACGCAGCACAGCATGCAGATCGTAAGTGAGGGTGATGTCCTGCACCCCCGGCTTAAAAAACATCCTAGAAGAAACACTGGTCTGCTCCATGACTATAGGCTACTAAATAAATGTGCCTATTCAAAATCATTGTGCTAATATTTCAGTGTGCACTCTGCTTTATCTGTCTATTTTCCAGGTTAAAGCAAACTGATGTGGCACAGTTTTTCCCCTCCAAAAAAAAAACATTATGAAGAGGAATGCACACCAGAAAGAGTATCTGAAGAATTTAAATAGGAGAAGTGTTCAGAAGTGGTTTTTGTAAATGACTAATCGTCAACCAAAAAATAATCGTTAGATTAGTCAAAAAATGAATCGTTAGACTAACCGACTAATCGAAAAAATAGTCCATAGATTAATCGGGAGAAAAATAATCGTTTGGGACAGCCCTACTCACTAACGTGTAATGTTCAGTGTGCAGCGACTTTTGAAATCGCATATTTGCCTTCAGAACCATTTGGGACTTTTTTTGCAAGGGAGGTCCTCAGGGTTGCTAAAAAAATATGTAGGGGTCCAGAGCCCCAAAAAGGTTGAGGACCACTGATGTAGAGGATCTGATAGGAAAAGCGTCTCAGTATTTTGATACCTTTGATAATAAGAGATTGTGGTTCTTTATTTCATGAGAAGAATCATCAGTTGTGACCATGGACACGACACTCCTTCAAATTAAGATTGACTGTTTGTCCTAGTGTCCCACAAACAATAAAGAAGCTGTTGTCAAAATGCTGCCCAACTAAAGTAGCAGTAGTGGACAGGGATACTGTGATTAGTGCAGATTCTCATGAGGTCATTGGTAAGAAAGCCAATACCGACCAGTATCACAGGTAGCAAAGATATGCAGATGTTGCGGGTACATCTGCATATCCCCAACATCTGTATTATTTCCAGGACAGGTGAGGACATCATAGTCACTAGGAGTGGGCCATCTGATGATCTCGCACTGTGGACGATCAGACTTTGGTCATTTGATCTGCTCTTCAGATGAATCGTACATATTCCCTTACTCTATATTTAGATATTTAACTTCATGTTCAGTTTCGGGGCGGCACGGTGGGACAGTGGTTAGCACAGCAAAAAGGTTTCTGGGTTCAATCCCTTGGGTTGTTCATCTGTAAATGTCAGCCCTGTGATAGACTGGTGACTAGGACTTTTGCGTTTTAATATTTGAAAATTCATTTTTTTCTATTTAAATTTTGGGGGATTCCGTTTTTTTACCTTTTACTCTTATTTTACTACCAAAAAGAGTGTGTTTTTGATATCAATTACTAAAATATACACAGATTAAATAGAAATTACTTTTTGATTTATTGAGGTAACAAACAAACAACACTTTTCCTCCATACCTTAAGAACAAATACTGCATGATGCAACATAACACTGCGATATAATAACAAAATATTAATGCCTATGAGCTTTCAAAGCCACCCAGATTTACTTCCCTCTGGGTAATTCCCCCCAGACATAGGTTCCTCTTCCACACAAACACAGCATTTCAGTCAAATTATGTCAAATTCCACGTTAAAAAAAGAGTCAATTTTACAGTAATTGAGCAATTCCACGATTCCGCCCGCGATTCCGTGATCACGGAAATCATAGGGCCGTATAGGTGACCTGTCCTGCCTATGGTCTCTGCACATGTTGTGTTAAACAGACCATTAGCCCAGCCCCAAGCCCACTATCTGCAGTTTTTTGTTCCTCAGTGAGTTTTGTGAAGTTCCACATGAACTAGTTCTCTACCCGAGCGAAACAACAACCACTGACACCAGCTACAGTCCAAGACAGTAGTGTTAGTCTGTCTGTGGGACCACATACCTGTCTGCAGACAGAGACTGAACTTCCAAATTCAAAAACCTGCAAATAACACTTAATGAATAAATAACTGTGCCAACGAATGAAAACTCCAAATGACCTAAGCAACAAGTGAGATTGATTGTGACACACTTTAAAAACAGAACACAGACTTTTGGGTTAAAAGTAGCACTGTGTTACATCATGCACTTTATACCCTGTACTTCATACTTTATATTGTTACTCTCTGTATTATAAATGTACTATGGATGCAAATTAATAGTCATGCTTATTCTGGCACAGGCACACTGATGTTCACTAATATGCATTGTCCCTTTTAAATAAATAAATCTGAAAGAAGCATCAAAGCAGCAGAAGGATGCTAAGTAGAAACAGGATGAACATTGTGATTTAGACTGGGTTTGCCTGCTGCACGTCCACTCTGTTAACAAGGGAGCAGCAATGTTCTTGTAACATGTTTCACACTCAGACACTGTAGACACACCTGTCACCTGTTGAACCAGGAACTCGGCGGCTAAACACTGTGGTCTGGGAGGAAACAGGAGCTGCAGCTGTTTTTTTAACACACAATCGCCGACCAGCTCAGCATCTACAGTGTCTGTGTGTGGTTATGTGTGTGTGTGTTTGAGCTCAGTGGTCATTTGACATCACTCCAAACAGGAGAGCAAGCTCACAAAGCAATGGAAAGGGACTCATTTTATCAGCAGCTTTCTTCACTTTTAAAGCCTACCCTACTAACTTTGGTGTAAAACGATTTTAGAAGTTGAAAAGATGCAACCATTGTGTGATGTAATATGTATTATACTTGATATTTGTTTTTGTTTTGTTTTACTGTTGTATTTGTGGACCATGGGACTACAGATGGAAATTAGCTGCAGCCTGCAGAGCTAAATCTGGTGTATTTACAACAAGTTCTTTTCTATGTTAATGAATATGCAGACAGAGTCCAATTCTAAATAAACAAATAAATGAAAAAAAAAAAAGAAAAGTGTCCAGAGCAGGGCTGTCACTGCTGCCATCTTTAACTCACACATAACAAGCCTACAGTATGTTGCCAGCTGCACACATGCATGACAGACTGTTGCCCAACGTGAGACAAATTAACCACGGCAGTTAATGAAGCTGGTGTTTCTGCTGAGGATGGTAACATGACTACCTACAGGAGTTCTTGTCTGATCTCAACATCCGTGAGAAGAAAGCAGGAACAGTAAACAATAACAGCAACATGTGGAGCAGCAACACCATGAAAACACATCAGGACAGGTGGATGGAGACATTTTGTATTTAATGTGAACAGGCTCTTACTGTGAAAGGAAATGTGTGACGATGAAGGAAAGGGATAGTTCAACATTTTTGGCAAATTGGCCCATTGCCATAATCCCTATAGTTTTAGCAGTAGGTTCGTTACCTTTAATTGTCGGTGCAAACTATTTTTAGAACGGCGGGGCAGAGCTGTGAGCTGCTCAGAGCTACGCAACGGAGGCTCATGGGATTTCTTGATTTCCCTCATCAAACTCAGAGTCCCTCACGAGACAGAGTTTCCAAGGCAAATACAGAGACTGCTTGCTGAAAAAATGCCCCCGAAAGGAACACGCATCAGCGGTTTTGCATGAATTTACCTCAAAAACTCATAACATTCCATTATTATCTCATAGCGTGGTGAATGTGCAGGTCACAACTTGTCCACCAGAGTGTTTTGGAGTTGTTGGATTGTGTATTTGATGAGTTTTATGAGGGAAACCAAGAAATCCCATTACCCTCCGTAGCGTAGCTCTGAGCAGCTCGTGGCTCTGCTCCGCCGTTCTAAAAACAGCTTGCACCGACAATTAAAGGTAACGAACCTACTGCTATGACTATAGGGATTATGGCAATGGGCCAATTTGCCAAAATGTTGAACTATCCCTTTAAGTCAGTTTAAATGATGGTTGAGATAGCTTCACACACACACACACACACACAGAAGCAGTCTCTCATTTACCAATCAGACACAGTGAGGTTACTGGGATGTAAGTCAGTGTGTGTGTGTGTGTGTGTGTGTGTGTGTGTGTACCATCATCTGTGTCACTAATTGAATGACTGAGTGTGTGTCTGTGAGGACACGTGAGAGTAAAGTGTAGTCATGTGTGATACCTATATGTGGTGTTGTGTTGATGATGTCAACCAGTATAAATCAAAAGCCACACTGTAGATAATCTATTTCTATTTAGTATTGATGTCACTGTGGGATTGTGTTGTGTTGTCAGTGTCAAATGTGTACTTCACTCTACTGTATTCTACTTCACTCTGTTCTCTACTCTACTGTACTCTACTGTTCTCTACTTAACTCTACTGTATTCTACTTCACTCTACTCTATTGTACTCTACTTCACTCTACTGTTCTCTACTTCACTCCAATCTACTGTTCTCTACTTAACTCTACTGTACTCTACTACTTTACTCTACTCCACTCCTTCACTGTACTCTACTTCACTGTACTCTACTCTACTCTACTTCACTCTACTCTTCTCAACTCCACTTCACTCTACTCCACTCTTCTCTATACTTCTCTATTCACTCCACTAAACTTCACTCTACTCCACTCCACTTTAAATGAAATGAAAAGATAATCTTAAACAGTGATGCACCTTGGTACCTAGGTAAACTAAACCTTTACTACAACTATTCCACAGAGTCTAACTACAGCCACAAATGGGTTTTAGATTATGGAGAGGATCCACATAGTGCAACTAACAGTTTGACAAGAAAGTGAGTGGTCGTGTCAAGCCTTCAATACTATAAAAAAGAAAACAAGTGATAAAATATGATATGCAAGATTGTAATTACATTGTTGTAAATCAACCAAGCTTTATGGCTTTACATTCACTTCCTGGACACAGCCTTTGTCCTGGTTGGGCTGTCTGCAGTTAACTGCTCTTCACTCTAAAATGTATCCTCACTTACATTAAACACATAAAAAACAGCCTCTTTAAACTTGCCTGCATGACAGCAGCATGTCTTAGTCTTGAATCACTGTCCTGATTCTCCTTATTTCATTCTGATCAAATCACGGCGGCAGTGGATTAACCTGTGATGAAAGGTTTGGCAGTCATCAACATGATCACATTTCTTACATACTCAGACCTGCTTCTACTAATTAATTACATCTCCTTCTTTCCAGCTATTGCCCAATCAGTTTAGTTTTAAGAAGCTACATTTCCCTTAACATTTAATCACTTCACCCTTAAACCGTCTCTCCCAACCACACAGCAGCTAATCACCACTCAGTACAGTACCATCAGTGCTAATCAGTTGTTCCTCAGTCAGGCTGTCTCACTGATGTGCACCCCACCATCTCCAAGAGTGCCAAGGATTTATTTAGAAATCAAAGGCAGAGATGAGTCGTTCAAATATTAGAATGCTCCTAAAAAATCTTTATTACGTAAATTACAGTACTGTTTTTCTTGATAAAATGAGAAATATCCCTTGAAGTTCAGTGTGGACTAGGGCTGGGCAACATGGTATCTTAAATACTCTTATTTACTTTCTTAAAGTTAACAAACACTGTTATCCCAAGGTAAGATCACATGACATTATTTCATGAAAAAAAGACTGTGTGAATTCTGCCTTAGACGGACACATTCTCTGATGTGTTGAAAAAACATGCTTTGCTCATTATCTCATATTACATATTATAAATGATGATTGAATAATAAGCTTTGTTATCTTGAAACTACTGTACATTTGTAAGAATGGCCTTTCTCAGCTTCCATAATGTGGCCTATACCTCTGAATGATTAGTCCTGATTGTGCACATGAGGCAGCAAGACACTTCACCATTGCCTTGATGGCAACATGACAAATCATGACATACACTGCCACAAATAAAAATCAAATCATTCAGGTAGATCTTGTGTAAATGTCACCAAAACAGAGGTTTCAACGTTAAAAACTGACTTAA
Source organism: Trachurus trachurus (assembly GCF_905171665.1). Classification (NCBI taxonomy): domain Eukaryota; kingdom Metazoa; phylum Chordata; class Actinopteri; order Carangiformes; family Carangidae; genus Trachurus; species Trachurus trachurus. Next base: position 25,639,467 of record NC_139900.1, read on the forward strand.
AACATCAACATCAAACAACAGGATTCTTTAAATGCACCTCATCAAGGGATCAAGGGATAGTTCAACATTTTGGCAAATTGGCCCATTGCCATGTTCGCTATAGTCATAGCAGTAGGTTCGTTACCTTTAATTGTCGGTGCAAGCTATTTTTAGAACAGAGGAGCAGAGCCGTGAGCTGCTCAGAGCTACGCTACGGAGGCTCATGGAATTTCTTGGTTTCCCTCATCAAACTCATCAAATACACAATCCAACAACTCAACAATAATGGAACGGAGTCGTTTTCGAGGTAAATACAGAGACTGCTTGCTGAAAAACTGTCCCTGAAGGCAACACGCATCAGTGGTTTTGCATGAATTTACCTCTAAAACAACTCTGTCTCGTAATGTTCTGTTATTATCTCATAGCGTTGTGAATGTGCAGGTCACAACTTGTCAACCAGAGCGTTTTGGAGTTGTTGGATTGTGTAGGCTATTTGATGAGTTTGATGAGGGAAACCAAAAATCCCATGAGCCTCCGTAGCGTAGCTCTGAGCAGCTCACGGCTCTGCTCCGCCATTCTAAAAACAGCTTACACCGACAAATAAAGGTAACAAACCTACTGCTAAGACTATAGGGATTATGGCAATGGGCCAATTTGCCAAAATGTTGAACTATCCCTTTAAGTCAGTTTACAGAGGGACATGAGATTAGAAAAAATGCATAAATGCAAAATAAAATGTGGGTTCAACCACCACAAGATCACATTACACACAAATGCCGCAGCTTCATATCTGCCAGTAATCTTTAATAGGAATGTAATGTCTTATATTGTGTTTTATCAACCTTTACTTGTTTTGTGTAATATAACTGTATTAATATGACACTACAGGTGATTCCTAAAGATGAAATTCAGCACAGCAGTGGAAACAGTTGTCATGACCTGATGACGTGTCACTGTGCCAGTTACAGATCTTTGTGGTCAGTGTTTCCTCTGACAACCAAATAAATAATAGTTCACTATGCCACAATACACAACACATATCTTGATATTTTGATATCCTATATAGCACTTTATACTAATATAAAATTTAACCCGTTGATGCTTTAAGCTTTAATCAGTGTAATGAGTGCAGTGACTGTATGTCTGCATTAAGGAATCTCTTTGCTGTTTTATTCATTTATGGTTTCTGTTGGCCCAATTTTTATTATGCTGCAAAAAGGAGGAAAATCAAAGTCTTGGTTTTTGATTCTGTTGCCATGTTAAGGTTAGACTATGCAAATATAATTTACATGCATAACAACAAAAACAGACAGGGAAAACATCTGTTAGTAGCACATTCACCCTATCTCTCACCCAAAATGGTAAATGGATTTGTATTTTCTTTTTCTTTCTTCTTCTTTTCTAGTCTATGGGACCAGACCAAGCACTTTACACTACTACTTCCATCTACATGTATAAATTTGCGCATTATGTCTAACCATTCACACACTTAAAAAAACATCAGAGGACACCCAAGGACACTTTGACGTGTGGACTGGAGGAGCCGGGGAATCGAATCGCCTCAGGTCAAATCCTGATTTCATAACTGCGACATATTCATCAACAAAATCACCAGTCACATAAATTCAAAACAACCACTGGTGTGATGTCTGGTGTATTTCCTTACAATCACTCAAATAGAGAGTTTGAGGAAAGTCATAGTGATATACATAAACAGAGAGAGGGTGGCTACCAGTACCAGTATCTCAGACTTGTGGGAAGCTCTTCACTGATTGTAAAACAGAGGTAAAAATGTGCATCAGTTTACTTAAGTAAAATCACTATAAAGACTGTAAAGTCCTGTTTTACTCTGAACCTCATTTATTAGGACGAGAGACTCCAAACAGCCTCTAACACTGTGATTAGTGTATTATACCCTGATTGATCCATCACTAATTATAATAGGATAATTTTATAAGAAATATGTGTTTGGTGGATCTGCATTATTGTTTTTCATCATCTGTGGTTAATACAGTGACAACCATAAATCACAATTAGACTTGTCACGATACCAGAATTTCAGTTGGCGATACCAATACCAGTTTTTTTCCACGATTCCCGATACCGATTTGATACCATGATAAAAAAATAAAAAAAATCACTACCTATGGACTTCTAAATTCACTACTTCACTACTAAATTCACTACTACTACTACTAGCAACATGAAGTTAAGAACAGTGTTAAAATGGTAAATATGACTCAGCAAAAATAGGAAGTCATGGAGTCATTACTGAGTCCTTCAAGTTGTTCAACAAGAGAACTGTTGTTTTCACACATGCTGGTGCAAAAATGATCCATTTGTTTCATTTTTAATTTCATGTCTCATTTTTCATACAGTTCGTTTTCACTCAGGTCCAAACGCCGCACCACTGGCAAAGCATGACAACTCACAGGAAAAAGACGTGTGGTAGGCCATGTTTACATGACTCAATCATTAGGGAACGATATGAAAATCTCACCATTTTCCGATATCTCAATAACAAGTCCATGGTACAATAGTTACTGCGGTATTGTAAGGCATGTCACAATGTCCAAATCTGACCGTACAATAATGCCACAGTAAGCTTCACAGTATAAATGTATTCCTATTTTAAAGGTCCAAAATAGGTAGCCTAACAAAGAACATGAATATTTGATCAAACTAAAATAGCTTAGCTGTCTCCCTCCTTTACTTCCTCTACTCCACCCTCACCTGCATCCCTCCCTCTCTCTCACCTGCCACCCCCCACCTCCCTCCCTCACTCCCTCCCTCACTCCACATCTGCAAAGTCGCTGTGGTCAGTAATCGGGTGAGTTTGGAGCTGACAAGAGGATCGCAAAAAGAGAGCGAGATGACGCGGCCGTAGCCGCCGTGCTATGACGACTCCGACCACGCTGAGGAGGTAGGCTACATACTAATCCTACGTTCGAGACAAGTCAGATCTTGGATCCTTCCCAGGTGTTCCAACTTCAAAGCATTCGAGACCAAAAACATGGAGGACCGGGACAAACTCTGAATTTAGAGTGCTTCATGTAAGGCATAAAACATGGCAAAGGGCACAAAAACAATTTCAAATGAACATTTCAATGTATTTTGGCAAGTGCTCGAGTCGAGCCGAGTAGAGCAACTGTGTAGTAGAAAAGGGTCAATTTATTAACAGGGCGAGTTGTGTGAGTTGAACCGCAGTAAAACAACTGAGCTACGCTCACACACACACACACAAACTTTGGCTACTGTAACAGTCGGCTGACATGGTGACACGGACGATCGTCTCGCGCACTAAAACTACAGTATTTTTCAGAAGAAACGTCATTTCATACCCTATATGCCCACGTAATATCGAGTCACTTTTCTTATCGCGGTATTGCCGATACCGTTAACATCCCTATCGACTTGTGGCGTACACCAGGCAGTTGGAGGAGATCGAGGTCCAGCCATGTTACATAACAAACGGAACACACCAGAGTTCAACTGTAGCTGCACTGAGACCAGCCCGTCAGACTCACAACATGGCCTGCCAAGGGCAAAGTTGTATGTCAGTACTTACTAGTACTGAAAAAAGCAGGTATACCAACATATTTTTTGCATGCTGGCATCGACTTTGTACCAAAGTACCGGTTCTCATGACAACCCTAATCACAGTAGAGGCTGTAAAGGAACACAAATGTTTGCAAGGCCAATTTCCATTCCAACTGCAACCGACTCACTTCACAAAATCTCTCAAAATAAATAGTTACTTACAACATAATGTTCTCTATATTGCTCAGTTATTGTTCTATAATGTTGTTGCTATCAAAATGATACAGAAAGAGTCTACATCACACATCCAATCATTAAATCACTGTGTACGAGCTGAGCATACCCGCAGCTCAACACCTGCACTGTATGAGTGCTGAAGGTGTTTTGTGGTCCTGGACATGGAACAGTTCTGGTTCTGAAACCTCCACCTCTGAGCATCATTCAGTGATAAAACAGCTCCGTGGCCTGGTTAGGAGGGTTCACACTCCTGCCCTGAAGGCTTCAGCTGGAGAATGTGAGAATGTGCTATTTTAAAAGACGAAACTTGAGACAGTGGGAAGTCTGCTGGGGGCCAAACATAACTCCAGGCAGCTATCTTGCTATGTGGAATAAGCCTCTTCTACAGTGAAGACACTGGACCAACCTCTGGAAAAGGAATCCCAAAATTCTCAAAGATTATCAAATACTTGGTGGTTCTTTCAAAGTAAAAGCATAAAAGCCAAAACGGTGACATTCGCTTTACGTGTAGTCAAAATCAACGCTCTGGATCAGATTCATTCACTTAGTGGAGTCTTCAGTAAATATAGTAACACAGTGGCTGCTGGCAGGTTTACTGGCCATGAATCTTCCACTCAAGTGGCTCACTCAGATGGGAGGTCCAGGTTCACCGAGCCTGGTTTACATGGGATTCATTGTTTATCATAATAAACAATTAATTGTCGGTGCAAGCTACTTTTAGAACAGAGTTTGGAGTTGTTGGATTGTGTATTTGATGAGTTTGATGAGAGAAACCAAGAAATCCAATTAGCCTCCTTAGCGTAGCTCTGAGCAGCTCACAGCTCTGCTCAGCCCTTCTAAAAAATAGCTTGCACCGACAATTAAAGGCAACAAACCTACTGCTATGACTTCAGGGATTATGGCAATGGGCCAATTTGCCAAAATGTTGAACTATCTCTTTAAGCCTTGTAGCAACGAAAAACGTAATAACAGCCAATAGCGTAATAACAGCCAATAATGTAATAACGTGCCAATAATGTAATAACATTTTTGAGCAAATAACGTAATAACCTTTTGCCAATAACAAGTTATTACATTATTGGCTGGTTATTACGTTATTGACCTAGTATTAAAAAAAAACCTTTGAAAATGTAATAATTGGTGCCAATAATGTAATAATACATAAATATGACTGCAGTTCTTGGAAATAAAAGGCTTTTTTGCAGTTTTGTGCAGTTTGCTTATCAAAAATAGGTATAGTGGATGACATAGTCGTCATATTTATTCATCTAAGATAGATCTTTCACTTCTCTCTCTCTCTCTCTCTCTCTCTCACTTCTACCGTGCTTAATGATATGTTTGCAGTAAGTAAGCATTGTAGACTATCAACAACCTCTAAAACATAACCAAACTTGTGTATAATGGTGTCTGCCAGCCAGTTTATGTTTCAGTCATGTATAACTTCCTGCCTCAGACAAACCATTGGAAATAGGCAATGTGAAATGTGATAATTCCAGCATGGCTCGGAGGAGCAATGGCGTTGATTTGGTTTTACCATTGATTTTTTTTTTAAATTAACATTTAGCCATAATTTTTCCAACTTAATGGTTAGCGTTATCTCCAGAACACCCAACTGAAGTTCGGTAGTGTTTTCATTCACAAATGTAAAAAAAAAAAAACTACCTTTATACTGTATGGAGTAGGGCTGCCCCCGACCAAAGATTTTGTTGGTCGACCAGTAGTCGTCACTTATGGCGATTAGTCGACTAATCGACCCCCCACCTTGAGGGAAAAAAAAATATATATATATATTTTTTTTAATATATATATATATTTTTTTTGCCCGTGGTCAGGTTGATAATTAATTAATTAATGCTCGTGACTCCGGCCGTGTTGGGTCCGAGATTCAACAACAAGCCGGTCGGGTTTCACCGTTATTACCAGCAGTATGCCCGTTTATCACCAATAAACACAGTAGATGAGGAGGGTAAAAAGTTACTGAGCTCAGGCTGTGTGACGGGGGTGCGGTGGTGGGGGTCCGCGGCGTGGAGCGGTGCGGGCATAGACCTTTTACAGTCTATGGCATAGACATGTGTCTATGGGTGCGGGTCTCTGACTGCAGCGGGGACTATCATGGATCCGCTCCGTGACACTGAGACTGACCGCCGGTGAGCGCTGTGGGACGGGACCGGGGCTCAGACAGCACCCGCTAATGGTGACAGCGGTGATACGAGAGAGACTGCCGTGCCGTGTAAAAAAAAAAAAAAAAAAAAAAAGTGTCACGTCACGACTTCCTGTATCTGGCCCTTCAAAATAAAAGCCCCATAACCTTTCATATACAGTTCAGTCATTGATGTTGGCTTAATTTTGACAAGACACAGCTCCAAATGTTTTTTTTTTCTTTCCTGCGACCAATCGACCAATGAAATTTTGGTCGGCTAATGATTTTTTGGTCGACCAGTGCTTGGTCGACTATTTGGGGGCAGCCCTAGTATGGAGCAATATAAACATCTACCTTTAGACTTTCACTGTATTAATATAGAACCTATGCTGCTTTATCATCACTGTAAAACAAACAAAAAAAAAAAAACATTGAAAAGTCACTTTATCCAACATGGGACATAAACTGGCTGGCAGACACCATTCAATACACAAGTTTGGTTATGTTTTGGAGGTTGTTGATAGCCTACAATGCTTACTTCTTCCGTTTGCAAACATATCATTAAGCATGGTGAGTGAGTGAGTGAGTGAGTGAGAGAGAGAGAGAGAGAGAGAGAGAGAGAGAGAGAGAGAGAGAGAGAGAGAGAGAGAGAGAGAGAGAGAGAGAGAGAGAGAGAGAGAGAGAGAGGAAAGATAGTACATATCTTGGATGAATAAATATGACCACTATGTCATCCACACCTATTTTTAATTAGCAAACTGCACAAAAACTGTAAAAAAGCCTTTTATTTCCAAGAACTGCTGTCATATTTATGTATTATTACATTATCGGCACCAGAAAAAAGTTATTACGTTATTGGCTCAAAAGTTTTATTACATTATTGGCTTTATTACATTTAAAATGGCCAAAATTATTACGTTATTGGCTGTTATTACGTTATTGGCTGTTATTACGTTTTTGGTTGCTACAAGCCTTCTGTAATTCCTTAAACACTCTGAACAATTATACGAAATTAAATTTCCCAATGCTATACGTATGAGTGGACACAGGTATGATGTAACTCACTGTGCTGCACGTAACACATAACACTGCAAATCTAATAATCAAGCTAATCATGCAACATCATTGTGTCAGATTTTCAGGTATGGATGAGCAGGGCCCATGCTTTATGATGTTCTTATTATTCTGCAACTGATGAAATAACAATCTGACAAATTAAACATAATTAGTGAAATTAAATGAACCAATGAATAACACATTAGTGTTAAATGAATGAAGACTGAAACATATTTGAATTTCTGCTTACTTCATAATAAAAATTGCAGACAAGTAAAAAAAAAAACTATTAAACATCTGACTCTGCAGGCATCATTCACACTGTTGTTTTAAATGACCGGATGAAACAGTGATCGCTGCGGTCTGACAAAGTCCAATCTAAAAACAAGCTAAGAACAATTCGACAAAGTGAGGTGGATTAATTTTTTGCCACATCAAGGTGCGGGCCAGGGCTAAAGATAGAGGGAGGGAGAGAGGCCCCCTGGCTGGGAGGCAGACATGGTTTCATGTAACCAGTAGTGGGTAAAAGTAGCTCCACAGAGCCGTCAGAGCCATCTAATCTCAGAGTACAGCTTCTTACTTCCAAAGGCTGAGGAAGAATTTAGCCTAAAACACAGAATGAGAAGAGGAAGTCAGTGTTGCTTGTTCCTCCAGTAAATAGACACCTCCAGAAAGTTGGTGCATAACATACATGAGCAAAGCTGGACAGAGTAGTATGTTTATTTAAGTGCTGTACTTAAATATATTTTCTATTATCTGCACTTGGGTTTGATTTTTCATTGACTATTATTGAAAGACAAATATTGTATTTACAATGGCACTAAATTTCTATAAATGACTTGCTATGAAACATTGTTTTAGTCAGTGAATATCGTTTCTTTTATTTTGGAAATGTGAGGGACCATCATCTAAAACTGTTGATCCAAAAACCGGAGTTTGGTTCTTTTAGTTACATTTGGAGCAAATTGACAGAGTGTTTGAACCACGCAGCCGTTTGTACAGACTATACTCTCTGAACCTTTGGGTTGTGACCCACCTGGAGACCCCTGATGTGCATGCACCAATTAAAACTCCTGGGGCCAAACGTATAAAACTAAAAAAACGGAAACATGCAGCCTTTCTGTCAGATGTATAAAACCCCACACATGTGTATTCCCTCCTGTTTTTTCCTCATACATCTCAATCATCCTCAAATTGTACACGCATGCACATGACTTCTGATGTGTGCACGTTCTCACCGCCTGCAGATTTTTATACATTTGGAAAAATATTTGGAGTGCCGTACGTACACTTTTTGCATGCTTTATCCCCCTAGTCTATGTGGGGATCATCTAGTCTCTCAGTTACATCTTATTCAGGATGGAAAGCATTCAATTCAGATTAGCTATTGTGGGGCAACTTGCAACATGGATGCACACCTCACATCATCATGTTCTGCCAGCCTGTTAGAGTATTTAGTGAACATGCAAATCTGTAGTAGCTTGACTGAATGTTCTGTAGCTGATAGAGTTTGTAATATTGTAAAATGACTTCTTATTAAACAATAACTTCACTCATCTAATATAATGAATGAATTCATCAACTAAAAGGGGAACTTAATTTTAAACAACCAAGCGTTCATACCATACTAAAAGGATGTGTATTATAACAAAGCAAAACACATTACACAATTCAAAAATACATTAAAACAAAGTTAAACTTGAAAGGTACAAACAGGGTTGAATTACATGTTTTGCTGTACAACTTAGTCTGCATCTGTTGAGTTAGTCACTTAATTATTTATATTCATTTAGGGGATTCATATACCTGAAGGTAATGTATTGAATATGCCTTTTTTTAAGGTTGATGGATTATGGGGCTATTATGATATGCTTGTTTTGACCTTGATAAGCAATTTGGCCTTTGTTACCTTTATTTGTCGGTGCAAGCTGTTTTTAGAACGGCGGAGCAGAGCCGCAAGCTGCTCAGAGCTACGCTACGGAGGCTAATGGGATTTCTTAGTTTCCCTCATCAAATCAAATACACAATCCATCAACTCCAAAACTCTCTCGTGGACAAGTTGTGACCTGCACATTCACCACGCTATGAGACAATAACGGAACAAGTTATTTTCGAGGTAAATACTGAGAGAAACTGTTCCTGAAGGCAACGTGCATCAGCGGTTGTCTACGAGAGCGTTTTGGAGTTATTGGATTGTGTATTTGATAAGTTTGATGAGGGAAACCAAGAAATCCTATTAGCCCCTGCTCTGCCATTCTAAAATAACTTGCACCGACAAATAAAGGTAATGAACCTACTGCTATAACTATAGCGATTATGGCAATGGGCCAATTTGCCAAAATGTTGAATTATCTCTTTAAGGCCTAATACATGAATGGGATTAAAGGGTCGGCAGGTACAAGCTCAATAGCTTCAGCCTACTCCTTTTTCGGCATATGCCATAATTATGGGCTCATAAATTTGATTGAATATAGTCTGGAAGGAAGATGAATGATGACTGTTTGACTGATTGTTTTCACTGTATATTTTCACTATATACCAGTATCCTGTATATTTAAAGGTCTCATATAGTTAAAGGTAGATTTCCATGTTCCATATTTGATGAGCAGGTATCTGTCTGATTCTTAGTTGATCAATTTGATTTACTGATTTGATTTCCATATGGATACAAGCTGAAACACAATGTTCAGACCATAGATGCAACCTGCTGAACAACAGTAACACAAGTAAGGTGGATTAGATGCACAGCACTGAGTCATCCACAGAACATGACTGGAACTAAACCAGCACATATCACACCCAGTGGAAACTGACCACCGTCTCATTAGCATTCTGTCTCATCAAGCTCATTTCCACAACCATCCAGTCGTGGTTTATTCCACTGTACGCTGTGTTTGCTGTTGTAGAGCTGTCTAAATACAGAGGCTCAGCCACTGCACACGTTATAGTGACTTCAAAATATCCCACAATGCACTGTCTGTCTGTCTTCAGTTTGTGTAGATTGTATAAGATTATTAACTGAACATGTCTGAAAACAGGCAGTTCAGTTTCAGTCAGTGAAACTGCAACACACTTTGTGTTGGATCAGATCAGTTGTGTGGCTTTGTGTTAGATCTGGTAGTTTGTGTTAGATCCGGTTAGTTGGTCTCCATCGGGTTAGTTGCGTTGCTGTGTGCTGGATCGGGTCAGTTGTGTTGGATCAGGTCAGTTGTGTTGCTCTGTGTTGGATCAGGTCATTTGTTGCTGTGTGCTGGATCGGGTCAGTTGTGTTGGATCAGGTCAGTTGTGTTGCTGTGTTGGATCAGGTCAGTTGTGTTGGATCAGGTCAGTTGTGTTGCTGTGTGTTGTGTTGGATCAGGTCAGTTGTGTTGCTGTGTGCTGGATCGGGTCAGTTGTGTTGGATCAGGTCAGTTGTGTTGCTGTGTGTTGGATCGGGTCAGTTGTGTTGGATCAGGTCAGTTGTGTTGCTCTGTGTTGTGTTGGATCAGGTCAGTTGTGTTGCTCTGTGTTGTGTTGGATCAGGTCAGTTGTGTTGCTGTGTGTTGGATCAGGTCAGAATGTGATCTAAATTTAATTTCAGTCAAACTTAGGTTCCACAACAGGTGTTTCCAGGCGGCTCTGTTTACATGCAGCCACAGCTTCAGTCAGTCAGTCTGACAACTTGTTAGTGTTGACTGAGATACTGTAATAGCGCGCGTGCGCCTGCTTGTGATGAGCACGCGCACAATGCCTTCTCCACACTGTAGTTTATAAAATAAAAACACTAAACTCTTAAGAACACATAGGCTACTGTCACCAGGCCCGCGGTGTCCCCCACGGTGTCCCCCTCTCACCTCCGTCTCCGTACGTCTCCACGCCGTAGCCATCCTGCAGTCCGTTACTCCAGGTGCCCTCGTACCTGGCCGGTGTGTTCAGACTCTGCCGGACTCCGTACCGACCCTTGTACCCGTGTGTCCACTCTCCCCTGTAAATCCACCTCCCCTTGTTCTCCACGCCGAGTCCGTGGCGCTTCCCCTGCGCCCAGTAGCCCTGGTACACGTTCCCGCTGGGCCAGGTGTAGACGCCGACCACCTCGAAACCGTTGGACCAGGAGCCGGAGTACTCGCCCTGACCCTTGGGTCCCGTGCACACGCCGTGGCCGTGGGCTTTGCCCTCCTCCCAGCCTCCGCAGTAGGTGCCCCCATCGTCAAAGTCGAACCGACCGCCCGTCATTCAGAAACGGAGGGGTGAAGTACTAACTTGGTTGTCTAATGATGAAGTCCAGAGTGTGTTATCAGGGGCGCGCTGATGTAGACGGGGAAGCCGGCGGAGGTGTGAGGGAACCGGGTGAGACGGCGGCTGGGCGCATCGGCAGAGCGGGGTTGGTTTCACTGAGAGCGGGGAACCGGGAGAGTGAGAGGCGGCCGCCGCGGCTGCTGCACTCGCTGCACTGTGGAGTGCGGGAGGACTGACTCCCTCACTCCCCACCGAGCTCCACACTGACAAGCTACCGGCAACACAGCGCCTCTGTCTGCCCTTTCAAAGTAAAAGCCCGCTGTCTGACGTTTCCCAGTGTAACAAGTGAGATCTGACTGCAACAAGACGGTGACACTGACATAAATAATAGCCTAATGATACTTTTTGGTAACTTGATTGCAATTAACTCACAAAATTAGGATTAAAAAAGGTCTATCTATCTATCTATCTATCTATCTATCTATCTATCTATCTATCTATCTATCTATCTATCTATCTATCTATCTATCTATCTATCAGGGCCATAATATAGTAATTATGGGCCCCTTGAAAAAATACTTAAGTTGGGCCCCTTGCCAGTCATTCTGATTTAATAGTTATCTCATGAAGCTTTTGTTATGTAGAATAATTTAGTCTAAATAATAATTTAGATAAAGCTATCTATCTATCTATCTATCTATCTATCTATCTATCTATCTATCTATCTATCTATCTATCTATCTATCTATCTATCTATCTCCATCCATCCATCCATCCATCTATCGTGCGTGGGTGCGGGCATGTGTGCAGGCTTTGCTTCATCTAGTATTCAGCAGTGTTGGGCACATTACTTTTAAAGAGTAGCTAATTACTTATAGTTACTTGTTACTTTCCCCAAAATATAACTAAGTTAGTAACTGAATTACTACATTATAAAAGTAACCAATTACCAGGAAAAGTATTGCACTACTCTTTTATAAAATGCTCAAATATGTCAAATTACTTGGACTCACCCCCTAACCCCCTGACCGTAACCCTATAACCTCCTGTTTATCTGGAACATCACAGAACCTGCCTGTGCGGAAGAACACTGTGAGTTGGTCAGTTCCAGATAAACGGCTTGTTTCTGACTAGTTGATGGACTGAAACAAAATGCGTATGTTGCGTAGACTACACTTAAACGGGTATATTATTTTGTTTATTATTATATTATTTTGTATATTATTGTCCATAACGGGTAAACAGTAACTTTTTTTGATTAAAAAGTAGCGTCGGCCATTATACCCATTACAGTATCCTTTATTACATTATTAGTATCCAGTAATTAGCCAGGGGTCAGTGTGACCCTGGAGGTCATGGAGCCCCTGCAGAGCTGTGTAAAGTAAAAATGGCACTTCCCCTTTTTACTTGGTATTATAATACTATACAATACTATATTCACATGCAGGACTATTATGTTAAACAGAATTTTGCAGTGTCACACGAGAACAGCCTGTTTAGAGCTGATATGAAGGGGGGGGGTGTCATCAAGGGAAGAATTCCATTAATTCTCTCTGCTGGTTAATGAACGTTTACAGGACTAAATCAGGGCACATGCTGACTGCAACCAGTTGGGTGGGGTAGGAATTAAATGTGCCTGGGTATTCCCTGTGCAGACATTTAAAAAAAATCTATTCCAAGCTCTTAAGGTTTCTAAATTTAGAAATGACACCAGCTGTTCTCACTGCAGTTGAAGCTGCACATGTGATACGGGCACCAAAGAGCTACAGTGGAAATAAACAATATACTCAAGACAGTGTTTATGTAACTGAGAATGTTATTGATTTATCTGAATCTCCCAGCAGTGGGCACATCATGGATATGGCAACGTCACTTTTTCCACTAAGTTCTCTAAGAAGCGTGCTTTTATTTTGAAAGCGAAAACACAGCTCAGCTTGTAGCCAACTGTCTAACTTCACAGCCTGTCTCCAGTCTCACACACGTGCATACAGGTGGAGAGCAACAGTTACTGTAATGAGAGATCTGTTGACACTTCAGAGACAGAATTCATTGATTCATTTAACAGATACAAGACGGTAGGCTACAGGCAGACATGTTGAACAAGCTTTATTTTTCTAGGGAATCAGATATTAAATATGTGTATCTTTGATCTTAGAGTAATATAACATGATGCCTGGTCATTATGAACAGAGCTCATATGTCAACTAAGATTAGAAGAAGCCATAAGCTGCTGTGTATAGCCAGCATTAGAGGAAACTTTCAACTTCAAACTTCAACTTCCTTAACTCATCATTTAAATATAGAGAAGTTATACTAACGTATATGCTCTATTCTTTGCCAATTATTTGTTATTGTGTACTTTTAATTATTTGTTCACAGTTCTTCTAATGTATACATTTAAAACACTGAATACTTTTACATCTGTTTTTATAACGAATAGGAGTAAAGGAGGCTTTTGGATGATGGCGACACATATTAGATAACACCACCTGTGACTGAGAATCTTCTCAGTATTGATGACTTTGATTCTGATTTTGATTTACTCTCCAGTCCAGAGAACCAAAAATAACAAGGAAGATGTCGGAAGAACTATTCAGTGCCTCCTGGTTTTAAAAGTAGCAGATGCCAAAAGTGACCGGTCTTATGGGTTATTTCTATTTTTAACAAAAGCCTGTAATCTGGCCACATTCATGAATCCAGTGAAGTGCACCTGTGAAGTCAGCAACAGCCAGCAGCACGGCAGCTGTTGAAGCTCCATGTCCATGCAAAGTCAAACACTGCCATCTTGTGAAAACTTTAGGTTTTCACATCTTAGAGTGACGCTGGGCTGGCTGCTGCAGGCTCTTTTGCTGGAAACTGGATCATCACAAACTATCCAGGATTATCTACTGAAAAAATTAAAGGTTAATGTAAAATGAAGGACCTTGAGAACAGTGGACGTCCCCCTGCAGGACTTTTGCAAGACCAGACCATGGTTATCACTCATCTCCACTTCTGATGGTCTTAACCTCATGCACAGTGAGCTCCTTACAGAAGTTCAAGGATGCAGCAGTCGTTCTGGTCTTCAGCCTCCACTGTTCTACCTCTGACCACCTGAGTCAAACTCTGTCACTGCTGCTGCTCCATCTTCTTGAACTCAGTCATTCGGCCTCATGCAAAAGTTAAAATGCTACTAATTCCCAGGTGTTATTTTGTTTTCCTGGTCACTGTGGATTGCAACATTCAATGTTTTTTGGGCAACATGAAAACAAAGAAACCTTGATTTTTTAATTTTATTTATTTTTATCACATTCTCCAGATGTCATCCCTGCTGATATCTGAGCTCAGTGGTCACCAGTGCTGACTTTTAAAACATTAAGTATCAGCTGTGCAGATATTTTGCATAAGGCTGGAGTCTACTCAAACACAGAATCATAACCAACCAGAGCAAGGTTCAACCCTTGCCTCCTGTGTCCTGGCTGTGAAGGTTACTAGGCACTTGTTTCCTCCCATCCTAAATAAGAATAGAAAAATACTGGACTGTGTGGGGACGAAAAGGAAAACACAACTGGAGGTGCCAACTTGGCAACAAGTCCCTAATCATCAATCACAGGAGTTTATACGGGAGACTAGCTGTGAGTGTGTGTGTGAGAGAGAGCGAGCGAGCTGCATTGCACTATTTATCCTGAGCGTCTCTCTACCACTTTCTCTCCCTTTGTGTTTTATCAGTTCCAGTCTATCAGCCAGTGAAAACACAGGAGAGCTGCGTCACTCTGCTTTTATAGAAACAATGACTTCAGCTGTGGGTGGGTGGGTGGGAGCAGCGGGTGCAGGCTCATTATTATTCTGTTACATGCTGTCATTGTGTTATAGCTCTTTTAAAAAAAAAAAAAAGCTGAACACACTTCAATAAAGCTTCCTGTTTCAAAATCAGAGACAGGTATGTTCCTGTGCTGCTGACATCTATAGACATCTAAGACTTATATTCATACATGGGAGCAAGTAACAGTCTGACTTCAGAAAGAGGAGCAGCTGGTTTCTCATTATCTGGGGTGTAGGTCCGATGCATTCTTTTCAAATGCTGTATAGCAGCAGGTTGCTCTTCTTGCCAGGGCAGTATTACATGAGGTGCACAACACAAACAGAGCCTCTCTGGGTCTGATACAGGGAAGGAGTATTTATCCTCCCTCTCAGTCTTAAATGCTATTCATTCTTTTAAAATACAAACGCTGCTGCAGTCAAACCTCGGATTCAGGAGGAACGATGCGGTCTTCATCCTGGTCGTGGAACACTGGTGGACCAGCTCTAACCCTCCGCAGGGTGTGAATACTGGGTGTATTCACATCACACACTGTTACAACGCCTGTTTAAAAACCAATCAATGTCAAGTGGAGAGAGATGCAGCATAGGTAATAAGGACAGGATGTCAATATGTCATAAAAAAGATCCTTGGTGCACTGCATTAATGCAGAGTACCAACCGGTTCAGACTTTCAGGTGTGAAAATGGACGACTTTAAAGGAGAATTCCGGTCATTTTTGACCCCTAAATCGTTGTCCTGATGGTCACCCAGTGTTGGGGGGAGCAAAAAACGTGACTAAAATTGATGCAGGCAAACCAGAGTTACACCATGGCTAGATGGCGCTAGGGATAGCGACAACGCTAACCTATGGGGGCAATTCTTTCAACCACAACAAACACTCAAAAAACAATCAAATATCTATGGTAGCCTACATGACTCGAATCCTTACGAGACACCACTGAACTCATATAGTGTATTATTGTGTGAGTATTATACTCTACATTAACAGGTATAAACTTTGTGTTTTTGCATGTTATCACTCACCTTAGACAGCCAAACTCTGAAACATCCTGGAAAGACATTACTATCCGATCACAGAGCGCCTGCTCTCCCCGCCACATACAAACACTTTTTCCTTGTTGTGATGATTTCTTTACAAAAATAAATGGTCGAGCAGTGCAGTGGTAATGTCCAAAATATCTCCGGCTGTTTATTTTTATTTATTTATTTTAGTGCCGTCTAGCCATGGTGTTACTCCGGTTTGCCTGCATCAATTTTAGTCACGTTTTTTGCTCCCCCCAACACTGGGTGACTTGGTCACTTTCACACCTGAAAGTCCAGACCACGGTCCGGACCAGAGGGAAGATATGATACATTGTTGCAATTAAGTTTTGGTCCGGTCTGTGTTCACACTGTCCCTTGTCAAAACGCACCTTTTTTTGTAAACAAATGACACGTGGTCTACAGGTCGTTCAGCTATTGGTCAGAAAATTTGTGAGGGAAAATCAGTTTCTGTCATTTTTTCCCTATTCATCAACAATGGGGAGCAGCAGCTTTGAAGCATAACGTTTCACCTTTCAAATGAGCCACAGTATGTGTTGGTGGCAATAATATAGAATACACTGTGGCTCTACAAAAATCGTCAAAAATGGTCTAAATTGCTGGTACACTTGACTAAAACTAAAAGCGCGGCACTCAATGAGTTAAAAGTCTGAATCGGACCATGGTTCACTTCGAACCTGACCGAGTCCTGACTTTTTTGGGGGACCATGGTCCACTTGTTTGGTCCGACAAAAGTCCGGACCGTGGTCCGGGGGAGTGTTCACACCTGAAATTTTGGTTCGGACCAAACTGAAAAGTCCTAAAGTCCGGACCAAACTAGGCTAGTGTGAAAGCGACCTTAAACTCCATGTTTGACCTCACCTTGGTTATACTATATGATACCTGGCATTTTAATGTGGTATTTTTTTTTAAATATATTTCAAAGTGAATGTGCTGAAATTCAGAGCCTGAAGAACAAAACAGGTGTAGCTATCCTCATGGTCTGGATTGTAGGCCTCAGGACAAACATACTGATGAGGTGAGTAATTAACTTATGAACTGTACTTTAATGAGTGGGGTGGTGTTTTCACTGAACCTGTACAGTTTCTGATTGAGTTTCAGAGTGATCCTGTCTTATCAGGACTTTCTCTGTGTTTCTAGGAAAACGGCTACTCTGATAATCTTGATGCTATGGTCAGATCTGGCAGTGTGTTTGTGATTGCAATTTAGTTTTCTAGGAACAGATTGTTGAACATTTCAGGGAAGTGAACATAAAAACACACAAGCACAGACGTATGTGAGGGACTTGCCTCAAACTGAGCCTGTCTTTATATGGTAGTGAAGGCTCTCTCCTTACACTCTCTCTCTCTCTCTCTCACACACACATACACAGCTTCAGCGGAGGATCAAGGATTGAACACACAGTGCTCATAGTCCACTAAGGGAAAGTGTTCAATAAAATAAATAAAAAATAATCCCTGTGTTTTGGATCAGTCACTCCTGTAATATTTATTATGGCCATTATGTAGGAGCGGCCTTCATGAAATGACAGAACACATGAGGGAATACTTGATTTTGGCCCTATCGCTCGGTTTTGTGTGTTCCTGTGTAAGGATAGAGTGTCTCAATTATTCTAAGAGCAAGAAGAAGTGCAACCCGTAAAACCTCCCCTTAAATTGGGGGGAGGCAGGGTGCAGACTTCGAACGTAGTGGAAGATGAAAAGCGGCAAAGGTGTCTTCTGTTAAAAAGTTGTTTGGAAAAAATTAAATTGAACTCTGAACTGTTTTTAGCCTTGTTGTAGTAGTAGCTCCCAGTGGCTCTGTTGAGGTTTGTGCACATTCACAAGATTTGCTGTGAGATGTTCATTCGTCGTTGTAAACCATTGGATGTATGATGTAAACACAGAAGAACATCAATCAATCAATCAATCAATCAATCAATCAATAAATCAATCAATCAATCAATCAATCAATCAATCAATCAATCAATCAATCAATCAATCAATCATTTATTTGTCATTGCCGTAAATAACAACAAAATTCCGTTGGAGCATACAACCTTACATAATGAAAAGTGCATAGTGCAAAATGTGCAATGTTTTACATGTTTTATTGTAAAAAAAAAAAAAAAGTGTTTAAAACAGGCCAATACGTATAAGAACATGGAATAATTGTATGAAACACTGATTTCTGATCAGAGTGACTGCTGACTTCACAGATAAGACAATAGCCAGGATAACCAACATATCTTGGCTTAATCCTTTATCTAGGTTTCGACAACAGGCCCCTGATCTGAATTGATTCATCAATCTTTGTATTGAATTATTAATTTGGTAAATATCAACACCACATGTTAAAAAACAACTGAGCCATTTTTTCTAATGTGTTTTATCAATTTTATCAATGACTGGAATGGAAAAAGCAGTTTGAGAATCCAGAGTCTACAGTTCTGAATCTTTTCACTTACATTTCTGCTCTTTCCAATAGTTTCTGGTTCTGAAAGCAGCTTCTGAGCTTCAGGACTTGGAAAATGAACCACAGTCCTGAGCTGGATTAGCTCTGCTGGTCTGGCAGCAGATCCTGGCAGACACTTTGTTAAAAAATAAACACACTACGTCATGTTCACCTTCAGAATCTCATGCCAACACTAAAGAAGGACGTGAAGTGCTTTAAGGTACCATACCAGAATTGTACAACTGAAATCTGATTTTGCAGACAGAAAATGAACTGTAAGATTTCTTAATTCCATGCTAATAGCACTAAATATTTATTTGACACCTCCAGACTTATCATCTTCCAAAGGTTCAGAGTCCACCCTCAATGTCCACACATTACCTGTCACCTTTGGAAAATGACTAGAGTCTCTCTGTGTTTAAACACTTTAAAAAATATATTATCCTCAAACCTGCTGATATGGTGAGGGTTGGTTTATACACTCATGATGTCGCATTTGTACAACTACTGAGAATTCTGTCTGCAATAATGACAGTGACAGAGCCTTCTAGCGGCCATACAGTGTCACAGTCTGTCTGTAAGGTAATGAGATGCAGTGTTACACAGTGAAGTCGTGCTGGACAGAGAGGTTAACACAATGTCAGACTTTAACATAGCAAACAGCTGTTTCCCTCCTGTTTCCTGCTGAAGTCAGTATGCGTTTCTATCAACCATGAATGTGTATGTGTTTGTTCCAGGACCTGAATCTCCTGGTTGTTATTGTAACCATGACGATGAAGGTCCCCCAACCTTAGTGAGATAGAAGTTTAGTATTGTCTGTTGCCTTTTCCACTGTGCATGATAGAACCACCCATACTGCTCTCATCAGTATTTTACATTGTACAGTTACACACTGTTTACAGTATGTATTCATCTTGCTTTTATTGGCCATATTGGATCTTTCACTTTGTAAGGAAGATGCCTATGGCCTTTTCATTTTCTGCAGTCAGTGTCAACATTAAGATTATAATCAACTCTGTTATAAACAAAAAGCAGAATAAGCAATATAATAAATTCTCACCATGAACAGCAATGGCTTATGTCATCCAGTAGTTAGAGCTCAACTCTGTACAATAAACATATCAGTGTTTTGTGTAACAGTCATCGTATACAGAATAACCAGAACAAGCATCACTCAAATGGTGAAATTGAGAACAACAACAATCTTACACCATTTTCTTTATTTCCTACACAGAACACTGGGATGTTTGCTGTACAGAGTTGAGTAGCCTTAGTTAGAAGTCAGTGCTTATAGCTCTGTACAGTGAACATGTGAAGTGGTTAAGAGCTTTTCACAGTGATTGACATTACCACAAGTCATTGACCATTGGGGACCCGTGCCACCATGGAAGATCTGCCCCTGGTTTCACGGTTCGTGGTTCAGTTCCAGTGAAGATCCTAACAGAAGAATTACATTGAGACCTAAAATAACTTTATTCAATTGACTAAGGGACTGTTCGTTATTTATGGAGTGGGCCACCGAAGGAAAATGGGGGGGGGGGGGGGGGGGGGGGGGGTCATGTCATAATACTCTTTGTTGAGGGGTGGGTCCACAAAAAAAAGGTCAGCGAGGCAGGGTCATACAACTTTTTGTCTGGAGGATCTGCCGCCCCCCCCTCCCTGCCCAGCAGAGCAGGCGCAACGAAGTGGATGAGCGGATCATCCCGGGCTGCTGTGGTGGTCGGTCGGCTAATCTGCAAGAAAAGGAGCCCATCAATTTACCGGCAGGTTTTTAGAGGTTTACCGCCGGCTGGATGAATTATTTTTAGGAGATAAATGTTGTCTCATTCAGTGGCGTAGTCTGTGTAATAGGCTACTCAGTCTGTATCCACTAACAAAACTAGGGTGGGGGTGGGGGGGGGGGTCATGTATCTTTTGATAAGGCTTAATGCAGGGTCATGTTAAAATTTACTGACTCCGACAGGGGGGTCATGTAAAAAAAAAAAAAAAAAGGTTCTGTGAATCCCTCCGGTGGCACTGATAATGAATAACGAATAATTTTAACCATATCAAGATAACAAGATAGAAAGTTCACATTCTACTAAGCTTAACCAAAAGCACAGGTCTGAGAATGAGGAAAAACCTAAAGGAGGCCCAAATCTTTGACATCAGTGCTGAGATGGAGATTAGGACAGTGCAGGAAGTCATTCAGATGACGACATCTTCCAGTGCATCGCTCCAGATGGTGAATACATTTGTGATCCAGTGGTGAGCAGCCATAAGCCTCTGCAGTGGGTAATTTAAAACATTACAAAAAAAACATGGTGACATCAAATATCAGTAATCATATCATGACTTTTTTCATGGGTTTGTGTTAGGGATTTATTGCTCTTAATTTTATGCAAATGTTGGTCTGATCAAACTTCTGTCAACCCTCTTCTTAAGTTTCCCTTTTGCTTGATTTCGTCTTCAAGTCACTGATGTCATTCAAAGACTTCATCCAAACTTAAGCTGGAGAGCTGAACACCCACACCTAGGACCCCACCAGCCGAGAGCATGTCAACAACATCCACAAAAATAATTGATCTGGAAAACAATCACATCCATATAAATCTGTCAAAACATCTTATGGAGACAATTTTGTACCAATACCAACCAACCGATTGATGGGACATATTACTGTAAAAAGCCCAATGGGCTGCATATGGCCTTAGTTTGCCCATGCCTGTCTTGCGTCACCAGGCTCTTCATACAGGGAGGAGAAGAGCCTGGTATCCATTCACTCTGAATTTTGTCTGCATTCTGGTTCCGGTCTAGAGAGCGGATCCGGAATTCACCAAATTCACCAAAGTAAAAGTGTTCACCAACATAAAACGTATAAAATAGACAATAACTTGTAATACAATTAAATACAATACAAGAAAAAAGATTAACTTAATGGCTCAGGGATTTTCTTGTAAATTATAGTCTTTAAATTAAAAAGTTTAACCGGTGAGAGGAGCAGAGAGACTCGGCTGGCTGGAGCATAAACCTCGCTTTATCCTGCCGGGTGTTTGCAACTCGAGGAGAACCAAGTCTTGGTCAGCCGGCCGTGTTGTCTCACGGTGTGAGCTCCAGTCGGCCAAAACAGACTGTTGTCTGTGGAGCACCAGGAAGTTAGTGAGACTGAGCTGCCTTTGCTGTCTATTTTAGCAGAGTAGTTAATCAGTCTTTTTAAACTGGATTTTAATCTTGTTGGCTGGATACAAGACTTTTTGACTAACCGCTCCCAGTGTGTGAGGGTAAATGGCTCCTTTTCAAATCAGCTGCAGTCCTCCTCTGGATCTCCTCAAGGATACTGTACACTAATGAGTGTACACTGTCGCAGCAACTATGTTAGACATATTAAATTTGCTGACGACTCAGCATCACCGTGAGTCTTCTTGAAGGGGGTGAGCTACTTGGCCTGTCGTAGTTGATTTTGTATCATGCTGTGATAAATCCTTCCTCCAACTAAATGTGTCCAAAACGAAGGACATGATGATCAACTGTAGGAAGTCCAGTCCTTGTCCTGTATTAACCGGGATCAAAGGTGCAGATATTGAGCTGGTAGACAGTTATAAATACCTGGGAGTGGTTGTTGATAATAAATTATGCTTTGATGCTCATGTTGTCAAAATACGGCTCTATTTTTTGAGGAAAATATACTCTTTTAATGTTTGTTCAGAGATGATGACCCTCTTTTATCCAGTCTGAGTATGTATTGTTGCCCTCAGGCCATTGGTGGAAGGTGCCTGCTCTTCGCACTTAACTCATTGAGTGCCAACCATGTAATTTCTCGTTTTTCGTTCCCATGCGTTGAGTGCCAAAAACGAGATTTCTCGTTTTTTGCTTTTTTTTTTTAATTATGAAACTAGACACTTTAACACACCTTATGTGTAAATTTGGGGACTCTACGACGAGTAGAACTGAAATAGATGGCGATCAAAAACTCATGACAGCTCATGATCTGGAAGTTTTCATCATAACTCGGCTTTTGCAAACGGAGTTTTAATCATATTTTATCCTTACAACAAGTTCTTTTAATTTTCCCATGATATGTTCCATGTTATTTGTTGCTGCCCATTTGTGTATTGTGTTTGAATGTCTCTTTGTGTAGTATCTTCCTGACTGCAAACCCATTTTCCCTGTCTTGGTACAATGAAGATACTTGAACTTGCTATATGTATATATAAAAGAATAATTAAGGCAACGAAAACCAAACAAATTTCATAGCGATTACACACTTATACAACTATATTCATGAATAGTATATTCAGATTTTGCCAATAGACCTTGCCAATTATTACACACTTGACCTTTAAAGGGATAGTTCAACATTTTGGCAAATTGGCCCATTGCCATAATCCCTATAGTCATAGCAGTAGGTTCGTTACCTTTATTTGTCGGTGTAAGCTATTTTTAGAACGGAGGAGCGGAGCGGCAGGCTGTTCAGAGCTACACTATGGAGGCTAATGGAATTTCTTGGTTTCCCTCATCAAACTCATCAAATACAAAATCCCAAAACTCCAAAACACTTTCGTGGACAAGTTGTGAGCTGCACAATCACCACGCTATGAGATAATAATAGAACGTTACGAGACAGAGTTGTTTTAGAGGTAAATTCATGCAAAACTGCTGATGCGCGTTGCGTTCAGGGACAGTTTTTCAGCAAGCAGACTCTGTATTTACCTCGAAAACGGCTCCGTTTCGTAACGTTCCATTATTATCTCATAGCGTGGTGGTTGTGCAGGTCACAACTTGTCCACGAAAGCGTTTTGGAGTTTTGGGATTTTGTATTTGATGAGTTTGATGAGGGAAACCAAGAAATTCCATTAGCCTCCATAGTGTAGCTCTGAACAGCCTGCCGCTCCGCTCCTCCGTTCTAAAAATAGCTTACACTGACAAATAAAGGTAACGAACCTACTGCTATGACTATAGCGATTATGGCAATGGGCCAATTTGCCAAAATGTTGAACTATCCCTTTAATGTTTGTATTAATGATTTAATAATTGGCAACTAGCAGACGTTTTTAAAGAAAGTAAAATAAATAAATAAATAAATAAAGATACAATAATTTCACAAATAAGCTTGATAAATTGATTGGTTCTCCTTTTCAATCAGTGACTATAAGAGACATAGAGGTGGTTGGTTGAGGTCTCCAACATATTGTACTTGTAAACATTTGTCTTTCAATAGAGCAGAGATAACAGGTTATAAAGTTACACTCTGGGCAGGAGGAATGTGGTTGTCTAATCTACTATAAAGTTTCCCAAACGACTTCTGAGTCATGTCATATTATTCCACTTTTATTTACCCCTCCAGCGTGTGTGTGTTTTATTTTGAAAGAAGTGGGGGCAGGCTGAACCCGGTCACCTTTCAAAGCACAGCGCAGAGCATCTTCTCAGCCTCACTGCTGCTCCAGGACCTGGACCATCACTGACAAGTTCTTTTATTTCACCTCATATCGGATTATTACAAAAGTGTAAACATGAGGGATGTTTATTTTCTGTTTTGCGCGGTTCTGCTGTGCGGTGTCAGCGGGCGAGTTGTAAACTTCACCGGGTCGCCGCAGTTACAGAACCAGCCCGGCTCTGGTTCGATCCCTGTGATGAAACTGGACTCGTCGGCCGAGGTTCACAGGACGCGACGGAAACGGTTCATCAGTCAGAGCGACATGGTGGCGATCCTGGATTATCACAACCAAGTCAGAGCCAGCGTCTTCCCGCCCGCTGCAAACATGGAGTACATGGTAAGAAAACACTCATGCGACCATAGATATACTGTGTGTGTGTGTGTGTGTGTGTGTACGAGATTACTGTAAATTACATTAGGCTTTTTTCAATAACATATCAGTCATATGAACTTGATTTCATGAATTTCCTTGACACTCAAAAAATATAAAATATATATATTAAAGTAGGTATGATATAACACAACATATAGTTTGTCAAATAATCAAGGGTTTAAAACTTGTGAGGCAGAGAGAGAGAAGTCACAACTCATCCCTGTGGGTTACAGTTGGATTTACCAGATCCCAGGGGCGTGTCTAGAATGTTTTTCTTGGGGCGGCAGTGGGGGTGGGTGGGTGGCATAGACTGTAGAATGGTGACGCACAAAATTAAATCTATTTTAATACCCTATACATAGGGCTGTATGGTATACTGGTTCATACCGAAAACCAGTCTTTATTTTTGTTATGAAATGCTAAAGAACAATGTCCGGAACGTGTGCAGCGGGAAAGTGTTTCAGCCGAGATCCATTTCACTGCTGCCCACCAAACAGGTGTGCTACATGGTGCAAGAGCGGGAGCTAAGAGAAAAAGTTCTCACCATGAAGTGAGAAAAAAAATAAAAACACCACGACGTAGAGATGGCCCACTGCAATGCCCGCCAAAAAAAAAAAAAAATGCTGCTCATGGGATATTTCAAAGCTGCAAACACTGATGACAAGGAGAGCAACGGCCCCCAGACGACAATATTATTTTATGTGTTGTACGTGTGACCAATATTGTTCTGGTCTGCCTTGAGTGGGTTTCGGAGAGGCAAAGAGCTCCTGTGCCTCTTAACCTACGCTGCTTCATTGCGTAACTCAGTATGAGCGGCACGTACGTTCACGTTGCTTTCGTGAATTGTAAACACAGTCGCCCCCTCGGTTTTTGCGTCCAGCAGTTTAGCGGCTAATTCAACTGCAGTGATGGATAACTGTACCGGAGAGGCTCACCAACTTCGGTGGTCCAATATCGCGATTCTGTTATTGATGAGTTGGATTTTAATAACAGCTGATTGTGTAGATGGTATGGATTGTGATGAGAAGGTGTTGCACACATTGATAATGTTAATTACGTAAACTGGGGATTTGAATGGATTTCACTCTTGTTGTGGTGGGAATAAACACATCTGTGTTTACCGTATATTAACCACACCTCGCTCCTTGAGACGAATCAGAGTAGGAGTTATTCTAAGTGTTCTTACTGCGTTATGTATTCCTGGTGGTGGTGGCATGGAGGGCCTTGAAAAAGTGGTTAGCTCCGAGGCCCATAGTGCTTTAATTTGGGCCTGGTCTGAAGCAGTGAGAGCAATAATCACGTAACAGTGGATTACTGTACACGGCAGAGTACAGCGTCAGAGCTGTCCTCCCTGTCGCTTCCATGCCGGACTGGATGGACTGGTGTCATGTGACTGCACAGCCAGTTGTAGGCTTTTCAGGGGATGGTGCACATAGGGAGAAAATTAAACGGGGGCAACCAGAATGAGCTAAGATTTGCCCAGTCGGCAGAGTGTTTCAAGGGTCAACTGAAGACACTTTTGTTTAAAAGGGCTTTTGGGTGTTAGGTGGTGTGGGGTGTGACTCACCTCTCATTTAACATTGTTTTGGCTTGACCCCCTCGTGCCGGTCAAGTGCCACATGATGTTTTCCTCTGTTTTTATCTTTGCTGTCCCTTTGTAACATGCACAGTACTTTCTATTTTTATTCGCGTATTGTTATTTATTGTATTATGGTTTTTATGTACGCTGTGAAGCACTCTGTGTATTCGTTCGCTATATAAATAAAGTACTTACTTACTTATTAAATAAACAACACAGGATTAACACAGGCATGATTATATCAGATAGATTCTCAATAAATTGATTGATTGATTGATTGATTGCAGGCACAGTACCTACATGCCAGCCTCGTATTGCTCAAGTATCTTTGAACTGACATCCACTTTTCATGAACGTATACGAGCCAGATACATACAATTTTTGAAACAATGCAAAAAAAAAATAATAATATCAACCTCAGATACTGCTTTCACTGAATCGTCAATAACGAGGTGGAGACACTGTGTATTGTAATGATCCTGATTAATCCTTGCTCGCTGCAACCCCAGTGCATCTCCCAGACATCACTGCTGCCCCATCGTAACCTTGACCTACAAGATTAGACTCAAATCATGGCCATATCTTTCCAGACACTGAGTCCTGCTGCATAGTTCCCTAGGTCTCTGGAAATCTAAAAAGCACTCATTAACTGCACCATTTTAGTAGTACTTAAGTACTAATGGCAGTTGCTCAGATCTTTTGTTTCATCTCCAATAACAGAAAAAACCTCTGACATCTTTTCTAAAATTTCATTCTGAAATGTGTTACAGATACAGGAATTGTATATTTGCGTTTCCATGGTTTCAGTAGTTGTCATAGTTGCGGTAAATGCATGGATCTATTAACGCTGGCTTGGATGTCCATTTGTGTGATATCTATTCTGCCCTGCTAAGCCAGACCGCAGTAACTACGCGAACAGTGAAACTGAGAAAAATGGCTTTAAAGTTTTTTGATTTGCCTTCCTAATGTGTTGTAGGTAGATTAGTGAAAATACACAGATTTGACAGGTTTTCATGAAGTAATATTTATGCAATTAAATGCGAGGGTCCGAGGGTCCGAACAGCGGTGTTTCGGAGTGGGGGGGGGGGGGGGGGGTCCGAACCGTCCCTGTGCTGGTGCTAACCTGCCGAAGCTAACGTTAGCTCAGGGGTCACCAACGTGGTGCCTGCGGGCACTTGGTAGCCCGCGAGGACGATCTGGGGTGCCCGCAGCACATGTTCTAAAAAATAGCATTTGTCACCATGAAAATCCAGTAAAATGTAATGTTATTGTTCTAAATGCTGGACAGAGCTGTTTTTTCCTCAGCTTTATTTTGTAGGTTTGATCTAAAGCTTCTTATATAGAACAAACTGCAAGAACATCGCATTAACATGCCCTTCTGATTTTTCATGCCATTTAACAGAAAAAGACTGTAGCATAGTTATACTACAAATCCTGCATAGTTCCTCTTCAAAGGACAATTCAACCAGGGGCTATAGTTTCCGGGCGCATGACGTCTGTCTGACTACCCATTTCTCCGACCATACATTTCTTTATTTTTACGTCCATTAGTCCGACCTCCCACTTTTCCGACTTAAGTAGCCCTACCCTTAACCTTACACTAAACCTAACCTTAACACTGTAGAATGGGTAGTCGCAGAAATGAGCCGTCGGACTTTTGGGCAGTCGGACTGACGTATGCTCCCCATAGTTTCCTAATATTTTAGGTCTAAAAGAATGAATCTGAAGATTTTCTTTTTTATTGCTCCTGTTATGCAGTAGTTCTGTCTGTCCCCACATCACCACAGCAGCATATAATGGGTTACATGCTGCCATTCCGACATGCTGCCACTCCGACATACCGCCATTCCGACATTCTACTATTCAGACATGTCACCATTCAGACATACCACCATTCCGACATGCAAACGTCCTGCCATTCCGACAGTTTCGTCCCGCCATTCCGACGAGGCTTTTTTTTTTTTTTTTTTTCATGTTTTAAGACATGTGTACAGATGTGATACAGTCAGTGGAAGCTTAATAAATAAACAAACACAAACACAAAGTCTCGCCATTTACAATCACACACTCCGATGTCAGTTTGTAACAATTTCCCTTACAATAAGGATATAAGGGGAACTGGCACAACTGCTGCAGGCGGATAGGCTATAAGTAATAATAATAATAATAATAATAATAATAATGCATTTTATAATCGAGATGGATGTGACAAGGGCGTTGACCAGAGTCAAAGTGCTGTTAGAGGAGAGAGATGGGCGGAGGCGGTGATCATTATTAACCTACACATTTAATGACCTTATGTCGGAATGGCGGAACGTTTCCCAAAAAAGGAAAGTACCGCCATTCCGACAATGGAAACAAAAATTGTCAGAGTGGTGGGACGTTTTCAATCAATGGAAGTGCCGCCATTACGACAACTAGACGTCAACGTCGGAGTGGCGGTATGTCGGAATGACCCGCGGATACCCATATAATTCGCCAAGAGGTTGACAACCACTTGGCGGGTTGGTTAGCACGTCTTTTATGGGTGGAGTGAGTGCACATCCGTTACACCGGCGGCTGTCACTAATGTTGATAAAGTAATGATTTACAGTCGAGAGTTTATCCATTGTGTTTTATTTTGAAATTTAGCGGATGCTCGGTGCGTTTCATTTCCTGTTTCCTCTGCGTGGATTGATGCGTGATGGCTGCGTGACTGAATTTGCATGTTTGGTATTAAAGTAATCCAAAAGTAACTAAATGTAATCTGTTACATTACTTAAATTTTGTGATCCTTAGAGTAAGTTACTAATTACATTTTCTAACAGGTAACTTGTAATTGTACTGGAATACTTTTTAAAGTAACCCTCCCACCCTGCTTAAAGGTGTACAGAAATGGCCGTTTGTCCTGTTTGTCGCGCCGAGTTGTCACGAGCTGCAACACGAGTTTACCCGAGTGAGGAAAACGAATTTGATTGGTCGTTATCGAGCAGGCGGGACATTCCAAGCTTGGGGCGAGCCCGAGCTCCGTGTGTGTGTGCGTGTCTCAGACGTTTGAATGACGGATGACGGATCCAATATCAGTGGCTGGTGAATCGTGTACAGGCTGACGTATAATCCGTGCGCCTGCATTATCCAATGCGAAAAAAAAAATACACACTTTCATCCCGGATTTACTCAAAAATAGAATTTTGCACAAAGTTTGGCCTACAACGTCTGAAAGATGAGTTATCACATTCATTTTATGACCCAAAGTGGGCTCAAATTCAATTTTCTTTTCTGTACACCTTTAAGGGGTAGGCGGAGTACGTGTCGAAGCGTCACTATGTCGATTTACGTAGCAACACTGGCTCGCGGTCCGGTTAAACCCATTCTCTCCACTGAATAAGTGGGCTATTTTGGCATGAAAGCAGGGGAAATAGAGGCTCTGGAGTGGCATTTCACAGCACAAAAATTGGCTCCACCTGAGCATTTGCCAATACTGCTTCTCCCTCAAGTCTTTGTTGTATCCACAGAACAAGTGGGCTATTTTAGCATGGAACCTGCTGATGTGGAGGCTCTGGAGTGGCACACTTTGAAACATTCAGGTAAGTATTTCACAGCCTTGTGAACGCTACTCTCTGCCGAAACCCGGGATTGAACCAGGGACCTTTAGATCTTCAGTCTAACGCTCGCCCATTGAGCTATTTCGGTATGAAACCTGCTAATATGGAGGCTCTCGAGTGGTACACTTGGAAACATTTGTGTATAACAAGTAACACATTACAAAAACTGGAAAGTGAGCAAAGCTCCTGACTGCACCTGAGATTTGTGGGTGGCATTTGCCAATTCATCCTTCCCCCTCTCCAGTCTTTGTTGTATCCACAGAACAAGTATGCTATTTGGGCATGAAACCTGCTCATATGGAGGCTCTGGAGTGGCACATTTGGAGTCGTTCATTCAGGTAACGATTTCACATCCTCGTGAACGCTACTCTCTGCCGAAACCCGGGATCGAACCAGGGACCTTTAGATCTTCAGTCTAACGCTCTCCCAACTGAGCTATTTCGGCATGAAACCTGCTGATATGGAGGCTCTAGAGTGGCACACTTGGAAACATTTGTGTAAAACAAGTAACACATTACAAAAACTGGAAAGTGAGCAAAGCACCTGACTGCACCTGAGATTTGTGGGTGGTATTTGCCAATTCATCCTTCCCCCTCTCCAGTCTTTGTTGTATCCACAGAACAAGTGGGCTATTTCGGCATGAAACCTGCTGATATGGAGGCTCTGGAGTGGCACATTTGTAGACATTCATTCAGGTAAAGATTTCACATCCTCGTGAACGCTACTCTCTGCCGAAACCCGGGATGGAACCAGGGACCTTTAGATCTTCAGTCTAACGCTCTCCCAACTGAGCTATTTCGGCATAAATCCGACCAATATGGGGGCTCTAGAGTGGCACACTTGGAAACATTTGTGTAAAACAAGTAACACATTACAAAAACTGGAAAGTGAGCAAAGCACCTGACTCCACCTGAGATTTGTGGGTGGCATTTGCCAATTCATCCTTCCCCCTCTCCAGTCTTTGTTGTATCCACAGAACAAGTGGGCTATTTTGGCATGAAACCTGCTGATATGGAGGCTCTGGAGTGGCACATTTGTAGACATTCATTCAGGTAAAGATTTCACATCCTCGTGAACGCTACTCTCTGCCGAAACCCGGGATCGAACCAGGGACCTTTAGATCTTCAGTCTAACGCTCTCCCAACTGAGCTATTTCGGCATAAATCTGACCAATATGGGGGCTCTGGAGTGGCACACTTGGAAACATTTGTGTAAAACAAGTAACACATTACAAAAACTGGAAAGTGAGCAAAGCACCTGACTGCACCTGAGATTTGTGGGTGGTATTTGCCAATTCATCCTTCCCCCTCTCAATTCTTTGTTGTATCCACAGAGTTCTGGAGTGGCACATTTGGAGACATTCATTCAGGTAAAGATTTCACATCCTCATGAAAGCTACTCCCTGCCGAAACCCAGGATCGAACCAGGGACCTTTAGATCTTCAGTCTAACGCTCTCCCAACTGAGCTATTTCGGCATGAAACCTGCTGATATGGGGGCTCTGGAGTGGCACACTTGGAAACATTTGTGTAAAACAAGTAACACATTATAAAAACTGGAAAGTGAGCAAAGCACCTGACTCCACCTGAGATTTGTGGGTGGCATTTGCCAATTCATCCTTCCCCCTATCCAGTCTTTGTTGTATCCACAGAACAAGTGGGCTGTTTTGGCACGAAACCTGCTGATATGGAGGCTCTGGAGTGGCACATTTGGAGACATTCATTCAGGTAAAGATTTCACATCCTCGTGAACGCTACTCTCTGCCGAAACCCGGGATCGAACCAGGGACCTTTAGATCTTCAGTCTAACGCTCTCCCAACTGAGCTATTTCGGCATGAAACCTGCTGATATGGGGGCTCTGGAGTGGCACACTTGGAAACATTTGTGTAAAACAAGTAACACATTATAAAAACTGGAAAGTTAGCAAAGCACCTGACTCCACCTGAGATTTGTGGGTGGCATTTGCCAATTCATCCTTCCCCCTATCCAGTCTTTGTTGTATCCACAGAACAAGTGGGCTATTTTGGCATGAAACCTGCTGATATGGAGGCTCTGGAGTGGCACATTTGGAGACATTCATTCAGGTAAAGATTTCATATCCTCGTGAACGCTACTCTCTGCCGAAACCCGGGATCGAACCAGGGACCTTTAGATCTTCAGTCTAACGCTCTCCCAACTGAGCTATTTCGGCATGAAACCTGCTGATATGGGGGCTCTGGAGTGGCACACTTGGAAACATTTGTGTAAAACAAGTAACACATTATAAAAACTGGAAAGTGAGCAAAGCACCTGACTCCACCTGAGATTTGTGGGTGGCATTTGCCAATTCATCCTTCCCCCTATCCAGTCTTTGTTGTATCCACAGAACAAGTGGGCTGTTTTGGCTCCACCTGAGATTTGTGGGTGGCATTTGCCAATTCATCCTTCCCCCTCTCAAGTCTTTGTTGTATCCACAGAGTTCTGGAGTGGCACATTTGGAGACATTCATTCAGGTAAAGATTTCACATCCTCATGAACGCTACTCTCTGCCGAAACCCGGGATCGAACCAGGGACCTTTAGATCTTCAATCTAACGCTCTCCCAACTGAGCTATTTCGGCATGAAACCTGCTGATATGGAGGCTCTAGAGTGGCACACTTGGAAACATTTGTGTAAAACAAGTAACACATTACAAAAACTGGAAAGTGAGCAAAGCACCTGACTGCACCTGAAATTTGTGGGTGGTATTTGCCAATTCATCCTTCCCCCTATCCAGTCTTTGTTGTATCCACAGAACAAGTGGGCTATTTTGGCATGAAACCTGCTGATATGGAGGCTCTGGAGTGGCACATTTGGAGACATTCATTCAGGTAAAGATTTCACATCCTCGTGAACGCTACTCTCTGCCGAAACCCGGGATCGAACCAGGGACCTTTAGATCTTCAGTCTAACGCTCTCCCAACTGAGCTATTTCGGCATGAAACCTGCTGATATGGGGGCTCTGGAGTGGCACACTTGGAAACATTTGTGTAAAACAAGTAACACATTATAAAAACTGGAAAGTGAGCAAAGCACCTGACTCCACCTGAGATTTGTGGGTGGCATTTGCCAATTCATCCTTCCCCCTATCCAGTCTTTGTTGTATCCACAGAACAAGTGGGCTATTTTGGCATGAAACCTGCTGATATGGAGGCTCTGGAGTGGCACATTTGGAGACATTCATTCAGGTAAAGATTTCACATCCTCGTGAACGCTACTCTCTGCCGAAACCCGGGATCGAACCAGGGACCTTTAGATCTTCAGTCTAACGCTCTCCCAACTGAGCTATTTCGGCATGAAACCTGCTGATATGGGGGCTCTGGAGTGGCACACTTGGTAACATTTGTGTAAAACAAGTAACACATTATAAAAACTGGAAAGTGAGCAAAGCACCTGACTCCACCTGAGATTTGTGGGTGGCATTTGCCAATTCATCCTTCCCCCTATCCAGTCTTTGTTGTATCCACAGAACAAGTGGGCTATTTTGGCATGAAACCTGCTGATATGGAGGCTCTGGAGTGGCACATTTGGAGACATTCATTCAGGTAAAGATTTCATATCCTCGTGAACGCTACTCTCTGCCGAAACCCGGGATCGAACCAGGGACCTTTAGATCTTCAGTCTAACGCTCTCCCAACTGAGCTATTTCGGCATGAAACCTGCTGATATGGGGGCTCTGGAGTGGCACACTTGGAAACATTTGTGTAAAACAAGTAACACATTATAAAAACTGGAAAGTGAGCAAAGCACCTGACTCCACCTGAGATTTGTGGGTGGCATTTGCCAATTCATCCTTCCCCCTATCCAGTCTTTGTTGTATCCACAGAACAAGTGGGCTATTTTGGCATGAAACCTGCTGATATGGAGGCTCTGGAGTGGCACATTTGGAGACATTCATTCAGGTAAAGATTTCACATCCTCATGAACGCTACTCTCTGCCGAAACCCGGGATCGAACCAGGGACCTTTAGATCTTCAGTCTAACGCTCTCCCAACTGAGCTATTTCGGCATGAAACCTGCTGATATGGAGGCTCTAGAGTGGCACACTTGGAAACATTTGTGTAAAACAAGTAACACATTACAAAAACTGGAAAGTGAGCAAAGCACCTGACTGCACCTGAAATTTGTGGGTGGTATTTGCCAATTCATCCTTCCCCCTATCCAGTCTTTGTTGTATCCACAGAACAAGTGGGCTATTTTGGCATGAAACCTGCTGATATGGAGGCTCTGGAGTGGCACATTTGGAGACATTCATTCAGGTAAAGATTTCACATCCTCGTGAACGCTACTCTCTGCCGAAACCCGGGATCGAACCAGGGACCTTTAGATCTTCAGTCTAACGCTCTCCCAACTGAGCTATTTCGGCATGAAACCTGCTGATATGGGGGCTCTGGAGTGGCACACTTGGAAACATTTGTGTAAAACAAGTAACACATTATAAAAACTGGAAAGTGAGCAAAGCACCTGGCTCCACCTGAGATTTGTGGGTGGTATTTGCCAATTCATCCTTCCCCCTATCCAGTCTTTGTTGTATCCACAGAACAAGTGGGCTATTTTGGCATGAAACCTGCTGATATGGAGGCTCTGGAGTGGCACATTTGGAGACATTAATTCAGGTAAAGATTTCACATCCTCATGAACGCTACTCTCTGCCGAAACCCGGGATCGAACCAGGGACCTTTAGTTCTTCAGTCTAACGCTCTCCCAACTGAGCTATTTCGGCATGAAACCTGCTGATATGGGGGCTCTGGAGTGGCACACTTGGAAACATTTGTGTAAAACAAGTAACACATTACAAAAACTGGAAATTGAGCAAAGCACCTGACTGCACCTGAGATTTGTGGGTGGCATTTGCCAATTCATCCTTCCCCCTATCCAGTCTTTGTTGTATCCACAGAACAAGTGGGCTGTTTTGGCATAAATCCGACCACTATGGGGGCTCTGGAGTGGCACACTTGGAAACATTTGTGTAAAACAAGTAACACATTACAAAAACTGGAAAGTGAGCAAAGCACCTGACTGCACCTGAGATTTGTGGGTGGCATTTGCCAATTCATCCTTCCCCCTATCCAGTCTTTGTTGTATCCACAGAACAAGTGGGCTGTTTTGGCATAAATCCGACCACTATGAGGGCTCTGGAGTGGCACACTTGGAAACATTTGTGTAAAACAAGTAACACATTACAAAAACTGGAAAGTGAGCAAAGCACCTGACTGCACCTGAGATTTGTGGGTGGTATTTGCCAATTCATCCTTCCCCCTCTCAAGTCTTTGTTGTATCCACAGAGTTCTGGAGTGGCACATTTGGAGACATTCATTCAGGTAAAGATTTCACATCCTCATGAACGCTACTCTCTGCCGAAACCCGGGATCGAACCAGGGACCTTTAGATCTTCAGTCTAACGCTCTCCCAACTGAGCTATTTCGGCATGAAACCTGCTGATATGGAGGCTCTAGAGTGGCACACTTGGAAACATTTGTGTAAAACAAGTAACACATTACAAAAACTGGAAAGTGAGCAAAGCACCTGACTCTACCTGAGATTTGTGGGTGGCATTTGCCAATTCATCCTTCCCCCTATCCAGTCTTTGTTGTATCCACAGAACAAGTGGGCTGTTTTGGCACGAAACCTGCTGATATGGAGGCTCTGGAGTGGCACATTTGGAGACATTCATTCAGGTAAAGATTTCACATCCTCGTGAACGCTACTCTGTGCCGAAACCCGGGATCGAACCAGGGACCTTTAGATCTTCAGTCTAACGCTCTGTGCCGAAACCCGGGATCGAACCAGGGACCTTTAGATCTTCAGTCTAACGCTCTCCCAACTGAGCTATTTCGGCATGAAACCTGCTGATATGGGGGCTCTGGAGTGGCACACTTGGAAACATTTGTGTAAAACAAGTAACACATTATAAAAACTGGAAAGTGAGCAAAGCACCTGACTCTACCTGAGATTTGTGGGTGGCATTTGCCAATTCATCCTTCCCCCTATCCAGTCTTTGTTGTATCCACAGAACAAGTGGGCTGTTGAAACATTTGTGTAAAACAAGTAACACATTACAAAAACTGGAAAGTGAGCAAAGCACCTGAATGCACCTGAGATTTGTGGGTGGTATTTGCCAATTCATCCTTCCCCCTCTCAAGTCTTTGTTGTATCCACAGAACAAGTGGGCTGTTTTGGCACGAAACCTGCTGATATGGAGGCTCTGGAGTGGCACATTTGGAGACATTCATTCAGGTAAAGATTTCACATCCTCGTGAACGCTACTCTGTGCCGAAACCCGGGATCGAACCAGGGACCTTTAGGTCTTCAGTCTAACGCTCTCCCAACTGAGCTATTTCGGCATGAAACCTGCTGATATGGGGGCTCTGGAGTGGCACACTTGGAAACATTTGTGTAAAACAAGTAACACATTATAAAAACTGGAAAGTGAGCAAAGCACCTGACTCCACCTGAGATTTGTGGGTGGCATTTGCCAATTCATCCTTCCCCCTATCCAGTCTTTGTTGTATCCACAGAACAAGTGGGCTATTTTGGCATGAAACCTGCTGATATGGAGGCTCTGGAGTGGCACATTTGGAGACATTCATTCAGGTAAAGATTTCATATCCTCGTGAACGCTACTCTCTGCCGAAACCCGGGATCGAACCAGGGACCTTTAGATCTTCAGTCTAACGCTCTCCCAACTGAGCTATTTCGGCATGAAACCTGCTGATATGGGGGCTCTGGAGTGGCACACTTGGAAACATTTGTGTAAAACAAGTAACACATTACAAAAACTGGAAATTGAGCAAAGCACCTGACTGCACCTGAGATTTGTGGGTGGCATTTGCCAATTCATCCTTCCCCCTATCCAGTCTTTGTTGTATCCACAGAACAAGTGGGCTGTTTTGGCATAAATCCGACCACTATGGGGGCTCTGGAGTGGCACACTTGGAAACATTTGTGTAAAACAAGTAACACATTACAAAAACTGGAAAGTGAGCAAAGCACCTGACTGCACCTGAGATTTGTGGGTGGCATTTGCCAATTCATCCTTCCCCCTATCCAGTCTTTGTTGTATCCACAGAACAAGTGGGCTGTTTTGGCATAAATCCGACCACTATGAGGGCTCTGGAGTGGCACACTTGGAAACATTTGTGTAAAACAAGTAACACATTACAAAAACTGGAAAGTGAGCAAAGCACCTGACTCTACCTGAGATTTGTGGGTGGCATTTGCCAATTCATCCTTCCCCCTATCCAGTCTTTGTTGTATCCACAGAACAAGTGGGCAATTTTGGCATGAAACCTGCTGATATGGAGGCTCTGGAGTGGCACATTTGGAGACATTCATTCAGGTAAAGATTTCACATCCTCATGAACGCTACTCTCTGCCGAAACCCGGGATCGAACCAGGGACCTTTAGATCTTCAGTCTAACGCTCTCCCAACTGAGCTATTTCGGCATGAAACCTGCTGATATGGAGGCTCTAGAGTGGCACACTTGGAAACATTTGTGTAAAACAAGTAACACATTACAAAAACTGGAAAGTGAGCAAAGCACCTGACTCTACCTGAGATTTGTGGGTGGCATTTGCCAATTCATCCTTCCCCCTATCCAGTCTTTGTTGTATCCACAGAACAAGTGGGCAATTTTGGCATGAAACCTGCTGATATGGAGGCTCTGGAGTGGCACATTTGGAGACATTCATTCAGGTAAAGATTTCACATCCTCGTGAACGCTACTCTCTGCCGAAACCCGGGATCGAACCAGGGACCTTTAGATCTTCAGTCTAACGCTCTCCCAACTGAGCTATTTCGGCATGAAACCTGCTGATATGGAGGCTCTAGAGTGGCACACTTGGAAACATTTGTGTAAAACAAGTAACACATTACAAAAACTGGAAAGTGAGCAAAGCACCTGACTCCACCTGAGATTTGTGGGTGGCATTTGCCAATTCATCCTTCCCCCTATCCAGTCTTTGTTGTATCCACAGAACAAGTGGGCTGTTGAAACATTTGTGTAAAACAAGTAACACATTACAAAAACTGGAAAGTGAGCAAAGCACCTGAATGCACCTGAGATTTGTGGGTGGTATTTGCCAATTCATCCTTCCCCCTCTCAAGTCTTTGTTGTATCCACAGAACAAGTGGGCTGTTTTGGCACGAAACCTGCTGATATGGAGGCTCTGGAGTGGCACATTTGGAGACATTCATTCAGGTAAAGATTTCACATCCTCATGAACGCTACTCTCTGCCGAAACCCGGGATCGAACCAGGGACCTTTAGATCTTCAGTCTAACGCTCTCCCAACTGAGCTATTTCGGCATGAAACCTTCTGATATGGAGGCTCTAGATTGGCACACTTGGAAACATTTGTGTAAAACAAGTAACACATTACAAAAACTGGAAAGTGAGCAAAGCACCTGACTCCACCTGAGATTTGTGGGTGGCATTTGCCAATTCATCCTTCCCCCTATCCAGTCTTTGTTGTATCCACAGAACAAGTGGGCTATTTTGGCATGAAACCTGCTGATATGGAGGCTCTGGAGTGGCACATTTGGAGACATTCATTCAGGTAAAGATTTCACATCCTCATGAACGCTACTCTCTGCCGAAACCCGGGATCGAACCAGGGACCTTTAGATCTTCAGTCTAACGCTCTCCCAACTGAGCTATTTCGGCATGAAACCTGCTGATATGGGGGCTCTGGAGTGGCACACTTGGAAACATTTGTGTAAAACAAGTAACACATTACAAAAACTGGAAAGTGAGCAAAGCACCTGAATGCACCTGAGATTTGTGGGTGGTATTTGCCAATTCATCCTTCCCCCTCTCAAGTCTTTGTTGTATCCACAGAACAAGTGGGCTGTTTTGGCACGAAACCTGCTGATATGGAGGCTCTGGAGTGGCACATTTGGAGACATTCATTCAGGTAAAGATTTCACATCCTCGTGAACGCTACTCTCTGCCGAAACCCGGGATCGAACCAGGGACCTTTAGATCTTCAGTCTAACGCTCTCCCAACTGAGCTATTTCGGCATGAAACCTGCTGATATGGGGGCTCTGGAGTGGCACACTTGGAAACATTTGTGTAAAACAAGTAACACATTACAAAAACTGGAAAGTGAGCAAAGCACCTGACTCTACCTGAGATTTGTGGGTGGCATTTGCCAATTCATCCTTCCCCCTATCCAGTCTTTGTTGTATCCACAGAACAAGTGGGCAATTTTGGCATGAAACCTGCTGATATGGAGGCTCTGGAGTGGCACATTTGGAGACATTCATTCAGGTAAAGATTTCACATCCTCATGAACGCTACTCTCTGCCGAAACCCGGGATCGAACCAGGGACCTTTAGATCTTCAGTCTAACGCTCTCCCAACTGAGCTATTTCGGCATGAAACCTGCTGATATGGAGGCTCTAGAGTGGCACACTTGGAAACATTTGTGTAAAACAAGTAACACATTACAAAAACTGGAAAGTGAGCAAAGCACCTGACTCTACCTGAGATTTGTGGGTGGCATTTGCCAATTCATCCTTCCCCCTATCCAGTCTTTGTTGTATCCACAGAACAAGTGGGCAATTTTGGCATGAAACCTGCTGATATGGAGGCTCTGGAGTGGCACATTTGGAGACATTCATTCAGGTAAAGATTTCACATCCTCATGAACGCTACTCTCTGCCGAAACCCGGGATCGAACCAGGGACCTTTAGATCTTCAGTCTAACGCTCTCCCAACTGAGCTATTTCGGCATGAAACCTTCTGATATGGAGGCTCTAGATTGGCACACTTGGAAACATTTGTGTAAAACAAGTAACACATTACAAAAACTGGAAAGTGAGCAAAGCACCTGACTCCACCTGAGATTTGTGGGTGGCATTTGCCAATTCATCCTTCCCCCTATCCAGTCTTTGTTGTATCCACAGAACAAGTGGGCTATTTCGGCATGAAACCTGCTGATATGGGGGCTCTGGAGTGGCACACTTGGAAACATTTGTGTAAAACAAGTAACACATTACAAAAACTGGAAAGTGAGCAAAGCACCTGAATGCACCTGAGATTTGTGGGTGGTATTTGCCAATTCATCCTTCCCCCTCTCAAGTCTTTGTTGTATCCACAGAACAAGTGGGCTGTTTTGGCACGAAACCTGCTGATATGGAGGCTCTGGAGTGGCACA
This sequence comes from Trachurus trachurus, assembly GCF_905171665.1. Lineage (NCBI taxonomy): Eukaryota > Metazoa > Chordata > Actinopteri > Carangiformes > Carangidae > Trachurus > Trachurus trachurus. Next base: position 25,679,036 of record NC_139900.1, read on the forward strand.
TTTGGAGACATTCATTCAGGTAAAGATTTCACATCCTCATGAACGCTACTCTCTGCCGAAACCCGGGATCGAACCAGGGACCTTTAGATCTTCAGTCTAACGCTCTCCCAACTGAGCTATTTCGGCATGAAATCTGCAGATATGGAGGCTCTAGAGTGGCACACTTGGAAACATTTGTGTAAAACAAGTAACACATTACAAAAACTGGAAAGTGAGCAAAGCACCTGACTGCACCTGAGATTTGTGGGTGGCATTTGCCAATTCATCCTTCCCCCTATCCAGTCTTTGTTGTATCCACAGAACAAGTGGGCTGTTTTGGCATAAATCCGACCACTATGGGGGCTCTGGAGTGGCACACTTGGAAACATTTGTGTAAAACAAGTAACACATTACAAAAACTGGAAAGTGAGCAAAGCACCTGACTGCACCTGAGATTTGTGGGTGGTATTTGCCAATTCATCCTTCCCCCTCTCAAGTCTTTGTTGTATCCACAGAGTTCTGGAGTGGCACATTTGGAGACATTCATTCAGGTAAAGATTTCACATCCTCATGAACGCTACTCTCTCTTGTGGGTGGCATTTGCCAATTCATCCTTCCCCCTATCCAGTCTTTGTTGTATCCACAGAACAAGTGGGCAATTTTGGCATGAAACCTGCTGATATGGAGGCTCTGGAGTGGCACATTTGGAGACATTCATTCAGGTAAAGATTTCACATCCTCGTGAACGCTACTCTGTGCCGAAACCCGGGATCGAACCAGAGACCTTTAGATCTTCAGTCTAACGCTCTCCCAACTGAGCTATTTCGGCATGAAACCTGCTGATATGGAGGCTCTAGAGTGGCACACTTGGAAACATTTGTGTAAAACAAGTAACACATTACAAAAACTGGAAAGTGAGCAAAGCACCTGACTGCACCTGAGATTTGTGGGTGGTATTTGCCAATTCATCCTTCCCCCTATCCAGTCTTTGTTGTATCCACAGAACAAGTGGGCTATTTTGGCATGAAACCTGCTGATATGGAGGCTCTGGAGTGGCACATTTGGAGACATTAATTCAGGTAAAGATTTCACATCCTCATGAATGCTACTCTCTGCCGAAACCCGGGATCGAACCAGGGACCTTTAGATCTTCAGTCTAACGCTCTCCCAACTGAGCTATTTCGGCATGAAACCTGCTGATATGGAGGCTCTAGAGTGGCACACTTGGAAACATTTGTGTAAAACAAGTAACACATTACAAAAACTGGAAAGTGAGCAAAGCACCTGACTCTACCTGAGATTTGTGGGTGGCATTTGCCAATTCATCCTTCCCCCTATCCAGTCTTTGTTGTATCCACAGAACAAGTGGGCTGTTTTGGCACGAAACCTGCTGATATGGAGGCTCTGGAGTGGCACATTTGGAGACATTCATTCAGGTAAAGATTTCATATCCTCGTGAACGCTACTCTCTGCCGAAACCCGGGATCGAACCAGGGACCTTTAGATCTTCAGTCTAACGCTCTCCCAACTGAGCTATTTCGGCATGAAACCTGCTGATATGGGGGCTCTGGAGTGGCACACTTGGAAACATTTGTGTAAAACAAGTAACACATTATAAAAACTGGAAAGTGAGCAAAGCACCTGACTCCACCTGAGATTTGTGGGTGGCATTTGCCAATTCATCCTTCCCCCTATCCAGTCTTTGTTGTATCCACAGAACAAGTGGGCTGTTTTGGCACGAAACCTGCTGATATGGAGGCTCTGGAGTGGCACATTTGGAGACATTCATTCAGGTAAAGATTTCACATCCTCGTGAACGCTACTCTCTGCCGAAACCCGGGATCGAACCAGGGACCTTTAGATCTTCAGTCTAACGCTCTCCCAACTGAGCTATTTCGGCATGAAACCTGCTGATATGGGGGCTCTGGAGTGGCACACTTGGAAACATTTGTGTAAAACAAGTAACACATTATAAAAACTGGAAAGTGAGCAAAGCACCTGACTCCACCTGAGATTTGTGGGTGGCATTTGCCAATTCATCCTTCCCCCTATCCAGTCTTTGTTGTATCCACAGAACAAGTGGGCTGTTTTGGCACGAAACCTGCTGATATGGAGGCTCTGGAGTGGCACATTTGGAGACATTCATTCAGGTAAAGATTTCACATCCTCGTGAACGCTACTCTCTGCCGAAACCCGGGATCGAACCAGGGACCTTTAGATCTTCAGTCTAACGCTCTCCCAACTGAGCTATTTCGGCATGAAACCTGCTGATATGGAGGCTCTAGAGTGGCACACTTGGAAACATTTGTGTAAAACAAGTAACACATTACAAAAACTGGAAAGTGAGCAAAGCACCTGACTGCACCTGAGATTTGTGGGTGGTATTTGCCAATTCATCCTTCCCCCTATCCAGTCTTTGTTGTATCCACAGAACAAGTGGGCTATTTTGGCATGAAACCTGCTGATATGGAGGCTCTGGAGTGGCACATTTGGAGACATTAATTCAGGTAAAGATTTCACATCCTCATGAATGCTACTCTCTGCCGAAACCCGGGATCGAACCAGGGACCTTTAGATCTTCAGTCTAACGCTCTCCCAACTGAGCTATTTCGGCATGAAACCTGCTGATATGGAGGCTCTAGAGTGGCACACTTGGAAACATTTGTGTAAAACAAGTAACACATTACAAAAACTGGAAAGTGAGCAAAGCACCTGACTCTACCTGAGATTTGTGGGTGGCATTTGCCAATTCATCCTTCCCCCTATCCAGTCTTTGTTGTATCCACAGAACAAGTGGGCTATTTTGGCATGAAACCTGCTGATATGGAGGCTCTGGAGTGGCACATTTGGAGACATTCATTCAGGTAAAGATTTCATATCCTCGTGAACGCTACTCTCTGCCGAAACCCGGGATCGAACCAGGGACCTTTAGATCTTCAGTCTAACGCTCTCCCAACTGAGCTATTTCGGCATGAAACCTGCTGATATGGGGGCTCTGGAGTGGCACACTTGGAAACATTTGTGTAAAACAAGTAACACATTATAAAAACTGGAAAGTGAGCAAAGCACCTGACTCCACCTGAGATTTGTGGGTGGCATTTGCCAATTCATCCTTCCCCCTATCCAGTCTTTGTTGTATCCACAGAACAAGTGGGCTGTTTTGGCACGAAACCTGCTGATATGGAGGCTCTGGAGTGGCACACTTGGAGACATTCATTCAGGTAAAGAATTCACATCCTCGTGAACGCTACTCTCTGCCGAAACCCGGGATCGAACCAGGGACCTTTAGATCTTCAGTCTAACGCTCTCCCAAGTGGGCTATTTCGGCATGAAACCTGCTGATATGGGGGCTCTGGAGTGGCACACTTGGAAACATTTGTGTAAAACAAGTAACACATTATAAAAACTGGAAAGTGAGCAAAGCACCTGACTCCACCTGAGATTTGTGGGTGGCATTTGCCAATTCATCCTTCCCCCTATCCAGTCTTTGTTGTATCCACAGAACAAGTGGGCTGTTTTGGCACGAAACCTGCTGATATGGAGGCTCTGGAGTGGCACATTTGGAGACATTCATTCAGGTAAAGATTTCACATCCTCGTGAACGCTACTCTCTGCCGAAACCCGGGATCGAACCAGGGACCTTTAGATCTTCAGTCTAACGCTCTCCCAACTGAGCTATTTCGGCATGAAACCTGCTGATATGGAGGCTCTAGAGTGGCACACTTGGAAACATTTGTGTAAAACAAGTAACACATTACAAAAACTGGAAAGTGAGCAAAGCACCTGACTGCACCTGAGATTTGTGGGTGGTATTTGCCAATTCATCCTTCCCCCTATCCAGTCTTTGTTGTATCCACAGAACAAGTGGGCTATTTTGGCATGAAACCTGCTGATATGGAGGCTCTGGAGTGGCACATTTGGAGACATTAATTCAGGTAAAGATTTCACATCCTCATGAATGCTACTCTCTGCCGAAACCCGGGATCGAACCAGGGACCTTTAGATCTTCAGTCTAACGCTCTCCCAACTGAGCTATTTCGGCATGAAACCTGCTGATATGGAGGCTCTAGAGTGGCACACTTGGAAACATTTGTGTAAAACAAGTAACACATTACAAAAACTGGAAAGTGAGCAAAGCACCTGACTCTACCTGAGATTTGTGGGTGGCATTTGCCAATTCATCCTTCCCCCTATCCAGTCTTTGTTGTATCCACAGAACAAGTGGGCTATTTTGGCATGAAACCTGCTGATATGGAGGCTCTGGAGTGGCACATTTGGAGACATTCATTCAGGTAAAGATTTCATATCCTCGTGAACGCTACTCTCTGCCGAAACCCGGGATCGAACCAGGGACCTTTAGATCTTCAGTCTAACGCTCTCCCAACTGAGCTATTTCGGCATGAAACCTGCTGATATGGGGGCTCTGGAGTGGCACACTTGGAAACATTTGTGTAAAACAAGTAACACATTATAAAAACTGGAAAGTGAGCAAAGCACCTGACTCCACCTGAGATTTGTGGGTGGCATTTGCCAATTCATCCTTCCCCCTATCCAGTCTTTGTTGTATCCACAGAACAAGTGGGCTGTTTTGGCACGAAACCTGCTGATATGGAGGCTCTGGAGTGGCACATTTGGAGACATTCATTCAGGTAAAGATTTCACATCCTCGTGAACGCTACTCTCTGCCGAAACCCGGGATCGAACCAGGGACCTTTAGATCTTCAGTCTAACGCTCTCCCAACTGAGCTATTTCGGCATGAAACCTGCTGATATGGGGGCTCTGGAGTGGCACACTTGGAAACATTTGTGTAAAACAAGTAACACATTATAAAAACTGGAAAGTGAGCAAAGCACCTGACTCCACCTGAGATTTGTGGGTGGCATTTGCCAATTCATCCTTCCCCCTATCCAGTCTTTGTTGTATCCACAGAACAAGTGGGCTATTTTGGCATGAAACCTGCTGATATGGAGGCTCTGGAGTGGCACATTTGGAGACATTCATTCAGGTAAAGATTTCATATCCTCGTGAACGCTACTCTCTGCCGAAACCCGGGATCAAACCAGGGACCTTTAGATCTTCAGTCTAACGCTCTCCCAACTGAGCTATTTCGGCATGAAACCTGCTGATATGGAGGCTGTAGAGTGGCACACTTGGAAACATTTGTGTAAAACAAGTAACACATTACAAAAACTGGAAAGTGAGCAAAGCACCTGACTCTACCTGAGATTTGTGGGTGGCATTTGCCAATTCATCCTTCCCCCTATCCAGTCTTTGTTGTATCCACAGAACAAGTGGGCTATTTTGGCATGAAACCTGCTGATATGGAGGCTCTGGAGTGGCACATTTGGAGACATTCATTCAGGTAAAGATTTCACATCCTCGTGAACGCTACTCTCTGCCGAAACCCGGGATCGAACCAGGGACCTTTAGATCTTCAGTCTAACGCTCTCCCAACTGAGCTATTTCGGCATGAAATCTGCAGATACGGAGGCTCTAGAGTGGCACACTTGGAAACATTTGTGTAAAACAAGTAACACATTACAAAAACTGGAAAGTGAGCAAAGCACCTGACTCTACCTGAGATTTGTGGGTGGCATTTGCCAATTCATCCTTCCCCCTATCCAGTCTTTGTTGTATCCACAGAACAAGTGGGCTATTTCGGTATGAAACCTGCTGATATGGAGGCTCTGGAGTGGCACATTTGGAGACATTCATTCAGGTAAAGATTTCACATCCTCGTGAACGCTACTCTCTGCCGAAACCCGGGATCAAACCAGGGACCTTTAGATCTTCAGTCTAACGCTCTCCCAACTGAGCTATTTCGGCATGAAACCTGCTGATATGGAGGCTCTAGAGTGGCACACTTGGAAACATTTGTGTAAAACAAGTAACACATTACAAAAACTGGAAAGTGAGCAAAGCACCTGACTCTACCTGAGATTTGTGGGTGGCATTTGCCAATTCATCCTTCCCCCTATCCAGTCTTTGTTGTATCCACAGAACAAGTGGGCTATTTTGGCATGAAACCTGCTGATATGGAGGCTCTGGAGTGGCACATTTGGAGACATTCATTCAGGTAAAGATTTCACATCCTCGTGAACGCTACTCTCTGCCGAAACCCGGGATCGAACCAGGGACCTTTAGATCTTCAGTCTAACGCTCTCCCAACTGAGCTATTTCGGCATAAATCTGACCAATATGGGGGCTCTGGAGTGGCACACTTGGAAACATTTGTGTAAAACAAGTAACACATTACAAAAACTGGAAAGTGAGCAAAGCACCTGAATGCACCTGAGATTTGTGGGTGGTATTTGCCAATTCATCCTTCCCCCTCTCAAGTCTTTGTTGTATCCACAGAACAAGTGGGCTGTTTTGGCACGAAACCTGCTGATATGGAGGCTCTGGAGTGGCACATTTGGAGACATTCATTCAGGTAAAGAGTTCACATCCTCGTGAACGCTACTCTGTGCCGAAACCCGGGATTGAACCAGGGACCTTTAGATCTTCAGTCTAACGCTCTCCCAACTGAGCTATTTCGGCATGAAACCTGCTGATATGGAGGCTCTGGAGTGGCACATTTGGAGACATTCATTCAGGTAAAGATTTCACATCCTCGTGAACGCTACTCTCTGCCGAAACCCGAGATTGAACCAGGGACCTTTAGATCTTCAGTCTAACGCTCTCCCAACTGAGCTATTTCGGCATGAAATCTGCAGATATGGAGGCTCTAGAGTGACACACTTGGAAACATTTGTGTAAAACAAGTAACACATTACAAAAACTGGAAAGTGAGCAAAGCACCTGACTGCACCTGAGATTTGTGGGTGGTATTTGCCAATTCATCCTTCCCCCTCTCAAGTCTTTGTTGTATCCACAGAACAAGTGGGCTGTTTTGGCACGAAACCTGCTGATATGGAGGCTCTGGAGTGGCACATTTGGAGACATTCATTCAGGTAAAGATTTCACATCCTCGTGAACGCTACTCTGTGCCGAAACCCGGGATCGAACCAGGGACCTTTAGATCTTCAGTCTAACGCTCTCCCAACTGAGCTATTTCGGCATAAAGCCGACCAATATGGGGGCTCTGGAGTGGCACACTTGGAAACATTTGTGTAAAACAAGTAACACATTACAAAAACTGGAAAGTGAGCAAAGCACCTGAATGCACCTGAGATTTGTGGGTGGTATTTGCCAATTCATCCTTCCCCCTCTCAAGTCTTTGTTGTATCCACAGAACAAGTGGGCTGTTTTGGCACGAAACCTGCTGATATGGAGGCTCTGGAGTGGCACATTTGGAGACATTCATTCAGGTAAAGATTTCACATCCTCGTGAACACTACTCTCTGCCGAAACCCGGGATCGAACCAGGGACCTTTAGATCTTCAGTCTAACGCTCTCCCAACTGAGCTATTTCGGCATGAAATCCGCAGATATGGAGGCTCTAGAGTGGCACACTTGGAAACATTTGTGTAAAACAAGTAACACATTATAAAAACTGGAAAGTGAGCAAAGCACCTGACTCCACCTGAGATTTGAGGGTGGCATTTGCCAATTCATCCTTCCCCCTATCCAGTCTTTGTTGTATCCACAGAACAAGTGGGCTATTTTGGCATGAAACCTGCTGATATGGAGGCTCTGGAGTGGCACATTTGGAGACATTCATTCAGGTAAAGATTTCACATCCTTGTGAACGCTACTCTCTGCCGAAACCCGGGATCGAACCAGGGACCTTTAGATCTTCAGTCTAACGCTCTCCCAACTGAGCTATTTCGGCATAAATCCGACCAATATGGGGGCTCTGGAGTGGCACACTTGGAAACATTTGTGTAAAACAAGTAACACATTACAAAAACTGGAAAGTGAGCAAAGCACCTGACTCTACCTGAGATTTGTGGGTGGCATTTGCCAATTCATCCTTCCCCCTATCCAGTCTTTGTTGTATCCACAGAACAAGTGGGCTGTTTTGGCACGAAACCTGCTGATATGGAGGCTCTGGAGTGGCACATTTGGAGACATTCATTCAGGTAAGATTTCACATCCTCGTGAACGCTACTCTGTGCCGAAACCCGGGATCGAACCAGGGACCTTTAGATCTTCAGTCTAACGCTCTCCCAACTGAGCTATTTCGGCATAAATCCGACCAATATGGGGGCTCTGGAGTGGCACACTTGGAAACATTTGTGTAAAACAAGTAACACATTACAAAAACTGGAAAGTGAGCAAAGCACCTGACTCTACCTGAGATTTGTGGGCGGCATTTGCCAATTCATCCTTCCCCCTATCCAGTCTTTGTTGTATCCACAGAACAAGTGGGCAATTTTGGCATGAAACCTGCTGATATGGAGGCTCTGGAGTGGCACATTTGGAGACATTCATTCAGGTAAAGATTTCACATCCTCATGAACGCTACTCTCTGCCGAAACCCGGGATCGAACCAGGGACCTTTAGATCTTCAGTCTAACGCTCTCCCAACTGAGCTATTTCGGCATGAAACCTGCTGATATGGAGGCTCTAGAGTGGCACACTTGGAAACATTTGTGTAAAACAAGTAACACATTACAAAAACTGGAAAGTGAGCAAAGCACCTGACTCTACCTGAGATTTGTGGGTGGCATTTGCCAATTCATCCTTCCCCCTATCCAGTCTTTGTTGTATCCACAGAACAAGTGGGCAATTTTGGCATGAAACCTGCTGATATGGAGGCTCTGGAGTGGCACATTTGGAGACATTCATTCAGGTAAAGATTTCACATCCTCGTGAACGCTACTCTGTGCCGAAACCCGGGATCGAACCAGGGACCTTTAGATCTTCAGTCTAACGCTCTCCCAACTGAGCTATTTCGGCATGAAACCTGCTGATATGGAGGCTCTAGAGTGGCACACTTGGAAACATTTGTGTAAAACAAGTAACACATTACAAAAACTGGAAAGTGAGCAAAGCACCTGACTGCACCTGAGATTTGTGGGTGGTATTTGCCAATTCATCCTTCCCCCTATCCAGTCTTTGTTGTATCCACAGAACAAGTGGGCTATTTTGGCATGAAACCTGCTGATATGGAGGCTCTGGAGTGGCACATTTGGAGACATTAATTCAGGTAAAGATTTCACATCCTCATGAATGCTACTCTCTGCCGAAACCCGGGATCGAACCAGGGACCTTTAGATCTTCAGTCTAACGCTCTCCCAACTGAGCTATTTCGGCATGAAACCTGCTGATATGGAGGCTCTAGAGTGGCACACTTGGAAACATTTGTGTAAAACAAGTAACACATTACAAAAACTGGAAAGTGAGCAAAGCACCTGACTCTACCTGAGATTTGTGGGTGGCATTTGCCAATTCATCCTTCCCCCTATCGAGTCTTTGTTGTATCCACAGAACAAGTGGGCTATTTTGGCATGAAACCTGCTGATATGGAGGCTCTGGAGTGGCACATTTGGAGACATTCATTCAGGTAAAGATTTCATATCCTCGTGAACGCTACTCTCTGCCGAAACCCGGGATCGAACCAGGGACCTTTAGATCTTCAGTCTAACGCTCTCCCAACTGAGCTAATTCGGCATGAAACCTGCTGATATGGGGGCTCTGGAGTGGCACACTTGGAAACATTTGTGTAAAACAAGTAACACATTATAAAAACTGGAAAGTGAGCAAAGCACCTGACTCCACCTGAGATTTGTGGGTGGCATTTGCCAATTCATCCTTCCCCCTATCCAGTCTTTGTTGTATCCACAGAACAAGTGGGCTGTTTTGGCACGAAACCTGCTGATATGGAGGCTCTGGAGTGGCACATTTGGAGACATTCATTCAGGTAAAGATTTCACATCCTCGTGAACGCTACTCTCTGCCGAAACCAGGGATCGAACCAGGGACCTTTAGATCTTCAGTCTAACGCTCTCCCAACTGAGCTATTTCGGCATGAAACCTGCTGATATGGGGGCTCTGGAGTGGCACACTTGGAAACATTTGTGTAAAACAAGTAACACATTATAAAAACTGGAAAGTGAGCAAAGCACCTGACTCCACCTGAGATTTGTGGGTGGTATTTGCCAATTCATCCTTCCCCCTATCCAGTCTTTGTTGTATCCACAGAACAAGTGGGCTGTTTTGGCACGAAACCTGCTGATATGGAGGCTCTGGAGTGGCACATTTGGAGACATTCATTCAGGTAAAGATTTCACATCCTCATGAACGCTACTCTCTGCCGAAACCCGGGATCGAACCAGGGACCTTTAGATCTTCAGTCTAACGCTCTCCCAACTGAGCTATTTCGGCATGAAACCTGCTGATATGGAGGCTCTAGAGTGGCACACTTGGAAACATTTGTGTAAAACAAGTAACACATTACAAAAACTGGAAAGTGAGCAAAGCACCTGACTCTACCTGAGATTTGTGGGTGGCATTTGCCAATTCATCCTTCCCCCTATCCAGTCTTTGTTGTATCCACAGAACAAGTGGGCTATTTTGGCATGAAACCTGCTGATATGGAGGCTCTGGAGTGGCACATTTGGAGACATTCATTCAGGTAAAGATTTCATATCCTCGTGAACGCTACTCTCTGCCGAAACCCGGGATCGAACCAGGGACCTTTAGATCTTCAGTCTAACGCTCTCCCAACTGAGCTATTTCGGCATGAAACCTGCTGATATGGGGGCTCTGGAGTGGCACACTTGGAAACATTTGTTTAAAACAAGTAACACATTATAAAAACTGGAAAGTGAGCAAAGCACCTGACTCCACCTGAGATTTGTGGGTGGCATTTGCCAATTCATCCTTCCCCCTATCCAGTCTTTGTTGTATCCACAGAACAAGTGGGCTGTTTTGGCATAAATCCGACCACTATGGGGGCTCTGGAGTGGCACACTTGGAAACATTTGTGTAAAACAAGTAACACATTACAAAAACTGGAAAGTGAGCAAAGCACCTGACTGCACCTGAGATTTGTGGGTGGCATTTGCCAATTCATCCTTCCCCCTATCCAGTCTTTGTTGTATCCACAGAACAAGTGGGCTGTTTTGGCATAAATCCGACCACTATGGGGGCTCTGGAGTGGCACACTTGGAAACATTTGTGTAAAACAAGTAACACATTACAAAAACTGGAAAGTGAGCAAAGCACCTGACTGCACCTGAGATTTGTGGGTGGTATTTGCCAATTCATCCTTCCCCCTCTCAAGTCTTTGTTGTATCCACAGAGTTCTGGAGTGGCACATTTGGATACATTCATTCAGGTAAAGATTTCACATCCTCGTGAACGCTACTCTGTGCCGAAACCCGGGATCGAACCAGGGACCTTTAGATCTTCAGTCTAACGCTCTCCCAACTGAGCTATTTCGGCATAAATCCGACCAATATGGGGGCTCTGGAGTGGCACACTTGGAAACATTTGTGTAAAACAAGTAACACATTACAAAAACTGGAAAGTGAGCAAAGTACCTGACTCTACCTGAGATTTGTGGGCGGCATTTACCAATTCATCCTTCCCCCTATCCAGTCTTTGTTGTATCCACACAACAAGTGGGCTATTTTGGCATGAAACCTGCTGATATGGAGGCTCTGGAGTGGCACATTTGGAGACATTCATTCAGGTAAAGATTTCACATCCTCGTGAACGCTACTCTCTGCCGAAACCCGGGATCGAACCAGGGACCTTTAGATCTTCAGTCTAACACTCTCCCAACTGAGCTATTTCGGCATAAATCCGACCAATATGGGGGCTCTGGAGTGGCACACTTGGAAACATTTGTGTAAAACAAGTAACACATTACAAAAACTGGAAAGTGAGCAAAGCACCTGACTCTACCTGAGATTTGTGGGTGGCATTTGCCAATTCATCCTTCCCCCTATCCAGTCTTTGTTGTATCCACAGAACAAGTGGGCTATTTTGGCATGAAACCTGCTGATATGGAGGCTCTGGAGTGGCACATTTGGAGACATTCATTCAGGTAAAGATTTCACATACTCGTGAACGCTACTCTGTAGCGAAACCCGGGATCGAACCAGGGACCTTTAGATCTTCAGTCTAACGCTCTCCCAACTGAGCTATTTCGGCATAAATCCGACCAATATGGGGGCTCTGGAGTGGCACACTTGGAAACATTTGTGTAAAACAAGTAACACATTACAAAAACTGGAAAGTGAGCAAAGCACCTGACTCTACCTGAGATTTGTGGGCGGCATTTACCAATTCATCCTTCCCCCTATCCAGTCTTTGTTGTATCCACAGAACAAGTGGGCTGTTTTGGCACGAAACCTGCTGATATGGAGGCTCTGGAGTGGCACATTTGGAGACATTCATTCAGGTAAAGATTTCACATCCTCGTGAACGCTACTCTCTGCCGAAACCCGGGATCGAACCAGGGACCTTTAGATCTTCAGTCTAACACTCTCCCAACTGAGCTATTTCGGCATAAATCCGACCAATATGGGGGCGCTGGAGTGGCACACTTGGAAACATTTGTGTAAAACAAGTAACACATTACAAAAACTGGAAAGTGAGCAAAGCACCTGACTCTACCTGAGATTTGTGGGTGGCATTTGCCAATTCATCCTTCCCCCTATCCAGTCTTTGTTGTATCCACAGAACAAGTGGGCTATTTTGGCATGAAACCTGCTGATATGGAGGCTCTGGAGTGGCACATTTGGAGACATTCATTCAGGTAAAGATTTCACATACACGTGAACGCTACTCTGTGCCGAAACCCGGGATCGAACCAGGGACCTTTAGATCTTCAGTCTAACGCTCTCCCAACTGAGCTATTTCGGCATGAAACCTGCTGATATGGAGGCTCTAGAGTGACACACTTGGAAACATTTGTGTAAAACAAGTAACACATTACAAAAACTGGAAAGTGAGCAAAGCACCTGACTCCACCTGAGATTTGTGGGTGGCATTTGCCAATTCATCCTTCCCCCTATCCAGTCTTTGTTGTATCCACAGAACAAGTGGGCTGTTTTGGCACGAAACCTGCTGATATGGAGGCTCTGGAGTGGCACATTTGGATACATTCATTCAGGTAAAGATTTCACATCCTCGTGAACGCTACTCTGTGCCGAAACCCGGGATCGAACCAGGGACCTTTAGATCTTCAGTCTAACGCTCTCCCAACTGAGCTATTTCGGCATAAATCCGACCAATATGGGGGCTCTGGAGTGGCACACTTGGAAACATTTGTGTAAAACAAGTAACACATTACAAAAACTGGAAAGTGAGCAAAGCACCTGACTGCACCTGAGATTTGTGGGTGGTATTTGCCAATTCATCCTTCCCCCTCTCAAGTCTTTGTTGTATCCACAGAACAAGTGGGCTGTTTTGGCACGAAACCTGCTGATATGGAGGCTCTGGAGTGGCACATTTGGAGACATTCATTCAGGTAAAGATTTCACATCCTCGTGAACGCTACTCTCTGCCGAAACCCGGGATCGAACCAGGGACCTTTAGATCTTCAGTCTAACGCTCTCCCAACTGAGCTATTTCGGCATGAAATCCGCAGATATGGAGGCTCTAGAGTGGCACACTTGGAAACATTTGTGTAAAACAAGTAACACATTATAAAAACTGGAAAGTGAGCAAAGCACCTGACTCCACCTGAGATTTGTGGGTGGCATTTGCCAATTCATCCTTCCCCCTATCCAGTCTTTGTTGTATCCACAGAACAAGTGGGCTATTTTGGCATGAAACCTGCTGATATGGAGGCTCTGGAGTGGCACATTTGGAGACATTCATTCAGGCAAAGATTTCACATCCTCGTGAACGCTACTCTGTGCCGAAACCCGGGATCGAACCAGGGACCTTTAGATCTTCAGTCTAACGCTCTCCCAACTGAGCTATTTCGGCATGAAATCTGCAGATATGGAGGCTCTAGAGTGACACACTTGGAAACATTTGTGTAAAACAAGTAACACATTATAAAAACTGGAAAGTGAGCAAAGCACCTGACTCCACCTGAGATTTGTGGGTGGCATTTGCCAATTCATCCTTCCCCCTATCCAGTCTTTGTTGTATCCACAGAACAAGTGGGCTGTTTTGGCACGAAACCTGCTGACATGGAGGCTCTGGAGTGGCACATTTGGATACATTCATTCAGGTAAAGATTTCACATCCTCGTGAACGCTACTCTGTGCCGAAACCCGGGATCGAACCAGGGACCTTTAGATCTTCAGTCTAACGCTCTCCCAACTGAGCTATTTCGGCATAAATCCGACCAATATGGGGGCTCTGGAGTGGCACACTTGGAAACATTTGTGTAAAACAAGTAACACATTACAAAAACTGGAAAGTGAGCAAAGCACCTGACTGCACCTGAGATTTGTGGGTGGTATTTGCCAATTCATCCTTCCCCCTCTCAAGTCTTTGTTGTATCCACAGAACAAGTGGGCTGTTTTGGCACGAAACCTGCTGATATGGAGGCTCTGGAGTGGCACATTTGGAGACATTCATTCAGGTAAAGATTTCACATCCTCGTGAACGCTACTCTGTGCCGAAACCCGGGATCGAACCAGGGACCTTTAGATCTTCAGTCTAACGCTCTCCCAACTGAGCTATTTCGGCATGAAATCTGCAGATATGGAGGCTCTAGAGTGACACACTTTGAAACATTTGTGTAAAACAAGTAACACATTATAAAAACTGGAAAGTGAGCAAAGCACCTGACTCCACCTGAGATTTGTGGGTGGCATTTGCCAATTCATCCTTCCCCCTATCCAGTCTTTGTTGTATCCACAGAACAAGTGGGCTGTTTTGGCACGAAACCTGCTGATATGGAGGCTCTGGAGTGGCACATTTGGAGACATTCATTAAGGTAAAGATTTCACATCCTCATGAACGCTACTCTCTGCCGAAACCCGGAATCGAACCAGGGACCTTTAGATCTTCAGTCTAACGCTCTCCCAACTGAGCTATTTCGGCATGAAACCTGCAGATATGGAGGCTCTAGAGTGACACACTTGGAAACATTTGTGTAAAACAAGTAACACATTATAAAAACTGGAAAGTGAGCAAAGCACCTGACTCCACCTGAGATTTGTGGGTGGCATTTGCCAATTCATCCTTCCCCCTATCCAGTCTTTGTTGTATCCACAGAACAAGTGGGCTATTTTGGCATGAAACCTGCTGATATGGAGGCTCTGGAGTGGCACATTTGGAGACATTCATTCAGGTAAAGATTTCACATCCTCGTGAACGCTACTCTGTGCCGAAACCCGGGATCGAACCAGGGACCTTTAGATCTTCAGTCTAACGCTCTCCCAACTGAGCTATTTCGGCATGAAACCTGCTGATATGGGGGCTCTGGAGTGGCACACTTGGAAACATTTGTTTAAAACAAGTAACACATTATAAAAACTGGAAAGTGAGCAAAGCACCTGACTCCACCTGAGATTTGTGGGTGGCATTTGCCAATTCATCCTTCCCCCTATCCAGTCTTTGTTGTATCCACAGAACAAGTGGGCTGTTTTGGCATAAATCCGACCACTATGGGGGCTCTGGAGTGGCACACTTGGAAACATTTGTGTAAAACAAGTAACACATTACAAAAACTGGAAAGTGAGCAAAGCACCTGACTGCACCTGAGATTTGTGGGTGGCATTTGCCAATTCATCCTTCCCCCTATCCAGTCTTTGTTGTATCCACAGAACAAGTGGGCTGTTTTGGCATAAATCCGACCACTATGGGGGCTCTGGAGTGGCACACTTGGAAACATTTGTGTAAAACAAGTAACACATTACAAAAACTGGAAAGTGAGCAAAGCACCTGACTGCACCTGAGATTTGTGGGTGGTATTTGCCAATTCATCCTTCCCCCTCTCAAGTCTTTGTTGTATCCACAGAGTTCTGGAGTGGCACATTTGGATACATTCATTCAGGTAAAGATTTCACATCCTCGTGAACGCTACTCTGTGCCGAAACCCGGGATCGAACCAGGGACCTTTAGATCTTCAGTCTAACGCTCTCCCAACTGAGCTATTTCGGCATAAATCCGACCAATATGGGGGCTCTGGAGTGGCACACTTGGAAACATTTGTGTAAAACAAGTAACACATTACAAAAACTGGAAAGTGAGCAAAGTACCTGACTCTACCTGAGATTTGTGGGCGGCATTTACCAATTCATCCTTCCCCCTATCCAGTCTTTGTTGTATCCACACAACAAGTGGGCTATTTTGGCATGAAACCTGCTGATATGGAGGCTCTGGAGTGGCACATTTGGAGACATTCATTCAGGTAAAGATTTCACATCCTCGTGAACGCTACTCTCTGCCGAAACCCGGGATCGAACCAGGGACCTTTAGATCTTCAGTCTAACACTCTCCCAACTGAGCTATTTCGGCATAAATCCGACCAATATGGGGGCTCTGGAGTGGCACACTTGGAAACATTTGTGTAAAACAAGTAACACATTACAAAAACTGGAAAGTGAGCAAAGCACCTGACTCTACCTGAGATTTGTGGGTGGCATTTGCCAATTCATCCTTCCCCCTATCCAGTCTTTGTTGTATCCACAGAACAAGTGGGCTGTTTTGGCATGAAACCTGCTGATATGGAGGCTCTGGAGTGGCACATTTGGAGACATTCATTCAGGTAAAGATTTCACATACTCGTGAACGCTACTCTGTGCCGAAACCCGGGATCGAACCAGGGACCTTTAGATCTTCAGTCTAACGCTCTCCCAACTGAGCTATTTCGGCATAAATCCGACCAATATGGGGGCTCTGGAGTGGCACACTTGGAAACATTTGTGTAAAACAAGTAACACATTACAAAAACTGGAAAGTGAGCAAAGCACCTGACTCCACCTGAGATTTGTGGGCGGCATTTACCAATTCATCCTTCCCCCTATCCAGTCTTTGTTGTATCCACAGAACAAGTGGGCTGTTTTGGCACGAAACCTGCTGATATGGAGGCTCTGGAGTGGCACATTTGGAGACATTCATTCAGGTAAAGATTTCACATCCTCGTGAACGCTACTCTCTGCCGAAACCCGGGATCGAACCAGGGACCTTTAGATCTTCAGTCTAACACACTCCCAACTGAGCTATTTCGGCATAAATCCGACCAATATGGGGGCGCTGGAGTGGCACACTTGGAAACATTTGTGTAAAACAAGTAACACATTACAAAAACTGGAAAGTGAGCAAAGCACCTGACTCTACCTGAGATTTGTGGGTGGCATTTGCCAATTCATCCTTCCCCCTATCCAGTCTTTGTTGTATCCACAGAACAAGTGGGCTATTTTGGCATGAAACCTGCTGATATGGAGGCTCTGGAGTGGCACATTTGGAGACATTCATTCAGGTAAAGATTTCACATACACGTGAACGCTACTCTGTGCCGAAACCCGGGATCGAACCAGGGACCTTTAGATCTTCAGTCTAACGCTCTCCCAACTGAGCTATTTCGGCATGAAACCTGCTGATATGGAGGCTCTAGAGTGACACACTTGGAAACATTTGTGTAAAACAAGTAACACATTACAAAAACTGGAAAGTGAGCAAAGCACCTGACTCCACCTGAGATTTGTGGGTGGCATTTGCCAATTCATCCTTCCCCCTATCCAGTCTTTGTTGTATCCACAGAACAAGTGGGCTGTTTTGGCACGAAACCTGCTGATATGGAGGCTCTGGAGTGGCACATTTGGATACATTCATTCAGGTAAAGATTTCACATCCTCGTGAACGCTACTCTGTGCCGAAACCCGGGATCGAACCAGGGACCTTTAGATCTTCAGTCTAACGCTCTCCCAACTGAGCTATTTCGGCATAAATCCGACCAATATGGGGGCTCTGGAGTGGCACACTTGGAAACATTTGTGTAAAACAAGTAACACATTACAAAAACTGGAAAGTGAGCAAAGCACCTGACTGCACCTGAGATTTGTGGGTGGTATTTGCCAATTCATCCTTCCCCCTCTCAAGTCTTTGTTGTATCCACAGAACAAGTGGGCTGTTTTGGCACGAAACCTGCTGATATGGAGGCTCTGGAGTGGCACATTTGGAGACATTCATTCAGGTAAAGATTTCACATCCTCGTGAACACTACTCTCTGCCGAAACCCGGGATCGAACCAGGGACCTTTAGATCTTCAGTCTAACGCTCTCCCAACTGAGCTATTTCGGCATGAAATCCGCAGATATGGAGGCTCTAGAGTGGCACACTTGGAAACATTTGTGTAAAACAAGTAACACATTATAAAAACTGGAAAGTGAGCAAAGCACCTGACTCCACCTGAGATTTGTGGGTGGCATTTGCCAATTCATCCTTCCCCCTATCCAGTCTTTGTTGTATCCACAGAACAAGTGGGCTATTTTGGCATGAAACCTGCTGATATGGAGGCTCTGGAGTGGCACATTTGGAGACATTCATTCAGGCAAAGATTTCACATCCTCGTGAACGCTACTCTGTGCCGAAACCCGGGATCGAACCAGGGACCTTTAGATCTTCAGTCTAACGCTCTCCCAACTGAGCTATTTCGGCATGAAATCTGCAGATATGGAGGCTCTAGAGTGACACACTTGGAAACATTTGTGTAAAACAAGTAACACATTATAAAAACTGGAAAGTGAGCAAAGCACCTGACTCCACCTGAGATTTGTGGGTGGCATTTGCCAATTCATCCTTCCCCCTATCCAGTCTTTGTTGTATCCACAGAACAAGTGGGCTGTTTTGGCACGAAACCTGCTGACATGGAGGCTCTGGAGTGGCACATTTGGATACATTCATTCAGGTAAAGATTTCACATCCTCGTGAACGCTACTCTGTGCCGAAACCCGGGATCGAACCAGGGACCTTTAGATCTTCAGTCTAACGCTCTCCCAACTGAGCTATTTCGGCATAAATCCGACCAATATGGGGGCTCTGGAGTGGCACACTTGGAAACATTTGTGTAAAACAAGTAACACATTACAAAAACTGGAAAGTGAGCAAAGCACCTGACTGCACCTGAGATTTGTGGGTGGTATTTGCCAATTCATCCTTCCCCCTCTCAAGTCTTTGTTGTATCCACAGAACAAGTGGGCTGTTTTGGCACGAAACCTGCTGATATGGAGGCTCTGGAGTGGCACATTTGGAGACATTCATTCAGGTAAAGATTTCACATCCTCGTGAACGCTACTCTGTGCCGAAACCCGGGATCGAACCAGGGACCTTTAGATCTTCAGTCTAACGCTCTCCCAACTGAGCTATTTCGGCATGAAATCTGCAGATATGGAGGCTCTAGAGTGACACACTTTGAAACATTTGTGTAAAACAAGTAACACATTATAAAAACTGGAAAGTGAGCAAAGCACCTGACTCCACCTGAGATTTGTGGGTGGCATTTGCCAATTCATCCTTCCCCCTATCCAGTCTTTGTTGTATCCACAGAACAAGTGGGCTGTTTTGGCACGAAACCTGCTGATATGGAGGCTCTGGAGTGGCACATTTGGAGACATTCATTAAGGTAAAGATTTCACATCCTCATGAACGCTACTCTCTGCCGAAACCCGGAATCGAACCAGGGACCTTTAGATCTTCAGTCTAACGCTCTCCCAACTGAGCTATTTCGGCATGAAACCTGCAGATATGGAGGCTCTAGAGTGACACACTTGGAAACATTTGTGTAAAACAAGTAACACATTATAAAAACTGGAAAGTGAGCAAAGCACCTGACTCCACCTGAGATTTGTGGGTGGCATTTGCCAATTCATCCTTCCCCCTATCCAGTCTTTGTTGTATCCACAGAACAAGTGGGCTATTTTGGCATGAAACCTGCTGATATGGAGGCTCTGGAGTGGCACATTTGGAGACATTCATTCAGGTAAAGATTTCACATCCTCGTGAACGCTACTCTGTGCCGAAACCCGGGATCGAACCAGGGACCTTTAGATCTTCAGTCTAACGCTCTCCCAACTGAGCTATTTCGGCATAAATCCGACCAATATGGGGGCTCTGGAGTGGCACACTTGGAAACATTTGTGTAAAACAAGTAACACATTACAAAAACTGGAAAGTGAGCAAAGCACCTGACTCTACCTGAGATTTGTGGGTGGCATTTGCCAATTCATCCTTCCCCCTATCCAGTCTTTGTTGTATCCACAGAACAAGTGGGCTATTTTGGCATGAAACCTGCTGATATGGAGGCTCTGGAGTGGCACATTTGGAGACATTCATTCAGGTAAAGATTTCACATCCTCGTGAACGCTACTCTGTGCCGAAACCCGGGATCGAACCAGGGACCTTTAGATCTTCAGTCTAACGCTCTCCCAACTGAGCTATTTCGGCATAAATCCGACCAATATGGGGGCTCTGGAGTGGCACACTTGGAAACATTTGTGTAAAACAAGTAACACATTACAAAAACTGGAAAGTGAGCAAAGCACCTGACTCTACCTGAGATTTGTGGGCGGCATTTACCAATTCATCCTTCCCCCTATCCAGTCTTTGTTGTATCCACAGAACAAGTGGGCTGTTTTGGCACGAAACCTGCTGATATGGAGGCTCTGGAGTGGCACATTTGGAGACATTCATTCAGGTAAAGATTTCACATCCTCGTGAACGCTACTCTCTGCCGAAACCCGGGATCGAACCAGGGACCTTTAGATCTTCAGTCTAACACTCTCCCAACTGAGCTATTTCGGCATAAATCCGACCAATATGGGGGCGCTGGAGTGGCACACTTGGAAACATTTGTGTAAAACAAGTAACACATTACAAAAACTGGAAAGTGAGCAAAGCACCTGACTCTACCTGAGATTTGTGGGTGGCATTTGCCAATTCATCCTTCCCCCTATCCAGTCTTTGTTGTATCCACAGAACAAGTGGGCTATTTTGGCATGAAACCTGCTGATATGGAGGCTCTGGAGTGGCACATTTGGAGACATTCATTCAGGTAAAGATTTCACATACACGTGAACGCTACTCTGTGCCGAAACCCGGGATCGAACCAGGGACCTTTAGATCTTCAGTCTAACGCTCTCCCAACTGAGCTATTTCGGCATGAAACCTGCTGATATGGAGGCTCTAGAGTGACACACTTGGAAACATTTGTGTAAAACAAGTAACACATTACAAAAACTGGAAAGTGAGCAAAGCACCTGACTCCACCTGAGATTTGTGGGTGGCATTTGCCAATTCATCCTTCCCCCTATCCAGTCTTTGTTGTATCCACAGAACAAGTGGGCTGTTTTGGCACGAAACCTGCTGATATGGAGGCTCTGGAGTGGCACATTTGGATACATTCATTCAGGTAAAGATTTCACATCCTCGTGAACGCTACTCTGTGCCGAAACCCGGGATCGAACCAGGGACCTTTAGATCTTCAGTCTAACGCTCTCCCAACTGAGCTATTTCGGCATAAATCCGACCAATATGGGGGCTCTGGAGTGGCACACTTGGAAACATTTGTGTAAAACAAGTAACACATTACAAAAACTGGAAAGTGAGCAAAGCACCTGACTGCACCTGAGATTTGTGGGTGGTATTTGCCAATTCATCCTTCCCCCTCTCAAGTCTTTGTTGTATCCACAGAACAAGTGGGCTGTTTTGGCACGAAACCTGCTGATATGGAGGCTCTGGAGTGGCACATTTGGAGACATTCATTCAGGTAAAGATTTCACATCCTCGTGAACACTACTCTCTGCCGAAACCCGGGATCGAACCAGGGACCTTTAGATCTTCAGTCTAACGCTCTCCCAACTGAGCTATTTCGGCATGAAATCCGCAGATATGGAGGCTCTAGAGTGGCACACTTGGAAACATTTGTGTAAAACAAGTAACACATTATAAAAACTGGAAAGTGAGCAAAGCACCTGACTCCACCTGAGATTTGTGGGTGGCATTTGCCAATTCATCCTTCCCCCTATCCAGTCTTTGTTGTATCCACAGAACAAGTGGGCTATTTTGGCATGAAACCTGCTGATATGGAGGCTCTGGAGTGGCACATTTGGAGACATTCATTCAGGCAAAGATTTCACATCCTCGTGAACGCTACTCTGTGCCGAAACCCGGGATCGAACCAGGGACCTTTAGATCTTCAGTCTAACGCTCTCCCAACTGAGCTATTTCGGCATGAAATCTGCAGATATGGAGGCTCTAGAGTGACACACTTGGAAACATTTGTGTAAAACAAGTAACACATTATAAAAACTGGAAAGTGAGCAAAGCACCTGACTCCACCTGAGATTTGTGGGTGGCATTTGCCAATTCATCCGTCCCCCTATCCAGTCTTTGTTGTATCCACAGAACAAGTGGGCTGTTTTGGCACGAAACCTGCTGACATGGAGGCTCTGGAGTGGCACATTTGGATACATTCATTCAGGTAAAGATTTCACATCCTCGTGAACGCTACTCTGTGCCGAAACCCGGGATCGAACCAGGGACCTTTAGATCTTCAGTCTAACGCTCTCCCAACTGAGCTATTTCGGCATAAATCCGACCAATATGGGGGCTCTGGAGTGGCACACTTGGAAACATTTGTGTAAAACAAGTAACACATTACAAAAACTGGAAAGTGAGCAAAGCACCTGACTGCACCTGAGATTTGTGGGTGGTATTTGCCAATTCATCCTTCCCCCTCTCAAGTCTTTGTTGTATCCACAGAACAAGTGGGCTGTTTTGGCACGAAACCTGCTGATATGGAGGCTCTGGAGTGGCACATTTGGAGACATTCATTCAGGTAAAGATTTCACATCCTCGTGAACGCTACTCTGTGCCGAAACCCGGGATCGAACCAGGGACCTTTAGATCTTCAGTCTAACGCTCTCCCAACTGAGCTATTTCGGCATGAAATCTGCAGATATGGAGGCTCTAGAGTGACACACTTTGAAACATTTGTGTAAAACAAGTAACACATTATAAAAACTGGAAAGTGAGCAAAGCACCTGACTCCACCTGAGATTTGTGGGTGGCATTTGCCAATTCATCCTTCCCCCTATCCAGTCTTTGTTGTATCCACAGAACAAGTGGGCTGTTTTGGCACGAAACCTGCTGATATGGAGGCTCTGGAGTGGCACATTTGGAGACATTCATTAAGGTAAAGATTTCACATCCTCATGAACGCTACTCTCTGCCGAAACCCGGAATCGAACCAGGGACCTTTAGATCTTCAGTCTAACGCTCTCCCAACTGAGCTATTTCGGCATGAAACCTGCAGATATGGAGGCTCTAGAGTGACACACTTGGAAACATTTGTGTAAAACAAGTAACACATTATAAAAACTGGAAAGTGAGCAAAGCACCTGACTCCACCTGAGATTTGTGGGTGGCATTTGCCAATTCATCCTTCCCCCTATCCAGTCTTTGTTGTATCCACAGAACAAGTGGGCTATTTTGGCATGAAACCTGCTGATATGGAGGCTCTGGAGTGGCACATTTGGAGACATTCATTCAGGTAAAGATTTCACATCCTCGTGAACGCTACTCTGTGCCGAAACCCGGGATCGAACCAAGGACCTTTAGATCTTCAGTCTAACGCTCTCCCAACTGAGCTATTTCGGCATAAATCCGACCAATATGGGGGCTCTGGAGTGGCACACTTGGAAACATTTGTGTAAAACAAGTAACACATTATAAAAACTGGAAAGTGAGCAAAGCACCTGACTCTACCTGAGATTTGTGGGTGGCATTTGCCAATTCATCCTTCCCCCTCTCAAGTCTTTGTTGTATCCACAGAACAAGTGGGCTGTTTTGGCACGAAACCTGCTGATATGGAGGCTCTGGAGTGGCACATTTGGAGACATTCATTCAGGTTAAAATTTCACATCCTCGTGAACGCTACTCTCTGCCGAAACCCGGGATCGAACCAGGGACCTTTAGATCTTCAGTCTAACGCTCTCGCAAATGAGCTATTTCGGCATGAAATCTGCAGATATGGAGGCTCTAGAGTGACACACTTGGAAACATTTGTGTAAAACAAGTAACACATTATAAAAACTGGAAAGTGAGCAAAGCACCTGACTCCACCTGAGATTTGTGGGTGGCATTTGCCAATTCATCCTTCCCCCTATCCAGTCTTTGTTGTATCCACAGAACAAGTGGGCTGTTTTGGCACGAAACCTGCTGATATGGAGGCTCTGGAGTGGCACATTTGGATACATTCATTCAGGTAAAGATTTCACATCCTCGTGAACGCTACTCTGTGCCGAAACCCGGGATCGAACCAGGGACCTTTAGATCTTCAGTCTAACGCTCTCCCAACTGAGCTATTTCGGCATGAAACCTGCTGATATGGAGGCTCTAGAGTGACACACTTGGAAACATTTGTGTAAAACAAGTAACACATTACAAAAACTGGAAAGTGAGCAAAGCACCTGACTCTACCTGAGATTTGTGGGTGGCATTTGCCAATTCATCCTTCCCCCTATCCAGTCTTTGTTGTATCCACAGAACAAGTGGGCTATTTTGGCATGAAACCTGCTGATATGGAGGCTCTGGAGTGGCACATTTGGAGACATTCATTCAGGTAAAGATTTCACATACTCGTGAACGCTACTCTGTGCCGAAACCCGGGATCGAAGCAGGGACCTTTAGATCTTCAGTCTAACGCTCTCCCAACTGAGCTATTTCGGCATGAAATCTGCAGATATGGAGGCTCTAGAGTGACACACTTGGAAACATTTGTGTAAAACAAGTAACACATTATAAAAACTGGAAAGTGAGCAAAGCACCTGACTCCACCTGAGATTTGTGGGTGGCATTTGCCAATTCATCCTTCCCCCTATCCAGTCTTTGTTGTATCCACAGAACAAGTGGGCTGTTTTGGCACGAAACCTGCTGATATGGAGGCTCTGGAGTGGCACATTTGGATACATTCATTCAGGTAAAGATTTCACATCCTCGTGAACGCTACTCTGTGCCGAAACCCGGGATCGAACCAGGGACCTTTAGATCTTCAGTCTAACGCTCTCCCAACTGAGCTATTTCGGCATAAATCCGACCAATATGGGGGCTCTGGAGTGGCACACTTGGAAACATTTGTGTAAAACAAGTAACACATTACAAAAACTGGAAAGTGAGCAAAGCACCTGACTGCACCTGAGATTTGTGGGTGGTATTTGCCAATTCATCCTTCCCCCTCTCAAGTCTTTGTTGTATCCACAGAACAAGTGGGCTGTTTTGGCACGAAACCTGCTGATATGGAGGCTCTGGAGTGGCACATTTGGAGACATTCATTAAGGTAAAGATTTCACATCCTCATGAACGCTACTCTCTGCCGAAACCCGGAATCGAACCAGGGACCTTTAGATCTTCAGTCTAACGCTCTCCCAACTGAGCTATTTCGGCATGAAACCTGCAGATATGGGGGCTCTAGAGTGACACACTTGGAAACATTTGTGTAAAACAAGTAACACATTATAAAAACTGGAAAGTGAGCAAAGCACCTGACTCCACCTGAGATTTGTGGGTGGCATTTGCCAATTCATCCTTCCCCCTATCCAGTCTTTGTTGTATCCACAGAACAAGTGGGCTATTTTGGCATGAAACCTGCTGATATGGAGGCTCTGGAGTGGCACATTTGGAGACATTCATTCAGGTAAAGATTTCACATCCTCGTGAACGCTACTCTGTGCCGAAACCCGGGATCGAACCAGGGACCTTTAGATCTTCAGTCTAACGCTCTCCCAACTGAGCTATTTCGGCATAAATCCGACCAATATGGGGGCTCTGGAGTGGCACACTTGGAAACATTTGTGTAAAACAAGTAACACATTATAAAAACTGGAAAGTGAGCAAAGCACCTGACTCTACCTGAGATTTGTGGGTGGCATTTGCCAATTCATCCTTCCCCCTCTCAAGTCTTTGTTGTATCCACAGAACAAGTGGGCTGTTTTGGCACGAAACCTGCTGATATGGAGGCTCTGGAGTGGCACATTTGGAGACATTCATTCAGGTTAAAATTTCACATCCTCGTGAACGCTACTCTCTGCCGAAACCCGGGATCGAACCAGGGACCTTTAGATCTTCAGTCTAACGCTCTCGCAAATGAGCTATTTCGGCATGAAATCTGCAGATATGGAGGCTCTAGAGTGACACACTTGGAAACATTTGTGTAAAACAAGTAACACATTATAAAAACTGGAAAGTGAGCAAAGCACCTGACTCCACCTGAGATTTGTGGGTGGCATTTGCCAATTCATCCTTCCCCCTATCCAGTCTTTGTTGTATCCACAGAACAAGTGGGCTGTTTTGGCACGAAACCTGCTGATATGGAGGCTCTGGAGTGGCACATTTGGATACATTCATTCAGGTAAAGATTTCACATCCTCGTGAACGCTACTCTGTGCCGAAACCCGGGATCGAACCAGGGACCTTTAGATCTTCAGTCTAACGCTCTCCCAACTGAGCTATTTCGGCATGAAACCTGCTGATATGGAGGCTCTAGAGTGACACACTTGGAAACATTTGTGTAAAACAAGTAACACATTACAAAAACTGGAAAGTGAGCAAAGCACCTGACTCTACCTGAGATTTGTGGGTGGCATTTGCCAATTCATCCTTCCCCCTATCCAGTCTTTGTTGTATCCACAGAACAAGTGGGCTATTTTGGCACGAAACCTGCTGATATGGAGGCTCTGGAGTGGCACATTTGGAGACATTCATTCAGGTAAAGATTTCACATACTCGTGAACGCTACTCTGTGCCGAAACCCGGGATCGAACCAGGGACCTTTAGATCTTCAGTCTAACGCTCTCCCAACTGAGCTATTTCGGCATGAAATCTGCAGATATGGAGGCTCTAGAGTGACACACTTGGAAACATTTGTGTAAAACAAGTAACACATTATAAAAACTGGAAAGTGAGCAAAGCACCTGACTCCACCTGAGATTTGTGGGTGGCATTTGCCAATTCATCCTTCCCCCTATCCAGTCTTTGTTGTATCCACAGAACAAGTGGGCTGTTTTGGCACGAAACCTGCTGATATGGAGGCTCTGGAGTGGCACATTTGGATACATTCATTCAGGTAAAGATTTCACATCCTCGTGAACGCTACTCTGTGCCGAAACCCGGGATCGAACCAGGGACCTTTAGATCTTCAGTCTAACGCTCTCCCAACTGAGCTATTTCGGCATAAATCCGACCAATATGGGGGCTCTGGAGTGGCACACTTGGAAACATTTGTGTAAAACAAGTAACACATTACAAAAACTGGAAAGTGAGCAAAGCACCTGACTGCACCTGAGATTTGTGGGTGGTATTTGCCAATTCATCCTTCCCCCTCTCAAGTCTTTGTTGTATCCACAGAACAAGTGGGCTGTTTTGGCACGAAACCTGCTGATATGGAGGCTCTGGAGTGGCACATTTGGAGACATTCATTAAGGTAAAGATTTCACATCCTCATGAACGCTACTCTCTGCCGAAACCCGGAATCGAACCAGGGACCTTTAGATCTTCAGTCTAACGCTCTCCCAACTGAGCTATTTCGGCATGAAACCTGCAGATATGGAGGCTCTAGAGTGACACACTTGGAAACATTTGTGTAAAACAAGTAACACATTATAAAAACTGGAAAGTGAGCAAAGCACCTGACTCCACCTGAGATTTGTGGGTGGCATTTGCCAATTCATCCTTCCCCCTATCCAGTCTTTGTTGTATCCACAGAACAAGTGGGCTATTTTGGCATGAAACCTGCTGATATGGAGGCTCTGGAGTGGCACATTTGGAGACATTCATTCAGGTAAAGATTTCACATCCTCGTGAACGCTACTCTGTGCCGAAACCCGGGATCGAACCAGGGACCTTTAGATCTTCAGTCTAACGCTCTCCCAACTGAGCTATTTCGGCATAAATCCGACCAATATGGGGGCTCTGGAGTGGCACACTTGGAAACATTTGTGTAAAACAAGTAACACATTATAAAAACTGGAAAGTGAGCAAAGCACCTGACTCTACCTGAGATTTGTGGGTGGCATTTGCCAATTCATCCTTCCCCCTCTCAAGTCTTTGTTGTATCCACAGAACAAGTGGGCTGTTTTGGCACGAAACCTGCTGATATGGAGGCTCTGGAGTGGCACATTTGGAGACATTCATTCAGGTTAAAATTTCACATCCTCGTGAACGCTACTCTCTGCCGAAACCCGGGATCGAACCAGGGACCTTTAGATCTTCAGTCTAACGCTCTCGCAAATGAGCTATTTCGGCATGAAATCTGCAGATATGGAGGCTCTAGAGTGACACACTTGGAAACATTTGTGTAAAACAAGTAACACATTATAAAAACTGGAAAGTGAGCAAAGCACCTGACTCCACCTGAGATTTGTGGGTGGCATTTGCCAATTCATCCTTCCCCCTATCCAGTCTTTGTTGTATCCACAGAACAAGTGGGCTGTTTTGGCACGAAACCTGCTGATATGGAGGCTCTGGAGTGGCACATTTGGATACATTCATTCAGGTAAAGATTTCACATCCTCGTGAACGCTACTCTGTGCCGAAACCCGGGATCGAACCAGGGACCTTTAGATCTTCAGTCTAACGCTCTCCCAACTGAGCTATTTCGGCATGAAACCTGCTGATATGGAGGCTCTAGAGTGACACACTTGGAAACATTTGTGTAAAACAAGTAACACATTACAAAAACTGGAAAGTGAGCAAAGCACCTGACTCTACCTGAGATTTGTGGGTGGCATTTGCCAATTCATCCTTCCCCCTATCCAGTCTTTGTTGTATCCACAGAACAAGTGGGCTATTTTGGCATGAAACCTGCTGATATGGAGGCTCTGGAGTGGCACATTTGGAGACATTCATTCAGGTAAAGATTTCACATACTCGTGAACGCTACTCTGTGCCGAAACCCGGGATCGAACCAGGGACCTTTAGATCTTCAGTCTAACGCTCTCCCAACTGAGCTATTTCGGCATGAAATCTGCAGATATGGAGGCTCTAGAGTGACACACTTGGAAACATTTGTGTAAAACAAGTAACACATTATAAAAACTGGAAAGTGAGCAAAGCACCTGACTCCACCTGAGATTTGTGGGTGGCATTTGCCAATTCATCCTTCCCCCTATCCAGTCTTTGTTGTATCCACAGAACAAGTGGGCTGTTTTGGCACGAAACCTGCTGATATGGAGGCTCTGGAGTGGCACATTTGGATACATTCATTCAGGTAAAGATTTCACATCCTCGTGAACGCTACTCTGTGCCGAAACCCGGGATCGAACCAGGGACCTTTAGATCTTCAGTCTAACGCTCTCCCAACTGAGCTATTTCGGCATAAATCCGACCAATATGGGGGCTCTGGAGTGGCACACTTGGAAACATTTGTGTAAAACAAGTAACACATTACAAAAACTGGAAAGTGAGCAAATCACCTGACTCTACCTGAGATTTGTGGGTGGCATTTGCCAATTCATCCTTCCCCCTATCCAGTCTTTGTTGTATCCACAGAACAAGTGGGCTATTTTGGCATGAAACCTGCTGATATGGAGGCTCTGGAGTGGCACATTTGGAGACATTCATTCAGGTAAAGATTTCACATCCTCGTGAACACTACTCTCTGCCGAAACCCGGGATCGAACCAGGGACCTTTAGATCTTCAGTCTAACGCTCTCCCAACTGAGCTATTTCGGCATGAAATCCGCAGATATGGAGGCTCTAGAGTGGCACACTTGGAAACATTTGTGTAAAACAAGTAACACATTATAAAAACTGGAAAGTGAGCAAAGCACCTGACTCCACCTGAGATTTGTGGGTGGCATTTGCCAATTCATCCTTCCCCCTATCCAGTCTTTGTTGTATCCACAGAACAAGTGGGCTATTTTGGCATGAAACCTGCTGATATGGAGGCTCTGGAGTGGCACATTTGGAGACATTCATTCAGGTAAAGATTTCACATCCTCGTGAACGCTACTCTGTGCCGAAACCCGGGATCGAACCAGGGACCTTTAGATCTTCAGTCTAACGCTCTCCCAACTGAGCTATTTCGGCATGAAATCTGCAGATATGGAGGCTCTAGAGTGACACACTTGGAAACATTTGTGTAAAACAAGTAACACATTATAAAAACTGGAAAGTGAGCAAAGCACCTGACTCCACCTGAGATTTGTGGGTGGCATTTGCCAATTCATCCTTCCCCCTATCCAGTCTTTGTTGTATCCACAGAACAAGTGGGCTGTTTTGGCACGAAACCTGCTGATATGGAGGCTCTGGAGTGGCACATTTGGATACATTCATTCAGGTAAAGATTTCACATCCTCGTGAACGCTACTCTGTGCCGAAACCCGGGATCGAACCAGGGACCTTTAGATCTTCAGTCTAACGCTCTCCCAACTGAGCTATTTCGGCATAAATCCGACCAATATGGGGGCTCTGGAGTGGCACACTTGGAAACATTTGTGTAAAACAAGTAACACATTACAAAAACTGGAAAGTGAGCAAAGCACCTGACTGCACCTGAGATTTGTGGGTGGTATTTGCCAATTCATCCTTCCCCCTCTCAAGTCTTTGTTGTATCCACAGAACAAGTGGGCTGTTTTGGCACGAAACCTGCTGATATGGAGGCTCTGGAGTGGCACATTTGGAGACATTCATTCAGGTAAAGATTTCACATCCTCGTGAACACTACTCTCTGCCGAAACCCGGGATCGAACCAGGGACCTTTAGATCTTCAGTCTAACGCTCTCCCAACTGAGCTATTTCGGCATGAAATCCGCAGATATGGAGGCTCTAGAGTGGCACACTTGGAAACATTTGTGTAAAACAAGTAACACATTATAAAAACTGGAAAGTGAGCAAAGCACCTGACTCCACCTGAGATTTGTGGGTGGCATTTGCCAATTCATCCTTCCCCCTCTCCAGTCTTTGTTGTATCCACAGAACAAGTGGGCTATTTTGGCATGAAACCTGCTGATATGGAGGCTCTGGAGTGGCACATTTGGAGACATTCATTCAGGCAAAGATTTCACATCCTCGTGAACGCTACTCTGTGCCGAAACCCGGGATCGAACCAGGGACCTTTAGATCTTCAGTCTAACGCTCTCCCAACTGAGCTATTTCGGCATGAAATCTGCAGATATGGAGGCTCTAGAGTGACACACTTGGAAACATTTGTGTAAAACAAGTAACACATTATAAAAACTGGAAAGTGAGCAAAGCACCTGACTCCACCTGAGATTTGTGGGTGGCATTTGCCAATTCATCCTTCCCCCTATCCAGTCTTTGTTGTATCCACAGAACAAGTGGGCTGTTTTGGCACGAAACCTGCTGACATGGAGGCTCTGGAGTGGCACATTTGGATACATTCATTCAGGTAAAGATTTCACATCCTCGTGAACGCTACTCTGTGCCGAAACCCGGGATCGAACCAGGGACCTTTAGATCTTCAGTCTAACGCTCTCCCAACTGAGCTATTTCGGCATAAATCCGACCAATATGGGGGCTCTGGAGTGGCACACTTGGAAACATTTGTGTAAAACAAGTAACACATTACAAAAACTGGAAAGTGAGCAAAGCACCTGACTGCACCTGAGATTTGTGGGTGGTATTTGCCAATTCATCCTTCCCCCTCTCAAGTCTTTGTTGTATCCACAGAACAAGTGGGCTGTTTTGGCACGAAACCTGCTGATATGGAGGCTCTGGAGTGGCACATTTGGAGACATTCATTCAGGTAAAGATTTCACATCCTCGTGAACGCTACTCTGTGCCGAAACCCGGGATCGAACCAGGGACCTTTAGATCTTCAGTCTAACGCTCTCCCAACTGAGCTATTTCGGCATGAAATCTGCAGATATGGAGGCTCTAGAGTGACACACTTTGAAACATTTGTGTAAAACAAGTAACACATTATAAAAACTGGAAAGTGAGCAAAGCACCTGACTCCACCTGAGATTTGTGGGTGGCATTTGCCAATTCATCCTTCCCCCTATCCAGTCTTTGTTGTATCCACAGAACAAGTGGGCTGTTTTGGCACGAAACCTGCTGATATGGAGGCTCTGGAGTGGCACATTTGGAGACATTCATTAAGGTAAAGATTTCACATCCTCATGAACGCTACTCTCTGCCGAAACCCGGAATCGAACCAGGGACCTTTAGATCTTCAGTCTAACGCTCTCCCAACTGAGCTATTTCGGCATGAAACCTGCAGATATGGAGGCTCTAGAGTGACACACTTGGAAACATTTGTGTAAAACAAGTAACACATTATAAAAACTGGAAAGTGAGCAAAGCACCTGACTCCACCTGAGATTTGTGGGTGGCATTTGCCAATTCATCCTTCCCCCTATCCAGTCTTTGTTGTATCCACAGAACAAGTGGGCTATTTTGGCATGAAACCTGCTGATATGGAGGCTCTGGAGTGGCACATTTGGAGACATTCATTCAGGTAAAGATTTCACATCCTCGTGAACGCTACTCTGTGCCGAAACCCGGGATCGAACCAGGGACCTTTAGATCTTCAGTCTAACGCTCTCCCAACTGAGCTATTTCGGCATAAATCCGACCAATATGGGGGCTCTGGAGTGGCACACTTGGAAACATTTGTGTAAAACAAGTAACACATTATAAAAACTGGAAAGTGAGCAAAGCACCTGACTCTACCTGAGATTTGTGGGTGGCATTTGCCAATTCATCCTTCCCCCTCTCAAGTCTTTGTTGTATCCACAGAACAAGTGGGCTGTTTTGGCACGAAACCTGCTGATATGGAGGCTCTGGAGTGGCACATTTGGATACATTCATTCAGGTAAAGATTTCACATCCTCGTGAACGCTACTCTGTGCCGAAACCCGGGATCGAACCAGGGACCTTTAGATCTTCAGTCTAACGCTCTCCCAACTGAGCTATTTCGGCATGAAACCTGCTGATATGGAGGCTCTAGAGTGACACACTTGGAAACATTTGTGTAAAACAAGTAACACATTACAAAAACTGGAAAGTGAGCAAAGCACCTGACTCTACCTGAGATTTGTGGGTGGCATTTGCCAATTCATCCTTCCCCCTATCCAGTCTTTGTTGTATCCACAGAACAAGTGGGCTATTTTGGCATGAAACCTGCTGATATGGAGGCTCTGGAGTGGCACATTTGGAGACATTCATTCAGGTAAAGATTTCACATACTCGTGAACGCTACTCTGTGCCGAAACCCGGGATCGAACCAGGGACCTTTAGATCTTCAGTCTAACGCTCTCCCAACTGAGCTATTTCGGCATGAAATCTGCAGATATGGAGGCTCTAGAGTGACACACTTGGAAACATTTGTGTAAAACAAGTAACACATTATAAAAACTGGAAAGTGAGCAAAGCACCTGACTCCACCTGAGATTTGTGGGTGGCATTTGCCAATTCATCCTTCCCCCTATCCAGTCTTTGTTGTATCCACAGAACAAGTGGGCTGTTTTGGCACGAAACCTGCTGATATGGAGGCTCTGGAGTGGCACATTTGGATACATTCATTCAGGTAAAGATTTCACATCCTCGTGAACGCTACTCTGTGCCGAAACCCGGGATCGAACCAGGGACCTTTAGATCTTCAGTCTAACGCTCTCCCAACTGAGCTATTTCGGCATAAATCCGACCAATATGGGGGCTCTGGAGTGGCACACTTGGAAACATTTGTGTAAAACAAGTAACACATTACAAAAACTGGAAAGTGAGCAAAGCACCTGACTGCACCTGAGATTTGTGGGTGGTATTTGCCAATTCATCCTTCCCCCTCTCAAGTCTTTGTTGTATCCACAGAACAAGTGGGCTGTTTTGGCACGAAACCTGCTGATATGGAGGCTCTGGAGTGGCACATTTGGAGACATTCATTAAGGTAAAGATTTCACATCCTCATGAACGCTACTCTCTGCCGAAACCCGGAATCGAACCAGGGACCTTTAGATCTTCAGTCTAACGCTCTCCCAACTGAGCTATTTCGGCATGAAACCTGCAGATATGGAGGCTCTAGAGTGACACACTTGGAAACATTTGTGTAAAACAAGTAACACATTATAAAAACTGGAAAGTGAGCAAAGCACCTGACTCCACCTGAGATTTGTGGGTGGCATTTGCCAATTCATCCTTCCCCCTATCCAGTCTTTGTTGTATCCACAGAACAAGTGGGCTGTTTTGGCACGAAACCTGCTGATATGGAGGCTCTGGAGTGGCACATTTGGATACATTCATTCAGGTAAAGATTTCACATCCTCGTGAACGCTACTCTGTGCCGAAACCCGGGATCGAACCAGGGACCTTTAGATCTTCAGTCTAACGCTCTCCCAACTGAGCTATTTCGGCATAAATCCGACCAATATGGGGGCTCTGGAGTGGCACACTTGGAAACATTTGTGTAAAACAAGTAACACATTACAAAAACTGGAAAGTGAGCAAAGCACCTGACTGCACCTGAGATTTGTGGGTGGTATTTGCCAATTCATCCTTCCCCCTCTCAAGTCTTTGTTGTATCCACAGAACAAGTGGGCTGTTTTGGCACGAAACCTGCTGATATGGAGGCTCTGGAGTGGCACATTTGGAGACATTCATTAAGGTAAAGATTTCACATCCTCATGAACGCTACTCTCTGCCGAAACCCGGAATCGAACCAGGGACCTTTAGATCTTCAGTCTAACGCTCTCCCAACTGAGCTATTTCGGCATGAAACCTGCAGATATGGAGGCTCTAGAGTGACACACTTGGAAACATTTGTGTAAAACAAGTAACACATTATAAAAACTGGAAAGTGAGCAAAGCACCTGACTCCACCTGAGATTTGTGGGTGGCATTTGCCAATTCATCCTTCCCCCTATCCAGTCTTTGTTGTATCCACAGAACAAGTGGGCTATTTTGGCATGAAACCTGCTGATATGGAGGCTCTGGAGTGGCACATTTGGAGACATTCATTCAGGTAAAGATTTCACATACTCGTGAACGCTACTCTGTGCCGAAACCCGGGATCGAACCAGGGACCTTTAGATCTTCAGTCTAACGCTCTCCCAACTGAGCTATTTCGGCATAAATCCGACCAATATGGGGGCTCTGGAGTGGCACACTTGGAAACATTTGTGTAAAACAAGTAACACATTATAAAAACTGGAAAGTGAGCAAAGCACCTGACTCTACCTGAGATTTGTGGGTGGCATTTGCCAATTCATCCTTCCCCCTCTCAAGTCTTTGTTGTATCCACAGAACAAGTGGGCTGTTTTGGCACGAAACCTGCTGATATGGAGGCTCTGGAGTGGCACATTTGGAGACATTCATTCAGGTTAAAATTTCACATCCTCGTGAACGCTACTCTCTGCCGAAACCCGGGATCGAACCAGGGACCTTTAGATCTTCAGTCTAACGCTCTCGCAAATGAGCTATTTCGGCATGAAATCTGCAGATATGGAGGCTCTAGAGTGACACACTTGGAAACATTTGTGTAAAACAAGTAACACATTATAAAAACTGGAAAGTGAGCAAAGCACCTGACTCCACCTGAGATTTGTGGGTGGCATTTGCCAATTCATCCTTCCCCCTATCCAGTCTTTGTTGTATCCACAGAACAAGTGGGCTGTTTTGGCACGAAACCTGCTGATATGGAGGCTCTGGAGTGGCACATTTGGATACATTCATTCAGGTAAAGATTTCACATCCTCGTGAACGCTACTCTGTGCCGAAACCCGGGATCGAACCAGGGACCTTTAGATCTTCAGTCTAACGCTCTCCCAACTGAGCTATTTCGGCATGAAACCTGCTGATATGGAGGCTCTAGAGTGACACACTTGGAAACATTTGTGTAAAACAAGTAACACATTACAAAAACTGGAAAGTGAGCAAAGCACCTGACTCTACCTGAGATTTGTGGGTGGCATTTGCCAATTCATCCTTCCCCCTATCCAGTCTTTGTTGTATCCACAGAACAAGTGGGCTATTTTGGCATGAAACCTGCTGATATGGAGGCTCTGGAGTGGCACATTTGGAGACATTCATTCAGGTAAAGATTTCACATACTCGTGAACGCTACTCTGTGCCGAAACCCGGGATCGAACCAGGGACCTTTAGATCTTCAGTCTAACGCTCTCCCAACTGAGCTATTTCGGCATGAAATCTGCAGATATGGAGGCTCTAGAGTGACACACTTGGAAACATTTGTGTAAAACAAGTAACACATTATAAAAACTGGAAAGTGAGCAAAGCACCTGACTCCACCTGAGATTTGTGGGTGGCATTTGCCAATTCATCCTTCCCCCTATCCAGTCTTTGTTGTATCCACAGAACAAGTGGGCTGTTTTGGCACGAAACCTGCTGATATGGAGGCTCTGGAGTGGCACATTTGGATACATTCATTCAGGTAAAGATTTCACATCCTCGTGAACGCTACTCTGTGCCGAAACCCGGGATCGAACCAGGGACCTTTAGATCTTCAGTCTAACGCTCTCCCAACTGAGCTATTTCGGCATAAATCCGACCAATATGGGGGCTCTGGAGTGGCACACTTGGAAACATTTGTGTAAAACAAGTAACACATTACAAAAACTGGAAAGTGAGCAAAGCACCTGACTCTACCTGAGATTTGTGGGTGGCATTTGCCAATTCATCCTTCCCCCTATCCAGTCTTTGTTGTATCCACAGAACAAGTGGGCTATTTTGACATGAAACCTGCTGATATGGAGGCTCTGGAGTGGCACATTTGGAGACATTCATTCAGGTAAAGATTTCACATACTCGTGAACGCTACTCTGTGCCGAAACCCGGGATCGAACCAGGGACCTTTAGATCTTCAGTCTAACACTCTCCCAACTGAGCTATTTCGGCATAAATCCGACCAATATGGGGGCTCTGGAGTGGCACACTTGGAAACATTTGTGTAAAACAAGTAACACATTACAAAAACTGGAAAGTGAGCAAAGCACCTGACTCTACCTGAGATTTGTGGGCGGCATTTACCAATTCATCCTTCCCCCTATCCAGTCTTTGTTGTATCCACACAACAAGTGGGCTATTTTGGCATGAAACCTGCTGATATGGAGGCTCTGGAGTGGCACATTTGGAGACATTCATTCAGGTAAAGATTTCACATCCTCGTGAACGCTACTCTCTGCCGAAACCCGGGATCGAACCAGGGACCTTTAGATCTTCAGTCTAACACTCTCCCAACTGAGCTATTTCGGCATAAATCCGACCAATATGGGGGCTCTGGAGTGGCACACTTGGAAACATTTGTGTAAAACAAGTAACACATTACAAAAACTGGAAAGTGAGCAAAGCACCTGACTCTACCTGAGATTTGTGGGTGGCATTTGCCAATTCATCCTTCCCCCTATCCAGTCTTTGTTGTATCCACAGAACAAGTGGGCTATTTTGGCATGAAACCTGCTGATATGGAGGCTCTGGAGTGGCACATTTGGAGACATTCATTCAGGTAAAGATTTCACATACTCGTGAACGCTACTCTCTGCCGAAACCCGGGATCGAACCAGGGACCTTTAGATCTTCAGTCTAACGCTCTCCCAACTGAGCTATTTCGGCATGAAACCTGCTGATATGGAGGCTCTAGAGTGGCACACTTGGAAACATTTGTGTAAAACAAGTAACACATTACAAAAACTGGAAAGTGAGCAAAGCACCTGACTGCACCTGAGATCTGTGGGTGGCATTTGCCAATTCATCCTTCCCCCTATCCAGTCTTTGTTGTATCCACAGAACAAGTGGGCTATTTTGGCATGAAACCTGCTGATATGGAGGCTCTGGAGTGGCACATTTGGAGACATTCATTAACAAAATCAGCATCAAATATGTCCCTTCAAATTAAAGTTTATGACATGTCTGTTTGGAGTAGCTGCTGACAGATGTGCAGCTGCAGTGACAGTTTCCTCATCACTAAACCTGACTGAGGTAAAAACCTACCGCTGGAAAAAGCTCCCCTCTCTCTGCCATTCCATAGATCCTGGAGTTCTTGAGAACCCTAGCGTCGTGAACACTCCCAGGCCAACCAGTGTAGATCTTAGTGAAACTGATGAGAGAACATGTGATGAGTTGAGCATCCCTTACTTTTTACCATGCAAAAACAATGAAAAGAATTGCCAGGTGGTAGTTACAATGCTAGTGCACTAGGGTTAGTAACTGATACAGTAAAGGTTACTGTATTTGCATAGCTTTTATGTATGTATTGTATTTACTTGTACATTTCAATTAACTTATAAAAATGTGATTTCACTGGTGATTAGGCTAGATATATTTTCCTGCAGAAAATAAATGTTGAGAGATACATCTAGCAGATGTGCTTGGACACATCTTCAGTGATGTGACCTCACTGAAGATGTGTCCCAGCACATCTGCTAGATGTATCTCTCTATGAAGTTAATATTACAATGACTTGTTAAAGGCCCCATGCTGTGCACTTTTCTCTGGGTTTATTTACCTGCTGATATCCCTAACAAAATGTATCATTGGTTTTGAGTACCTGTGATCTGCTTAATATAGTTTATATTGCCCCTTTCTGTTGCCTCTTTCTGGAGTTCTAACAGGCACAGGTCATTTGGCCAATCAGAAGAGAGAATGAGAACCTCTCCTCTGATTGGCTGACTGTTTTAGAGTGGCATGTGGTCGGGCCAATCA
Organism: Trachurus trachurus; assembly: GCF_905171665.1. Classification (NCBI taxonomy): domain Eukaryota; kingdom Metazoa; phylum Chordata; class Actinopteri; order Carangiformes; family Carangidae; genus Trachurus; species Trachurus trachurus. The sequence goes on from NC_139900.1 coordinate 25,717,491, forward strand.
CAGGCAAGTAACTGAAACCTAAGCTGCATTCATACAAATTGAAAAAAAACAACTGGTCACGGTGGGCGGAGTTACCTTGTGTGTGACATCACAGAAAGGAGGAAGTGCTATCTGCTCGTCTTAAAGAGAATGTTCCTACAAATGGGCGTTGTGTGTTTCTCCGTTTATGACCAATTTGATGCATGGGGCAGTATATACGTGGCCCAGAGACCTCCCCAAGCAAGAAAAAATAACCAAAATCACATTTTTCATGCCATGGGGCCTTTAAGTAATTTTTTCATAATTTATAGTGGTTTTACTTGAACAGAGTGGTGGATTTACTTCCCTTCTTAATGTCCACAATCTGGAGAGATAGTCATCAGCTACATGTGTGAAATGTGTGTGAAACAACAACTGGAATTGTACTTAAAGCAGAAGTGAGTGGTCCAGTCGTTTCGCTAATGCTGCGTTCCAGGCAGGCTTTTGAAATCGTAAATTACAGCTTCAAGTCACAACTTACGACTTTGTAGCGTTTTAGGCAACCCACTCGTGTTTTTCCGACCTGTTTTACCGGTGAAAGTCACTATAACGGCCACTCGTAACTTCCGACCGGTGAACTCGTACCAGATCGAACTGGTACCACTTCACGGTCGGAAAAATACGAGTTTCCTTGAACGCACCATAACAGTCCTCGTCGCTACGTCACCACATTCACGGCGTTCCTTGGCTGCACACACAGCCCTGCATGCCGTTCTCTCTCCTCATTGGATAAAAACTGTAGGATACGATAAATGTTTTCTCTTCGGCTCAGAGCAGAGCAGAGGGACTGAGAGACCCGTGTTTCAGTCCAAACACTCTATGTAAGTGATTGCTGTCGGAAGATATAACTATTTAAGACTTATATTAACACAAATATATCACTCACTTCTGCTTTAAGTGCAGTACTTGTGTAAATATAAATTTATATGTTTTCACTGTACACATCCCTTTCTTGTAGGTCTGTCATGATTACAACAACAATGTCTCATGAATATCAATAGTGGGATAAAGGCAGGATAAAAAAAATAGACTTTTTTTGGTAACACTTTATTTTAACCTCTTCATGCAGGAGCCATTTTTGGCAATTTCCGCCTGTTTTTGTATCACTGCAATTAAAGCTTAATAACCACAGAAGTACTAATCCCACAACTATGGTTTATGGCTTAAATGAAAGACAACCTTTGTCCCTTTACATCTATATGTATAAAATATTGAATTGAGTCATTCCATAAAAAAATGGGCTTCTGAAATTACTATTTTCTTTTGAAAAAAAAAAAAAAAACGAGTTTGAAATTTTTGGTGAAAAGGTGATATATCAAAATCCTAATTATAAAACAGGTTGAATTTTACATATATGGTCCTTGTTACACTTGTAATAAGAAATGCCAAAGTGGCCTCTCTCTTTGCACAAGCATTTCTTATTACAAGTGTAACAAGGACCTGTAAGTACACCAAAATACACTAAGTATTTACAATGTAAGTACATGTTATTACATACGGTTACATAGGTAATTACACTGTAATTAATTAGGTCGATACACAGGAACAAGGACCCCTTAAAATAAAGTGTTACCATTTCTTTCCAATATTTACTTACCAGAACTGGTGATCAACAACACCCTGTAGAAGCACAGAGTGCCAACCTTTACGGTTGAAATAGTCAACATGACTTTCTTCGGGTGCAATGATGGGGATGTGACTCCTGTCGATCGCCCCAGCACACTGGGGGAAACCCCACCTCTGTCTGAAGCCTTGCAGCACCTCCTGGAGATCGTCTCCCTGGGGTAGTTTAATGTAGTCAGGCATGAGGACATGATGCACAGCTTTGCAGAAGTCATGGACAATAGCGCAAACGGAGGACTTTGCGATGCCAAACAGGTTGGCCAAGGTGCGGTAACCCGCCCCCGTTGCTAACCAGTATAGCCCCACTCCGACTCGCTTTCTCAAGGAGATGGGTCTCCTCAACGCCATGTCTTGTCTCGAAAGTCTCGGGGAGAGGCGCTTACAAATGTGGTGAAAGGTATTCCTCGACATTCTAAAGTTCTGGAAGAAATCCTGCTCGGTGTAACCAGCCACATCCCGATCCCACCACTCCTGGCTCCGACGCCGCATCCAAATACTCCTCTGTACGGATGTTGCCGCTATTGCACCGCATAGAGCCATCATTAAAATATGGATTTTCTTTCTCCTCTTCCTCCTTCGTGATATCACCCGCTCACAAATTTGCCGGCTGCTGCCACACACAGTTTTTAGCATTAAGCCATACAGTCCTACGGTTGCCATTGCCATGGTTGCTTCCGTAAACACCGTTGTGGCGTGATGTCATCAATGATCAACTGCGCATGCGGGTCACTTCAGGAGCTTGAGCTGTTCACACAGCAATCCATAGACAGGCCACATTTAAAGACGTAATGTGAACAGCCAAACAAAAAATCGGATTTGAGCAATAAATCGGAATTGAGCATTAAGACCTGCGGTCTGAACGTAGCCTTGTTGTATATTCTGTGTTTTTCCTCTCTTAACCGTCTCATTTCAGTTTTTGCCGGTTGGCAATCTGGTGCACCCGCTGTTTCTCTCTGGTGCTTGCTCACTCACTCACTCGATGCGCATATGTTATAAAAAAAATAAAAAGGAAAAAACACAGATGCGCAAATTGAAATGACCTACTGTAGTGTAGACTGACCACAGCCGATCACAGCTTGTCGTGCCACACATGTCACGGCTATGAACACAACTACGGGCTTTTTTTATTTATTTATTTTTGCCGCGGTTCTGACCGCATCGGGTCCAGGGTGGGGGGGGGTTGGGGGGCGCGCTTATGGTCACCCCCCCCCCCGCAACCGCAAAATCGCACCCTGGCCGTAGTCCTCGCATTAAAAGACAGACAGTCATACCATAAAAGCAAACAGATAACAGTGTAGACAAGGAAAAAAAAATGATAAAAATGATAACAATACCATGTAGCTAGGTGCCGCTGCATAGTATTGCTATCTGCATAAACATAAAATAAGACACAATATTAGCAGTAATTATTCAATACAAAAACAAGCAAACAACAAAAAAAAGATAACAAAACAAAAAAGATTACAGGTATTGCACAAAACCTAGATAAGGGATTAAGCCGGGATATGTTGGTTATCCTGGCTGAATTTAGCCTCAAGTCGGTTGTTCAAAAGCAGGCTAAATCTATCCTGGGGCCTGTTGTTCGAAACCTAGATAAGGGATTAAGCCGGGATATGTTGGTTATCCTGGCCTAATTTAGCCTCAAGTCGGTTGTTCGAAAGCTGGATACCTTTATCCTGGTCAAGTTACTATGGTGATTTATTCTCTGCAGCTAGCCTGCTCCAGACCAGGCTAAGAGCCAGGCTAAGTTGATTCTGTTGTCTTTATCTGTGAAGTCAGCAGTCACTCTGATCAGAAATCAATGTGTTTCATACAGTTATTCCATGTTCTTGTACATATTGGCCTGATATCTAAACAAATAAAATGCATTAACAATAATCAAAAAACATGAAACATTTATTAGACTTTTTTTTTCATAATTAGACCTTCAAAATTATTTTTATAAAATATGTTACAAAATACATTGGGCTAAATATTGGTTGAGGTAAGAAAATAAGAATAAAATTGGGTGAGTGTGAGCAGCCACCTTCCAAATAATTTATAGACCTCATCATTGTTATCGGCAATTTATTGAAGCACCAGACTGCATAATGTTTTAATATTTAATAAAATTTCACCTTTTGCACTTTTGACCATGTGCTGTATAAACTTTACTTTAGATTTGTGTAATGAATCAACTTCCATTGCTCATCATTAAGGCAAAGTGCACAACTGTTAATTTGTGAAAGGAACTTGAGAGTTGTGATTATAGTTGTGGATTATTAAATTAGTCCGCAGTTGTCCGCTGCGCTCTCTCTGAGCTTTACGACAGCGATGGTGCTTTTTTTTTTATTTTTTAAGAGAGGTGTGTCACGTCAGCATTAAGATCTGCTGTTGATTGGAGGAAAGTGGCCACACCTGTCCTCTCATCGGTGAATCTGTGATCAATCTCTGTGGTCTACTGACGAGAGAATTAGTTACACCTGGCTTGACAAAGCTGCTCCTTCTCAGCCTGGCTCGGCGTTCCAACAACCAACTAAACCAGGATGGACTTATGAGACTTTGTCCAACCTGGCTTTCCCACTTATCCTGGATATCTTTATTCTACTTTCGAACAACAGGCCCCTGGTCAAGTTACTATGGCGATTTATTCTCTGCAGCTAGCCTGCTTCAGACCAGGCTAACAGCCAGGCTAAGTTGATTCTGTTGTCTTCATCTGTGAAGTCAGCAGTCACTCTGATCAGAAATCAACGTGTTTCATACAGTTATTCCATGTCCTTATGTACATATTGGCCTGATTTATAACCAAACAAAATACATTTACAAATCTGTGTCCATCTATGATATTTCCTATGACCACTAGTAGCTATACATCACTGGCTTCTCATAAAGAGCAATGGAGCAAAAATGGCATATAGATTTATTTTTATTTTTTGTAAAATGTTAATATATTGGCCTAAATATTGGTTGAGGTAAGAAAATGAGAATACAATTGAGTGACTGTGAGCAACCACCTTCCAAATAATTTATACACCTCATGTGAACATTGTTATCAGCAATTTATTGAAGCATCAGACTGCATAATGTTTTTATATTTAGCCTACCGGTAATTCATTTTCACCTGTTGCACTTTTGGCCATTTTTGCTGTATGAACTTGTATTACTTGTTATGTACTTAAAGGTACGATATGTAAGAATGTGGCCAAAATTGTTGCTGCAGTCAAATTCAAAACACAGCAGCGTGTTGTCCCCCCTCCCCTACCCACCAGACTCCAGGTTGCCAGACAGCGACACGCTAACCTCCGCTCTGCTCACTCAGTCAGTCTCAAAGCAGAGTAAAAAGCTAAATATTCATCAACAACCTCACTGTTTTATTGCTCTGACTCACAGTAACTACGAGCGGAGTTCACGTCACTCAGGTGATCTGCAAGTTATTGTTACATTCACCGCTCCGACGCTGTGTCTGCAGCGCTGACACACACACACGCACGCACAGACACGCACACACAGACACACACACTGTAACCCCGCATCTACCGGAGCCGTAGTGCGTGTTAATCACGCCGTAGATGAGCCAACATATGAGACGTCTTACCGCAGAATAAACGACGAGAGCCGCTCCGGTTCTCCTCCACTTTCTGACGTCGGATCATAAAACATGACGACCGGAGACAGGCGACCTGACCGGGACAGACTCCTCTCATGAACCGCTCCACACGCTCACAATCACTTCATTTACTATCGGCTCCATTTCGCCACATTTCCTCCCTCTTTTCTAACTTTCCCTTTGTAATTCTTCCCTTTAGCTTTAGCGTTAGCAGCAGCTCAAACTAACTAGGCTACATGCTCACAACAGCAAGCTGTGTAGCCTATTAAACGACAGAGCGACAAGCCGCTTATTTCTACCGTGTGATATCAAGCAAATATGACCAATAACCGATAATAGAACACAATCTTTTTTATCATGATCTCGTTTTATCTCCCAGCCGTATTTGCAGCTCAGTGGAAGCTAACTGGCAACCCGGAGGCTGAAATGCCACAGACGCTGTGACAGGGAGAGAGCACTGGGTGGCGACACAAGCCAACCATAGAAATTCAAAACATAAACATGATTTGCGGTCCGCAAAACATTTTTTTTAATGCGAATATCTTGGCTGTAGGATTGTTGTTGGTGAGTTCAGTATGTTATATGAACATTATTCCTGAGTCTCTGTTACATATTAGGACGATTTTACAGCCAGTTGCTTTAGATTTCTTACATACTGTACCTTTAAGATTATAAGGAATTTGTGCAATGAATCAACTTCCACTGCTCATCATTTAGGCAAAGTGCACAACTGTTCATTTGTGAAAGGAACTTGAGTTGTGATTATAGTTTTGGATTATTCAATCAGTCCGCAGTTGTCCGCTGCGCTCTCTCTGAGCTTTACGACAGTGTGCTTTTTTTTTTTTTTAAAGAGGTGAGTCACCTGACGTCAGCATTAAGTTCCTGTTGATTGAGGAAAGTAGCCGCACCTGTCCTCTCATCGGTGAATCTGTGATCAATCACTGTGGTCTACTGACGAGAGAATAAGTTACACCTGGCTTGACCAAGCCGCTGCTCCTCAGCCTGGCTTGGCGTTCATGCAACCAATTAAGCCAAGATGTGCCGACCAGTCAAGCTGCGCTTGCTCAGTTATCCTGGATTTCTTTATTCTACTTTTGTGCAATACCCCTCATGTAGCTAGGTGCCGCTGCATAGTATTGCTATCTGCATAAACATAAAAGAAGACACAATTCTAGGTGCAATTATTCAATAGAAAAACAAACAAACAAAAATATAACAATACCATGTATCTAGGTGCCGCTGCATAGTATTGCTAATAGACAGGTGTCACACTTTGCCTCAGGTATGGGTAGTGGATGGCCTCTGACCCGGATTAACATGAGAAGGATGGCAAGACACACTTCAGGTTTACAACATTTATTCACCCAAGTGGTTCAGTGAACAATAACAAAGGAGACCAATATATTCTCCGCAGAGACAGTTGTGGGCCTACTCCTGAGCACCTCAACAGACTGGCAGCGTAGAGAGGACTGAGCCTCAGTTTACCCCCTTTTAACCACTTGGCCCCTCCCACTAAATGGGCCAGTTGACAGGGGGGAAAAAGGATTTACAAACAATCCCTGTCTTCAAATAATTGTTATGCAAACACAATAACAACAGCATGGCTTTAAATACAGAACATAAAGTTATCTTAATGTCTTGTGTAGTGTTTTATTAACATCTTTTGCACTTCCTTAGCAAAAGTAGAAGTAGAGATGGTGGCACCCAGTCAATCAGCCACAACTAGTCTCAGGTGTGTCACCTTACCCCTGTGTGGTGACTGGGAAGCAGGTGGAGTGAATTAAGGACACCTTTGATTAGGGTTGTTCGGTATACCGGTACTAGAGTGGTACCGGGGTACTGACACATTTAAAACGGTACCATACTGCGCTTAGATGGGACCGGTACTTTCATTTTGCGCCGCCGGCAGCGGTGAAGTCGCTGCATTGTAATTTGAGCCGCGGCGAGTGAGTCACAAACAAGCAAGGTGCTTTTTTTTTTTATTACCGTTACAGCGCCACCTGTCCATGTGTCTGTGTTTATGTATGTTTGTGTGTGTGTGCGCCAGCACGCGCGAGAGAGACGGCCACCACAGACTCGTTAATTAATGCAAACACTGCTGGTTGATACGTTTCGTTTGTGGGGAGCATACGTCAGTCCGACTTCTCAAAAGTCCGACGGCTCATTTCTCCGACTACCCATTCCACAGTGTTATGGTTAGGTTTAGGGTAAGGTTAAGGATTAGGGCTACTTAAGTCGGAGAAGTGGGAGGTCGGACTAATGGACGCAAAAATAAAGAAATGTATGGTCGGACAAATGGGTAGTCGGACAGACGTCATGCGCCCTTCGTTTGTACCGCGGATCACTGGCTGCATGCTCTCTCTCTCTCTCTCTCTCTCTCTCTCTCTCTCTCTACGCGGAGATGAATTAACGGAACGATATTACGTTGATGGGGGGGTTTGTGTTTGAGTAACATGAACGTTTGTGTTTCATTCTATAAACTACTGATAACAATTTCTCCCAAACATTACAACTGGTCAAAATAACAAAAAAAGATGCAGTGTTTTCAGACCTCAAATATGCTAATGCAAATAAAACAAGTTGATATTCATTTTTAAACAGACCACTAATGTTTTAATTTAGGAAGAGTTCAGATTAATAGATGGAAATTTAAACCTGCAGCAGCAGTGATTGTTTACTGATTTACTGATTATTTACTGATGCATATATTATAGTTCTAAGATTTTCTATTAAAATAAAGCCAATAATGACATTTTTGTGTTCTCTTTTTATTTGGAAAAGTACCGAAAAACATGTTGGTACCGATACCGGTACCAAAATGTTGGTATCGTGACAACACTAACTTTGATGTTGCTCATGTTCTCCTCACAAGTGTGCACCCTTGTCAGGAGTCATAGGTCATCAAAGTCCTTACAGTGACAGTGAGGGCTCACACTGTCACAACAGGTAATAGCAAGGACAATCAGAAACATTAAAAATAAGCAGGGGAAACAACCTGTGGGAACAGCAGACAATGAAATATATACATGCATAACTAAAATTTTATGTTGAGGCTTTTCTTATAGGCTGCACTCTGCATGGCCTTTAACCACTGTTCTTTTGTCAGTGTTTCAGTTTTGGGGCAGTATATTTTGCCTTTGTACTGGCTGTGGCCAGTTTCCATAGAGCTAAACTTCCCACACCTCCTGCAGACATTTAATGGGGCTGACTTATTATATCTGCGTTTGGTGGGTGCAGCTTTGTCACTGGTATGTTCATTGGCAGTGGTGGTACAGGGTGTTGAAGATGGGACAGGGCAAGGGAGCAACAGCCGCATCCCTGGCATGACAGGTGCAGGTGGTGCTGCAGGAAACAGTTGCCGTTGTGCAGCTATGGGCCTTGGAGTGATCTGCCTGGGCCTTGCTCTAAACCCTGGCTGGATGTGGGAGGCTGGAGGCTGGATGGAAGTCGCTGGAGGCTGGACTGAGGTGACTGGAGGCTTCCTGAACCTGGTTCTGGCCTGCCCTGCTGTACTGGGTGGCATTGAATATGAATGCGGCAGATGTTGGTCATGATGCTGTACAGGCACATCCTTCTGTGTTAGCAGGCAACAGAGGCTCTGTTGCCACTGGCCGTGCCTCTGGGAGCTGCAAGCCTTTGAGCAGAAGACCAACCTCCTGAGCCTTCAGGCGTTTATTGTGCCACTGTATCAGAGTGGTTTGGTTCACCTCTACTGGCTGAAGGTTGGTCTGATCTTTGACCACTCCATTGCAGAGAAGAAGCTGTCGAATTCTTCTGTAATCTTGAAGAATGAGAGACCATCTTCACAGGCTCTCTTTCCCTGTTTTCTAGGGCTTTTATGGATTTGACAGAGCCTGATAAAGATGGACTCTATAAGTAGGCAGCAGCTTGGCCACTGTGCAGGGGAGCCCTTTGAGCCCAGGACACACCTCTTGGTGCTCTCCACTCCAGGGGTGAAATCCAATCCCTTTGGTGATCTGAAGCGGCCAGTCAAAAGCCTATCCTGGTGTCGAGCAGCATACAGGACTCGCTGCCTGTCAAAATCCTCCAGGTTCTGCCACAGACTCACTATTGTGTAGGCCTGCTGGTTGCTGAGGGCGCAGCTCCACCAGATACTCTGCCAGTGCATCCACTTTATCGATACCTGGGATGTTGTGTTCATCCACAGCTTGGAGAGGTGCAGGAGCCTGGATAGTGGCTGGAGGATGGAGAGCAGGTGACGAGTGGATCAATGCTGCAGGGTGGCTGGTCGCTACAGAGAGGAGGGTGGCTGACGAACAGGGTGAGATATAACATGAGAAGAAAAAAAAACGATGAGGAAGAATAACAAAAATCAAAATTCAAGAGACACAGTAAGACAATTAACACAAACACCAGAAGATGAGCACATAGTTTAGGTGAATAAAACTACTAGATGGCCACAGAGATGCTGAGAACAAATGTTTGCCCAGCAAAAATATGAGAGAATACAGAATATACTGTAAAGTGTTTTTTATATAGGAATAAATAGCATCATCTGAATTATGCAATTTATCTCAGCAGAAGACAAACGTGAAATGATGTCAAGGCTTGTATGTTTGAAGGTTACTTATTTTAGTCTGAAATAACCTGAAACAAATTCTTTCTTTCTGACTGCAGGAATTGTGAGTAAGTATTGTGTAGAATGCCTCAACCGATATTTTAAGGAATATGGTATCCCAAACTGTCACAGGTAAAGAGGTAAGGTACAAACAGTGTGACTGTTTATTTTGTTAATTCTTATTAAATCTTGTGAATCACTGCTTTAGAAAATGAAATACTTAATTATTAAGTGAGAATGCATTTATCCAAATGGTTAAGCAAACCTTTTTAGTGGAATCCAACTTTAAAATGGATCCGTAAGTACTTGTGATACTAGCCTTGATATCCTCAAGCCTGTTGAGGATATCGTGGCTGTACACAGTCAGAATCCACTTGTAGGTGGGGACCACTTCAGGCTGTGGGGGCTCCTGGAAACATGGTGGCAGCAGGCAGGGGTTCGCCATGAAACCAATGCACTCAGAGGTGTACCTGGCTACCCGCTGGAGCCACTCCTCACTATGGTTCTCCTTCAGCTGGCGGATGATGCGAGCGGGCCCATTCCCCAGGGTTCTCTCTCGCAGCAGGCGGATGACCCGTATGTCACAGGCATACCTTAGAAAGATTATTCAAATAAATGATTCTAGGAAATATTTTTCATGATGGCAAACAACAATTTCAGTGTGTCACTCACTTGTGTGTGAGGATGACTCTGAACTCAGAGCGGTGGACTAGGTCCAGCTGCTTAAGGATGTCCTGACTGGTTGAAATGTAGCTGGTTCTACACCTGGTGCAGATCAGGGTCTCAGTCACCAGGTTGTAGAACCGGTCTATGTCAAGAACCATTCCTGTATGTGTGTGGGATTTGTTTGTTTGTTGTTTTAAGTTGTAAATACTCATAATAAAAAACTCTTAATAGCAAAGAACCATCCTAACCCTCCTGTGCAGACCTCCCCCTGCAAGAGGATGCTTAGAGCAAACACTGTTGGTGCAAACCAACTGCATCTTCCAGAGTCTATAAGGCATCCACACCAAGAGAGGGTGTGAGAAAAACCTGTCTGGTGTGGGAGCCTGGTGGTAAAGAAGGGCTGGTGGTGGAGGGTAGTACCAGAGCTGCAGGTCATCGCGCAGCTCAAGCTTTCCACTTGCCCCAACTCGAAAAAGCGCTGCAGCCACCCACTTTTGGTCCTGTTTAGGTAGAGTCTGTGGCCACAAGAGTGGGAGCTGTGTTGGACCCTCTGGCTGAAAGGGCTGAGAAAAAATATGAACATATGAAAAGAAGCAGTATAGAAGCATAACAGTACAAATATGACAAGCAGGGAGAGGTGTGCTTCTTTTGGAGGGTAAGTAAAAAAAAACAACAACAACAAAACATCAAGGTGCTCTTTGGTACAGGGGTAAATTTGTGCAAACAAAAGGAAAGTGATCAAGTCACTTTTGAGTTACAAAACTTAAAAAGCATTTATTAGAAGCAGTTAATACATAGAGTAAAGAGTTAAAAACACACCTGCCTTGCACCGCTGTGAGGCACACAGCCTTCCTCAGGGTGACAAATCAATAATGAGACATAGGTGAAAACTATGGAGGTAATAGCAGGAAGTGACATCATAAGCTCATGGATAAACAGGTGACTTAAAATAAGGGGGGGAGAGGAAAAAAGGTGGAAAATAGGAGAAAAAATGTGTAATTAAACACCAAAGTTGGTATAGACCTGAACGGTGTATTTGTACGTTACATGTGGCTAAGGTTTTCACTGTTCAACTCTTTACTATGTGTTAACTGCTTGGGCTTCTTAACTTTTGTACCTCAAGAGTGTCCTGGTAGGCTAACTTTCCAGTTGTCTGCACAGGGTCATTCCTACAGTGGGTACTAGTTTCATTTGGACGTTTCCCTCACGGAAAGCGTGATTCACGCGTTGCGTGAAATTGTAGGTCACATTGTAGCCACTAGGTGGAAGCATCGTACTGAGATGCAGCTCAAAAGATTTTGGGGTAATTCCACGTTTGACCACAACGTAGCTGCAATGGAGAGTGGCGCTGTTCATAGGTCATAGGTACTTCATTTGCAGCTGTGGTCGAGAGAGCTAGAGAGTGGATGGAGAGAGGGACCGCTACGCCGGTCAATCAGATCAATGTTGTTTTTTTTATTGTTTCACAGTGGTTACGTTCAACAGGATCAGCGGTTCTCAGCCTTTTGGGGGTCCCCTGCATATTTTTGATCTCTCCTGTAGCCTGGTCGGGCTCCAAGTTTGAGTAGTTTGAGTTCTGCAAGTTCTGGTGAATGTAACAATCCACTCACAGCCCACGACCGCTACGTCTGTGCCAGCAGCCTGGACCCGATGCTGCTGGACTCACGAGCGGAGCAATAATGCACATCTGTCAGCAGCTGCTCTTGAAGGGACAGATTAGATGCTGATTTTGTTAACAGTGACTTTGTTGCATCCAAACATTTAGCATATCTGTCGGGTGCTGTCTCTTATCCGGTACAAAGTGGGAGATGACAGAACTACTTAATCGAGGGAAAGCTACATTGTTGCGAGTCGATCTCCGGCCGGCGTGTGCACATGCACTAAGCCTGTGAATATTCTCGTTTGTCCCGGACTCCCGGTTATAGTTATCTCAAGGAAATTTAAATCGAATGCAACTGGACTTGGTTATTTGTCTAGGAAGACGTTTCAGCCTCTTGGATTACAAATTACAGTTGCATTCGATTTAAATTTCCTTGAGATAAGTGCACACTGTTTCTGCTGTCAATTCGGTCATAGTTCATTTGTAACCTAACGTGTTTTCTTCATTCTTCATTAGGCTAATGTTAACACTAGAGCCACCCAGATGGTCTCACACAGGCGTGTGTGTTTTTCTTACGTAAATGACTTTGTTTACATTAAAACTACAGGTCTCTCAGTCCGTGACTTTTCCATGTGTGATGGTTTCTGAAGCTTAGGCTACAATTTACACAAATGAAACATTCGATTTCTGGGCATTTATACCTCGGGCCGACAATAGCTTATTTTTTTCTTCAATTATTGTTTTTATCTACAGTATATTTATCATAATATGCCCAATTCGGGAGGGAGAGAGTGCCGCGTTCACGTTACATAATGTAACAGTTTCCAGAAAAATACAAAACAGGATATTTATTCATGTTACCCTCTGTTTAGGTAGATAAAGGTCTCAGTCACATTTGAATAAAAATAATGCAATTAGGCTAAATATCATAGGATCTTTTTTTTTAAAGATAGGCCTATTTTATTTTTAGTTCCATAATTCAGAGATGATTTTCATTTAACGAAATGAAACGAAACAATGAAGCGAAGCCTACAGTTTTGTCCCCCGGCTTATGAAAAGTGTGAGGAGAGGTAGCTACTGTAAGAACCGGTTTTTCTAAGCTGACTGAACAGCTGTGTGAAGTTCTGTGGGGGGCAGGGCTGTAGCCTACTTGAGTGAAGTATCCACAAGCACACCTATAAATGAAGGTGCTAATGTCTCGCTGATGTGTCTATTAAAGGGATAGTTCAACATTTTGGCAAATTGGCCCATTGCCATAATCGCTATAGTCATAGCAATAGGTTCATTACCTTTAATTGTCGGTGTAAGCTATTTTTAGAACGGTGGAGCGGAGCGGCAGGCTGCTCAGGGCTACGCTACGGAGGCTAAGGGAATTTCTTGGTTTCCCTCATCAAACTCATCAAATACACAACCCAACAACTCAAAAACGCTGTCGTAGACAAGTTGTGAGATGCACATTCACCACGCTATGAGATAATAACACAACGTTATGAGACGGAGCTGTTTTAGAGGGAAATTCATGCAAAACCGCTGATGCGCGTTGCGTTCAGGGACAGTTTTTCAGCAAGCAGACTCTGTATTTACCCTGTATTTACCTCGAAAACGGCTCCGTTTCGTAACGTTCCATTATTATGCTCCACTCCGCCGTTCTAAAAATAGCTTGCACCGACAAATAAAGTTAACGAACCTACTGCTATGACTATAGCGATTATGGCAATGGGCCAATTTGCCAAAATGTTGAACTATCCCTTTAAGCTGGTCCTACAGACCGCTGCATATAAACCACACTAGTGATTTTCACCTAGCCTCGCTTTCAATAAAACACACACTGGCATTCTATAGCCTAATTGCAATCAGTGAAATATATGAAATCAATATAAAACACAATTTAATATGAGAGTTGCTGTTGCTCTAGTTTAATAGCGCTGCAGCTGCATTTGCCGTGCGCCCCTGTCTGTATGTGAACCTGTGTCTGTCTATGTGCAGGCAGAGATCAGAGATGGTGTTTTTTTAATAATCATGTTAGCGTTTCACCAGCTCTCCTCTCCGCCAGTCAGCCTCTCAACCTGCCGCCTCTCTCGCGTGCGGGCGCACCGCACGTAAACACACGTGAGACGTGGTGGACACATTTATTTATTTATTTATTTTTTCTGTGGGAAACACTGATCAAGCTGTGCGTACGCACAACTCTCCGCAATATTCCATTGATAAATCACACCGGACCCAAGAATGGTGCGGACATGAACACACCTCATATTCCACCCCCAGAATGCCTCAGCAGCACAACCATATATGGTCAGCACGTGCATAATTAAGTAGCCATGTGCTCTCTGTGGAGCGGCAACATCAAAGACAACACCCAGAATGATGCTTCGGCGGACCTGGCCTGCCCTCGCTTTTGAGGTCGGTTGTGAGAAAAATGCCTGCTGTGCAGACAACTGTGTTTTTTTAAAGCACCCCTGCATTACACAAACACACACATACGGTATATGTAGCCGCACATTTAGGCTATATCAGTGATCATAATAATGATGATAAGAGAAAATGCATTATTCACTAAAACTGCACGTTGGCATCCCAGACTGAAATAAAATATTTGCTTACAGTGAGAGCTGCTCTACTAAGTGAACTATACCTTTCTTGCGTTACTAATGTTATTGTGTCTCGAGTGTTTCAGAGTCGGCCGGCTGTAAACCAGCTGACCCCGACTGACTTTTGTTTTTTTGCGGTCACATCAGCACGGCTGCATCTTCGGTCGCGGCTGCTGTGGCCATTCATCCAAAACATGGATGAATGAAACCTATATCCACACATCTTGTAGCCTATTTCTATCGAGGGAAAGTTATTTCAGGATATCCTGTTTTATCGCCCAGCCCGAAAGTGACATAGGCTATTGCCCGTTCATTCATGAGAAATCATCCAGCTACACTCTCAGTCAAACAAGGTGGGGAATGAACACTACTGTACAGTAGTTGGCTCATTTTAAAAACACACCGGCAGCATCGCCCACTGAGTTAATTAACTGCTGTGTAGAAAACCACGCTATGGTCCATAATCGCGGTGCAGATGGGTGTGTTTGGAGCTGACAAGAGGATCGATAAAAGAGAGTGAGACGTATAGCTGCCGTCGTTACATTTTTCTCATTGAAAAACTATACTGTATTATTATTATATTGCATTCCCCATTCGTGTTCACTGCTCCGTGCTGCTGTCTTATGGAGGCGATCTGCTGCTCACAGATGCCACCTGGCGGTTGTTTGGGCACATTGCAGCTTCTGGTGAAAACACAATTACTCCTCCACAAAAAATCCGCGTGAGCCTCCCGTGACTCACGCGTGAATCTCGCGTGAAACCGTCCAAATGAAACTAGTACCCACTGTATGTTCCCACAGCCCTATGTTCCCACAGCCTTATGTTCCCACATTTCTAACTTTTGTTGTCACTGAAAATTAGGCCCTATGTTCCCACAGCCCTTTGGTCCCACAATTGGTTAGGTTTAGGCAATGAAGAAAAGAGTTAGTTAAGTTTAGTAAAAAGACCCGATAGAGGCTAGACAGGCCAGATAGATAGAGTCCAGATAGGTAGAGAGAGTCCAGTGGGAACATAGGGCCTAATTTTGAGAAAAACCTTAGAACTGTGGGAACATAGGGCTGTGGGAACATAAGGCTGTGGGAACATAGGCATGGACCCGTCTGCACTCTGCACTAAATACTACAAATATGTTCAGGAAAAAAATAGCAGTTTACCGGGTTCAACATGGGAGCTGCAGCTGGCACTGGCTCATGTGGAAGTGGTGCCGGTCTCTTACTCAGTGGTGGTGGGGCAAGGAAAAAGGAAGATGGGGACGCCGGGCAAATCACTCGCTGTCGCCCATGCCTTTATGGGGCTTTTTGGTCATAATTTTCTAGAGAAAAACAATAACGACAATGCACAACTTAATCTAGGAAACATTTGTAATATGAAGCAATGAGAAAACATGCGGCTTCTACTACTTCTACTACGTTAGAGCCTAAAAACGGTGAAAGAAAATAACATGTGTAATGTCATCAGCCTCGTAAACCAGCCTCTCGCGGAAATGCACTTAATTTCATTTCGACGGAGAGTCTGGCCTCATTCCCGCTGTAAGCGTTTGGCCTGAAACCCTCAGAAGGCCGAGCCAATCAACGTTGCCGCTGTGATTGACACAGGACGTTGGCCAATCAGGGACCGATTGGTGCAAAGCCCCGTCACTACACCAACTTGCTGATTGGCTGTATGGGGTTGTCTGTCAACGCTACTACTCCCGCCCTGCTCCCGCCTACCCCAAACACTTACAGGGGGAATGAGGCCAGACTCTCCGTCGAAATGAAATGAAATGCATTTCCGCGAGAGGCTGGTTTACGTGGCTATAATGTCATAGCAACCAACCAAACTTCCTATCACAAATCCTCCCATAGCAATGCGCACCAGCAGAGGTCGTTAACATTAACGCTGATGGCAGTGGTCAAAATGAGAAAAGACTTTAAATAAAATGTTATTCAATTCAAACTAGACAAGAAAATAGATATTTTACGTGCGCACTGCTTCCAAAACTCTGAATATAGCGGTAAAGACGTAAAAAGAGCGGGGGCGGGATACGCTGTACGTCCCTGGTAGCTTAAACATAGGAATCGGGATCTGATTGGCTGTTCAAAGTTGGTTCTTGTCATTTTATTGGTGGAAAGCAAAGATGGTCTATGCAGTGTTATTGGCTTTCAAATGATTGACTTTGACATTTGATTTGCTCCCAAAAGATAGACGGCGCTACATGATTGGTTTCCAAATGTTGAGATTTGTGATGTGATTTGCTGTGATATGGACGAGCAGCTTTGCGGTACCGCAATTTCGGCATGAAACCTGCTGTTATAGAGGCTCTGAAGTGGCACATTTGGAAACATTCAGATAATAATTCCACATGACAAAAATTGGAAAGTGAGCATAGCACCTGGCTCCACCTGAGATTTGTGGGTGGCATTTGGCAATTCCTGCTTCCCCCTCTGGAGTCTTTGTTGTTTCCACAGAACAAGTGGGCTATTTTGGCATGAAATCTGATATGGGGGCTCTGGAGTGGCACACTTGGAGATACTCAGGTAAAGACTTAACAGCCTTGTGAACGCTACTCTCTGCCGAAACCCGGGATTGATCCTATACGTTTCTGGGGGTCCACATCAACAACAGGCTGGACTGGAAGGACAACACAGATGTTGCAAAACTGAGAAAATATGCTGTGCTCTACCTGAGATTTGTGGGTGGCATTTGCCAATTCCTGCTTCCCCCTCTAGAGTCTTTGTTGTATCCACAGAACAAGTGGGCTATTTTGGCATGAAACCTGCTGATATGGAGGCTCTGGAGTGGCACACTTAGAGACATTCAGGTAATGATTTCACAGCCTTGTGAACGCTACTCTCTGCCGAAACCCGGGATCAAACTAGGGAACTTTAGATCTTCAGTCTAACGCTCTGTAACTATTCAGATGCTGTTTACAGCTCGTCTCTATCATAAACGGTTCAGAAGATATTTCATGTTTTGTAAAACATCTGCAGGTGTTAGCATGCTACTACGTTCGGTTTAGCATCGATGCTACGCTTGGTTTAGCATCGCTGCTACCACTTAGCTTAGCATCCGGTCCCGTACTACGTGATTACACGTGGCTACCCTTGTTGTCATAAATGCACCATTCAAGGACCCTCGGAAAGCAGAGAATCTCACGATTCAGATGCAGTTTACAGCTCGTCCCTATCAGGTTCAGAAGTTATTTAGCCTAATGTTGTGCTCCTCTCTAGAGGGTTAAGTTGTAAGTCAACTTTAATCATAATTTATGTGCCTTTCCTCAATTATCTGGACTATGAAACTTTGGGAGATTGTTTTTTAATGTAATTTCTTTGAAATTAGCAAAACATTTTTTTCTTTCGCCAGAGCGGGTCACATACCATTTATGGAGGGTACACGTGTCATGGCTCAGTGGGTTCGATGTACATTCGGGTGTAGGAAAAGTTTTCTGTATGAGTGGCCACTTGCGAAAACTAGTTAAACCTTGGTTGATAGTTTTGTTGAGAGGATTACATTCAATTTTACTGACATCTTTTCACTCTTTGTGAAAGTATGTAGACTTATGATTTCCCAGATTTTTTTCCATACCACATGACAAGGTAGAGACAGCCTAAGATAAAGTGAACAACTTGATATAATGGCGCGATACTGTAACTTTTGATATTTTATCTTTTCAGCAGTGCAGAAGATACCTTTGCCATGTGCTTTTATGTGGCTTTCTACTCTTTTTCTATTCAGGTGTTTTTTGTATTTTCTTTTTGTGTATTTTATTCCCTTTGACTCTTGATTTGACTCCTGGAATGTATGTGGTTCTCAGTAGTATGGTGTGAGGGTTTAGGCGTGCTTTGAAACTGGCAGTTTAGGATTTAGCTTGAACCAGGTGGTTTACAGTAACATATACCTTCCTTGAAAGTACATTGTGAGAAGACGAACTAAAATAATTCTAAATATAACATGATTATAAAATGTAACTCGGTAGAAAGCTGCGTTATGGCCATTCAGTAGTCACAAAAGTAGTGCCAGTTTCTTCTAATTACAGTATCTTGGTTTTAAAACAAAAAGAAAGATGGGATGCAGGAATCGGAATTTGCAAATTACACTCCGAGTACGTTATTTGGTTATGTGCTTTCATGTAAGTGGAATTAAAACATTAAAATGAAATGTGCCGTGAAAAAAAAAAAAGGGATTCATGGGATCTAACGGTACCCTGCTTCATTTGAAAAACACGAGGCAAATCAACGGTCGACACCACAGTGAAAACCACTTGGAGGACTCAATACGCTGGTAAGTAGAGCGTTAATATTTTATTTAATATTGACCCCGTCTTCCTACACACAACTTTATAGGGTGTAGGTATTTTTAATACTGTCACCAGCTGCACCATGCTGTTGTAGGCTACGTTAGCTAACTTAGTTTACAGCTTTCCACAAAACTGCTCAGCTAACACACGGTTCATTCAGCTAAGGCACCGTTTATACAGCTAACGCCACCTAAAATGGACGCAAAATGGGTAATTTATTCATCATTAAGCACTTCACATCATGCTCAGACATGGCGAGGCTTTTCATCGCGCATGCTGAGCATACGCGGGGTGTGTGTGTGTGTGTGTGTGGGGGGGGGGGGGCTCTGTTTCTGTGGCTGCTGGTTGAACGTTACTTGGACGAGGGCTGCATCCGTGGTTATAAACGTGAGTGATTTCTGTACGGCGCGCGTGATGTATCAAGTGGCCGGGCTCTCATGTGACGCCGTAGCGGCGCATTCACAGCTGCAGGGGACGACGTGCTAACAGCTAACAGCCGTGCTACATCAGCTGATTGAGCCTCTTGCAGCCGCGGATCGGCTCACGTTAACGTGGACTCGGTACGCTCCTCTCGGTCAGCTGGTGAAGCAGCGGTCTGAGGAGCATGATGTCCGTGACGTGCCCCGTTATGCGCGATGAAGTTGTGACGTTGTCAGGTGATGAAAAAGACACCTGATCACGTGTTTATGGAGTATAAAAACTGATTTAAAAAAAAAAAAGATAAACGATGCTTAGCCTGGCAGTGGGGCAAGTAAGACCTGGCCAGGCTTATAATACACTGGGGGAAACCCTGTAAGCAGAGAATTTATGGCATAGCAGTGTACATCCTATTAAAAATTATATGGAACAGTCTTGCATCTTATTCATCTCATTACAACTCTTTTTTGAGTGCTGAATGACAATAGATTAGACCACTTTTTTTCTCTTTTCTCATCTCTCTTTCAGGTTAGCGCAGAATTTCTGAGGATCATCACACTGAATCTTGAGCTATAATTCATGGCAATGTTGGACTTCAATACACCTGAACTGCTGAAGGATGGTGCCGCAGGAGAGAGACGTCTGACCCAAATGAGTGTTCTACTTCAGGTATTAAAATGTATTCTCGACCTATTCAATTTCTGCATTAACTGCTTTAATCATAACTTCACCTGTCTCATTCACATTTCTCTCCTTTAAGTTAATTACATACAATACATCTGTATTGGCTTCCTCCTCCTAATGTCAATTCAGTTGAAATGTTTGACATGTTAGTACTGTATTTCCAGAAAAGCAAAACTTAAACGCTTAAATAAGTCTTTCAGCAACTAATAAAATGTAATACTCTGCAGAGTGGAATCCCCATTCAACGGACGCGGGAGGTTGTCATCTGATTTCTGATCAACCATCTGGAAGAAGATGCCAGTGCCTTGTTCAAGGACATTGAGGTTAGTATAATACTGTATTTAAAGCAGAAGTGAGTGGTCCGGTCGTTTTCGCTAATGCTGCGTTCCAGGCAGGCTTTTGAAATCGTAAATTACAGCTTCAAGTCACAACTTACGACTTTGTAGCGTTCCAGGCAACCCACTCGTGTTTTTCCGACCTGTTTTACCGGTGAAAGTCACTATAACGGCCACTCGTAACTTCCGACCGGTGAACTCGTACCAGATCGAACTGGTACCACTTCACGGTCGGAAAAATACGAGTTTCCTTGAACGCACCATAACAGTCCTCGTCGCTACGTCACCACATTCACGGCGTTCCTTGGCTGCACACACAGCCCTGCATGCCGTTCTCTCTCCTCATTGGATAAAAACTGTAGGATACGATAAATGTTTTCTCTTCGGCTCAGAGCAGAGCAGAGTGACTGAGAGACCCGTGTTTCAGTCCAAACACTCTATGTAAGTGATTGCTGTCGGAAGATATAACTATTTAAGACTTATATTAACACAAATATATCGCTTACTTCTGCTTTAAAGCAGAAGTGAGTGATCCGGTCGTTTTCGCTAATGCTGCGTTCCAGGCAGGCTTTTGAAATCGTAAATTACAGCTTCAAGTCACAACTTACGACTTTGTAGCGTTCCAGGCAACCCACTCGTGTTTTTCCGACCTGTTTTACCGGTGAAAGTCACTATAACGGCCACTCGTAACTTCCGACCGGTGAACTCGTACCAGATCGAACTGGTATGACTTCACGGTCGGAAAAATACAAGTTTCCTTGAACGCACCATAACAGTCGTCGTCCCTACGTCACCACATTCACGGCGTTCCTTGGCTGCACACACAGCCCTGCATGCCGTTCTCTCTCCTCATTGGATAAAAACTGTAGGATACGATAAATGTTTTCTCTTCGGCTCAGAGCAGAGCAGAGTGACTGACAGACCCGTGTTTCGGTCCAAACACTCTATGTAAGTGATTGCTGTCGGAAGATATAACTATTTAAGACTTATATTAACACAAATATATCACTCACTTCTGCTTTAAAGGGATTTTTGGGATCTTTTTACATGAAGCTGTATGACATCCTTATTAGTAGTTATGTGCATCAACAGTGACTTTCCCCCGACTGCGTCGTGTGAGCAGAGTTCCGACTGGTTTTGGTGTGGACGATGCAAGTTTGGCTAGTTGGCTGGGGTCACAAAAATAAAGCGTTTTGCTTCTCAAAACCATATGCGTTCAAAAGAGTAATAATTTGCATCACAAAACCGTTATCCATGAAAAAGTCTGACCTCACAATCACCAGGTGCTATTTTCTCTCCCTTTGTATCACTGTGCGCTGCCGCCTGTAGATAGCTGTGCACGTTTCCATCACTTGTTTAACGGTGCTTGGATAGTTAGAGGCAGAGAGAGAGAGGAGGGACAGGGAAGTGACAAGCTGAAGTTGGACAGTAATGCAGCACAGTCCGCGATGGAAGATCAGCCCGACAAATGAACACAGAATATCAGACAATCAGCAATTGAGGATGATTTGTTTTTCTTGCCGTTATAAAACATATAGCGAGCCTACACACCAGCCACATCCACTGTGCTCTGGCTCAGCTGACCGGTGTTCAGATGGCAGTTAGAACTAGCAGAGGCTCCTCTGACAGCTGCTGGTGAGCCGCAGGTGAGCTACAGGTCAGCTGGCTGGAGAATGTAGCGCCATTCTATTTTTTTTTTCAGCAGCAATGTCCTTGCAGGTGATGCACTATGTCTGTCTGAGTACGTTTGTCAGTCTGATCTTCCACCATGCACTGTGCTGCATTACTGATCACCCGCCACCCTGTCTTCTCTGCTCCAACTCCATCTGACGAAGTTCAGCATCATATTCAGATTCATTAAGGTATCCCTTTGGCTCTGTGCTAAAACAAGGGATAGCTTCATCACTTATGTTTACGTTAACTATCTGAGCAGTAAACTCTGTGAAACAGGTGATGGAAACGCGCACAGCTCTCTACAGGCGGCAGCGCGCAGTGATACGAAGGGAGAGAAAATAGCGCCTAGCAATTGTGAGGTCAGAGTTTTTCGTGGATAACGGTTTTGTGATGCAAATGTATCACTCTATTGAACGCATATTGTTTTGAGAAGCAAAACGCTTTATTTTAGTGACCCCAGCCAACTAGCCGGACTACATTCCTCAGCACCAAAACCAGGCCGGAACTCTGCTCACAGGACGCAGTCGGGGTCACTGTTGATGCACATAACTACTAATAAGGATGTCATACAGCTTCATGTAAAAAATACCCTAAATATCCCTTTAGCAGTGTTAAGTTTTAAAGTTACCACAATACTATCACAGTAGCAGAGGTTGCGCTAGACTTTTTCGTTGTCGGTCATTTTGACTGACAGGGTCATAAAAATCCGGTCATAATCTATTTTTACCCGTCACTTTAATTTTTTTTAATGATAATAATGACATATTCGATAGCATTTGATTTTCATTCATTTTTAATTCATATTCAGTCCAAACCAGCTGAACAGAGAATCCACACCGTGGATACAAACATCAAGCAGATGAATATGTGTGTAGGCTCACTTTTTCTCCGCACTGCAGTGACAAAAACAACGGATTGTGGCACCAGTATGAATAATATGAACAGTTCACCTGCCTAAACGCAATCTCACACCTTCCTCCTGGTCCGCATGGACTCGCGTGGCCGCTTGAGCGTAATCAAATGCCCCAAAGTGGGATTGGCTATTGTCATGAGGTTTTGGACTTTTGCATTTGATTTTCATTCATTTTTAATTCATATTCAGTCCAAACAAGCTGAACAGAGAATCCACACCGTGGATACAAACATCAATATGTAGGCTCACCTTTTCTCCGCACTGCAGTGACAAAAAACAACTGACTGTGGCCCCATGTAGCTACATATGAACAATGAACAATTAAATTCACCTGCTATGGCCTAAACACACAGTCTCACACCTTCCTCCTGGTCCGCATGGACTTGAATCGCGTGCCCGCTTGCCCGTAATCAAATGTCTCAAGTGGGATTGCTGCAGAGGCTATTGTCATGAGGTTTTGGACTTTTGCCTCGAGCAGACGACTTCTCATGGCTGTTTTGATGTTGTTCTGGAGGCTGAATCCGCGCTCTGCTGCCACACTGGAGACTGGAATTACAAGCGCCACTTCAGCCAAAGTTTTGAAATCAGGGAACATTTCTCCAAGTGAAGTGATCATAAGTCGGCAAGACTCTCTGAACGAGGGGTTTCCTGATCCTGCAAGCACCCGCTTCAGCGGTAGGAAATCCCGCAGCATGCGCTCCTTCTGCACCAGTGGATCAGCTGGGGAGCGTGCCTATGTTCCCACAGCCCTATGTTCCCTCAGCCCTATGTTCCCTCTGGACTCTCTCTACCTATCTGGACTGTCTAGCCTCTACCTGGTCTTTTTACTTAACTTAACCAACTCCTTTCTTCATTGCCTAAACCCAACCAATGGTGGGACCAAAGGGCTGAGGGAACATAGGGCCTAATTTTCAGTGACAACAAAAGTTAGAAATGAGGGAACATAGGGCTGTGGGAGCATAGGAATGACCCCGATCAGCTGCATCGGTCTGTGACGCGTAGTGGTCACAGACGCGCTCCAAAGCCTCCTGTCCATAACTCTTGAACGCGCTGTCAGCACCACCCGGATAGCGAGATGCATTGAGTACGGTGTCCAGGTCAGAGATGATGCTCAGATGCTCAGATGGGAATCTTTTTTTGATTGATTTGGTTACCTCCGCAATGTACTCAGTGCGTAAAGTTGAAAATGTCTGTGCGTCTACACGTGCGAGTGTGATGCCACAGAACATGTCGTCTTGTAAGGCCTCGTTGAATCTTTTCTTCGCTTCACCTGGCCCATTCACCAAGTCTTCCAGACTGGCCAGAGTCATGCTCACGACAGGTGAGATGGACGAGATATTAACGTCTTCTTTTTGGAAGACGAGGTTCATGCGGTTCACCACGGCCAAAACGTCAGTCAGTAAGTGAGTCAAAGCCGTGAACGTGTATGTTTGAAGGCGCTTTCTGATGCCCTTAGCTACCGGGCAGTTTTTTGCATCTTCCTCCTCCCTCAACTCCGACACCAGAGCAGCCCAGTTGGCACGTATCCCCTTAACTGCCCTCTCCAGGGACAGCCAGCGTGTAGCCGATGGTTGTTTTAGGCTCAGCAGGTCGTGTTCCCCCATTTCTTTTTGAAGTTCATTTAGTCTGTATGTTCATATGGGAGAATTCTTGTAGTATGTGTATATGTTATTAACTCATTGAGTGCCATTGACGTATATATACGTCAATCAAAATCCAACGCTTGAGTGCCATTGACGTATATATACGTCAAATGCAGTTTTCTGCGGCTGGTAAATGGGGACGCTGTTGCGCACACTGTGAGTAATTTTGGGGCTTCTGGGATGTGTAGAACGAAGAAGACTGTAGATCAGAGCAAGAAGTGAAGAGGAAGGAGAAGACGAGTGCGATCGGTACAGAGATAAAAAAAGTTGGGAAGAGTTTCTATTTCTAGAGGAAAACGACGGGCAGAGCCTGGAACAAGTGTAACGTGGAGCTGGAGGAAGCTTAGCCACGGATGCTATTAGCATAGCTCCGTCCAGCATGAAGTGATCGGAGGAGGCAGGAAAGGTAAACTGATCTAGATGATCAGCACCGAAATGCCGAAGCGAAAGCGGATCGCGGAGTCAGTTTCACCAGTTGCTGTAAACCGACGTCGTGACGACGAACCGAGAGATCAGCGCGGTGCGTCGCTGCCGCGGCCGCGTCCAGCAGAGAGGCTGAAGACGCCACGACGTCTCCCTCCCTCCTTCAGAGACGAGGGGATGCAGCAGGAGGAGAAGTAGGAGAGGGGAGGGGCAGAGAGGGGGTGAGGGGAGGGGGGAGGAGGGGGTTAGGAGAGGGTGAGGGGGCAGCAACTGCAGGAGGAGTAGGAGAGCAGGCATCACTCTGCATAGTAGGACTCCTACTTGTTGTATTTTAGTTTTTTTTTTTTTTTTGTAGCTACAATGAAAAAACATGTGAAATGAAATTTTCAGATGT
Source organism: Trachurus trachurus (assembly GCF_905171665.1). Classification (NCBI taxonomy): domain Eukaryota; kingdom Metazoa; phylum Chordata; class Actinopteri; order Carangiformes; family Carangidae; genus Trachurus; species Trachurus trachurus. Next base: position 25,742,913 of record NC_139900.1, read on the forward strand.
CTTACATGTTTCTGAAGCCAAAATTAAAACGGATAAATCACTGTTTGTCTTGAGAGACTCTCTTTCACAAAAATGCATTTTTCTCAGCTTTCTAGAAAAAAAGTGGTCTTTTTGGTGCAACCAGGCTCTATTCAACTTAAGATAAATTAAGAATGGAACAAGGTACAAACAAATGGTTTTTCCCTAGTTAAATAGAGAGTCTCCTCTTTCCTTTGAGCTATTTTGTGTTTTCAGAGTCATAATACAAAATATTCTCTTGGTCTTAAAATATTACTCAAAATGCCCCGAAACGCTGGCACATGGCACTGACCATTTTATAAAAGGGCTGGCACTCAATGAGTTAAGAGTGGTGACAAATGCACTCACTTGACGCACAGCCGTGGAGGCATCACGCGCAGCAAGCGCTGTCCTGTGCGCACCACAGTGAATGTTTACGAGGAAGGGACAGTCATTCTGGCGCAACAGCTGTGCAACTCCGGCCTTTCGACCCACCATCACATTAGCTCCATCACTTCCAAGTCCAACAACCCGAGCCATAGCGACCCCACGGCCCGACAGCACATCTTTTATTTTTGCTGTGATGCATTCAGCAGTCCCAGAGGGAATTGCGTAGTTGCCGATGAACGCAGTTTCAGGCTCTCCTCTCTGTTGAAGTGTCAGGTATGTGATCAGCATTTTCTCCACCGTGATATTAGTGGTTTCATCTACTATTATTCCAACATATCTGCTGTTGGCGATGCGGCAGGGTTTAAAATTAGCACCCGCCACTCGCCAAATGCGGGTAAAAATATGATTTGGCGAGTAAAATTATTAGGCCACTCGCCATTGGCCGGCAGCTGGAATATGCCAACTTCACTATATAATAGTCATCACAAATCTATATAATAGTCATCATAAATGCTGAACAGTGAAACGAACACAGTTTACAGCTACAGGAGATCTACCGACTGTGTTTCGAATGTCAGAGTTGTCCCTCGTTATCCTCCGTGATTCAACATTAAGAAAATGTATCAAGTTTTCGGCTGCTGTAACGTTCGCGTTCAGTCGGTCATTCAGAGGAGGCGGTCAGAGGCGAGCGACGTTAGTTTGTGGTAAAGTGTTTATGTGGCGACACATCGCGATGGTGAGAGGTAAGGTTACCAGGGTTACCACATGTCCCCGACTATATGGAATCATCCCGTATTTGCAGATTAAATAACCCCGTCCTGTTTTGCATCAATACGGGACCGGGTTTGTCTCGTATTTCCGAGTTCACTTGAATGCAGCATCACCCCGCTCGCAATCCTGTGAAGAGGTGCCGACTCTGCCCGTGATCAGGTGAAACTGAATTTCTGCCACTCTCGTCTGTGATCAAAACACAAACACTGGGCTCGACAGTGTCAGTGACACTCTGGGCCATAAAGTATAGCCTACCCCCGCAGCCCCCGCCCGTAAAGCCGGGTTTCCACCGAATCAACGGTCTTTTTTTTTCTTTTTTCTTTTTTACCGCAACATATGATTCACGTCATGATAACTTCTGTATTAAGGCTATTCAAACTTCCACAGTCCATAGTTCTCTTTGTTTGATATTTCAAAAGAAAGTTGCATCCTTCTATAGGCTACTGTAGGATGAACAGTAGGCAATCTACATTTAAAAAAAAAAACAACAACAAAAAAACCTTTGTTCACACCACTTATTCAGTCTGAATTAAATATAGGCCAAGTTTCAAAACTCACATCACTATCTTCCTCTGAAAGCCTATTTATGTAATGTCTGTTGTCATTCCATCAGCTAATCTAAACATATTTTTTTATATACTGTATATATTTATTACACCAATTTAGTTTAGGAGGCAGGTGTGTGTTGTTACTATAAGATAGCTGCCTAACTATAATGCAATGGGGAAAACACTGCTGATTTTAATGACTTTGTATTGTGAGCAGTCCAGTGGCCGGTGAAAACATATTTTGGCCGGTAAAATTTTTGAGCTACCTGCCATTGGCAGGTAGGTCAAAAAGTTAATTTTATACCCTGCGATGCGGTCATCAATATCGCTGGTTATGGTCTCCGCTATGGCCTCTTCCATCTGACTGACTGTCTCATGGTGGGTGTATGTGTGTGCACTGTTGAGGTTTGGACAGCCGGCAGACTGTAAGAGGTTTATCAGGTCAGGATACAGGTGGCTTGGGGTGTTTGTTTTAGCCATGTGTAGCACAACCTTAAGTTGTGTTTTTAATGCCTCGTTGCAGGCAACCTGTGATTTCTCCACATGTTTAATCATGGCCACACTCTGGTTGAGCACCCTCGCAGCCTCAAGGTGGCTGTGGCTACTGTTGTGGTCAGTTAATGCTGATTTTTGCATGTTCCTGCATCCTCGGACAAATCCGTTATTCATATTCGCTTTTTTACATATTTCGCAGAACATTTTTCCATCCTCCCTCCTCAGCCAGGAGAACTCCTGCTCCCACTGAACTCTGTAATCCCGCCTAACCTCCTTGCTGCCACTAGCTTGCTCCGCCGAGGCCGAGAGCTGACTTTGTCCTTCCATTTCCTCTGTCCCTCGTTTTTCGCCTTTTTTGTTAACATCATTGGGCTTTTTCAAGAAATTTATGACGCTTAACTGCCGTGACATTTTATGTCAGTCTATGCCTCCTTGGTCTATGCATGTTTTTGAATGAAGCCAACGAGGTCAATCAAGAGAGACAATAAACAATTTTAATATGCACATCGCCACCAAGTGGTCAGGGGTGTGAATTGCAATCTGTCAAAATGACGGACGGCCTTCAGATTTTTCCGTCACAGCTTAAAAAAACGGTCAATGACGGGAAATATTCGGTTAACGCGACCCCTGCACAGTAGTATTGTTCATGTTGTCCTCTTTATGTCCTGTTACACATGTTAGTAGGTGGTAGTATTTAACATGCAGGTTGAAAGTGAGCTGCTAACGGTTATCTTAACAATGTCTGCAGGATGCTGCTGATTAATCTGTCGGTGTTCAAGAGGAATTTGCAGATGAGGTGATGAAGATTTACCTGCTGTGGAACCAAGATGGGTCAGTGGATGTCAGGATTGTGTTTGAGGGCAGTCACAGACTGCGCTCACCCTGATGTACTATTGTCTTAATGCTTACATAAGAGTTAGTGAATAGTGATAGTGAAATTGCACTTGGTATTGTTTACTGTTGTGGAATTTTAATGTGAAGTGTCACTGTTCTTGGTGCATTTTAGATGGATGTAAAATGTCATTGTTCTTGGTGTATTTCAGCTATATGCAGTTAAGTCTGGCCTGATGCTCTCATAACATGGACTTTTTCACATACTCCTTGGCAAGAATAATCATGGTTGAGTTATTCTAGATAAAATGCCAACAATTTTATCATGTCACCCATGTTGAGAGTTCTCTTAATGCTAAAATGTGTGTGTGTGTGTGTGTGTGGGGGGGGGGTTCTTTCTTGAAAACTGGTCACCATTGGTTTAAGTGATTTGGGAGAAGCCGCAATACTGTTTTCCTGCTTACTAATGAGCAGAGTTCAATTCAGCTTTTTTTCAACCTGGATTCAGTCATAGTTAAAAGAACCAGTTCATGTAGCTTCTTTACATGTTGTTGACATTGAAAAAAATGCATCCAATTGTTTACAACTATTGATGATGGCTGTTAAATAAATGTCCCAAAAGTTATATTTTCCTCTCTTGTCTTTTTTCAAGATGTAATTTACATGTTTTGGTGTAGGTGTAGTAATTTTGCAGGTTTATAAATAAATTATGTAAATTTTACATAATAACTTGATTATTAAAACATAAAGATACAGCATATTATGAATAGCTTTTATGTATAAAATACAGAACAGCTCCATTTAAAATGCAAAGTTTTATTGTTGTTCTACCAGTTTAAATTAGTTTTTTGTTTGATATTTTCCTGTTAATTTGATCATTTATTGATGCACAATAAGCAATTATTACATGTAAAAAAAATACAGGAAATGGTCTATTTATATACAACATCGTTATGCGAAATTAACAAATTATTTTTGTAGACTTAACAGTTTTTTAATGTGATTCAGATGTAATTTTATTCACTGTAAATCAATTTACAGATTTCGTCAGTAAAGTTATCTACTGTGCTGCCGTATTTTTTACAGGAATTCTCTGGTAACCCCAGCTGCCAGCGTTTTCCTGTAAAAACGACATTTTTTTTTTTACAGTGTACACTATGAAAGGGTAATTTATATGAATCCTCTGGCCCACAATATTGATTTACTCACTGCTCACATGATGTTGTTTTTGGATGCAGGAGGCAGCTGTTCTCAGAAAAATGACTCAAAAGCATTACTGTCTACTGGCACACAGACAGAGCTGTAACCTCTAACTGGCCAGATGTTTCCCTTTGGAGTAGACAGGTCATCAAAAACAGAGTTAAAAGAGAATGAATACATCACCACAACATAAAAAGTGATGATATGTTAGTTGCTGTTTTGAGGCCTGCCTTGCCAAAATCCCAGTTGGCATCAATGCATCCCTGTAGTTGGAGGGACACAGCGGAGATGACAGTCAAAGGAACCTCCCTCAGAATAAGAGCATGAAATCATCAGCTATTCTAAGCCAGGAGAGCTGGAAGGGTTTTAATATCTGAGGGATTACACCAATTATTCATTGTCACCAGAAAGCCAAGAAGAAGAAACCCTTGGAAATTGCTAGACTCCACAGAGAGGGACTTGTTCATGCTGCTCTTCGAACGCTGGACACCAACAAAGAGGATTGTGAACAGCAGATGGACAGATGATGGACTAGCTCTTAGTTTGTTCCAAACACCATGCTGCAAATCTTTGTTCTTCAGGAGGTAGAGATGTCTTTTTGAAAAAGGCACTGTCGAAGGCTAAGTTAATTGGAGTCAAAGTACCAAGAGTGAATATGAACATGTAAGTTGTTTCTATATGTCAGGTCTGTGATGGATCATGATTCTATCCAGGGTATGCACCACTCTCGCATAATGTCAGATTTGCTTCAGTCATGGATAAGCAGTGTAACTGATGTTGCCCGCATGGAATTTACTGGTAAAGGACGAGATTAAGTTTTATGAAACTGCTGATCTTTTAACACTGTTGTATTGACAAATGGCTGAATGCTTATAGCATTTCAAACCAGAGCGTGTGCCATTTAAGAGTCCAGTGTGTAATATTTGGCAAGGTTTATTGGCAAAATCTGAAAATGCTACCCATGAATAAATGTGTAAAAGTGTATAATCACTATTAAAATAAAATTTGCTTGGTTTTTGTAGCCTTATAATTATTCTTTTAGCAAGTTTCTTGCTTTAGAGAGTGTCGCTATCTTACACCGCTATGTTCGTACGGCAGCCCAAATGGAAAATCCAGCTAGCCAGAGAGCACGATTTGCGAGTTTCGCTTGCATAAATAAACCAACGAAGAAGAAGGCGGAAGGAAAGAAGGAGGAGGAAACAGCAGAGAGAGTGTGTTAGTAGTTTAGATCTTCACCTCATCGCTCAATGCTCCTGAAATACTCCCATTGTTGTTGTTTTTTTTTTTAACACATGTGCGGACTTCCACTCGTGCCTTCAGTCATGTTTCACAGCAAAAAGTTACACAGGAGGACTTACAGGATGTGCCAGTTATGCAGTGCGGTCCCATGAAGGAAGATCAGAGGACAAACATACTCGGACATAGATATGGTATGCATTAGGGCTGACCCAAAAAATTCAAAGCTTCGAAGCTTCGTTCGTTGGCCATGGTAATCGATCATGAAGTCCATGATCGATTTTTTTATTTTTTTTATTTTTTATTATTATTATTATTATTATTATTATTATTATTATTATTATTATTATTATTATTATTATTATTATTATTATTATTATTATTAAGTGGGGTCATGCAGACGGTGCTGAGCGGGGGGGGGGGGGGGGGTCTATATAAAATCTTTCCACGTGAAAGACGAAAAATGAAATTAAGCCTACATAGACATCTTTGTAAAAACAGCACAAAAAAAAGGGAAGGTGCGCTCTCCAGCTGCTGCACATTGACAAGCTGTCAGGGAACGATCTGCTGCGGGAAGATTATAAAGAGAGCTCAACACTGGAATATCTATTCAGTGACCAAAACATTCAACATAAATTATTACAAATTATTAAAATTACAACGAATTTATATTTATTAGTATTTGAAACATATCTTTTAAAATCTCACTCCGACCACTGGGGGTGCTGCACCCCCAGGCAGGCACTCCCGTGGCCACATGCGACACTAGACTAGTTGACACCGGTTCTCGTCGACGGCAGCCAACATGTCAAAGAAGTCGAGTGTCTGGAACAGTTTTAAAATCTGTGAAGATGACCCCCAAAAGGCAGAGTGTCAGATTTGTGACAGAAAACTGGCATATCACAAATCTACGACAACTTTGGCCAACCATTTGAAGAATGTAAGTATGATGTAGCCTACTGAACAGGATATCTTTAGCATAGCCTAAACATAGGCTAAATTAGCTACATTTAGCTCTTTGGCTAACAATAACTTTATTATCATGTTTTTTTTAATATATATATACTAGGTGCACAAACTGAATCCCAATTCTCCAACCAGTGCCGCCGGACCCTCGCAGAAAACACTTGACACAATGGTGACTAAACCCATCTCAGAGAACAGAAAGCGAGCAATAACTGATGCCGTGGTGACATTTGTTGCGTTGGAGTATCGTGGAAGGGCAAGGATTTAAGAAATTGATAAAAATGCTGGAGCCAGGCTACAAACTGCCCAAAACAGAAAAAATCTCCTCTGCTCTGACAGCAAAACATGCTGAACTCCGCGAGGAGATTTGCAACATGATAAAAAAAGTGTTCCGCCGTCAGCTTTACCACGGATGCATGGACAAGTATCCAAATGGAGTCTTATGTGACTGTAACTGCTCATTGGATCAGCCACAGCTGGAAAATGGAAAGTGTGGTACTGGAAACGAGATCAATGCCAGAGACACACTCAGGAGAAAATCTTTCCAATAGACTTTCTGAAGTGGCAGATTCTTTTTCTATTCTTCCTGAAAAAAGAGTTGCGGTTGTTCACAATAATGCCACGAACATGATTACGTGCGACAACCACCTGAGGAGAGAGCCTAATTGGGGGCAAGTAATGGGCGTGAGATGTGCTGGATACATGCTCCAGCTATGCATCAATGTTGCACTAAAACAGGACCCTGTCAGCCGCACCGTGGCTGCCGGAAGGCAACTTGTGGGACTCTTCAAGAAAAGTGGTAAAGCGACAGCAGCACTAAAAGAGAAACACACTCAGTAGTCACAGCGGGACAATGAGGAGGATGAGGACGGCAACCAAAGAAACAAACTCATCCAAGACGTGGCAACACGTTGGAATTCGACCTGCTTTATGCTAGAGCGTCTGTGTGAGCTCAGGTGGCCCGTTGCAGCCGTATTGTCCGACCCAAGCGTTACCAAAAAGTCTGACCGAACTCTAGACCTGACAACGGACCAGTGGACCATTGCGGAGGACACTGTCTCGGTCCTCAAGCCATTCGTCACCCTCACGGAGCTTTTGTCAAAAGAGGAAAATGTGTCCTTGTCGGCAGTTGTACCTATGCTGACAAACATAAAAAAACGACATCTTTGCGCACAAGATGGAGACAGCAATGCCATCATAGCAATGAAAAAAACGCTGGTGGAAGAAATTGACAGGAGATGGGCAATGGAAGACATAACTGAGGCCGCTGTCATTAGTGCAGCAGTTGACCCCCCCCAAAGCTGGATTAATTGTGAACAAATCCCGGAGTTCTCTGCTGCCAAAAAACGTCAACACTTTAGTTTTCCTTGCACACAACTTAAAACGCACACAAGAGGCATCTGCTCCAGGTACGCACTGTGAAGACTAGTAGAATAAGTTACCCTGGAGGGTCATCGAGCCACAGGCAGGCACACATGTTTATTATTTATTTTCCCCTCAACTTCATCTCGTTTTTTGTTGTTGTGTTTTGTTAGACTGTTATTTAGCCGATTAAGTTTGAGTGAGGAGGCATCTGATTTGATTTTCAATTTTATTTGATTTTGCTTTTATTCATGTTAATATTTTTTGTTGATATTGTCGTTATAACGGTTACATTTATTTGATATTGCACATTTTTAAAGCAACATTGCGGAGTTTCAGCACAGTGCTTCCACCATCTGGTTGAGAAGCGCTATCGTCTGGGGGGAAAAACGAAACTTAACGAAAACGAAACTTATCAGCCAGCGCATCCAGTGTTTATTCCCATTAATAAACGACAGTATTTCCCACATGTTTGCAAGGAGACTGTGTGGCGGGTGGTCGGGGGAGGGGGGGTGGCGACGACGACAGCGACGACCGGAGGAGAACCGTAAATTTCGCTTTTACCCACCACGTCTCTCCCTCGACGCAGAGGGGAGGGGGGTTGAGGGGGGGGGGGGGGGGCGGTGATTCGTACCCGTGCAGGGAAGTTACATAGTGCAGTTTCAGCCGACGCGACCCGGCTCAGGCTGCAGCGGCAGCATCATTCATCCTATTAACCATTTTTCTACCATTGCAATGAGTCTGGAAACATTATTTTAAGGCCGAAAAACTCCGCAATGTTACTTTAAGCAGTTATTGAAAATTAACGAAAAATGTCCCCAGAAGCCAGGATCGTCCCTTATTGAGATCTTTAATTTAATTTAATTTAATTGTTTTATTGCACATTTATGTGATTTTATTATTGCACATTAACGGCTGTAAAAATTGCCTGTTTGGTTTGAGTGTGCGGCACTGTTTTGATTTTCGAATTTTATTTTATAGGCTATTTAGGATATTTTATTTTGCTTTTATTTGATATAAATATTTTTTTTGATAGAAAAATGTCCCCATTAAGCTATAATCGTGTGTCTTAATGCCAGCTGTTATGTCGGCGTAAACAGCTGACTAGTTCGTTTTTATTCATTCTAGAGGTTTTTGTTTATTTAGGCTAGTAATTGTTTTATTGCAAATTGTGATATTGTGATTTGATAATTGCACATTCATGTTCGTTTGAATAAAAAGAAAGTAGCGTAGTTGAAGTCTGACTCCTGGCCTCTTCTTTTGTTGCTTATGTTGTTTCCTTTTTTCTGACTCACTGGCTCGCTTCAATTGTATTGCAAAGTTTTAAGTTGTTGGGCAATTCCTCTTAATATATCAAATTAATTTAATTGAAAGCCTTAATCGTTTCTGCCGTATTTTTTACTATATTTTCAAGTTATAAATGTTAGGGTAGTATGTCTGTAGTGAAAAAATCGCCCCGCCGATAATCGGGTCAGCCCTAGTATGCATCACCTGTAACAAGGGCGCTGCTAAAAAAAAAAAAAAAGGGCTTTGAGTCGCTGTGCTCTCCAGCCGGTTCAGCTGCAGCTCCACAGCTGTCAGAGGAGCCTCTGCTGTCCCTCTCTCTTCAGCCTGGTGTTTAGCTGCACTTTGTATAAGAACAGTTCAACATTGTAAGATCTCGTTGCTAACGCTGCTCAGCTGTAGCACCATGTGTGTTGGCAGAAAAAAACAAAAACAACTACGTCGATCATCCTGCGGGCACGAGCCTAGTAACCGACACTCAATAAAGCGTTTGAGCCAAGTTTGTCCGCTTTCGCGTACCTATTCAAAGATGGCGATGCAACATGACAGCCTCTGCTACGAGACAGCTTTCATTTGTATGCGGTTGTGATTGGTCTTCGGTAAATACATATTTCTGAAAGCAATATTTGATTTTTGCTAATAAAAAGCCAAATAAGTCACATACTGTCCCTTTAACCCTTTTGTTTGTTTGTTTTGAACATTGTAGTAAGTAAGGTCCTATCGGCCCGTATCTGAAATGATGGGAAGACACACAGCATTACATTCTTCACAATGATACATCATGACACTGATTAATTTAGACCTGAATTGTTTTGAGCTACAGCAGAGGTTTCTGCAGGCTCTGATGACGGTCTCCTGTTGACTCCTTCTTTGACAGATGTGGGACAACGAGCTGGCTCGGACAGCTGAGGCCTGGGCTGCTACATGTATGTGGGCACATGGTCCAGCTTACCTGCTTCAGTTTTATGGACAGAACCTGTCATTCCGGACGGGGGGGTGAGTACTGCACTCTCAAATACCCTGTTTATACCTGGCATTAACATACATTTTCAGTGATCGAGATTGTGATCTGATCTGCAAAACCACCTCTGGAGGTGGTCGGGGACACACTGTGACCACATTAAACACCAGTGTAAATGGTAATGCGTCCTGTATCCACATACATCTATGTGGGCGAAATGGTGTTTCCCATCCTGTTAATTAATGGTGACAGCTGTACTTTCAGATACTGACCCCAACCCCCCATCTATTAAAAATGAAGGGAGGCTGAAAATCACAGGATATGTCTGTTCTGTCCTGAAATGTGTGAGGTGACGTTCCAAATACGGCCTCCTTACACCTTTTAAATGGGGCAGAGCTCCATGGGGGACAGAGACACAGACCGAAGGGGACCTAGACACATAACCAGAGGGAAAATTAGGTCCATGGAGCTGTGCGTCACAGACAAGTGGGAAAAAACAAGTGCATTGCACCAAATGCACCGCTATAGCGTTGTGTTGGGTGGTGAGCACGCAAGGCGAGCATCTATATTGAACATGGGTTTGTGCACGCAAAAGACGCTACATCTGAATGGCCCACCATGCACACATACATGCTTTAACCAAGGCGGCGGCCAACCATGCATCCATCTCTCCATCCATGATGTTTTGCCTATTGTTTTTGTGCCTATTGTCATAGTTTGTGTACCCACTGTGCTGTCACTACAGGTATCAATCCATCCTGCAGCTGGTCAAACCTTGGTATGATGAGGTCAATGACTATGTGTTCCCCTACCCCCGCTTCTGTAATCCCAGCTGCCCCCTGCTCTGTTACGGGCCCATGTGTACACACTACACACAGGTGAGAGAAATGTGTGTGTTCCAAATGTGTGCACTACTACTACTACTACTACTACTACTACCATGAGTAAGTGAGTTTACTTACAACTGCTATGGAGCAGGCCAGTTCTGCAACATTAGTTACCATGGTTACTCAGTTGGTAATTACCTAATACAAAATAATGAAAAAGGATTTCCCAGAATTCCAGAAACTGCCTTGATCTGTCTGATGCAGTAGGGTCCTGGTCTGATAATCCTGACCCTAGTTAGCTTCTGTTCATTAATTGAGAGGTTCACATGTCATTTCCAGATACACTTCAATGTTTCCAGTATGGATGAGAACAACACAATTACTACTACTATAGTGAGCCTTCTGATCGGCAGATTTCCGGAAGTGAGTAATTGTTGACAATAGATATGTAAGAACATCATTATACACAAGTAATCCTCAAATTTAATGTCCAAACAACTGAAGATAAAACATACCAAAACACCAACTTTAAGTGTCTGATTGATTAAACTAAGAATCAGGAAACAGTGACACAGGAGAAGATGAAAGTAGCCTACCTCTGAGCTACGATGCTAATTTTTGAGGGCAAACTCAGCCGACACTGGGCAAAAGGGAGTTTTCTTTTATTAGTCATAGTCATGGGGATGAGAGGAGGGAGACCAGGAAACAGGCCAGAATGTCAATCTCATGGTGTGTGGTTGCTGTGTGTCTCAGATGGTGTGGGCCTCCACCAACAGAGTGGGCTGTGCGGTGCAGACCTGCTACAACATGTTTGTGTGGGGAGCAATGTGGACTGAGGCCACCTTTCTCGTCTGCAACTACTCACCCAAGTGAGTTGAACCTTTGAGTGTCAGGACAGTCATCAGGTCCAGTAATGTTGTTTCCGCTTGTGGTGTGAAGATTTGCTTAATTTCAGAATCAATGTAGTACGACCATGGCACATATTGTATTGATTGATTTATTCGTCCATTTGACAAAACATAAACATAATACACAAACAAATCAGAATTTCATGATCAATATGGGCGAAAGGGCGAAGGCAGAAGCAGCTTATTAATGCCTACCCTATTTCCAGGAAGAAAGATTACAACAACAAAACAAAACAAAATTTTAAGAAGATTACACTCGAGGAGTAGAGTAAGTAAGGTGAATAGTATCAGGACAAAACAAGCAGAACCATCATTTAATAATAATAATTAACTTACTTTATCCTAGTGTTAAATATTTATTCAATACATTGATTTTAAACATCCCTTTAAATTGGGTACTAGTTGTACATGATTTTAATTCATTGTCAAGGCTATTCCATAATTTTACTCCAATAAGAGAAATGCATTTGCCTTTAGTATTTGTCCTATGTGTACATACACATTGTAAAGGTGGTCTCAAAGCCAGCCTGAACCAATCAGAGCAGAGCTGAACAACACTGTCTATTACTCTGTCATTAACTCTGTCTTTGCTCCTCTTCCTGGGGACCAGATATGCATAACATGTCTAATTGATATTGTGAGAATGATTCCACATTGTAGATGATGCTGTGTCTGTTTCCTGTGCAGAGGAAACTGGATTGGAGAGGCTCCGTACAGAGTGGGCATTCCCTGCTCCGCCTGTCCCTCTAGCTACAGAGGAGCCTGCAGCAACAACATGTGCTTTCCTACTGTGCAGTCCAACTACATGTACTGGTTCAAATAACAAGGGGAAATGATGTATGATGCTGTGTTTATTCACCCTTCATTTTATGCATAAAGAATTACACATTTATAGTTTTAATGTCTGTTTGACGAGAAAAACCTTCCAGAGTGTTCTAGAGTCACATACTGTATACACTTGTATGCTAAGTTAATTGATTTATGTATGAGTTTACAGTGTAACTGACCACTCTACATGGCAACCATTATTTTGAGCCCTATTTGATGTGTTGATCCATAAGAAGATTTATTTGTGGTTTTAAGAACTAAAAACCATCAACCACCAGCTCTTAGTGAGCCAATCAGGAAAGAGGATCTGAGCCTTTCTTATGATTTGATAGCCAATGAAAATGGGCAGTTTTCATAAACACACCTTGCTGGTTGAATAGTGGGTCAGGTGAACAAGCTGAGAGCAGTGTTTTGTTGTGACATCACAAAGTCACAGGAAGTCCTGACGGCTGGTTTTATCGCTCAGCTTCTGAATACAGAGTGTGGTCATTTCTCTGTGGACTGAGGCTTTGATATGTTCACAGTATTAATAAGTAAAGTAAGTAAAGTAAATTTTCTTTATTGTCCTGAGACGGGCTTGCAGCTGCTTAAACGTTTAAAATACATAACAGACAACAAGGAGATGGAAAGATGAAGAGACAAAGAGCACAACACTACAACAATGATGGCAGGTAAAAGCAACAAGCCACTATAAAAATCAACAAGAAATAGATAAAACAACCATAGATCAAAATCTATAGAACTCGATCTATAATAACACTACACATGGACATCATCAACCTTTGTACTGTATGGAGCTTTTATTCAAGCATCTACCTTTATACTATGGAGCTAAATATCTACCTTAAGACTACATGGGGCTTTAATAGAAACATCTACCTTTATACCGTGTGGAGCTTAAATACAAACATCTACCTTTATACTGTATGGAGCTTTAATGGAAACATCTACTTTTGTACTGTATGGAGCTAAACACCTACCTTTATACTGTATGGAGCTTTAATGGGAACATCTACCTTTATACTGTATGGAGCTTTAATGGAAACATCTACCTTTATACTGTATGGAGCTTTAATGGAAACATCTACCTTTATACTGTATGGAGCTTTAATGGAAACATATAGCGGTATCTTTTTACTGTATGGAGCATGGTGCTGAGGCTGTAGTGAGATGTTGCTCTTGTTAATATTTGGTGTTGATCCTCATTTACTAACATTTAATAACAAAAATTAGAATGCCCTCATTTGCATTGACACAGTATGTAACAATTTCAGTTTGTGTATACAATACAATGAAGACACTAAATAGAGGTGAACATACACATTTTAGTATAATAGTTAATGCATTCCTACTCTGTTTTTAATTAACCTCTGTACAGTCAGAGTACATGTATTATTTTCTCTGTTTTTATTGTATTTCTTAAATTAGAAAGTGGCATGAATAAACTGACATTAACAGAAAATAAATTAACCACTTCTACTAATTGTCTATTCATTGCTTGTGTTGTTTGTTTCATACATTCCAGATTGTTAAGATTTTGGGACAGATAATACTGTAGCTTTAAGTCAATTACTGCAGTCAGGTGTAAATAAATGCACATAACAGGAAGGACACAAAAATGCGATGATGATGTAATGATTCCAAGTATTCCCAAAGGGAGCCTTCACTTGACGTTTAAAGAAGCTCTTATGTGTGAGGTTGTGATGTTTTGATTGAATTATGAACATTATCATCATAATACCACTTGATTAAAGTTACTGAATATGGAGAATTGCTGCTTCAAACATTTCTAGTTGCATTGTTTTATTTTACAGTGAGCTTTGATTGTGTATGTTCTGTGTAGTATCATGTCTCATGGAGTGTGATTGTGCCTGTCTGGTCTGTGTTCAGGAACCCCAGGAAGATGAGATGATTCATCTCAAGGGCAGTCCTCTAATAACATTTCCATGGTGGCCCTGAGAGCTCAATGCAAGAACTTGCAATGTAACATTCTTTTAAGCTGTGAGCAATTGTAGTTTGTGTGTTATCAAATTGATGCAAATGTTTCCTGACTTTTTTTTGTTGTCTATTTACATGTGTTTTCTTAAGCCGCAGTGCGTTGACCTCTCAGGGCCACCATAGATTATATATTTTTTAATGTTTTGGGGCCTATTTTTTCGATGAGTATGTTTACAATGATTTACTGAAAGAAAAAGAAGAAGAACTTTATTTGTCCCCATAGGGAAATTGTTTTTCGGCATAACTGTGGACATTTCATAGACACCAAATTAAACACAACATAGTGAGACACAGCATAAACACACACAGACACAGCACCGTAGAGCCATCTCCTCACGACTTGAATTAGGTGTAGAGTGGGGAGAGGGAGGAGCACTATTGCTGGAGTAGGACACACTGTAACAATGATTCACAATTGTCCGTCATTGTCCCTCCTGTCCAGACCAGCTGGACAAACACACACGAAAGTGCATCAGCTTTTCAGTAGCTTTTTTTTTTAAGTATATTTTTGGGGCTTTTATGCCTTTAATGGATAAGACAGTTCAGAGAGTGACAGGAAATGAGAGCAGAGAGGGGAAATGACACGCAGGATAGGGCCGCTCAACGCGGGATTCAAACCGGGGCTGCCTGCAGTGAGGACTGTAGGCTCAACATATGGGGCAGCTGCTCTACCAACTGAGCTAAACACCGCCCCAGCTTTTCAGTCGCTTGTGGGACATATGAATATTTGGATAATTTTTTTGTAAATGAGTGTGGGTGGTATCGTTGCCCAGACTGCAGTTCGAACGAGGAAGCAAGGGGGTGCTTCTGGTCATCGATGATGTTGTTTGCCTTCTTCAGGGCTTTGCCCTTGTAGACGCACTCCAGACTGGGAAGTGCAGTCCCTATCAGCTTCGATGAAACTGATTATGATATTAGATTATGCAGTGCACTTTGATTGCTTTTATTGTATTTTGCATGTCCTTTGGATTCAGTCTTAATTTCAGTTTTGTGCATATTTGGCGTTAGATATGTTTGTGGCATGGTGGTGTGGTGGTCAGTAGGTACTCTTGCCTCTCAGCAAGAAGGCTCTGGGTTCGATTTCCAGGCTTGTTGTCTCTGTGTGGAGTTTGCATGTTCTCTCCATGTCCCACTTCTCTTTGGGTTCTCCAGCTTCCTCCATCAACACTCAGTTGCAGTTGTAAAAATATAACACTAGATGGCAGCAACAAGCCACCTGTATTTAAATAGGACAAGAGGAGACCACACAGACGAGAGTGTGTTGGAGAACTGAAATCAGCCGAGAAAGAAAAGTGAGATAACCAAGAAATGGAAAAGATTCTAGATGAGACTGCGGTCTCCTTTCTCTACCCACTCTGTGGAAAATTGAGTTGTGTCCTCAAATTAGAGTGACCTCTC
Organism: Trachurus trachurus; assembly: GCF_905171665.1. NCBI lineage: Eukaryota > Metazoa > Chordata > Actinopteri > Carangiformes > Carangidae > Trachurus > Trachurus trachurus. The sequence continues at coordinate 25,758,913 of NC_139900.1, forward strand.
CTGCTCACAGCTGACAGACTTGGAGTCAGTGTGAATAGAGGCTCTGAATTGGCTAGTCAGCAGTAACAATAGAGGCTTGGGCGCACACAGTGAACAAATAAGAAATAAATGAATGTGCAGCAAAGCATTACTACCATAAATCGAACTTCCCAAAAAGATGTGGACAATATTGTTTTTTCTTTTGATTGCCTTAAAGGGAGAAAGAGCATCCACTGATGGGAGCAGGGTGACTTGTTTACAGCACTTATGGACCATTCAGTGAAAACACAGAGTTCTAAATCCTAAAGCTTTGAGTCCGTCTCAGGGGGTCTGTTTCCAGCTCCCCCAGGATGGATGTGTCTCTATAGTGGGGAGTTCGATATTTGTTGTATTCTCTTCAAAATCACTCAGGTGATCAATACTATTAGTAAATATCAAGCTTCGTTGTTTTTGTTTTAATCTAATTTAATGCCGCGTTTCCACTACATGGTACCGGCTTGGCTCGGCTCAACTCGACTTTTTTAACATTAGGTAAAAGTACCTGAGGTACTAAAGTGACTTGTAAACCTTGCAGACCACTGACTGGTCAGAGAGTCGTCATCACCGTGTCGTCTCAGAGGCAGCAGCCGGCCTCCTGTAATGATCAACCGGTGAACCTCTGTCGTCATCCCGGGGAGAAAGCGATCTGATGAAGTTACCCATAGCTCTCTCAAGATTTATCATTGGCTGATATAATTCCTTCTAAAAGAAAAATGTTGTTTTTCTACAACTGTGCAGCCACATTAGTTTGTTTGAATGTTAAGTGAAGATTCATGTTTGTACTGGGGAGAACGTTCAGCTCTGCCTCAGGGCTCTGTATGTACAGAAATCACAACAGTTAGGCCTACATCAATAAATGTTTTAAAATGAACAGAAAAGTCGGAATAAAATGTAATTTAAAGGGACAACGAGGAGTTTTGGAAAAGCGAAGCGTTTTCACACTACATTTATGAGCCTCCGCGCACACCGTAAAATTATTTTGACCGGCGCAAGACGGACTCATGTTTTCATTCATCAAGAATTAAAGTCAGAGGTTCAAAGAGGTTCACATACCGTCGTAGTTCCGACCATAAACGGCGATTCAGCTGCGTTATTAAACGCCACAATTGAAAAGATTGGAGGGAGAGAGGTGATAAGGAGACACTGGGTGGCAGCGCTTCAAGGTCCCTGCACCAGTTGGCTGCAGGGTCTATCTTGGATCTTCTACAAATTTGCTTAGCGGCCACATTTAGTTTTTCCCTGTAGTGTCCCCTAGCTTTTCCCGCCGCCTTCCTTGTTTTTTCTTTTTTCATCTTGATTTATATGGCTCTTTCCTACTCGTCTGTATTCAGTCCAGCACAATTACAGAATAGCATAGCATAGCACAGTTCTATATAACATCATTGGTTCTGTATAGTGTAATATAGTATAGTATACACAGCACAGTTATGCATAGCATAGCATAGCACCGCATAATAAAGTATAATTCTGTACAATAGAGCATAGCATAGCATGGTATCCATACACTGTAAAAAATATGGACGTAGCATCCGTGACGGCACCCATTGGTTTTGGGGAGTCGTTTTTGTGACTCAAATATGGCGGCCTGAACAGCGCCATGTTGGATTTACCGGTCGAGAACCCGCCCACTGGCCTTGAACCAGCTGTCCACGGACCGCTCCGGACCTGTCACTCAACGTTTCCGCGCCCTAATTGGCCAGAATTTTAACCTAATAATAGTAAAACGGTAGAGTTAAAAAAAAATTCACCCCCCTCAGAGTGTGTGCGGGGGTAGAAACTATCGATTGAGACCAAAAAACGTAATGGCACCAGGCTTTGATCATGTTTATTGAGGATGTAAAGTCGGCGATTTTAACATGGGGGTCTATGGAGAATGCTGCTTTCTGACACCAGCCCCCAGAGGAAGCCGAGGGGATTGCAGTTTTTTTAACGCGGAAGTGAGCTTCACTTCTCAGACCGACAACTGCCCCCTTGATGGTATCCCTATTCCCCTGTGTCATATTCATTCATCCACCACTACCTCCTTGTGATAAGGACAGTGTCTCTCTTTATGCTTTGCCACCTCACCACAGTCTCTAGATGTTGTGTCTCTACAGTGTAAAGAACACATAGGTTGACAGGTAAATACTGTGTTGTAGTTGTTTATAAGGACACAATGAACTTAATCTGGCAGCACTGGGCTCTTCATGGAAGCATAAAGCTAGAGGTAAATGTGGCTGACCTGAGGTGAGGATCCTGAACAAACACTCAGAGGTGGTTTATTATAACAGTGTAATAGTTTGTAGATTGCCAGTGATCTGTCCTGCTTTTGTCCACCATGTATAGTACGTGATGAAAATCTCAAGTTTCTGTCTCTGAAAACAGAACGATGTCTATCGATCCTGATACTGAGCTGCTCATCTGACAAAAATGGGTCTTCACAAGCCCCAGGTCTGAATGAATGTAATGACAGTCGGTGCTGCGTGGTGGTGGGTGGGGGTGGCAAGAACAAGTGTGTGGGTGGAAGATGTGTGTGGAGGTGCAGCCAGACACACTGTAATGATATGAAATTAATGAAACGAAACGAGAGAGATGGCAGCAGCTCAGTCGTGACCTCTGAGATTACGTAAGAAACAATGATGAGTTGGGAACAAGACCAGAGAGCAGGGACTCTTTCTCTGCTCAGGTATATAGTTTCAGACAGGCCACTGATAAACGAGAGGAAATCAGAGAGAGCTAGGAGAGCAGAGCAAGTCTCTGAGGTCTGAACAAGAAATAACGTAAATACTCAGACATCAGACATTTCAATTTGGGCTCCAGGGGTGGATCAGGAGCCTCGCGGGGCTCTCTGCCTGCATGTATGTCACAATCTGTTGGTTTTTTAAATTATATTAAAACTCTGGAAAAAATTACACCAACAACATCCCAGGAGAAGAATAAATAGTTGGTTTCCATGGTTTTGAGAACCATCCGTGGTCTCAGGGCTTTGGAAAGGGGACAGGAACTTTACAGTTTTGGACAGATCAGAGACTGGATTCCTACACGTCCCTCTGTATTATTCCAAAAACTTCCGTCATGAATACAGGAAACACAAGGAATTAGCCTCTGTACAGTTGTTGTCATGTGACTTGAGTGAAAGCTGTTTCCTTCTCAAGCCAACCAGAGATCAGATCTTTCCTTTGAACTTGTGAAAGCATCGTGTGTAAGTATCTTTGTTGTTTCATTTCATATTTTGATAATATTTTATGTCATTTGTAAGGAGAATCTTTTAGTGAACTGAATACATGTATACACTGGTAGTTGTTGCAGTATAACATGTGTTTGCCTGGAAAATCCAATTGCAAGTGCATTATCATAGTTTAAATTGATTTATTTTACATTTACACATAATTCATAGGGTTAGGTTTAGTTACATTTTGGTTTATTTTAAAATTTATGTGGAAGCCATGCCGTGTCATTGTTCCAGCTTTAGCATGATTATAGAACAACGACGAATGGGTTCATTTTGATGGGCACCCCTATCAGTTTGAGACTGAGTTTACTGAAGATGGGCTGAAGGAAATGGAGGAGAAAAGTGAAAGAGGGAATTAAGTGGTTTTGTCAGTGCTTGACGCTATGCTGGACGCGGAAAGTTGCTGCATAACTGGAGGAGAGTGGGTGAGTTGTTTTCATCTCTTTCCAATAGAAACCAGGCAAAGCTAACATATGTTTGATGTCTCGTATGTGCTGGGACCCTGTTTGTACTGTTGATGATGTTTGGGGGCGCATGGTGTCTGTCCGACTACCCATTTCTCCGACCATACATTTCTTTATTTTTGCGTCCATTAGTCCGACCTCCCAATTCTCCGACTTAAGTAGCCCTAACCCTTAACCTTACCCTAAACCTAACCATAACACTGTAGAATGAGTAGTCGGAGAATTGAGCCGTCGGACCTTTGGGCAGTCGGACTGATGTATGCTCCCCGATGTTTGGTGCTGTTCTGAGCATTATTTTTGACTATGAGTGGCTTTTTGAATGCGGTTTGCGTGTGGAGAAATAGACTGTGCTGTTTGTTATGGTGCGGTCATTGCTAAAGTTACTACAACTAGAAAAGCTAGCGGTTAGCAGACTTCATCTCTCGAGGGGGGGTCTAACTCGGTGTCATGTGTGTCGGACCATGGGTTAAATTTACGCTGGAATATCCCTTTAAGTTATTTATACTGTGTTTTTGTTATTTTTCTACAGTGTAACTCTTTTTCTCAAGGACATCTTCAGCATCTCATTAAAGAGCAGAACCCAGATGATTCCTGACTCCTGCACTTAAAGGAGTTTGGCTTTCTGTTAAATCGTGTTTCCACATGATGAGAACAGTACAACTCCTCAAAGTCACATGTTTGTCTAGACTCATTTGTATGGAAGAGGAGTGAGTTTGGACTTTTTTCTCATAATTCTGAGTTTAAGGTCAGAATTCTGAGAAAAAAATCAGAAGTTGACCCAGAATTCTATACTGTGCTGAAAAGCTTAATACTGCCCACATAACCTGCTGGAGACTGTGTACCTGCACACATGCAGGTAATCACCAGCACTTCAAAGATCTCATTATGGAGTTCTAAGACCTGCAGAGTGGTCTTTGCTCTCACAGGGACCCGGCTGTGACTAGTTTGCCACATCTTCATTATCTTCTAACAAGCAACATCTTACAGTGTTAAAAAAACATTTAACAAGACATTATACCATACTGTACTACAATATGCTGTTCTGCCATGTAAAACAATGGCACCACTTCACTTGTTCCAAAGGAAAACAAGAAAGTTTGACTTGAATAAAACAATTCACATGAATAAATAACAGAAGAGATCAAAAAGGCCAATATCACTCCGATGTGAAACTAAGGAAAAATGAGATCTAATATGTTTTGACATTTAGATTTGAGATGATGTCATTCCCTCTCTGCATCACAATGAAACTGAACTGTCTCTCGGCCTCGTCCCCGCAGCAGTAATAGTTTTTTCCAGAGTCTGATTGATTCTTGAGAGTCCAATTACAGCCCAGCTGGAGGAGACGAGAGATCTTCACAAATGAGATTGGATTGTGCTCCAACTAAGCTGCACTGTGGGAGGTGACGAAATAAAACAGGTTGAAAAGACTTAATACATGCTCTGTTGTGCCAGGGCCGTCTGTGTGTGTGCCTGACTTCAGCCTGTCTGTCTGTAGCAGGGTCTGTTATCTTTTACATGTGAAACATTGCAAAAAAGTTGAAGGGCACAGGTGTGTATGTTAACGAGCATCTCACAAAGAGAAATGCAGAAATCGCACGACAAGCCAGAATCTTGAAAAAAGGAAAGCGAATCCAGGACACGTGGACAAGGAACTGTAAAGTAATGATCAGACTGAATGGTCCACCAGAACAGGCCAAGGTATTAGTTGTCAGAGACCTAAATGACCTTGAACAATACAAATGAAAAAGATGATCAGTATGATAAAGAGGTGGAATAGTGGGAAAATGTCATATTCTGTTGTCACTTGTGTTTTGTGTGCGGTGAAATATTGTGTACAACACACAAATGGGTGGCTGCACAGAATTCAAGTCTTTTGACTTCCATGATCATAAATGCTATGAGTTAGAAAATGACATTGACCCAGAGATTCACTTCTACCAGAACTTTAATGTGGACTGGACTGTGAGTATTATTCTGAAGAAAAGTTTAATTCAAATGTTAAAATGTAAGGGTTTTCAGTGATTCACTTCAATAGCAGGAGTCTCCACAGTAACTTTGCCAAAATTAAAGACTACCTGAACCAGTTACAGCAAAGGTTTACTGTAATAGCAATTTCAGAGACTTGGCTGGACTGGAGTGATAGTAAGGAACTACTGGATGGATTAGAGGGTTATGAAATGTTTTGGCAAAATAGGATTAACAAAAGGGGAGGGGGTGTTGCATTGTTTGTGATGTCCTCTCTTAAATGTAAGGTGATTGGTGACATGACAACTGTCATTGATAATTTGATGAAATGTGTAACCATTGAAATCATTGTTGAAAGATCCAAAAACATATTAATTAGCTGTATTTATAGAACTCCTGGTACGTGCATTGATCAATTTAATAAGAAGATTTATGAATTATATAAAAGACATAATGATAAAGTGATACTGGTTTGTGGTGACTTCAACATTGATTTGATGAAATTTAACGATCATACGAAAACTACTGATTTTGTTAATCTTATGTTTAGCTTGAGTTTCTATCCACTAATTGTAAAACCTAGCAGAATAACAAAGGATAGTCTAACATTGATTGACAATATTTTTATAAATGTATTTGATGGGAAGAGAAAAAGTGGACTGTTACTGACTGATGTAAGTGATCATTTGCCTGTCTTTACAGTGATAGAAATGAACAACAAGCTAAATTTACAAACAAAAAGACAAGTTAATAATTTAGTTAGAATGAAATCACCAGAGGCAATCAAGGCACTCAAGGCAGACCTTTCAAATCATGATTGGCAGGAGGTTTTTGTGGAGAATACTAATGAAGCATATGATGCATTTTTGGATACATTTCTGACACTCTATGACCGTCATTGTCCATTGAGAGAGTACAGGCAAAATACTAAAAAGAGGGAGAAACCATGGTTAACAAAGGGTTTGATAAAAGCCTGTAAAAAGAAAAATAGGCTCTATAGGGAATTTATTAAGCATCAAACAAAGGAAAAGGAGGACAAATATAAAAAATATAAAAACAGATTGACATGTATTATGAGGTTGCAACAAAAAATATATTATGAGCAATTGTTAAATAAACATAAAAATAATATTATTGCAACTTGGAGTGTGCTTAATGATATGATTAAAAAATCCAGTAAAAGGGATTTTACAGCATATCTGGTAAAACATGACAATTCAGTTATTGAAAATATAGAGGAAATTGCTGATGAGTTTAACGAGTTTTTTGTTAATGTTGGCCCAAATTTGGCTAAAAACATTAATTATAGTATGGATGATGACAAAAATTTAAGCAGTGTATCTGACAATAAACATTCAATGTTCCTTGGTGGAGTATGTGAAAGTGATGTGTTAGAAGCGGTTAGAAAATGTAAGAACAAAAAATCTGTTGACTGTAACAACATTGATATGTCACTTGTAAAAGAAGTGATGGATTGTGTCCTTAAGCCATTTACTTATATATGTAACAAATCTTTATCAACTGGCATTTTTCCCGATAAAATGAAAATGGCCAAAGTTATTCCGATCTATAAAAATGGGGACAAACATATGGTATCAAATTATAGACCTGTGTCCTTACTATCTCAATTCTCAAAGATTCTTGAGAAATTATTTGTAAATAGACTTGATAACTTCATTGATAAATATGAGCTACTGAGTGACCATCAGTATGGGTTCAGGAGCAATCGATCAACATCCTTAGCAGTAATGGATTTTGTTGAAAATATAGCTACAGCAGTAGATAAGAAGCATCACACTGTTGGTGTATTTATTGATTTACGTAAAGCTTTCGACACAATCGATCATTCCTTACTTCTGCAGAAATTGGAACGCTACGGCATAAGAGGTGTCTCACAACAGTGGTTAAGAAGTTATTTAAGTAACAGGTTTCAATATGTGGAAATTAATAAGACTAAATCACATTTTAGAAGAGTCACTTGTGGGGTTCCACAAGGCTCGGTATTGGGACCTAAGTTGTTTATACTTTATTTAAATGATATTTGTACTGTGTCTACTAAGCTGAAATTTGTTATGTTTGCGGACGACACTAATGTATATTGTTCAGGGGAGGATTTGAAGGAAGTGCTGAGGACAGTAGAAGTAGAGTTGTTTCAGCTAAAAAAAATGGTTTGATATTAATAAGTTATCATTAAATGAAAAGAAAACAACATTTATGGTGTTTAGCGGTGCTAGGACCAATTGTGAAGTAAAATTAAAATTAAATCAAGTGGAAATCGATAGAGTATATGAAACTAAGTTTTTGGGAGTAATTATTGATCATAAATTGTGTTGGAAGCCTCATATAGAATATATCAAGGGAAAAATATCCAAATCCATTGCTATTCTTTATAAAACAAGGGACATGTTGAATAAGAAATGTCTGCATATTTTATATTATTCTCTTATATTTCCATATTTGACATACTGCGTTGAAGTTTGGGGAAATGTTTATAAAACAAACATAGACCCTATAATCAAGCTTCAAAAAAGAGTTATTAGAATAATAAACAAAGAGTGCTATTGTGAACCTTCCAACCCACTATTTTAAAGATCTAATGCATTAAAATGTTCAGATATTGTGTTCCTAAAGACAATGGAAATCATTTTTTGAGTAAAGAACAACAGCCTTCCAGCTTGTATCCTTCAGTTATTTAAATTAAGAAAGGGAAACTATAATTTAAGAGGGTTATTGATTTTTGAAATGTGTAAAGTGAGAACTAACATAAAATACAAATGTGTTTCAGTCTTAGGAGTTAAAATGTGGAATAAGCTCAGTGATGAGTTGAAGACATGACAGTTCTTTGTTGAGTTTTAAGAAAGCCTTGAAATGTAAAATAATGAAAAATTATAAAATACAGTAATGATTACTTTCATCTTATTATTTTGGACTGTTGACATTCTAGGTAATTTAATTTCAGACATAGAGTGTAAAGGATAGGCAAATATAAGCCTTGGGCTTCAGCCTATTCCCTTTTCGGTCACTGTATGATTTTTTGTGTGTGTGTGTGTGTGTGTGTGTGTGTGTGTGTGTGTGTGTGTGTGTGTGTGTGTGTGTGTGTGTGTGTGTGTGTGTGTGTGTGTGTGTGTGTGTGTGTGTGTGTATGGTTGCAATTGTGTATAATATGTTTTGGCTAAACTGTTCACACAAAATGGTTGATTTTGATGTTGGTGTTGTATGACCGATATAAACAAATTTCAATTCAAAAATTCAATTCAAGCCTGGATGTTTCCAATTGAGCTAATACAGATTTATCGGTCACGACTCCTCCATCTTTCACCCTGTGGCAGGTGAATCAATAAGTTCACCATCATAGAGGATTTTTCAGTCAGATGAGGTGTTAGGGGGGAAGCCCAGAGGGACCCAGCCAGGCTGTGATAACCCCCCGCCCCTCCACACCGGGCAATCACATCCTCGTGATCTCACCTCTGAGCTTTCTGGCAGCAGCGACCAGTGTCTCAACACACTACGCTGCAGGCCTGAGAGCTTCAGGAGAGTGGGTAGTGGAATAATGAAAGGGCTGTGGGGAGGTGAGTGGAGGGGGTGGGGCTGAGATATGGACACATAGGGGCTGAGAGGTGAGGTATCGCTGAAGAACGGGGAACTGGAGAGTGATAATGAACAAAAGGGAGTAGTATGGTTCAGTTTGCTGATGTTAGCACGTGAACACTTTATACTGGAGATAGAAAAGTATGGTCCAGGAGACATGCAAGGAATAACCAAAGTAAATAATACTGTTACCTTCACATACATGATCGCCTTTGGTCATGTGGCTTCAGACCGACCACCATTCCTGGTGATGAATGTCTAATTCTGTCAAAACCTGGATAGGTGCAGTTAAATCACTGCAAAGAGATACAGTACAACTGAGCTAATGTTAATGTTAATATAAACACTGTAGGGAACAGAACACTATAAAATTAAAATAATAAAAACAAACTGACTCCTCCTTCCTCCTGATGGAATCAACATCACCACATTTACTGAGATGAATTACATATACCTCTTAATTATACAGAGGAACTGTGATGTTGGTTTGTGGTTCAGTATTTAGGACTCTTAAAGGGTTAGTTCAACATTTTGGCAAATTGGCCCATTGCCATTTAGTCATAGCCGTTACGGTTTGTTACCTTTATTTGTCGGTGCAAGCTATGTTTAGAACTGCTGAGCCGAGTGGCAAGCTGTTCAGAGCTACGCTACAGAGGCTAATGGGATTTCTTGGTTTCTCTCATCAATTTTATCAAATACACAATCCAACAACTCCAAAACGCTCTCGTGGACAAGTTGTGACCTGCACATTCACCACACTATGAGATAATAACGGAACGTTACGAGACAGAGTCATTTTCGAGGTAAATACAGAGACCTCTTGCCTCTAAAATGTTATTAATTCATAGTGTGGTGAATGTGCAGGTCACAACTTGTCCACGAAAGCATTTTGAAGTTTTTGGATTGTGTATTTGTTGAGTTTGATGATGGAAACCAAGAAATCCCATTAGCCTCTGTAGTGTAGTTCTGAGCAGCTTGCGGCTGCGCTCCGCCCCGCCATTCTAAAAATAGTTTACACTGACAAATAAAGGTAACGAACCTACTGCTATGACTATAGTGACTATGGCAATGGGCCAATTTGCCAAAATGTTAGTGTGTAAAATGAGCGTTCTGATTCTAGATTGCACCCCTCCTGTCGGCAAAGTGACGGTGGCCTCAAGGGGACAAACACGTTCACAAACTAATCGTTAAAGCAGAAGTAAGCGATCCGGTCGTTTTGGCTAACTTCTTGTCAGCAGATGGAGTTAGCAGTCCCCGCCCTCGTCCCTATGTCACCACATTCACGCGCATCCCTTGGCTGCACACACAGAGAGGACCGCCCCTTTATGCCGTTCTCTCTCCTCATTGGATAAAGGTTGTAGGATACAAGGAAAGTTTTCTCCTCGGCTTACAGCAGAGCAGAGTGACTGACAGACCCTAAGTGATTGCTGTCGGAAGATATAACTATTTAAGACTTATATTTACACAAACATTCCGCTTATTTCTGCTTTAACTGATTTTTTTTTCTATTAGCTCCTTACGTGCCTTCAGTCATATTTTGTTACACAGTGTGCCAGTTGTGCAGTGCAGTTCCCATGGAGGAAGATCAGAGGACAATCCATACACAGACATAGATGTGCATCACCTGTAACAACAGCGCTGCTAAAAGAAAAAAGGACGGTGCTGTGCTCTCCATCCGGTTCACCTGCAGCTCCAGTAGCTCTGCTGTTCCTCTCTCTTCGACCTGGCCTGTTGTTCGAAACCTAGATAAGGGATTAAGCCGGGATATGTTGGTTATCCTGGCCTAATTTAGCCTCAAGTCGGTTGTTCGAAAGCTGGATACCTTTATCCTGGTCAAGTTACTATGGCGATTTATTCTCTGCAGCTAGCCTGCTCCAGACCAGGCTAACAGCCAGGCTTAGTTAGTGTGAATGCTGGAAGCATTCACACTATTGTTATTCAGTTCGGCCATTTTCTTTATACTTATTATTATTCTTACTACTTTCACCCTTTTTCAGACATCTTCTACTCCTTCATACTTTGTGCTATTTCAACCATTCATATATCAAAACGTGTGGCTTTTTCAGGACAAGGGTGCTATGACTTTTCTCTTTTATACTATTTATACTTTTTAAAATATTTAACTTTTTCTGCAATTTTTTTCCCATAGGAATGCATTGAAAACGTCTTCAAACTTTTAAAATCTTCTTACTTCTTTGAACCTCTAAAACTTCAGCTTACTTCCTCCCACAGACTCCATTTGTCTTTTTAATTGTAGACAAACTTTTAATCTATTCCCGTATGACTCATCTTATTGATATCTTCAACAGTTTTAGATTGTTGGCTGTTTTAAAATCATTAAAATTTTCGACAAAATCCAACTTTATAATGGTTGTGTATTGCGCTTAACGAGCAGGGCTTAGAGTGAGTGACCTCATCGTTAGAGTGAGAGGGATCGAAAAAACATTCAGGATTTTTTCTGGATAAATTGCCAGCACGGCCACAAATTAAACTCTAGACACATGATTTCCTCACCGGTTTGTACCACACTTGTCGTCTCTCATTTGATGTGCTGAAAACAGCAGACAGACTTACAGAATTGTCTCTATGAGCCTAATTGTGCAGCTAGACCCGCTCCAGTGGCTCATCCACTTCAATATAAAAGTAGGAGCTGTTTTTTTAGAAAAGCAGAAATGCCCCCCTTTTCTACCTTGCGACCCTGAGAAAAGTTTTTGCCCTACAAACATTTAATGCACATCAATGTGCTCAGGAAGGTCTCCTTGCCCCAGTAGTCATGGCCACATTCTGATAAAAGGTACGGTTCTCTTTTACTGGGCTGTTTTGGGAAGCTGCACAGACCTCAAATCTCTCTGCTCTGCTCTGCTCTGTGTGCAGTTGGTCCAGGTGTAGCGGCCAGCTCGTTATCAATGTCTATAAATAGAACAGTGCAGGTGCAGCCTGGCCGCTCGTTAAGATGTTTTTAAACACAGCCCCACACAGACACATGATAAACCAGACTGACAGAGGATGTCCACGCACAAACACAGGCATCACACTCACACAGACAGACACACACAGACACTCACACACAGTCACACATGCACGCATACACAAACAGACACAACACACAAACACAACACTGTTCCACACAGTAAAATGTAAGCAGTTAAAGGTGTACAGAAAAGAAAATTGAATTTGAGCCCACTTTGGGTCATAAAATTAATGTGATAACTCATCTTTCAGACGTTGTAACAGACAAACACACAAACACAACACTGTTCCACACAGTAAAATGTAAGCAGTTAAAAGTCACCATGGTAACTTCTGAGGGCAGGCTGCCACGCAGGTGTAATCAATCAGATCATTAGGGAGAGAGGAGTTCTGTGGCGCTTATCAACAGTTTTACTTTCTGCACATGTACACACAGACAGAGAGACCGTCAGACTCACACACCCAGACACACACACACACACACTCACACACAGGTTTTCAGCTCAAATTCATCAGCCTCTCAATTCTTTTATACTTTTGATGTAAACATCTCCAACAATTTATATTTTTCTCATGAATTTAAGTTCAGACGTTTAATCTTTCCAACTCTATTAATAGTAGTACAATTACAGGTGGAGCCTAGGATATAGGACGCAGCTTTTAACATGTGTCAAATCTATCTATCTATCTATGAAAACAAGTAAATTTTATCACATAACACCGGTTTTAGCATCACTACATTGGCTGCCCATTCAGGCTAGAGCGGATTTTAAAGTTCTTCTTTTAACTTATAAAGCCTTGAATGGTCTTGCACCTCTGTACCTGTCTCAACTGCTCACTCCCTACACTCCGTCACGTCCTCTTCGTTCCCTTGGTTCAAACCTCCTGGTCATTCCATCCATCAATAAAAAAACAGCTGGTGGCAGGGCCTTCTCCTACAGCGCTCCTTTTTTATGGAACGGCCTCCCACAAGATATTAGAAACGCCACATCCAATCGCAATTTTTAAATCCCGTCTTAAAACGTACCTTTTTACCCAATACTTTGATTAACTAACTTATTTTAGCATTTTTCTCTGGTTTTACAATTGTTTTATTGACTGTCATTATTGTAAACAAACTTTTAACTATTTTATCCTTTTCCTCTGGTGTTTTTTAAATAATATCTATCTATCTATCTATCTATCTATCTATCTATCTATCTATCTATCTATCTATCTATCTATCTATCTATCTATCTATCTATCTATCTATCTATCTATCTATCTATCTACCTACCTACCTACCTACCTACCTACCTACCTACCTACCTACCTACCTACCTACCTACCTACCTACCTACCTACCTACCTATACCCCTCCCTATTTTTTAACCCCTTTCTTTCTTTCTTTCTCTCTTTCTTTCTTTCTTTCTTTCTTTCTTTCTTTCTTTCTTTCTTTCTTTCTTTCACTCCATTTCTGTCTTTTTACTTCTTTGTTTGTTTGATTGTTTCTTTCTTTCTTTCTACTCCTTTTCTTTTCCTTTGTTTTTACTCCATTTCTTTCTTTCTTTCTTTCTTTCTTTCTTTCTTTCTTTCTTTCTTTCTTTCTTTCTTTCACTCCATTTCTGTCTTTTTACTTGTTTGTTTGTTTGTTTGATTCTTTCTTTCTTTCTTTCTTTCTTTCTTTCTTTCTTTCTTTCTTTCTTTCTTTCTTTCTTTCTTTCTTTCTTTCTTTCTGTCCTTTTCTTTTTTCTCTCTTGTTTCAATCTTTCTGTCTTTCTTTCTTTCAACAATTTCTTCAGCTCATTCAGCATTGCTTCCAGCATTCACACCATTTCCATTCTTGGAAATGTTTTTTCTAGTTGATTCTGTTGTCTTTATCTGTCAAGTCAGCAGTCACTCTGATCAGAAATCAACGTGTTTCATACATGTTCTTATGTACATATTGGCCTGAATTATAAACAAATAAAATGCATTAACAATAATCAAAAAACATGAAACATTTACAATATTTATTAGGGTTTTTTTTTTTTCATAATTAGGCCTTCAAAATTATTTTCATAAAATATGTTACGATTATATTGGCCTAAATATTGGTTGAGGTAAGAAAATAAGAATAAAATTGAGTGAGTGTGAGCACCTTCCAAATAATTTATAGACCTCGTCATCATTGTTATCGGCAATTTATTGAAGCACCAGACTGCATGATGTTCTAATATTTAATTAATTTTCACCTGTTGCACATTTGGCCATGTGCTGTAAACTTCAGATTTGTGTAATGAATCAACTTCTACTGCTCATCATTAAGGCAAAGTGCACAACTGTTAATTTGTGAAAGGAGCTTGAGTTGTGATTATAGTTTTGGATTATTAAATTAGTCCGCAGTTGTCCGCCGCACTCTCTCTGAGCTTTAAGACAGCAGCAGTGCTTTTTTTTTTTTTTTTTTTAAGAGAGGTGTGTCCCCTGACATCAGCATTAAGTTCCTGTTGATTGGAGGAAAGTGGCCACACCTGTCCTCTCATCAGTGAATCTGTGATCGATCTCTGTGGTCTACTGACGAGAGAATTAGTTACACCTGGCTTGACAAAGCTGCTCCTCCTCAGCCTGGCTCGGCGTTCCAACAACCAACTAAACCAAGATGGACTTATGAGACTTCCTTCACCTTTATCACTCTGTACAATATCCATTCATCCATCCTCAACACTTTCATTCCATCCATTAAAATGTTTAAAGGGATAGTAGCATTTTTTTTTTAAAGTGGGGTTGTATGATCTACAAATAGCCCCTAAGTACTTTAATTGCAGTAGAAGACTCTCTGCACTCCTCCCGTTAGCAACGCCAGCCCATTAGCCCTGCCCAGAGATTTACAACATACAGTGTTGTGAACAGACCCAAAGAAACGGCCTAGTTTCACGGCCTAAAAGAGGTTTTACCTGAAAAAAAAAAATACACAGTTCCATTGTTCGCTATAATATAATTTTTTCCAGCCCCTCAAAGTGCAGGAGAAACGCAGTTTTTATTTGGACCAACGTATCCCTCCGCCCTGGGTTAGCGCCCGCCGATCAGCAGTTGGTTAGGTCCAAATAAAAACTGGTTTTCCTGCACTTTGAGGGCCTGGAAAAAATTATATCATAGCGAACAATGGAACTGTGTATTTTTTTTCACAACACTGTATGTTGTAAATCTCTGGGCAGTGCTATGGGCTGCCGTTGCTAACAGGAGGAGTGCAGAGAGTCTTCTACTGGAATTAAAGTACTTAGGGGCTATTTGTAGATCATACAACCCCACTTTAAAAAAATGCTACTATCCCTTTAATGGTACATGTTGTGACGTTGCTTGTGTCTTCAGTGATGTGTTTATTGTTACAGTAATGGGTTGTTTCTTGCATGTGTATTTTTTCCACAATTTTTGTGATGGAACAGAAATAGAATAGCTTTATTGTCATTGTATAATCATAGTATGCATTAACGCATGTGTTTAAAGTGCTGATTGCTTGTGAAAAGCTGTTTTTGAGCCTGTTGGTGCAGGTTTGAGTGAGCTGAAGCGCCTGCCAGAGGGCAGCAGGTCACGGAAGTAATGTCCGGGATGTGAAGTGTGAACTGTCTTTGATGCTGGCGGCTCTGGTGAGGCAGCGGGTGTTTGCAGTATCGTCCAGGGAGGGAAGAGGACAGCAAGTGATTTTTGTGCTGTTGATGATTGTGGTGGCAAAAAATGTTGTTCCTTCACCAAAATATTAAAAAAGGATGAGTGGACACGTCAGCTGTCTTTCTTGAGTTTTAATAAAAGGCATTCATGAATGGAGTCACACACAGACAACCGAACAGGAGTACAGTCAGTGAGTGAGTGAGCTGAAGAGGTTTAGAGACACGTTATCTTATAGTAAAACAAAGCTTTGAACAGACAAAATATATGGCGCCCTGACAGCCATGCCTGGCTTTACCACCTGATAAGTGAGAGTGGTTAATCCACACAGAACAGGCACTGTGTCAAAGAGTTTCTTCAGGTCCTGACCTCGGGCCTGCTAAGTGTGGATATTGCTTCCCCTGATAAGGCCACATAAATTGTCAGCACAGGAATGTTCACTTCGAATAACATGTTTGTGCTCTAGTCTTGAAGCATACCCTGGGTTATATCAAAATTTGCCATTACATGATCCTCTGTGATGCTTCTGTGTCAGCAGTTCAGCAGCTTGCAAACCATTTAACATTTTTTTCCCCAAAAGACTGAGGAGTTCTGGTAGAGAAATTTATACTGGTTCCAATATTTACTTATGGTTTAGCCATGAGACTACTGTTCAGAGTTTCAGCTTCGCTCCGTATACTATTCCTTCCTCTTACTTTGTCTTCTAAAAGTTACTTCAGGTGGATCTTTAAAGGCATCTCTAAAGGGTTCATCTGAAGGGTATGTCAGTGATTTATGTTCTTAGAGTCAGGGCTGAATGTAGTGCATAAACTGAGATTTGGTTTCAGTGCCTTGTTGGAGGGGTTGATGCGTGCCCCTGGCATCCCATTTTGTTTTTGTGTCACCACCATCAGACTGATTCAGTCTCCATCCGTCCATTTTTGTCTCTCTAAGTGCAGCCCCATCAGAATGCTCTGTCTTTATTTGTTCAATTGTCCAGTATGGCCGTAGTCTCATAGCCTACGTGGCTCTTTTCCCTATTTTACAGTCTGTGTCTACCTCCTTAAACATCAACTGGTAGAGTTTGTGATTTCTTGGTTTTCCTGACCTCAGGTTGCTTTTCTCCTACATTACCAGTGCAATGAACTATGTCCGGATTAAAGGGGATGCAACAGCTTAATTGTGGTGGTCATACCACTTGTTACAGGGGGAATGGAGGCGGCTCCCAGCATCTCTTGGCCAAAAAAACAACCTTGCAAGATCAGAGCCTCCGACCCAGTGTCCCAGCTTTCGTCTCGCTAGAAACATGGACTGCTTTATGGCACCACGATACAAACACACCCTGTATAATCTGTAGTCTTTGACAAAAGACCACACAAATATACACATCGTAAAACTTATATGATAAAATAGATTTAATAAAGTGATTAAACAGACGCCGGTCTTCTGTACTGGGTCGGGTCTGGCTACAATTTTGAACAAGTAAAAGCCAGTCTCAACTAGAACCCGGGGATGTCAGTGTTGTACCGAAGTTGTGTGAATGTGCTCTATATGTTTTATGTTTTTTACCTGCCTGCAATGCAAATTTCCCTTTGGGGACAATAAAGTTCTAGTTCAACTTCTTCTCCGTTACTTCTATTTCTTCTGTACAAAACCTCTCAAAGCCCACGATCGCCTGATGGAGCAGTTTCTAAGCTGCTTTATTCATGGTATAGTTCTCAAAATTTGGTTCAAGGAAGTCCGTGGAGTGATGTACGCCCGGGTACGTGGGGGCCTTTACTCTTCTCTCTCTTCTCTGTAAGAATCAAACAATCTCTTTGCTGAGCATAAGATTTGTTCAAAATGAAATAAAAGCCTGTCCCATATAGATGCCTGACTCAAATATAAGCCGGTCAGTTCGGCATGTGGAGCAAATAAAAGGCCGGGCTTCTATTGGAGAATTTACGGTACAACGTTACCCACCTCCGTAGACATCACTCCATGGATTGCCCTCTCACCAGCTTTGTCGAAAACAAATACACATGGCCAGGGGGGAGGGAGGAGGATTAGTGGTGAGTTTTTATGACAGTGTTGTAAAATATGCACTCCCAAACTGTAGGAGGAGTTTGGTAGAGAAAAAAGTGACTAAAACAGAGAAAAAAGCGGCCGGACTTGCATAGTTCCCCTTTAGGCAACGCAGTCTATTGTGACTGTCTTTGCCCCTCATGCCAGCTGAGTGTCACACAACTTTAAGCTGCCATACATGCTATTGTGGGATCAGTCATGAAGAGGCACTGAAGGCTGGTTACAAAAACAAGAAACATCCCTAACTACAGGTTTCACAGACAGACAGACACAACAGTTCATCCATCCCTCCACTCCAACCTTGTCCTAACACAGCATGTCTCTGACTGTCAACCTGTCTCACTTTCGTCTCTCTGTTTGTGTCCATCCCTGCCCTCCAGGTCTGAGGCTCCACTACAAGTCTCCTCTCTCCCTGTGACTGCCAGTCCACACTCTGCTAACCGAATCCTCTCCTCACACGATCTGTGTTTGACTTAGAGATGAAAGTGATGCTTGATGAGGTCAAGTGACTCAATCACATAAATACAAACACTAAAAGATCACAGCTGGTAGTTTAAAAGTGGAAGATTAGGCAAACCCATCCTACACACACACACACACACACACACACACACACACACACACACACACACACACACACACACACACACACACACACACACACACACACACACACACACACACACACACACACACACACACACATGTAAGTAATGGATTCAGGTTGCCAGGCAACAAACAGCAGTGCTGATTTGTGCAGTTTCTCATTTATAAGAGGAGTGTTTAACTTCACACAGCAGAAGAGTGTGAGCTCTCTGACGCTGAGTGACACATAAGTTTAACTTTTAACACAGTTGGTAAATAATAGTTAGAAAAGTGTTCATTCATGCTGCATTGACAGTAGCTCTGGATGATTCACCACCACTTTAAATTAGGGCGTGCAGAGAAGGACTAATTCATTCCTAATAAGGTAGAAATGAGGAGGTATTAGTTCTGGGTAATTGAGTGACTGATGCAGAGTTAACCCAAGACTGTTCATTAAGACGATAGTATTAAGATAGATTTTACTGGTTCATTAACAGAGCCAGGCCTTTAGAAGGGGAGCATCTTCTTAGTGTTTAAAAGGCACTCCACATACTCAATATCATGTGCATGAGCAAGATGTGTGTATTATTTTCCATTATTTTTTGTTTTTTCAACTCTGTTTTTGTGACTGTTGTAATGTTCAGACTTTAAAGCAGAAGTAAGCGAGCCGGTTGTTTTGGCTAACTTTTTGTCAGCTGATGGAGTTAGCAGTCCCCGCCCTCGTTATGGATCTATTGGTCCTCGTCCCTACATCACCACATTCACGCGCATCCCTTGGCTGCACACACAGCCCTTCATGCCATTCTCTCTCATCATTGGATAAAGGTTGTAGGATACAAGGAAAGTTTTCTCCTCAGCTTACAGCAGAGCAGAGTGACTGACAGACCCGTGTTTCGGACCAAACACTCTATAGAAGTGATTGCTGTCGGAAGATATAACTATTTAAGACTTATATTAACACAAACATTCCGCGTACTTCTGCTTTAAATTTGACACTGAATTTAGTTGTTTAAAGATGTGTAAATAGTAGTTTTTAGACATTTAAATGTGGAAATGATGCATTATAACTTAATCTCTTCATTAATTATTATTATGATATTATTATATTGGTGAATAATGAAATAGAGACTTCTGTTGGCCAACAAGTTTTTATTTCCTTGCAAGGAAAGGTCAGTCCTCCTCTGAGTGGTGATGGTGAAGGAAAGTCCTTAATTTCCTTTCCATCCCTATGTAGCGTCTTTGGTTGTCTCTAATTCCTTCTAACCCCCCCCCCCGACCTACCAATGGTGAAGCACTGCCCTCTTTGGCTCATAAAGGAAACTCACCTCAACAAAGTCTGGTTCCCAGGGAGGGTTGGTGACAGTCACTAACAAACAGTATAAAATGTTTGTCTGCAAGACTA
The DNA here is from genome assembly GCF_905171665.1 of Trachurus trachurus. Lineage (NCBI taxonomy): Eukaryota > Metazoa > Chordata > Actinopteri > Carangiformes > Carangidae > Trachurus > Trachurus trachurus. Next base: position 25,778,783 of record NC_139900.1, read on the forward strand.
ACAGTGCATCTATCTTTGAAAAAGTTCATGCCATTTGTGAACTAAGAAGATGTTTTACTTCTTGTCTCAGTCACTAAATTACTGTAATATGTTTCAGAAATTGTTAAATATTTTTTTAATGAGATATTACCTTATTTCATCTCTTTGTTTTGATACAGTTTTGATAATGTTTCTTTATATATTTTACTTGTGTTTTCATGCCTCTTTCAGGTCTGTTGAGTACATGAAATGACTGTTGTGTGTCATACAAATACATTTGACACTCACAACCACCCTGAACTGTTGAGATAGAGCCTGTGTAGTCCGTTGTATGAAGGCTGTACTGAGATCAGGAGATGTTACCGTCCATGTTCTTATCTCTTAACTAAGCTGAAATCCAATACTTAATATTTGACAGAGTAATCCTCAGGTTCTCTGTTCTCTGTTTGACCAAGTGGGATCCATATGATATTTGATCCAACACGATCAATACCGTCACTTTCTTGGTGTACATTTGTGCACCTGTGTTTTCAGTGTGAGATACAGCAACCGCAAGTAAAGTTTCTTTCAAATGAGCACACGTCGACACACACACACACACGCACGCACGCACGCACGCACGCACGCACGCACGCACGCACGCACGCACGCACACACACACACACACACACACACACACACACACACACACACACACACACCTACTTCCTTGTCCAGTTTCCAGTACCACAGCTTTGAGGAGTTGATATCGAGATGCTGAAGGGAGAATTAAATCCACCACCTCCAAATATGTGTTTCTGTGTTGATGGAGGTGAACCTAATTAAATGTGCCAGCAGCAGGTGTGTGTGTGTGTGTGTGTGCTTTTTTTTTTAATTAAGTCAGTTGACACCCCTGGGATAGTGTCATTACAGAGGTGACAGGGACCTCCTGGACAGTGACTAAACACACAGCGTTTTCATTTATCCGCTCATGCAGCGCAGATGTGTGTGCTCATTTACTGTGTGTGTGTGTGGTTTTGGTGTGTATGCGTGTGGGGGAGGGGGAGGCGGAGGGGGTTGTAATGGCTTCAGGTGTCACACCATATCAGTCTGTCTTTTTATTAGACCCTGACTGTAATGAGTAATTAACTTCCCGCCGAGAACGTTTGTTCCTCCATTGATGTCATAAAGAGAGATATTAGCAAGCCAGTCAGGAGCGAGTCAGGATTTACTTTTCCACACCAGAGGCAAGTGTATCTGTGTATGTGAGTGTGTGTGTGTGTGTGCTTTGCACTGTAAGCCATCAAATGTCTCTACTGTCATTTGTAGATAAGTGACATTTTGAATTTCATTTCATGTCTTTAACTTCATTTAGTGCATGTGTGCGTGCATGTGTGTGTGTGTGTCTAGTGGTTAATCAAAAGCTGGCAGGGGCTTCACACACAGATCAGGACCACTGAGAGTTTCCATGATATGTGAGAAATGGGGGGAGGTGTGTGGGAGGAAATTTTGACTTTACTTTAAATTTTTCATTAAATTTCGACTTTATTCTCAACATTGTATTTTGACTTCTTTTTTTTTTATGAGTGGTTTTAATGCTCTTCCGACGGCTAGACAACCATTTACCAATGTTGCCTCTGAAGCTGTTCTGCCCTACAAAGGCAAAGTGCAGTATCTGTAAAAATGCCAAACTGAGAAAAACAGCTTTTTGTGTTTTTCATTGTCAGGTTTAAGCATCAAATTATGAATAACTACCAAGTCTATAATTGATTAGATAAAGGTAGACTGAATTAAATGTATTTTGGAGTTTGTCTTTCTGACCAATTTTACAGTTTTATGGCAGATACTGCACTTTTGCCTTGGTTTTGGTTCAGATACTGCACTTTGGCTTGGTATTAGCTACAGATACTGCACTTTGCCTTGGTTGATTTGGATAGAGTAAATTATAGAACGTAGGGAGTACAGTACTCTTTGCAGATACTGCACTTTGCCTTGGTTTCACAGTGCTTTTTTGGATGCACAGCAAAATAAAAAGCCCAATAACTCGGGAAATTTTAGCAGAACCAATATCAAATTCTACCAGATTGAGGAGAATATGCCACACTTTTGATTGGTCAAAAAAGAAAAAAAAAGAAAAAATGCAGATACTGCACTTTGCCTTTGTAGGGCAGTGTTGCCTCCGTAGACTCCGTAGACTGCGTAGACTGCGTCTTCTAAAGGATGCAGCCTCTGAATGAGGACACAGCTTATGATTCCTATGAAGCCAATTCTGCCATTTACCATCCGCCCCTTTTCCTTCCTGCTAAAGATTCTCCCATGTTGCCCCTTGGCCTTTGAGTCTAGCCTGGCTCTTGCTGGGCAGGCTTCAGTATCTTACAGAGTTGTCTGTAGCCTCACTTTGGTGCCAGCTATAGCTCCAGCTCCCTGCACCAATACAAGCAATATACATACAAGCACCCATACACTATATAGCCAGTCCAGGGGCTGATTGTTCTCTTATCAAAAATATGATGTGCCTCTTTGGGGTTTGTGTTGGCGTGTCAGTGCCCCTTACTCTGCTCTCCGCTCTCCCCCTACAGGTGATCATGTACAGCTGTCCCCCCTTCCCCAGTTAGTAGCTGGACTTCCAGGTTTGGGCCAGAGTGGAACATCTGTTCGTGAGTGAGAGCTGTACAGAGCTATAGGATCTTTTTTTCCAACAGTAATCCTCTTTTTGTGTTACTCTCATCAGTTGCTGCTACCTAATTGTTGCCAGTCTATTTTTGCCAGTTCTGAATAAAATGCATTATTTATCACTGGAACCTGTTTAACTGTTTAACTACCACGTAGTTTAACCCATATTCATCACTTCCTTGAGCCCATTGACACTATGGGGAACATTAACAAAATAAGTGTATTGTTAGATTTTACACAAATGGATTTTTGACAGTCAAGTGATCAACAATTTAAGCAATTAAATGTGTTTCCGTCTGCTTTAACAAAGCTTCTGGTGCAAATAAAGAGCATTTCCCAGTGTAGCTTTGTCTGGGTAAAAGGTCTGTGAGAGGCTGAGGTGGGTTTAGGTGTTTGTATGTAACTGGCTTAAAGAAAAAAACTGAGTGTGCATGCATGTGTGTGTGCTGCAGGCCTGTGCTCTAACAATTAGTGTTGCCATCTGCGTGTCAGAGGGTGGCAGCCATACGCCCTCTGTCTCGTCCCTGCCTCCAGCTATTAAACTATAAAGCAGAGTGATGTGCTCACACTGAGGGTGCTGCACCACCGGAGAGGACTGGCTCAATGTCACTGCACAGTCAAGTCACTAAGTTACAAAGTCAGAGAAAACACTCAGTGGAAACCTGCCACCATCAGAACTGCAGCTGTTCATTCTAGCTGATAACTTCAGCAGCTGCTTCACTATCTATCTATCTATCTATCTATCTATCTATCTATCTATCTATCTATCTATCTATCTATCTATCTATCTATCTATCTATCTATCTATCTATCTATCTATCTATCTATCTATATAAAGGTAAGAATAAACAGAGTCTTCTGACCCACTGTTAGAGGGAAATATTGATCACTGTATCATTTAGTCAGTAGCTATTTCAATTTACAGTAAATGCTTCAGCTAGACCCAGAGCCAAAGATTTAATGAGGTCCTATACTTATGAAGAGCTCAGCAGCTTTGTGAACAGAAGAGACTGTCTCTGTTCCTGCTGATCAATACTATACCTGTAGGACCAGGACTGTTTTTCTTGTGAATCACTGCCTCCATACCCCCTTTTTATCATAGACGTATAGACGAGAAGATATTTGAAGTGTTAATTTGCAAAAGCAGATAACTCCGTTTTTAAAACAAATATTTGAACATTTTTAATTATTATTTACACCAGGTGATATCAGTCAAACCAAAGTTGAGTGGCTTTGACCAAGGAGATGAGATGTACAAAAAACAGATGTAACTCAAAAAAAATAATGCTTTAATGAAAACAACACTATGTAAAGAATAATTTAAAAGCATCAGCTCATTTTTTTCAAAATGGCACTTATCTGCTTTTGCAAACAAACTCTTCATTCGTAGTTTTAACAAACTACAAGCTTTTCACTTGTAGTTTTTCACTGAGCCATATCGGAGGGGGGGGGGCTTGGTCTGTCTTCTGATTGGCTGACTGTTTTCGGAGTGATCCAATAAAAACAGAGCAGATTTCAGGTAAAACGCTCAAAGAAATCCAATTCTGCAAAGGGACTGAGGCTTTTGCATTTTCACAATATCAACATTGAACCAATACCTGCTTGTTTCAAACTGTTTATTTAAGTAAACAGGATTGCTTTATTTTGATGTACATTTGCAGCAACGGAAATTGATATAAAGGTTGTGCTTGGATTCAAAGCATCATCCTAACTTACAGTAAATGAAAATTGACAATAATGTCCAAGTGATGAATAAGTAAGCGAGAAAATATTCATCTGAATGGAAGGGTGGAAACATAAAGTAGCCCAGGAGAAACACTTTTCTACTTTCCTCATTTCCTAAACTTCTCCTGTTTCACATGTGGATTTAACAGTGTTAATTTCTGAGATGTGACATACATCAACTTGACCTGCTTCATAATGAAAAAAATACATAAACATAATCTCTTTATACACTGTGGGACATTTAATAACCTTTAATGATTACATAAATTGTGATGTCAGATTCCGATAGGTAGATAGCGACTAATTACATGAGTTGAACGAAGATATAAAGTTGGGTGTGAACCTTTGTGATGGTAGAGTTTGAATTTATAATGTTGAACTCACAGTGCATAGACAAGCATTAAAGATAATAATTCATAGAGGAATATATTACACCTAAGTTACTGACACCTGCATTTCTACCATTTTAAAGCCCTGTGCAGTTGCAGGACTTGGTCATATTAAACAGACACAGTGAATAAATCGGCTCCATCTGAAAGTCTGATGTCCACTCTTTGTGATTCATTAATGACAGCAGCGAGACCGAGACCCCTCAGAATGAATGGGCTGAAAGCTGCACAAGGTGCTGCTATCATCATGTGAGCTTTAAAAATAGAAGGTGTCTCATTTTCTGGGTCCATTGTATTGTCAGTGTTGGAATGTGGAGTCTGAAATGTTGTATGTGGCATGAGCCGCAGTGTGTGTGTGTGTGTGTGTGTGTGTGTGTGTGTGTGTGTGTGTGTGTGTGTGTGTGTGTGTGTGTGTGTGTGTGTGTGTGTGTGTGTGTGTGTGTGTGTGTGTGTGTGTGTGCTGGCATGCCCTCTGTCCTCCCCTTTTGTCCAGCAGGTGACTTGGCACAGTGGAGCTTCTTTCTCAATCAGGAGCTGGAGCACAAAGGCAAAGAGAGCAGGTCTGTTCAGAGTGAGCCATGTGTGTCTTCTCCCTGGGATGGCTGCGCCTGGAGCTGTGGTATTCCATCAGAACTGACAGTGACACCCCATAATATTCTCTGTTTTCTTTTATTGCAGGTTTAGTCTCCCAATGTTCCACTTCTGAATTTTTATGCATTTTTTTATGATAAACACAATCATGGAAAAACATCCATCCATCCATCCATCCATCCATCTGTTGGCTACACCACTTATCCAGGCAGGGGGACTGGAGACAATCCCAGCAGAGACAAACACCAAATGACCAGGGATCAAATTACAGTTTTTCTCAATTGTTTACACACAACTACTGGTACTTGAGACATGATAACCACAACATGCAACTCATGCACCAACCCCCTGAACCAATTCTGCTAAACTACAAGCAAAATTCCTGCTTTACACTCAAATTGCAGTTCTAAAGGGGCGGTGTTCAGCTCAGTTGGTAGAGCACCCGCCCCATGTGTTGAGGCTACAGTCCTCACTGCAGGCAGCCCCGGTTTGAATCCCTCATCCCCTGGTTCTGTCTGTTCATATGATGGTTTGTGTCATTTGAAAACAAAATACCATTTTGAGAATAAATAACATTGTTTTGAATGTAAAGTTTCATTTTGCAGGAGAATTGAGGGGTTTTGCCCATTGTGTGTTTTTTTGATTTGTGTGTAGAATTCTGAGAGTATGAGGCATGCTTTCAGAAAATGTCTGTAAACAATCGAGAAAAACTGTAAACTAAAATAAGCTGCCATTGAAGATTAAAACAGTGGGTGCCAGCAGTTTCTGTGTTTGTTTGTTTTGTTCCCTTACTAAAAGATTTCAGAAAAGTCCAAAGATCAACATAAAATACTGCTCTTTCCTCTCTCAATCATCCTCGTACTGGACACATCAGTGCCTGTGCTGTGTGTTCATGGTGGCTGCATCGCTGGTGGCTGCCGTTTGAACAATCTGCGTCTCTGCTGCAGCCTGTCTCTAGGGTCGGCAAGTTACTGGAGGAAGATGAAGCATCAGACGGAGACAAAAAAAAGAGAAAATTCTTCAGAGGGCAAAATTAGATTAAAGAGAATGGGAGGGAAAGGAAGGAAGAACTGGACAGGGGAGTTGATGGAGCTGGTTATCTTTTCACCCCCACAGTGTCATCACAACCCAAGTCCATGTCCTTGTGTCCTAGTGACACTGTTTCATCTCACCACCACCTTGTTTACAACCCTCACCACGACCACCAGCGATACTCTTTAACTTCCTTCGATAACACTGTTTTCTGTCTGTCCATCCCATGTACACCATATCATATCTCAGTAACCTAATCCTGGATAAAACTTCCTCTTCAAATTTTGGCAAAAACATTCAGGACTCATTGAAGATTTGAGCTGGGTCAAAGGTCAAGGTCCAAAAAGGAATATCTTTAAATGAGTGAATTAAATGAATGAATGAATGAATAAATATGTCCCTGGGGCATCACCAGACCCCTATTACTGGGGCCCCTGTATAAATGAGCTGTGCCCCAGTGTAAATGTCATATAGGCAGTACACTTTAATCCTTAAAGGGATTTAAGGATATGCTACTGGAGGCTAATGGAATTTCTTGGTTTCCCTCATCAAACTCATCAAATACACAATCAAACAACACTCTCCTGGACAAGTTGTGACCTGCACATTCACCACGCTATGAGATAATAACGGAAAGTTACGAGATGGAGTTGTTTTTGAGGCAAATGCAGAGACTGCTTGCAGAAAAGCTGCCCCAACAGGAACGGGCATCAGCTGTTTTGCATGAATTCACCTCTAAAACAACGTCTTGTAACCTCCCGTTATTATCTCATAGCGTGGTGAATGTGCACGTCACAGCTTGTCCACCAGAGCATTTTGGAGTCATTGGATTGTGTATTTGATGAGTTTGATGAGGGAAACCAAGAAATCCTATGAGCCTCCGTAATATAGCTCTGAGCAGCTCATGACTCTGCTCCGCCGTTCTAAAAATAGCTTGCACTGACAATTAAAGGTAATGAACCCACTCCTAAAACTAAAGGGATTATGGCAATTGGGCCAATTTGCCAAACATGTTGAACTATCCCTTTAAAGAATAAGCAAAGTCAAGTCAAACAACAGACTTGAAATATTACTTGCCCTGAAAATTGCAGGTATCATTTTTAATTTGTCCCAGTGGAGCTTAATAATGTCTACAAACACCCCTGAAATGTCCACTTGAACATAAAACCAATTTTTGCACACAACACTTAATATTTTATATCACTCTGTATAATGAGGAATGTAATGTGAAACAAATCCGAGTGTCAGAGACAAACCACTGCAAGATGGCAATTCTAAGATGAACATTGTGAGTATTTTTTTTTATAAGATGCATGAAGATTGAAATCTAGCTTAGATCAAGAGTGCTCCAATAATGTTCAGACCATCGTCCCTCAACCTGAGCTGGTCATTAGGCACCTAAACCTAACCAGACCTTTACCACAGTGTTGTCACATCATAAAATACATTTGGTTTTCAGCTGTTGTTTTTGTTGTTGACATGAACAGATGGTGTTCTCTGGAAGACCACATCCCTTCAGTTACACTAATCTCGTCACACTAACCATCTCCACCCAGTGACAGTCCCACACACAAGCTGATTGCATTTTCTTTTGGATTCATCACAATTACTCCACTTTGCAGAGAACTTCTCCGAACCATGGCAGCAAACTGAGTTCTCTTTGGACTTTAGTATCATGATGCAGGGCCATGTTTAACATACAAACCACAATGATACACACAACAAGAAGAACAAAGGCAGCAGTGCAGTGATGTATAGTCTGATCTGACGGAAGTGTGTTGCTGTGATTAGCCTCTGATTGGCCGGAACGAGCCACCCGGTGTTGCAGTTTTCACAGCCAGTAAAGGGAAACATCAACAAACAACAACAGGAACCGAAGCGTGGATCTATTAGTTATACATCCATGTCATGAACCGAACAGAAGAAGAAATATCCGTCAGCGGTTGACAACCTATAAGCAACCTTATTTCTTTATTCGGTGTTACTTGGAGAGATTTCTGCTTTTTTTTTTTCACCAAATCCAGTTTCCAACCGGCAATATTTTGCAAGCGCACCGTTGCTATGGCACCGCCCATAACGATTGTGACTGGTTGAAAGAATTCCAAACGGCCGGAGTGTTTTTTTCTCCAATCGCAGAATCATAGGCGGACCAGCCAGACCCTACTTCTCTGGTGAGCAAGACTAAGTGATGTATAGTCCATGTCAAGAGGAGGTTGGGGTGAGTTTCTCCTGCATTATAAATCATCTGATGGACACACAGAGAGGAAGATTCTATTTGCTGTTTTTTTTGTTTTGTTTGTTTTTTTAATGCTATTTTTGGGGTATTCTGTGCCTTTATTTGTAGACCTGGTACACATTGGAGAGATTGGGTATCACATTTACTCTGGAAACACAACAGGTGGAGGAGCTAGAATGGATGGACGGACGGATGGATGGATGGATGGATGGATGGATGGATGGATGGATGGATGGATGGATGGATGGATGGATGGACGGACGGATGGATCTTGAAAGTGCACAAGGGTTGCGCTGGAAGAGCAACATGATACATGCAGTTATTAATCATATGGCGCTTTTCCACTACACTTTCACAGCACGGAACGGCACGGCTCGGTAAAGGTGCTTTTCCACTACAGCTGAGTTCTCTAGTACCTCCTCAGTGGGGGCGGGGGCGGCACGGGGGTGATCGCGGGGCTGCATTGTCCGCCTCTCTTTTTTCGATCCGATCGTCAGCTCCAAACTCACTCGTCTGCACCTCGTTAACAGACCACAGTGTGGTTTTACACACAGCAACATTTAACTCAGGTGAAGGAATAACAACAGTCTCGATACAGATCAGCTGGCGCTGTTGCCGCTGTGTTTTTGAAATTTCCGGGTTTGATTCTCATGTCGGACGTCGCGCTCGCACTGACGCTCTGCCCAATCAGTGGAAGGCAGTCGGCTGACGTCACGTTATAGTATCGCTTCGGCTCGCTTGGAACCAGGGCCGAGGAGGTACTAAAAAAAAAACTACCTGGTACCAGGTACTAGGGCTAGTGGAAAAGCAAAATAAGCGGGCCATGCCGCGCCGTGCCGTGCCAGTGGAAAAGCGCCAATAGACTATAAACAAAGATGGATGGAGCCTCCATGATGTCACCCACAGCCTCCTGAAGAGTGCTTTTGAAGCTCAGAGTCATTTGTATATAGTGTGCAAGCATGTATTAAGTGGCCAAGCGCGGGGGGATATTTAAAAGCAATAGGGACAATCTTGACAAGTGCAGCCTGTGCCATTGTGCACACTTGCGCAACTACGACACACACAGCACATCAACAGTTTTAATAAACAGTGCTGCTGTATCACAGTCTCATCTACTCCAAAAGTGTCATGCATAAGATTCAAATCATAAATGTGTAAGCCCAACTCCGTAAGTAAATAAAACAAACAAGAAAAACGAAAAAATAAAAATAAAATAAAAACATGAACAGAGCATGATCTAAAATATGACATTAAAAAGTCATAATTATGAGATAGAAAGTTTATTTCATTTTATTGAAATTCATTCAATGGCATTTCCCAAACGAGGCTTTTGGCTCCCGGTGACGGCAGACTTCACCGTTGTGCATTGTGGGATTTATACTTACCGCTCCGATGCGGCCTTACCGTAAGTGTGGGTAAAGTGCAAATCAAGAGCGCTGCACTTTTGGTCATTGGAGAAATGGGACACACTTGCGCACTGACACTAAGCCCATGAACGCGCACGCCAAGTGTGATCGAGTGTGCATATTGGGGCAGGCCCTCTGTTTCATGACGGTTTGTGGCCAGCATAGGCTCACCCACCTGTCAGCCAAACATAATAGGGGGCTGACTCACTCAGTACGTTTACATGCAGAGCTTAATCGAGCTATGCTCAAAATTCGATTTTGGCGTCTAATCGGACTTCTGTCCTTGTCTCAATATACATGCAACTGAGAAAATCGAATAACTGACGGGGTCCGCCCCCTCACCCGTTGTTTCAGCGGGTTAATAAGCCCCCTGTCCTGTTGACTTTTCTGTCACCTCGTAAAAAACTGAATATAAACAACTTAGTAAGCTTAATAATAAATTATCAACTGCAGTTCCCGACCAGATGCGCCAGTCTGGGCCGGATTTGTGTGAAATGCATTGAATCGGCGCTGATGTTGGGTTTTTTTCTTTACTTTGCCGGGTTTGGGCGGCTTCTCTGCTCCACTTGGTGCCGTCTCTACACTTGCGGAGCATGCGCACATGCGTTGTCCAGTTATACTCCGACTAAGGTGTATACATGATGGAGAAAATCGAATTCCAATCGCATTATCTGGGTGTCTTAATCGGAGTTCTCCAACTCCGATTTCAGTCGGACTAAGGTGTTTACATGCACTTCAGTTGTCCAGTTATAGTCGGATTAAGGCAATAATTCGTTTTTTTTCAAGTGTCATGTAAACGTACTGAGTGATGGACCCTGACTCTAGTGGTCATTGGAGGAACTGCAGGTTTTAATATTCCACCTGGGTTGCCACCTGACATGGGTGGTGGTGGCAGAGACTCACTGTGAGATTCACAAACATGTGTGAATGGATGGTGCGTTTCTCCTGTCCCCACCTCCTCTCACTGGACTGTAACCTGCCTGAGATAATGGTTTCATAACAAAACAATATATTCTGTCTGAATTCACCTAAAAGTTAATATGACAAACAGAATGCTTTTATGAGAACACTGCAGCAACAGTCAATGTGTTAGACAAGCAGATGTGGGGGGAGAGAGAGGGGAGAAACAGAGCAAGAAAGATGGAGAGAGAGAGGCAGAGAGAAAATAGAGAGGGGGAGGACAGAGAGAGTGTACAACCTTTTTTCTTTGATCTTTCATTATAATGTGTGTTCTTGCTCATAAACGATATTAATTTCAATTGAATAAAATTTAAATACATTAAATAAGAGGCACATTAACATCTCAATAAAAAAGCATCTTGAACAGCATTAGGCCACAATGAGGAGGTGAAGTAAGTGGATGAAAACACACACTGCAACATGGGTTACAGAGAGGAAATCAAACTGGAGCTGACCTGCTAAATTCTGAACAATAAAAAAGACACACAAAAAAGAAAAAACTCTATTCATACAGCACTTTTCAAAATTAAGTTACAAAGTGATTTATAACACACAATATAAAAAAATACAGCAAATTAAAACAGTATAAAAAGACAAGACAAGTTTATTTGTATAGCCCATTTGTCTCAAAGGGCTTTACATGGCATCATAACAACATCCTCTGCCCTTAGACCCTCACATCAACTGAGGAAAAACTCCATAGAAAACCCTTTTAACTCATTGAGTGCCAACCACGTAATTTCTCGTTTTTCGTTCCCAGTTTTTATCATAACTCGGCTTTTGCAAACTGAGTTCTGCATGTGGATGCTCTGCTCTCACCCGCGAGGCTCCAGCAGCTCGGAGCCGAAACAGGAAGCTCTCAGCCGACAGTCCCGCCCGGTCTTCATCTCGAGCAACACCGTGTCCTCCCGCGGTAAAGGACTGCGACCACCGGTGGGGCCGGTGTTCCCGAGCTGCTGTGGCCGAGAGACCATCACATTCCGCGGCAAGAGGCTGTGACACGGCACGGTGTGTCTGTGTTATTGCTGTTTAGTGGCGCCCCCCCCGCCCCCGATGGTGGTTTTGTGAATAGAACAACAATTGTAGTATATATTTATCTTACATGAGCCCTTTGATCCAGAAATGCGAGTGTCAGAAGAGCGACAGACACAAACAGAGCACCTTTCATAAAAGACGCTGTATCCTTTTCTAGAAAAAAAGCAGGGATTTTGGTGAAACCCATGTTTAGCTTGAGTTTTCTCAGGAATGGAGGCACGTAGAAACAAACGGTTTGTGACCATTTGAAGCATACAGTTTCACCTTTCAAATGAGCCACAGTATGTGTTGGTGGCAATAATATAGAATACACTATGGCTCTACAAAAATCGTCAAAAATGGTCTAAATTGCCGGTACACTTGACTAAAACTTTGGTAAGGAGCGCGGCACTCAATGAGTTAACAGGGAAAATTTGGAGAAACCTCAGGGTGAGCAACAGAGGAGGGATCCCTCACATGGAAAAAAACAAAACATGGAAATGTAATTGTTCAGTCAACAAGAGCTGATGAAGGCAGCTTCTGGTTGGCAGGTTGTTTTATAAGAAGAGGAAAGGAGGTGATGCAGGCGGCGGTTGGTGCACAGGGCTGATTAGATAATCTAAAATCTAAATGATTAGAACTGCGTATATGACTGCAATAGACACTGGAGTTATTCTCTGCACCACAGATGGCACATGTCTATCGATCCTGTACCGGGCCTCTCTCCGATCACTTCTCTCAAGCAGAGATTTCACAGTGCTTCTCTTGGCCATTACCAGCCATAAACCAGGACTGTTCAGGGTTAGGACTAAATGGATCCTTAGAATACCATTTGAAACACATGACACCAACAATTAGCAAATGTGCACTCTGTCCTCTTTACTGTACAAAGTTGAGAAAGAGAAATTGTATTAATTTATTAGAGAAAAAAACATTAGACTTGTTTTCAGTACCATGGGAAACATATGTTATATATATACACATAAATAAATAAAATCAACATTATATCTGTTAGGGTGCGGGTAGGTGGACCCAAATGCAGGAGCATACAAGGACACATACTTGCAAGGCAAGGTTTATTAGTTCCATAGGCAAAAGAACAAAACATGACACAAACACAATAATCTGACAAAGAACAAGACACACAAGACTAAGAACTAATCAAAGCAACAAGCAACAGGTGAGGAGACAGGAGGGCAAAGAAAGCTGATTGGTGGAGACACACAAGGAGCAGGGCAGGGCTGACAAGGTGAAACACAGGACAGGTGTGCAAGGATACTGTGGAGGGAAAACACAGGAAGTAACACCAGGACTTCCGGTGGGTGACGCGCCCAAGATGGCTGCATAGGAGAAGTGGGCCGAGCCAGCTTAGCTAATTTCCCCATTTATTCATAAATACGATTTGCAAACGTACGTATACCAGTGGCGAAACAGCAACCCCAAAGAAATATGTCGGTAGAAAGTCATTATTTTACTCGTAACGCCTCTCAAAATCAACGTAACAAAAACACCGAGGAGACGGCGGATACAACCAAGATGGCGGACTCATCTCCACAAGACGCCACAACCGTGATGACTGAACTGCAGGGTATCAAGAATATCCTCGTGAGCCTAGCTGCGGAAGTCTCGGGAGTAAAAAGAGGAGTAGAGGCGGTGAACGAAACAGTGAAAAGCCTGGGCAGCAGAATTACCGAGGCAGAATCGAGAATATCTAGGCTGGAGGATGAAGAGGTAAAAAGGGCCCCGGTGGTGAATGAGCTAGAGAGGCAGAATCACGCACTGAAGGAGAAAATAACAGCGCTGGAAGGTTTCTCCCGGCGTCAAAACATACGCATCGTGGGTGTGAAAGAAGGAATGGAGGGTCGCGACTGGGATGGCTTTATGAAAACACTGCTATCGGAGGCACTGAATATCGATGTCGACGACTGGTATGAAGTTGACAGGATCCACCGGGTCGGCCCCCGACCTGGAGAAAGCGCCAGGCCAAGACACATCATTGTCCGGTTCCTGCGGGACAAAGCCAAGGCTGCCGTGTTAACGGCGGCGAGAAAGAAGAAGCAAGTCACATGGAACGGCACGAGGATTTTCTTCTTCCAAGACTATGCTCAGGAGATACAGGAGAAACGCAAAAAATACGAGGAGGTGAGACGAATTCTCCGCAAGCGTAATGTGGACTATGCCCTCCGATACCCAGCAACAATGACTTTTTCACTGGACAGCCGGCGGTACGAGTTCTCATCTGCGGCCGACGCCAAAGCATTTCTCACCCGCCACGGAGGTGAGGGGACGACGGGGGCCAGTGGAGGAGAAGAGCGCGACACCGACTAGGCATGAAAATAATGCCGAAAATACGCTGCGAATACTGAACTGATCGTGAGAGATATTTACATGGATGTGGACAGAGACTTTGGGGATAAGATTATTCCCATGGAAGATATGGATGGAGCAGGGAGCAATTATTTATGTGGACGAAAACTGAGCAGTTTCTTCTCTCGCGCTCTCTTTTTTTTTTCTCCCCCCTCCTACCCGGACGAGGACAATATCTGAGCAACAGGTGCGGAGTTATTTCCGGATGAATGACTGGTAATATTTCTGATCATTGGCCTTTATTTTTTATCTTTTATTTTTTTAAGTGTCATATGGCACGAGGTCAGAGCGGTAAGATATAGGCCTATCTTGTTTTCTTTCTTAATATGAGGGTGCGCGCACATAGGTCTGTGCGCGCGTATGCACTCCTTTTTCCGTTGTCGTTGCTCCTTGTCTCTCATATAGTTATCACTGAATAACACACCTGTAAACTTAAGCTTTCAGTCACTTTGTAAGTCTATGGTGGATTATGATGCAGTGGCTCAGTCAAGTTTTATAACAGACTCAAAGTTTGTTTCAATAGGCTACTTAAAACACAGGGGGAATGTAGAGTTGGCTGGCCTCGGAGGTGCAGCTGAGGGAACCTTAAAGGAAGGTTTGATGTTGGAAAGTAACTTGTTCGTAGGCTGCTGTTGCAGTGTATTCCTAAGTTTGTATTTGTTTGTTTGGTGTGTAACCCTGGGTGTCTCATGGAGATATAGCTGTAATATTTGTATTTCTGTATTCCTGAAAACGTATTATATCAGAGGAGGGGCAACCAAGACAGTGGGACATTATATAACAGGATGGTTGTATGATAATATATTAGCAGAGCAATATGGTCCTCTTTAAAATTGTAACTTGGAATATATCAGGGTGCAATAACGTGGTCAAAAGAAAAAAAATCCTCACATACCTAAAGCAAAAAAAGGCTGATATAGCCCTCATTCAAGAAACCCATCTTAACGATGAGGAAGCAGCAAAACTCAAAAGAGAATGGGTTGGACAGGAATATCATAGTACATTTTCCTCGAGAAAAAGAGGAGTGAGTATTTTGATAAGGAAAAATATAGACTGCCAAATACATAAACATGTCTCACATAAGGAAGGTAGATGGGTTATATTGGGGTCAAAGGATGACTATTGCTAATATTTATGGTCCTAATTCTGTTAACCCAGATTTTTTTCACGAAGTCTGTAACCTAATTAGAAATATGGGGAACAATAATATAATTATTGGAGGGGATTTTAATCAAGTGAGGGATTTAATAATGGATAAAACTTATCAATCTACTCAGACTAACACTGCTGGTATTATGGCAATAGATGTCTTGTCAGAAGAGTTGGGTCTTGTTGATATTTGGAGAGTATTGCATCCAAATGAAAAGGACTTTACTTTTTTTTCACATCCCCACTCAAGTTACTCTAGGATAGATTACTTTCTATTATCCCGTGATATGGTCAGCCAGGTGTTGAATTCTACAATTGGAAATATAGTGCTATCGGACCATGCACCAGTGGATATAGTCCTCCATCCTCTAGATAGAGCAGAAAAAAGCATGAGATGGCGTTTTAACAACTCTATGCTGAACAGGGAAGAAAATTGCAACTTTATTAAATCTGAGATGCAGGAATTCTGGGAGCATAATGAAGGCTCTATAGAAGACCATGGGGTAATGTGGGATGCTTTCAAGTCCTTTCTGAGGGGGCGTATTATTCAAAGAAGTTCCTTTATAAAAAAATCAGAAAGTCAAAGGTTATTCAAATTAGAGCAAGACATCAAAAAGCTTGAAAAACAACACACGGAGCGACAAGACTCTGATACGTGGGGTAAACTGAACGAACTTAAATGTGAATTAAATGACATACTGAACAGGAAAACCGAATTTGCCCTTTTCTGTACCAGGCAGAAATATTTTGAGCAGGGAGAGCGAGCTGGTAAAGTACTGGCACACAGAGTAAAACAAATACAATCTCAAAATGTTATTCCATCGATTTTTGATAAAGACAATAATCTTATTACGAACAAAAGAGACATAAATACTACCTTTAGCGAATTTTATCAAGAACTGTATACGTCTCAGGGTGGGACAGACAAAAACAAATTGGAAAGTTTTTTTTCCTCAATTGAAATTCCTACCCTAACACAGGATGGGAGAGCACTTTTGGAGGGTGATATCTCCATAGATGAAATTAAAAAAGCAATCAGAAGCCTCAGGATAGGAAAGGCCCCTGGAAACGATGGGTTTTCAGTAGATTTCTATCAGAAATTCATAGATGATCTTGCCCCTAGATTACTAGTCGTATATCGAGATGCGTTTCAAAGAGGTAGGTTACCTGAAAGCATGAGGGAAGCAGTTGTTACACTACTGCATAAAAAAGGAAGAGATCCACAACAGTGTGCTAATTATCGCCCTATATCTTTGATTAATGTGGATGAGAAAATTCTCGCCAAAATCTTAACAACTAGATTGGAGGAAGTGGTCCCATTTCTCATTCATCAGGATCAGGTGGGGTT
Organism: Trachurus trachurus; assembly: GCF_905171665.1. NCBI lineage: Eukaryota > Metazoa > Chordata > Actinopteri > Carangiformes > Carangidae > Trachurus > Trachurus trachurus. Next base: position 25,795,631 of record NC_139900.1, read on the forward strand.
TATGCGGGGTAGGAGCTCTGCAGATAACCTTCAAAGACTGTTACACATTATGTGGATGACAAGAAATTATGACACACCAACAGTTGCCTTTTCATTAGACGCGGAAAAGGCGTTTGATAAAGTGGAGTTTCCTTTTTTGTTTTATACGCTAGAAAAATTTGGATTTGGTCCAATATTTAGGAAGTGGGTGGAATTAATGTACTCTGACCCATCAGCCACAGTCTTAACTAATGGGATTATGTCACCTCAAATCAGACTAAATCGTGGTGTTCGACAAGGATCGCCTTTATCACCTCTAATCTTCGCCATATTTCTTGAACCCCTGGCCATAGCCCTACGGGCTAACTCAAATATACGGGGTGTGCAGGCGGGTCAAGAAGAGCACAAGCTCCTGTTGTATGCAGATGATGTGTTATTGATATCTAGTAACCCTGAATCCTCAGTCCCAGAAATTTGTTCAGTTATAAATCTGTTCTCAGAGGTATCTGGTTATACTGTTAACTGGTCAAAATCAGAAGCCATGCCGTTATCAAAACTGTGCCCCCCAGATATTAGAAAGAACTGGAAATTCAGATGGATGCCTGAAGGATTAACATATTTGGGTATCAAATTAACGCCAGGTCTAAAAAAAATAATGGAAGCCAACATCTCTCCAGTTATTCAGAAAACTCAAATTCTGTTACAAAATTGGGATAAGTTGCATATTTCCCTGTTGGGCAGACTCAATCTAGTTAAAATGATTTTAACTCCCAAGATCAATTACATCATTTCCATGTTACCGCTAAAATTTCCTTCCCCATTACTTAAAACATACAACAGTATGATAGAGAAGTTTATATGGGCAGGAAAAAAACCCATGTTTAATCGGACTAAGTTATATGCTGCAAAAGACAAGGGGGGGTTAGCACTATCACGAATAGACTGGTATCATTTATCATTTTCTTTATCGCAGCTATCTAAAATTCACCTGCCGCCTACGAGGATCCCTCTGTGGGTCAGGATAGAAGAGCAACTGGTACATCCTTTTTCTGTGGAGGCCTTCCTCTCACAAACAGATATACCAGTCCCCTCCCAAGACCCGGTAATGGCTTTTGCCAGAGAGTCATGGAAAATTGCTCATCAAATAACAAAAACTGATCCATATTTATCAAGCAGATCCTCCATATGGTATAACAAGAAATTGTTAATTGATAAGAAAAGTTTCTTTTGGAACAAATGGATTAGATCTGGGATTCATATTATTGAGGATGTGATGGGAGATGTGGGATTTAGATCATTTGATGAAATTAAAAATAAATATAATTTGAGTAACTCTGAATTCTGGCGATATTTACAAATGAGACATTGTATTCTCTCAAACAAACATATTCAGCACAGTCTGACTGAAATCCAGGTAATTTCCCGTAAGATTGGAGAAAAAAACAGAGGAGCTTCAAAATTCTTTGAACTTATTAGAAGTACACAAGTGCCAAAACTGGATGGTCTGAAAACGTGTTGGGAGAAGGACCTGGCTCAAATGATTCCAGAAAATAATTGGAAAAAACTATATGCATCATGGCACTGTTACTCACGTGAAGCACAATCACAACTCATTTGTTATAAGATATTAAATAGATCTTACTGGACCCCTTCAAAACTGGCAAGACTGAAACTCAGAAACAGTGATTTGTGTTGGAGATGTAATGGAAGGGTCGGAACTCTTGTACATATGTTATATGAGTGTGACAAAACTAAAGACATGTGGAATGCAATAATTGTGTTCTTGAATAAGGTGCTGGGCACACACTTGATCAAAAACCCTGCATTATGTTTGTTGGGATTACTTCCAGATAACATTCAAATGTCGAAACACCAAAAACTTTGGTGTCGTCTAGCTATGACAACAGGGTGCAGGATAACTTTACGCCACTGGAAATCTCCCACTCAGTCCACTTTTAAGGAGTGGATACAGGTTTTAAGCTCAATGGCCAGCTACGAGCGGGTCACCTATAGAGTGGCTGGGAGGGAAGATTTATTTAACGAGGTGTGGGGCCCATTCCTAGCTCAATTGCTGGATATGTAAGAATGTCGCCATCTCTCCATATTTTATTAGAGGCAGGTACAGGATTGGTATAATATGTAGACTTCCCAGGGTGTTTTGTTTTGTTTTGTTTTGTTTTGTGGATCTATGTTTTGTGTTGTAGGTCTGGCCTGTTCTGTACATTATTGCTGGACTGCATTTATTTTTTTTGCTATTTTTGTTGCTGTTTGTAAGAGAAAAAAAAAAAGACTGGGCAGATAGATACTGATAAATGCATACAAGATGTGTATCTAATCCATGTAACTGCAATAAGGTAACAAGTATTTGTTTGTATTTGTCTGTCATAAACATCAATAAAAAAAAAAAAAAAAGGAAGTAACACCAGAACAAAATGCACTAGAACTGAACTACAAAATAAAACAGGAACTAAAGAAAACAAGAGTCCAAAACAACAGAAAACTGAGCCACTAAATGGCGGCAGGCTCAAAACTGTTGAAGGTGGATGATGCAGACTGGACAGACTGCATGAACAGACGTGTGATGAAAGCCTTTCAGTCAGAGTGAAAGCTGCTTTATCTCTCTCTCTCTCCCTCCACACTCTGTGAGTCAAATAAACCACATATAGAAGAGTTTCAGACAACAGCAGCTCCAGGTGGTGTTTGTAATTTAGGTTTGCTGCAGTGGTGGTGGTGGGGGGGGGGGGGGGGGGGGGGGGGGGGGGGGGGGTCGGTGGTCTTCTTTCAGGCTCACCGTCAGAAAACCTACATTCTATCTTTGGGCAGTGAGTGTGTGCTGAGTGTTGTGTGTGGCAAACAATTTAGTGTGCCCATTTAAAGCAGCACACACACACACTCACTCACTCACTCACTCACTCACACACACACAAAGTGACTGACTGCACATAGCCGCGGGCCTGTCTAACACCTGAATGACAGAGAGACAGATAAACAAAGAAAGAAAAGCAGCGTCGCCACAGGTCCCCGTCCACCAGTTGTCACCTACAAAGCAAGTGTGGTCTTTGTCCTCCTGAGCCTCAGGAAGCCTGTCTGAACCTTTTCCACTCTGATTGACACCGCAGATTAAAGAACACCTGCCTGGGAGAGGGGGTCTGCTCTACTCTGTCCTGTTTTGTTAAATCCCTGCAGCTGCGCAGACACAACGCACAAAAAAAATCACTTTTTGAATTTAACTTGCATATTGTTCTGTAGTATAATACATCTGACTCTAGGGTTTTTTTTTAATGACTCTTTGTCTTTGCTGTCTGAAAGACTAGAATATTCATTTAGTGGCAGAACAACTGAGGTGGAGACTCAAACCCTTGTGTGGTGGCTCTGAGAGGTCATCAACACACAGCAGCTTAGAAAACATGTGACTCTTTGTGTCCCCTGGAAACACTTCAGTTCCTTTGTGCTGTTGTGTGTATCTGCCAGGTCAGTGCTTGGTGCTTCCTCAGGGGAAAAGGGCCTTGTAATGGCCCCTGTTATTGGCACATGTTGCAATGACAGCTATGTACCTGCTATAAAGACACTATAAATTAAAGACCCTATACATTACAGTGGCAAGAAAAAGTATGTATACCCTTTGGAATTTCATAGTTTCCTGCATTAATTGGCCATTTAATGTGATTCAATCTACACCTAAGTCACAAGTATTAACAAACACAATGTGCTTAAAGGGATACTTCACCTAAAATCGATAATTCACCAATTTTCTACTCACCATCATGCCAAGGAAGGGTTCGGAGAACTTTTGGAGTTATCAAAACCCTTTTGGAGCGGGGGGCCTGGCTGGCAACGGATTTTCATATAATGGTGGTCGATAGTGCTCACTTTTGAATGGTCCAAAACACACACGACATCCAAATACCTCCATATTGCTCGTCCGTACTGACCCAAGTGTCCTGAAGCCGCCACATGAAAAAGTTCAGTTTTGATGACTCCGAAAGTTCTCCAACCCCTTCCTTGCCAAGGATGGTACCTTCTACTGGTACCAGGTAGGGGTGGTATTATGCAAATTCGAAAACTAGTTACATCATTGTCATACAACTGAGGGAACAGCTCATAAAACCACATGGATTTCAAGGAGCCTGAAAATGACTGATTATTTTGTCAATTCTCACATTTTGGGAGCCGTAAGGCAAAACAAATATGTTAAAGTATATGTTAAAGAGCCTTCAAAAAGTGATATTTCCATAATATGTCCCCTGTAAAAGCTGTGATTTTACTGAAGAAAAACTCACAGGGGTCTGATGACATCCTGAATGTGTGTGTACAAAGTCCATCATTCAAAGCATCAGTCTGCGGCTGCCTGAGTGTTTGAACCATGATCACATGATCACATAGGGCAGGAGGAGGGGGGGGTGTCCACACAGAACAACGTTGCTGAACTGATCACATCTGTCTCTTTTATTTCTTTCACGCTGAGTTACTGACCCAATTTCTGCAGCCAGAGGAATCCTGGCTCCTGATGGCTGCTACACTGTTGTTGATGATGTGTCCTATGATGCATGTTTGGCAGGAGGGAATCCTACTTCAGCCTTTTCTTTTACCCCAGCCTCTTCTTTCTTAACTCTTTCTGTTTTTCTTCCTCCTCTTGTTTTGCCTTTGGTCGACATGAACCTGTATTCACGAGTGACAACCAAAGAAATAATCCTGACAGTTAATGGCTGAGTAAATTTACCTAAATGGAAGTGGTAAGTCAACTGGTTGAAGGTATTCCCTCAACAACAATGAATGCTCCTATTCCCAGGCCCCCTTCGTGGCCATGAAAACCCTCAGCCATAATGGATGCATTCAATCAACAGTAATGGATGTGTTTGCTTCCAGTGTGCTTGTAAAGAGTTAACCTCACCACAGAAAGCTTTCAATTCGACATCTAAAGAGCTTAAAGCGTCATGACAAGCAAAATAGAGAAGCTCGATTTGTCTGAACTTCATGTGAACCTTATTACTGTAAACATAGCACTCAGCAGAGGGTCCAGCTCCACCTGAGCCACACTGCATCACCAGGGGGCGCTGCAGACACTACAAATACACTAAATAACTATAACAGTAATTAGTTAAAAACATTGGCTGCTGCAGTTTTCCATTGGAGCAGGGTGGGATCGGTTACATGCTGTCATTCCGACATCCCACCATTTAGACATACCACCACTCTGACATACCGCCATTCCGACAAGGATTTCAATATAAGGAAATGTGCGTTACTCAACTGGTGACTCCCTTCTTTAAGACATGCTGATAGCGGAATAGAGCAAAAATTGTCAGAATGACGGTACATTTGATAGAAAATTAAGTGTTGCCATTTAGACAATTAGAGGCCTATGTCGGACTGGTGGGATGTCGGAATGGCGGTTGCCCCCCGGTGGGATCGTATTCACCTGTCACTGTGTGTGCATGTGGCAGAGCCAGTGTGATTTGGGTTTAATATCATTATACATGTCCCCTTGATGTTCAGTGTTGAACTGATCTATTGACTGGCCATCAGGGTGTTTATGTCAATCAGCAACAAGGTACACATCTGGCCTTCTGTTTGTCAATATGAAGACTGTAAAGAGAATATACTCTTGGACAGAACCGGCCCAAAGAGCCTCTAACTGGTGTGCATATTGAATGAGGATTTTTTGTACATGAATGAAAATGATTGAGAAAGGGTACCCAAGACATGTTACTTTAACATGTATACCAGTAATACTCTCCTTATCCCATTAATAGACATGTATATCCTTACGTGTGGTTCTAAATTAAAACTTTTTGCCTTACATACACTATTTCAGATCAAATATACTATATTATAGATTAACATCAATTTCCAAGAAACAATAATCCCAAATAAAGGAAATTAGTTTCCAGGAACCTATAACAGACTGTAAATGAGACAGTCTCTAACACATTATCCCTGTAGCTCAGTGTGTCCTATGGGACAATACTGTGGTCTGGAGGAGGCAGGGTCAACCTGGGTGGCAGGGTGTCCTTGTTAAAGAAAAACATCAGCACATTATATCTTTTCATATTTCTTTTTTCTTTTCATTTTTTTTGTGATCATCACCCATCTTTATTTTCCTACTGTACCAACATGATACCATGACATGCTGGAAATATGGCAAAGTACAGATCCACACCATCATCATCCTTTGATTGTTGTGGTTTCTGTCTTTTGTTTCGTGTTTAGTTCCTGTTTTATTATTTAGTTCAATGTCCTGTGTGATTACCTTATGTGTCTCATCTGTAACTAATAACTGACATTTTTTTAAGTGTTAGTGTATATGAGCTGTTTCATGCACACTGTTCTCAGACTGTTAGTGTGGTGAAGAATAGGTTGAACCACGACTGCCAACAAACAGGCGATCCTGCATTAAGTGGCCCTCTGTTCTTATTGGGTTGTTCAGCTATTTTAGAAGGTATCAAAGTTCTTTTCAACAGATGCATGAGCCAAGCTTTTTCCATCTAATCTAACTGTACAACATTTTGTTATCACTGATCAATTCTTTAGTGGCAGTTGGTGAAATTATAATTAGCTCTGATTTACAGTTCTGGAAATTATTGGACAGGACTTAATAGGCAGCACATAATAGATGACAAATACAATATATCATACCACGCTTTATTGGAACATACAGTTGTGTATCATCCATACAGCAATGGAAATCAATGTTGTTTGGCCGTAGGAGGAGAATCTACTGTATATAGTAAATAAAAGAGGGCTTGGAATGGATCCCTGTGGCACCCCTAGCAAAGAAAAACGAGCACTACAGGAGGAGCTGTCGGACAAATGCAGAGCCACTACTACTACTGATGCCAACACAGTTCTTTAACTATGTATGTGTGCTCTGTGACTGTGGATATGTGATTCTGTGTGCTGGTATCCCCACTCCCTGGCATGTTTTATTTTGGGTTTTCTGAGGTATCCTGACATGTTATTAATGATTGTTAATGCTAAAGGAAGAGATGAGTTATTCCTAAAGTTAGGTGTCTTGTCTGTGTTTAAAAACGCATTATAAGTTGAATGGTTTTCCCTGTGTTGTGTTTCATGTTTTGACTCTAAGGTCATTTAAATATTCATTTAAAGCCAAAGTCGGTTTATGATTTACATTATTTCATTAATAAGATGGTGGATATATTAAGAAAGGAAGGGGTTCCACCGCACACAATGATGTCATTTCAACATTGATTTATTGTTAAAAGTAAAGCAACGTGTTTCACCCTGTGGGCTTCATCAGGCTTGTCGCTTTGACCCATCCGTTGGTTTTTATAAGCCACTGCAGTAATCAGTGGGATGGGCAGCAGCTCGCCATGGGCTGGCAAAGCCAATCAGCCAACACATGACGACTGGAGAGAGATCAGGGCCAATCAAGAGATCTCACAGATCCACAATACATATCAAGGGATCAATAATTACAAATATAAATATCATCACACATAAAACACCATAAATATGCAGAATTCAGTGTTAGCAAGTGAGGGTAAAGTGAGTAGAGGGGAAGGTAGGTGAAGGAAGGGAGGGGAGGGGAGGGGCAGGGATGTGCACATACTGTATCACTCCTCACTAGGTGGCTCATCTTGAAGTGAGAGGAACAGGCCATGAATAACAGAAACAAATGGACTACATGAAGTAGCAAACATGTTACAAAAGGCAAATATAAAGACCTGTATACATGTCAATAAGCAACTACAAGGATATGCTCAAATAGTAATGGATACCACAATACATCAATATGAGAAAACATCATAATGAGACTCAATACTAATTGTATGAACTAAAATACTCAACTATGCCCAGTGAAGAAGAAGAAAGGGGCAGAGGCAGAGGGGATATTCTGTCCTCTCTTGAATCTACTACCTGTGTGCATAGGAGGTAGACATTAAGATACAAATATATGAGGGCAACAAAATCCGAAACATCAAATACAGTACATTCATCATGATTATAGATAAGAGCTTAGCCCTGATGACATGGGGTTCTAGAGAGTTAAGGGTATAAATCCAGTATGCCTCCCTCTGGAGAAGCTTTCGGACTGGATTTCCTCCCCTTGGATTGGGCAGCACCCTTTCTATTCCAATAAATCTCAGAGAAGCGGCCAAGCCATGATTTCTCTCTATAGTGCCTAGCAATGGCATAATCCATATTGCCGTTTCTGATGGCAGCTTTGTGCTCTGCTATTCTCAGTTTGAGGTTACGCTTAGTTTGTCCCATATAAATCATACCACGTGGACATTTTAACATATATACTACATGTGTAGACAAACAATTTATGAATTCTTTAATTTTGTAGCTGCTGCCCATGCCACTGATTACTGCAGTGGCTTATAAAAACCAACGGATGGGTCAAAGCTACAAGCCTGATGAAGACCACAGGGTGAAACGCGTTGCCTTATACTTTTAACAATAAATCAGTGTTAAAATGACCACATTTTGTGTGATGGAACTCCTTCCTTTCTTTATGGACTCAGTTCCTGACACCACCGGCACCAATGTGAGGATCTAATCTGTGCGGTGCAGTGGTAATTTCCTCTGGTGCAGCACCGTGCGCAGCGGAACCCTGATCTCCTGCGCCGGAGGCGGATGCTCTAACCACTGTACTACCAAAGCATTTGCTGTGATGTGTGCACCCAGTGCCTTAAACTTTTAATGGCGGACTTTTTTCAGGTTCGGAAAGGCACCCCTTTTCCATAAATAATTAAGGGCCAGCATTCCGACACATTAAAGTAAACGTTCGGAATGGCACCCTGGAACCCCTGGACACACCCCGTTGGCGCAGCGCAGGCGAGGCGCAGGGCAGATCCACCGCGCCTGCGCCTAGTTTACGAATTTAGAGCCACTGACTTCATGATTCTGTTCCTCCATCCAGGAGATTTGAGAGCAGTGAACCAGAACAGAAATAATTTGTTACTCCAGGGTTACACATATCGAAACTCGTAACATGAGCTTTCAGTTCATACTGATTTATGACAAGTGCATGGTCACCCCTACCTCTTCAATCTCGAATAAAGTGCATTTTAAAAAGAAATTGACTGACTCACTGTTGGAGGTTCACTCTAGTGGTTAGGGGAGGAACTGCAGTTTTTGTCACTTCAGTATTGGCTTCATTTTTCAAGCTGATGCTAAACTGGCAGTGCTGTCCCTTTAATGTCAGTTGTGAGCATGTTTGTTGAATCAACATGTACTGGTGTGTTTCATCTCATTACATCATTTGTTGTTTCTGTGTTGTTCGGTGCGACACGTGACCTCCGATGTATCATCACTGAGTGCACGTCAAGAGTGAAATTACCAAACTCTGTGCCTACAAAGGCTGTGTCATCTCCCCCACACACACACACACAACTCAAAACACTCAGAAGCTCACACACACACACACACACACACACACACACACACACACACACACACACACACACACACACACACACACACACACACACACACACACACACACACACACACACACACACACACACACACACACACACACACACACACACACACACACACACACACACACACGTCCTCTGCCCTCATAGTTTTTCTGCTGGTGTCAGTCAAACAAACACTACCTTGGGTCTGACTGATCCACACTAGCACGTTACAGTAAAGTGTGAGTGACTCACTGAAAACAATTATGTCCACACTGCAGCGAGGGTCACAGTGCATTAAAAACACTATTTATAATATAGAGTGAGTGTCTCAACCAGCACCTTTAAATAGTGCCATGAATTACACTTGAAATTCTGCAAAAAAAAAACCCAAAAAAACAAATAAATGATTAACAATTATATCATCAATTATCTAACAACATGGAAAAAAGGACTTGTGTTTCTGTTTCAGCAGAGCGCAACAGGTTTAGTGAAGGACACCAGGGTTTTATTGTTTACTGATATGACAATCAGGGGTGGGAGAGAGGGTTGGTGGATGGGTGGATGGGGGGGTGACTGAGGAGTGACATGAGACAATGCACAGTGATGGAACACAAATAGGGCATTTACATAACAGTGTGTTAGCCCAACTAATTGTGTTAGTCTGACTGAAAGCAGACTGGTAAACATGCTCGTACCACTATTTCTCAAAGTCATAACACATTTGGAAGTCAAATTACTCATGCATGTTGTCGGAGGTGTACACAGTGCATGGTTTAGCCCCGGGCTTTGACTTGAATGAAATGAGTAACAGAAGAAGGAAAGGAAAGTTCATTTGTTTCGTTGGGCTTGTCAGTCGCTTTTTCACCTCCACCTTCAAATCTGACCACTTTTTTTTCACCTCTCTGTCCCACTCACTGAATTCACAGCGGTAACAACGTGTTGCCACTCGCAACATTTTATTTTATTTGTCATGCCACTACTGTGGCTACCAAACAAAATGTTTTTACGGTTCTCCACCTCACTCACCAACACATCGATCTCTGCCTCAGCGAAATTGTGTTTTTTTTGGGGGGGGGGGTTTGCTCTCGTGGCCATTGTTAACCGTGAAAAAACATTGATCAGCTGGCTCATTTAAATACGCATTGACATTCATGAAGTGCTTTGCATTGACCATTTACGGTTGAATGTGGGCGTGTAGAGGGCAGAATATGAGGCGGAACCTTGTGCGCAAACGTTGAGGCTGTGATTTATAAAGGGGAAATTGCTTGCAGGTGTGTGTACGCATGGTTATACAAGTCTGGTATTTTTTTGGCGCACGCAAAACTCTGCTTTTGAGCATACGTAAACTTCTAATAATTATCCTACGCACAGTTTTCTAAATGAGACCCCAGGTGTGTGGCTTGAGCAGGAATCAGGAGACCACGCCCACCTACACAAATAAAATCAGGAGCCCACGTTGACATTTCTTCTGAACAAGGAAAATGCAGTGAAAAGTTGCTGTACATCCTTAAATAAAGTTCTGTCTGAGGACTTCCTGTATCTTTTTAGAGTGTGGTTTAGGCTGTAATGACATTTCTCACACTCTTTTGTTCCTTATTAGTCTCTGCTAATTGAACGTAACTTTAAAGGGCAATCATGGATCGGCTCTGTTCTAATCTTTATACACCAGGAGGCCTGAGTTCTGTGAACCACATGCTGCTTGCATGAATCAGTGTTTTTATTTTTTTTATTTTTATCTTCATTGTATTTATTGTAACTCCATGTTCGCTGTGTCCCTGTTGTGTAAGACTATATCATGGTGAAGCAGTTTCTGGTTTTCAGTTCCAGTTGAAGTTGAGTAAGTTTATTAATTCTGAATCATTCTGTTTTTATATTTTGTGTCATGCTTTGTCACTTTCTTACTTTTCATTTGTTCTCAATGAAGCAGCTGCAAACTTACGTCTGTTTAAACCATGTTAACACACAAACACTGCACTCACAAAAAAAGATAAGTCCATCTCTACTTTCTAATTGGTTCTTTCATTAGCAGCAGTCATTGGATTAATGCCTCATAGATTCAGAATAAAGTCGGAAAAATGTTCTCATCTTATCGCACTTTACATCATCATTATTCATTTACATGGGTTCTATCTGCTGAGCAGAGTCCTGCAGGAGTTCACACTTGAATAATTTGTGCTTTTGTTTTGATGGAATGCCACAACAACCTGCTCCATAATCCCTCTGCTGTTCAAATTATCATTTACGTCAAACTCCCAGAGCGCTTTATCAGCGGGCTGAAGTACCCGGAGCCACGGGGGGATGATGGCTAGTCTATTAACCTTTCAGTTATTCGCAGCCCTGTAAACAAACCTGAGGAATATTAATTAAAACAGACGACTAGAATTAATGTGGCTTTGATAATTAACCTCTCAAATATTCAGCTACACGGAGCTGGGCTCCAATTCCTCCTTCCACATTCACTGATACTGTTTCATCCTGGTTCATGGTTGAATGCAGTTTCAAGGTTTCTGGACTTAAAAACTATAAAGTGCTGAGGGAACTCAGTGAGTGTTAGTGTTCATTTCACAAAAAAACTGAAATTTGTTCATGAATAAGCACTTTAGTTAAACTTCAGCAAATTGCTCTGGGTACGATTCTTGGCCTTTCTGGGAGTTCATGTCGGTTGTCTCTCCATGTTCCTTCCACAGTACAAAGACATGCAAACTAGGTTAAAGGAATAGTTCACCAAAAAATGAAATTCAGTCATAATGGACTCACCCTCATGCTGATGAATACTCCAGAGTAGTTTTTTATTCCTCAAAGTGCATCTGGAGACCTGGGAGGGGGGTTCATAGTACAACGAAAACTTTATGAGAGTCAATAGCAGACAAATGAATATAGTCATTCTTATTATTATTATAGAAGCCACTGCAGGTTGTGGAAGAAATAATGCAGCTTTGCAGAGTTTTACATCTTGTAATCAACATATTCAACATGTAAGCAACATTATTAGGAGTAATGTAATAACAGTCCTGTCTGAGTGACTGTAATGGATTATAGATATATTATAAATCTGTATTTAAGCGTATTTGACAAGTTGTCAAATCGAATTTCAGTGACGGGAATAAAGTCAAACATTTCAACTTTGCAAATCACTGGTCATGTGTTTTCCTTTCAGTTTCTTTTAATTTAAATTTTTTTATTTTTTTTATACATAGGCCTATCTCTTATTTTTCTTGTAATTTATTGTAGTACCAAGTTCATGCAGGCTGTATCAAACTGAGCACCTGACTCACCTGTGTGTCATCACCCTTCATCCCAAATCCGGCTCTTCACCCACTCGCTGCAGGATTATAGCGTTTATCCTCATGGAAACACTCCAGGCTACTGCTAAGTGTTTTGCTTGCTCCGCTCTTGAACGCTCCTTTATATCATTTTTATTCTGTGCCACAGCTCTGCCCGCACAAGTGTAATCACCCACACCCCACTGGACCTGCAGGCTTCCTCTGCTCACCTGGATACTGCTGTGTTATTATCCACCACACCACTTACCCACCCTACACTCGCCATCCATTCTCCATCCATATTACCTCATTCCCCCAGAGCCCTCTCCTTCACCAAAGATGCAAGGTCCAGATTACAGTTAGGAAGCACAGCAGTGGAGGATGAGAGTATTGCAGGCTACAGTTTACAGTTCTTATGTGTGCATGAATCGGTGTGTTGTGTATAGAACTGGGAGGGGGTGGGGGGTAGAAGGGGTGGGTTGTCCGTTCAGTAGTCTGATTGCTTGGGGGAAGATGCTCTGGGCCTGTCTCTACTGAGGCAGCGGGTGTTAAAGGGACAACAAGGAGTTTTGGAAAAGCGAAGTGTTTTCACACTGCATTTATGAGCTTCCGCGCGCACCGTGAAATTATTTGACCGGCACAAGACAGACTCATGTTTTCATTCATCAAGAATTAAAGTCAGAGGTTCGAAGACGATCAGATACCGTCGTAGTCCCGACCATAAACTGCGATTTGGCGGCATTACTCTCATGACTCGCCGGGCAGCAGCCGCAAAACCGAAAGTTAGGAAATGCTGGTCGGCTCGCCCAGCATTTCCGCCACCACTAATAATAACAAAATAACGATAGAGACAAAACAATATATTTATCGAAAATGGGCCCATTAACAAGTGTGGGTAATGTAGATTCATCCACATTAATATGAGACTTTTTTATTGTCGCGGAATTTTTTGTTCTGCCGATGGAGAAACTCCTCGTTGTCCCTTTAAAGAGGAACTATGCAGGATTTAGCTTAACTCTGCTACATTTTTTACCCTATTTAAACAGCTTTTGTGTAATTGTGATGGTTAAATCAATGACTTGTAACTTGTTCCAGGGAGAATGGAGGCTCTCTGCCTTCCACCTAACGTCTCTTGGCTGAAAACCAACCTTTTAAGATCAGAGCCTCTGACCTGGTGTCCTAGCTCTCGTCTCTGTGCCACTGCCACACAAACGTGCCCCGTAACCCGTAATCTCTTGTTTGTGACAGATAAGACTACACAAATCGTAACATCGCATATGATAAATAAGGTTATCCACCGCTCCATGGATTGATTTCTCGCCGGCTTTGTTGAGAACAAATGCACATGGCCGAGAGGAGGGTTAGTAACACAGAGGAAAAGACCAGACTCCCCTATAAAGACTGTGGCAGTCTGTGGAAGGTTGGTTCCAATTACTCTCCTATCGGATTTTACCACTTTCTGAAGATCATGCAGCTGGAAAACCACACCAGCAGGCTGTATGACAGGACACTGCAAGGTTGAATGGTGGGTCCAGGGTCCAGGTGGGTGGAGCTTTGAGTCTGGCTGAAAATTGTGACTTCTTTGTTGTGACATCACAATGTTATAGAAGTCCTGACGGCTCAGTTTCTGAGGTGGACAGTCAATTCTCTATGGATTGAGGCTTTGATACTTCCACAGTGTTACTGTAAGAACCTATAGCTACGGTGGCCCTGAGGTGCAAATCACAACAGCAAATCAGAAAACACAACGGCAAAAGAGAAAACACAACAACAAATTACTAAACACAACAACAGAAAACAACAGCAAATCAGCAAATCCTCTTTTGCTGTTGTGTTTTCTCTTTTGTCATTGTGTTTTTTATCATTCTGTTTTCTGTTTTGTTGATGTGTTTAGTGATTTGTCGTTGTGCTTTATCTTTTGCCGTTGTGTTTTCTCTTTTGTTGTTGTGTTTTCTGATTTGCTGTTGTGATTTGCAGCTCAGGGCCACCGTATGTAGCTGATACATAATCAAACTAGACATGGATACAGTATCTAACTTTGTACTGTAGGGACCTTTAAACGTCATAGAGGTAGTTTCTCAAAGGGTATGACCCATAAAAATACAGCAGAATTCCCTACAGCTCCTCGGTTCTTCAGCATGGCTGTGTGCTGTCCCTGTGTTACCGTGATAAGCTGCTCTCCTTTTGCTCACCTCACCCATCAGTGCACAACTATTGACAGCTATTGATGCGCTATTATTGTGCCACTGCAAAATCCAAAAGTGGATGTAAAATATTGATCACATTTAGAAGACGGATCAAAGGAAACAGCGGCTGGTAATCTGGTGGGTTTGTGGCGGCGGTCATTCATGTGGTACAAACCAACCATTAGTCCAGAATCAGCAGCTACATTAATGTCTGCACTGCAGGCATTCACAAAGCCACTTAATGCAGGGTTAACTGAAGAGCTGCAGCATTGTGTGTGTAACCCCAGGCATTAGCAGAGTCTTAACATCGCTGGAGCTTGTGATAGAAGAGCCTGTTGAAACACTCGAAACCTGTGAAGTAATCCTCTGCTTGTCTTGAAGCCCAAGGCTTCGTTTCACTTCCCTCCTGGGGTAAACTCAGTCATGTGCATAAAAGGAATCAACCAGACCTCCGCTTGTTGGATGGACTGCATTGGTCGTCTGGCCTCATTGGTTTATTGAGCACCTCGCTGATCATTATCAAGACTTATGGAGGCTCCATATGTCCAGCAGGTACCACTGAATCACCCTGGATACTGCCAGAGGAGCTTGGTGAAAGGTCATTTGGGTCACATCTTCACTGTAATGGACCAATATCGGGGAGGAGAGCCTACGTCACCAACTGGAAATCCCGGTCAAGGATGCAGAGCTGTGGGTCTGAACTCTGTTTTATTCTTATGGGACAGTTTCCAATGAAAAGGAGAGAGAGAGATGGATGTTATGGTGGAGTGGAGCGCACTGTAACCAATCAGAGCTCTGTTGGTCTGACTCATTGATACAAATAGGCCTTTACATTGTCAACAACCAGCTTTACGCTTACTTCAGTGGACACTAGCTGGTGATTATGAGACTGACTTCAGACTCTCTGTTCTCCTGTGATTGTGCCTGTGATGGTTCCCTGGTTCTAAATGCTCTGATTAATAACAGACAGTGTTGGGAAAGTTCACTTTCTACATGAACTAGTTCAAAGTTCAGTTCACAAATTTTTAAAATGAACTAGTTCAGTTCATAGTTCATAATTCAAAATTTTAAAGGACTTCTGAGACAGTGCAACATTTAAAAGACGGATCATTACACATAAAAAAACAAAAAACAAGGTAGACAACATTGAATCTCAACAAATGAAGTGAGAACAAATTAATGCATGTATTATGTATTATGAGTTTGCATTTAGAGTTCTGATGGCCCAGGGGAAGAAAAAGTTTCTGTCTATTTGTTTTGCTTTTTAAGCCCCCGTAGTGAACAAAAGTCTGCAGTCACATCGGCCCTATGTGGAATGAGTTGCCCATGACTACATACGTGTAGGGACTACAGATGGAAATTAGCTGGGAGCTAAATCTGGTGCAACCATCTTTTCATTTTTTCCTTTAAATGATTAATGTAATTGCACATTGTCCCTTATTAAACTAATAAACTAAACTAATTCTCTTCAAGCATTTTCTGCTGTAAATTGTTAGAATACATTTCTAAGGAACTAAGTGTTGGTGATGCCGATCAGTGTATAGGTGTGTTGGCCTGATTATATCACAGTAATCTCACTATTAATCATTCAAAGTTTGACATGTGAATCATCTAATTTGTCCCACTCTGTTGTATTTGCACGGTTCATAGTTGACACAGGTACTAAATGACAAACCCAATTAACTTCCATCTTTGTAAGTCTGAAGTAAATCAGAGCATTAAGATGAGATAAATGAAAGTTGTATTTTTGTAGCTGCAGGTCATTACAGGACAGATCCTCAGCAGAATGATTCAGACTTTTCCTCGAGTACATTTTGAATTTGATTTCCACCATGCAGCCCTGCAGATGGATAACAGTTCTCATCATCATCAGAATGATCATAATATCCCCACATAAGATCTTAAGATAGGTAATTAAGTGTCTCCCGTTTCCAGTGGTGACCACTAAACAGATGGTAATGATGATGCAGGGTGTGGACAGTCCTGCAGCTGCATGCAGATAATTAATGAGGATGAAGAAGTTACAGGCTCTGGTTGAGATTATGAGACTAAAATGATTCTACTGATTCGTTTTCTTCTCATTTGTTAAAATGCGGCGATTTCACTGATTTTATTTCTTTTCGCAAAATGAGTTTCTGAACGATCTGCTGTTTCCTTGTGTGTCACTGTCAGTTTTATAATCATACTGACTCATTGTGGATGATTTATGATGTGATTAAGTGGGAGCACATTTTGGGAATCTCTCTGTGTGCCTCATTTCTAGTCAGTTCTGAGGAGTGTGCTGCTGTGGCCTGTGGTGTTCTGGTACCATTCACATACACATAAACAGCTGCTGTGAGGCTGTTTGGTTGAACATAAAACATCTTTGACCTCAGAGTCCTAACATTATAAAGGACAGATTGATGCTTTTTTGTGATTTACACATTTAACTAAAATGTGTATACCATATTTTGTACAGTGTTCATTTGCACTAATGATGTCATTTCCCCCGTGTTGGTATTGTTACAGTCTCATCATAATATCACAGGTTATATTTTGCAGCACTGTTTGTTCATGTCATCATCGTTTATTGCTTCATGTGCACAATTTGTCTTACACTGGTTCTGTGTTCTTTGTGTTTTGGTCTATAAACAGGGTTAGGGCTAGCCGGCCGGTTCAAAATTGGGTTCAGGAACTGGGACCGGCATGGAGCCCTGCTGGTGTGAAAGCCCTAACAGAGAACTCAGAAGTAGTGGAATCAAAATAGGTTAAAGGAATAGTTCACTCAAAATTGAAATTTCACTCATTATCTACTCACCCTCATGTCGACTAAGGGCTGGGAGAAGTTTCAGAGTTATCCGTGGCTTCTCTGAGTTACAGGGGGTCTCGGTGTAGCAGTGCATGTCCATATAACGGTTACAAAAAGACACACCAAAAAACATCCAAATACCTCCATAGTGCTCGTATGTAATGTCTGTCTTGTATTGAAGCCCCGAAATGCGAAATTGTTCCGAAAAAAATTAAATAAGTCTATATTAGCTTCCGTTACAAACAAGCTTGAAATATAGACTTATTTAATTTTTTTCGGAACAATTTCACATTTCGGGGCTTCAATACAAGACGGACATTACATACGAGCACTATGGAGTTATTAGGATGTTTTTTGGTGTGTCTTTTTGCTACGAAGACAGTTGGTATCCATTTGCAACCGTTATATTGACATGCACTGCTACACCGAGACCCCCTGTAACTCAGAGAAGCCATGAATAACTCTGAAACTTCTCACAGCCCTTAGTCAACATGAGGGTGAGTAGATAATGAGTGCAATTTGAATTTTGGGTGAACTACTCTTTTAAACAGGTAAGGCAGGTCAGTGGGGTTTCACAGGTGTTAAAGGGATAGTTCAACATTTTGCCAAATTGGCCCATTGCCATAATCGCTATAGTCATAGCAGTAGATTTGTTACCTTTAATTGTTGGTGCAAGATATTTTTAGAACAGCGGAGCAGAGCCGTGAGCTGCTCAGAGCTACGCTACGGAGGCTAATGGGATTTCTTGGTTTCCCTCATCAAACTCATCAAATACACAATCCAACAACTCCAAAACGCTCTGGTGGACAAGTTGTGACATGCATATTCACCACGATATGAGATAATAACGGAATGTTACAGTACAAGACAGATTTGTTTTTGAGGTAAATGCAGAGACTGCTTGCCGGAAAACTGATGGGAATGCACGTCAGCGGTTTTGTATGAATTTACCTCTAAAACAGACAGTTAGCTGCAATCTAAACTTTACTCCTGCCCTACAAGTCTATGCCCACACTACTAAAGTGTAATTTACATTTACGTACAACCAATACTGTATCTTTTGCTGTGTTTTTGCCTCCTATCCACACTACGGCTGAGAACCCACACAGACAGTAACATAACAGCATTAATGGCATAGTTAAAGAATGTTCCTAATGGTGGGCGTTTCTGCAGCACCACAGCTTCCCACAGTTGTGATCCATCAATCAAACTTGATGAGTGAAAACCTTCCACTCTATCCACCACACTGCAGTCCAAGCTCCAGTTTCTCCACGGTCTATTCTTTACTTTGTGCTTGTGAAAACCGAATTTGGGCCGTAACACAGTGGGCGAGCGTCTCTCCGAGCTCAGAGACGAGCTCCTTGGCAGCTTCATATTGAAGGATGACAGCAGCACAGAGACAGAGAGGGAAAGTATTACATGACCGACAAACTTCATATCATCACCAAATTACAATCATGTTGTACAGTATGGCTGAAGCTGTCAATCATTTTCTGTGATTGATTTTTCAGTGGCAGTTTGTGGAAACTCCTCCCTAGAAAATGTCATCCTGTTGATTCAACATCATATGATTTCAAGTTAAAGTACCTCGCAGTGTGTTTTGAGAAATGCTGGCTTAGGTGTTGGTTTTTGTCGTTTAATTAAACAATTTAGTGAATCAATCAGTCGGAACAGTTGTGTTATTCCTAGTTTGGGTATTATCAGTGGCGGCTGGTGGTGAAATGAGTTGGCTGGGCTAATAAATAAATTATACCCATTAAATGGTTAACACAAAAAAAATTTTTTTAAAATTAAAAAAAAATTATATGCTTATAGCTCATAGCAACGGCCTTTCTGGTGCTCCTGGTGAGTTTAGAAACTTCCGTTCATGTTAGCAAAGACAGTTTAGAGCAGTAAAGTAATGCTACCTGTGATGCTAGCGCCTAGCGCCGCTGTTTTCTGTCTTCTCCCTCCCACCACAATACAACTTTTCCTCCGGTTCCTGTCATTGGTCTGAAAACAGCGGTGTTGGGCTAAATGAAATTAGCCCCAATGACAAGTAAACCAAGGGGGCGGGACATGACGCCTGTCAATCACTGACCCTGCGTCAGCCCGCTGCTGATTGGTCAGAACCGATCGGCCTGTGGGCTGAATGAATTTAGCCCAAACCGTCGGTGAATGGCGAGGGCGGGACATGGCACCTGTCAATCATCCACAGTCGGAAAATGAATGAGAGCAGACTCGGTGAGCTCAGGCTGATTAAAATTAGCCCATTTAGAGATATCCTGTATTTTTCTTGAAACTATTTGATACTGTTGCCACTTCGGATATTCACTAAGACTTATAACAATCTTTTGTATGTTATTTAGAGAATATGTAGAATGTGTAATGCAGGGAGGGCTTAGCCCCACGAGCCCATTGATACCAGCCGTCACTGGGTATTATCCAATTTAGATTCTTTTCACTGTTTTGTTTTTGAACATTGAAAAGAATCAACTGAACAACCCAGACAGTTGTAGCATCAATACAAATGTAAACAGACTTATATAAAGATTCACCCCCATACATTTGTCAGATGTCCAAAACAAGCCAGATGGGGTTTTGAGAACCAAGCCAATGTTCAAGGTGATACAATGGCAGCAGCAGGGTATGGCTGCACCATGGACCAAGTCTTCAAAAAGGTTAAGAAGAAAAAAAAAAGTACAGGACCAAAAGAAGGACTTTGGATGAAACAGCAATTGTTTGCAATGGAAAACTCCACATTTCAGTGTCCTGGGCTCTGTTCTCAGTGACAGACCTGAATGCCAGCTGACCACTGTGATGCTCAAGGCCATGATGGACGACATGCTGCTGCAAATGATCACTAAAGTTTAATTTTTCAAACCACTTGCTTTGTTGCCAGCCAGCTGAGCAAACCTCCATTCCTCAAAAAGTGCAACAATCGCAAAATAGATACTGAATGAAAAGAGTGAAGCCTGGTGGCTAGCAACAGCGGCACTTACACAAGTCCTGAACACAGTTAAATACAGTACTCAGACCTGCCCCAAAAGATGGTTAGTTAGTTGGTTGGTTGGTTGCTTTCATACAAAGACACACACCCGTTGTTTGTGTTTCCTTTTCCACAGTCGTGACTTGGCAGATATACTCAAATGACACATGGAAATTTTGCAAAAATTGTTCAGTGCTGAAGTCCAGAACAATTGTGTCCCACCTGTTGTGAGATTGTGGGTGTTACCATACCTCCTACTTGCCATCAGCCATGAGACCATCTGCATAGATAAGAACCAGAAATCATTAAAATCATAGGATAGGATGTGATGGGATGGACTTTATAGTCCCAGTGGGAAATTTGCCTTGGACTTGAAAGTGTCTGCATTATGAACAATAGTAAAAGACAACAACATACAACCAGACAAAATTAAATACAGCAATAGAACAAGTCACATCATTTCTCTACTATGGCTCTCAAATTGTGGAAAAGCAAACCAGTTCTTAGACGTTTTGCAAGTTAATAATGAACCAGCTCCAGTATCAGCCCAGAGCTAGCACCAGGTTCATCTTGGTGGAAATGCGCTATCTGGGGACCTGCTCACTGTTGGAGCTGCACTCTAGCGGTCATTAGAGGAACTGTCATTTCTGGTTCTTTAGTGTTGTTCAGACTTCATGCTTGGCTGTAACTCACTAAAACCAAAAGACATGCTTTGCGCACACGAGTCACTTCAGCAAGAATCACTTTTCAATCTTGACACCAGTGATACATGAATAGGTGGTGCGACCTCTCACAAAATGAACTAATCCTGAGTATTGATCAGCAATAACGCTGATAAAAACTAAATCCAGATCAGCAATATGACATTTTTGTGCTGCTTTGATGTTGTTTTCTGTGGGGTCCAAATCATATTTCTCCATAGGGACAATAAGGTGTATTGAATTTAATTGGATTGATGTTCATGATGGCAGGGAATCTGTAGATACAAAATAACACAGGAATCTTACAACATAATGATCATCAGAACATGCCAATGAAGCCTTCACTTTTTATTCTCAGCATCCCGCTCTCAGTTCATCCACACTGTTTCAGTTCTGCTGGAATAACAGGGATGTGATGACCTTCCCATGTAGTCTCTGCTGTTGTCACTGGCATCAGTCCAGATGACTGTGGCGGAGTGGCCGTGGTCTTCAGCAGCAGGCTGAGACTCACCCAGAGCAGTGGGCCGCCAGTTACTGAAGGCATCATCAAAACTTACAGCAGTCCCAAACCCCATTCTGCTCCTTCTCCCCAATGTGCTTTATTTATTGATATCATATGTGCCAAGCTACAATGTATTATTTTATTTATTTTTAGGATATTATTAGGAAGCACAGTGTGAAAATATAACTGTGTTGAATCCCAGCAGCAGCCACAGAGCTGGTGCCTGTATCACTAGTAGGACTACAGTAAGTGCTTATTTATAAGCTCTTCTATACAGCTGGTCCTCATTTCCAGAGGATGGTCTGAATATAGAGTGGTTTCAGAAATCATTCAGGCCCAATAGCTCTTTACCCACTTCATGCTCTTGTAGATTTAATTCTAAATGTATTAAAATGGCAGTTTTTTGCCCATCAGCTACACTCAATAATCCACATTATAGAACAGTTAGTTCCAGCCGAGATGATGAGTCATTTAAAGATTGCTGATGAAGCTGATAGGAAAGCAATGGGACTATATACTATATGTATCACTTGTAGAGGGTGAAGGGAAGGACAGAATATTGAATATTTCAACACACACTTGAGGTAACATGTAGACAAATTGGCAGCTAGTGAGCAGGTCATTGCTAAGTAACTGTCCAGTCCCAGCCCAGTTGTGAAACTCTAGTAACTTTTTAAATAAACAAATAAATCATAATCTGTTGTTAGTTTACAGTAACTGATGTGGTTTTAACTAGATGTTTTTACTAAAATGTTGGCACAGCTGTGGTTGTGTTTGGTACAAGGCTGCAGGCCACACATCTATGACTGAACCACAGCTGTGCTCTTACTCAGCAACATCACTCCCTGTTGTGTGATATTACTTCAGTGACAAACTGTAAACATGTTTCAGGAAGTTTAACTAATTTATATATATATAAAAAAAAAAAAAAAACAACTCTGGATCTTTTCTTCAGTTCTGACCAGTTTTTCTTTTCTTTTTTATCCGTATGACGCTGCCCCTCTAACCTTTGTCAGATGTCTTCTTACAGCAGCAGGTAATATTGTGGTAACAGCAAGTCTATTATCTGCGTTATGAGCAATATTTTCCTCTCTTGGGTACAGCGCATGGTCTTTCGGTGAATCCTCCATACAAAATCTGGCGATGGATGTCAAGTTGACGGATCCCATTCATTTTCTATGGAGAGTAGGAGATGTGGCCGTACGGTGCATGGTGGATACGGTCAAGTTGACGGACCAGACGCCATATGTGAATAGAGTGTGCCAGAGCTGAGGTCAAAACCCGGATGTTTAGCATCCCGCTGGTTCCCGTAAGAGAAAGTGAATGGGATTTTTGCATTGCGTTTTGGATTATGTCAGAAAATAAGCTCTGTGGTTAACACAAGCTTATGATGCTTACAAGTTTTGTTCAGCGAGATAAACTTCACATATGAACACCTTTTATACTGTATTTGAAGCTTTAATGTGATCGCGTGTTTAATTTAGCCTTTGGCAATCTGAATCTCCTGCCAGAGGGTAGGAGCTCAGACTGGGCATGGAGAGGATGATCAGGACACTGTATGATGTCCTGAGCCTGACTTAAACTCACAACAGTTAGCACGCTCACATTCACCCTGCTGCCGGTCGCTATATGAGCAGCGCCCTCTTTATTTTAAAAACATTGTATAATGGTGAAATCGGAGTGTTTTTAAATTTTTGAAGACCCATAACATAAAATAACATACATAACACTCTGGCCTGTTCAGGGGAGATGGGTTCTAGGGATAGTCTTTACAAAGTAGTGAGCAGTGTTCAGTGTTCACCAGACACAGTTTGGAGTTCTGTCCATAGAGTTAATCAGACCAGAGAGTCTTGGTCCTCTTCTCTCAAGGTCTTTAAAAGGTGCTTGACTGTAAAAACTGACTAAATATTCTCAGACCTCTACACCTCACTGGTCTCTCCCAATGCGGAGCCAGAGCTTGCAGAATAGCTCACAGTCGTCTTCTCCTTTCCTGCTGGTGACAATAAAGCCTCTGCATGATGAGGATGTTAACTAGGCTCCATATTGGGCCTGATGGTGTTGATGCTGCTGGTAGCAATGTCATAACAGGAGAATTATCACTGCTATGATACAAAGTTGTTCATTTATTTTTACTATGCTAACCAGCCTTTTTAAATTTCACACATTTCACCAACCGAATCAGCTGTAGACAATGTAGCAAAAACACAAACTCTGGTTCAGACTTTCAGGTGTAAAAGTGCCCATGGTCCTCCTAAACTTTGCCTGGTCACTTCTTCTTTTTTTTCTTTATTAGGACATGAACGATATAGAGAGAAGCAACGTTGTGTGGTGATGTAAAAAAAATAAATGTTTATGCATTGCATTGTGGTTTATGCATTGCTCAACTTCAGTTCAACACAGGAGGACTCCAGTCAAGTTGTGCATCTCCAGGATAATGAATGTCCAAACGAAACACTTTACAATTGCTAGTGAGGATGTACATACGCTTCTACAGGATATTGACATCAGTAAGTCACCAGGGCCAGATGGGATACATCCTAGGATTCTAAAGGAGTTGGCGAGTGTAATTGCTGAACCCATAACAATGTTATTTAATAGATCATTAGAAGAGTCAGCTTTACCTTGTGAATGGAAAGAGGCCCAAATTAGTGCTATTTTCAAGAAAGGAGACAAATCAAGGGCAGAAAACTATAGACCAGTTAGTCTGACATCGGTAATTTGTAAGACAATGGAGAAATTAGTTAGAAATTATGTTGTAGATCACATGAAGACCAACAGGCTTTTTAGTAAGAAGCAGTACAGATTTATATCCGGAAGATCAACAACACTTCAGCTTCTTACGGTATTGGATAAATGGACAGCAGCTTTGGATAAGGGGCGGGCAGTTGACTGTATATATATGGACTTTCAAAAAGCCTTTGATAAAGTCCCACATAAAAGATTACTTATAAAGATAAGATCTTACGGTTTAGATGAGAGAGTTATAAAATGGATAGAGGACTTTTTGTATAATAGGACACAGCAGGTGGGGGTAAATGGAGTTATAGTTGGAAACCTGTGGTATCAGGAGTCCCACAGGGCTCAGTACTGGGACCTGTTCTTTTTGTCCTGTATATAAATGATCTACCAAGTGTGATACAATCTGATTCTGATTTATACCTTTTTGCGGACGATACTAAAATATTTCGAACAATTACAGGGGACACAGACATAGCCCAACTTCAAGCAGATCTTAATAGTGTGAGTAACTGGTGTGATACCTGGTTACTGAAATTAAATCCAGAGAAATGTAAATATCTGCAACTTGGAGGAGGGCATAACAACTGGGTAAATAACCAGGTTGGAGATGTGCTCGTCCACAAAGTTGAGGAGGAAAAAGATATGGTGTGGTGGTTGATGGCTCATTAGAATTTCAAAAACACATTTGTGATAAAATAAAAATAGCGAACTCAAGGGTAGCCATAATAAAACGGACCTTCACAAACTTAAAGGGACAGTATGGGACTTTATTGGCTTTTTATTGACAAAAATCAAATATCGCTTTCATAAATACGTATTTCACTGAAGTGGAATCGCGCCCGCATACAAACAAGCGCTTTCTCGTACCTTAGAATGAGATGTTACAAGTCGTTACAAACATATAGGGGGGGGTTCACCGAACCTTCTCTGCCATGTTGAATCGCCATGTTTTACGTTCAGTGTCACCGTAGCTGTAATTAACCTCAAACTCGGGCCGCCGGAGCTTCTCGGCTCGGGGAGAAAGTTTTCCAGACAGCGCCTGTTAAAACTGTCACCACCGTGTAGCTAGTGTGAGGAAGGACGGAGGCACTGGTGTTGCCTTCAGGTGCAGTCAGACACCTGAATGACGCCGTGAGTGACGCCGTCGGCAAACCAACTGGATGTTATTTTACTCGACGAGAGAAAGCCGGTAAAACGTGGGTCAGGTAAACAATACGACATCACCATGACAACATATTGTCACGCCTGTATTGTTTTGCCTCGTGCTGGCGGACCGTTTGTTTACATAGAGGCTTGTTTATCCTGATACATGCAGCGTGTGTTGTTTTTCTGACTTCGGCCCGAGTTTACGTAAACGCAACAGCAAGAATACGTGCCGACATGCAACCGCACCGCTAGATGCGGGTAAATCTCACATACTGTCCCTTTAAGTAAGGAAATTGTTTTACCATTGTATAAAGCTCTGGTGAGATCTCATCTTGAATTTGCTAGGTCTGTCTGGTGTCCCTATAAAGTAAAATATATTGGAAAAAATTTAAGCAGTTCAGAGACGAGTAACCAAATTAATTCCAGGTCTGAATGTGATGTCATATGAAGAAAGATTAAGACACTTAAAACTGCCAACTCTTGTCTATAGGAGGTATAGAGGTGACATGATGTATAAACTTGTACATAAAATATATGACCCCACAGTGGAGCCGGTTGTTAGTTTCTGGAATAATAGTTATGAGCTAAGAGGGAACTCCTTAAAACTCCTACCAAAAAGGTGTCGTTGTGATAAAAGAAAATATTTTTTTGCACTCAGAGCTGTAAGAGTATGGAACGAGCTTCCAGAGGATGTAGTTAGTACAGGCTACATCAGTGAACTCTTTTAAAAATAGACTCGATCAATGTTGGTCAAACAAGGACTTTTTATATAATTACGGGGCAAGGGTATTAATTATTTTGTTTTGTGTGTGTTTCTTTCTCTTTCTTGTTTTTGTTTTGTAGTTTTTTAAAGATTTTTGGGGATTATTTTGTTATATACCTTTTCAGAGAGTATAAACAAATACAGGTGTTACCAAGGATACTAATTAAGGCTCCATTCCATTTAGTGTACCAGAGCGTTTTCTAATGAGCCACACCTGTCTTTGTTTATACTCTCTGAAAAGGTTATGTATTTTAGTGATTATGTATGGGTTGGTATATTTGTGTTTAATTTTTGTATGTTGTTATTTATTTGAGTCTGATGTAAAGGATTTATATCTTGTATCAGATGTTTGTCATTAAATTTCATTAAATTAAATTTCATTAAATAATTCAGTTCGGGAAGCAGCTGAGCCAGGTAGCAGAACAGTTTGGAGCCAGAAAATAAGCTTCTTTCTATGAATGTGTTTTTACTTTACTCTTAAGGTGCGTTCACACCGGAGCTTTTATTTTTGTCACTGTCGCTCGTATCGCTCCGAAAAAAACGCTCCGTCACTCAGCTGCAGACGCTCGTCAATTTGGCACAGAGCCACAGACTCGCATTTTCGCTTTGACGACGTCATGCCCACTGCCATGTGTCTCTGTTTACACCGGCACCACCGGCATTACGGCAGCCAATCAGCGCTGAGCGACGAGCGACTGATGGCCGGAGAGTTGGGATTTCTCATCTCGAGCGACGGGAGCGACTTGAGCGAAAAAACGCTCTGACGCTCCGTCACTGTCGCTCCGAGCCCCAGCGTTTTTTCGCCTGGGCGATAAAACGCTCCATCGCTCGTTTGCATTGACTTAACATGGAAACTCGTCGCTCGTTCGAAAAACAAAAGGTCCGGTGTGAACGCAGCTTTACTGGGTACAGCTGGAATTGACTGCTTTATCCACTGAAAATAAATATACAACATCCTAATAAAGTGTGCTAAACATGTAGGGACTTGAATACTGCTAGAAGGAAAGAATGGCCAACAGCTCTAGAATATTATTGGATTTTTTCATTGACATATGCATGCACACAGCATCTAATAGCACAGTTTCATTTAGCACTGTATAAATGGGTTTTACAGTATTATTAATGATAGGAATGCAATTTGCAGAAGGACTACACCAAGCTGGATCCAGACACTGTAGGCTACAACCCACAATTTCAATTTAGTACGCAAACATGTTTGCTTATTCTTGGAAATTATAGGGGGGATGTGTAAGTTATTTTATGAGAAAATGACTTTGTCCAATTAAATCTAATATGAATGAGTCTTTATGTGCTACATGCTGCATGGTGGGGGGTTAGCAGGATGTTCTATATTTGACAGCTCTTCAGTCAACAAAGTGGATGTTATGGATTTCCTCAGGATTGCTCCTGCCAGCGTGTCTCCTCTGATTGAAGCAATATTATGGAACATGGCTCTATAGTGCCTCAATAGTGCTCGTTGAAGGCCATTTGATGTTTCATCACGTGGCCTCTCAGGAGTGACCCTGGGCCTTCACCAGCACTAGAACAGGGACTTGAGCCCCGGCTGAAATACAGCGGGGCCTGGTCCCTGTCATCCAGGATCAGATGGTGGTGTGAACACTGAACCTGATTCACTTGTCACATCTATGCTCGTGTGCTGTATAAATACCTGCACTCAAACACACATTATTCCACCCACACACACTCTGCACTTTATTATGAACTCCATATTAACACTGGTTAGTTTCTCCTTCGTCCACAACATTGCTTCTTTATGGCTACGTTCACACTGCAGTTACAAGTGACCTGAATCCAATTTTTTCGCTCATATGTGACCCATATCTGATTTGCTTTTGACAGTGTGAACAGCACAAGTCGCATTGAATCTGACATTTTCAAATCAGAATTAGGTCACTTTTAAATGTGGTACTGAATCAGATACGTATCGGATTTTTTTGAATGCGACTGCAATCTGAACAGCCAGGTCACATTTATTGCGACTTTGACGTCATTCTGACCCACGCTGCACTGTTCTGTAAATGAATGACAAATAAAGTTGATTGAAAAAAAAAGTGTGCCACAGGTGGGAGCCAGGAAAAGAATCAAAACTTGGATATGCGAGCAAGGTTGATAGTGTAGTGGGGAGAGATGCTACTGGCAAGCAGGACACCAGGGTTTGAATCTGAGGTGAATCTTTTTTTTAGCATGAAGCCAAAAAGTCCTACAATACTGGTTGCCGTTGCCATGTTCACTTCCATAAACACGGTTGTGACGTGATGTTATTAATGATCAACTGCGCATGCGGGTCACTTCAGGAGCGTGAGCTGTTCACACAGCAATCCATAGACAGGCCACATTTAAAGACGTTACGTGAACAACCAAACAAAAAGTAGCCTATGTCTCTAGGAAAGACAGGAAGTTCATGCCTAAGAAGATCAGGGCCATGTTGCCAAAGTGCACTGTATCAAGACCATTTACCTGAGATTGAAATGCTTTCATAGCTTTTCTCCTGTAGAGAATCTACCGGCCAATCACAGAGGGAGTCTCAGAATGTTGATGTGTTAGAAGCAGGAACAATGTTCAGGTTAAGGATCTGATCCAGTTCTCCAAGGACGACTGTGTCTCTCATGTGCTGCAGCTGCAGGTCCCGGTCTGCAGTGGTCAGGATCTATCAAACATTGATCCAAGGAAGGAACAGTGGTGAAGCGGCCACAGGCTCATTGATACACGTGGGGAGAGAAGGCTGCATGGCCCGTGTGCTCCATCCAACAGACCAGCTGCTGTTGCTCACACTGCTGAACAAGTTCATGCTGTCAGAATACACAGTGCAGCGCAGTTTGTTGTGTATTTGGCAGCAAAAAGGACCAACACAATATTAGCCAGGTGGTCATGATGTTATGACTGATCTGTGTAACTATTACAAACACACCAAACTCCCTTCAAGTAGAGCAGTTAGGCCTTAATTGTGACTCAGGAACACATAAGAATGTGACCACGCAAAACCCAGACAACCTATTACCAGGTCTGAGTGTGGCTTTCAAGATGAACTTAGTTTCGTGTTAAAAAAAAAAAAAAAAAAGTCCCACAGAAACCGCAGAAGCAGTTGTGAACAGGCTGAAGGTGCCAATGTATTTACACGCACAGTGAAGAGCTTTATTCACTGAACTCAATAGACAATGAAGCTTTACTGATTATTATTAACATTTGTTTTCAAAGAACAGTGGAATTTGGAGGGGGGGGGGGGGGGGGGGAACTAACATCTCACAAAAATAGAGAAATCAATGATAGCACTGTGCCTCCAGCAAGTTGTCTGCTGCTGATTAGGAGGTCAATGGTTTCACCATGCTCCTAAATGAAGCCCTACTCAGACATGGGTGGAGCTCATAATCATTCAGTTTGCTGCAGTACTAGATGTACAGTATAAAAGTTTAGCCATAGCATAGTCCTAGTTGCCTATCTTAAAGGGATCGTTCAACATTTTGGCAAATTGGCCCATTGTCATAATCCCTATATCATAGCAGTAGGTTTGTTACCTTTATTTGTCAGTCTAAGCCAGTGTTTTTCAACCTTATTTGAGCCACGGCACATTTTGTTCATAAAAAAAATCCAGCAGCACACCACTAACCAAAAATGTTACAAAATGACACAGTACAGCCTAATACAGTAGACTAAATATGATACAAATTTTGTCTCTTACAGTGTAGTTAGTTCAGGACATTGCTAAGGCCAGGTCATTGTGCAGGCTTCTGCCACTACACCCATTGACATAAAAGTCCTATTTTATTAGCCAACTCTGCCAGACAGTCACTATTGCAGACACAGATGCTCAACAAAGCCAAATTATTTTAGGAGCTAAATGATATTTATTTGGACACAAACTGTTAACTGATAAAAAGAACTTGGATTCTGATTTGACTCAGATTCTTCTTTTTTTCAAAATGTTTTTAGCTATGTTAATCAACTCTTTGGAGCTTGTCAACTCGTGCACACTTCCACCGCGTTACATGAGAGGACTTACACTTATGCTGTGCACTCCCTGTGATAGAAAGTCAGAACAAACTTTGAGTGCAACCTGCAACGCGTGCTTCACCCTGTAAGGACGGTGACCCTAAAAAAAAAAAAAAAAAGGAGGGGCTCTCCAGCCGGCTCCCCCGTCATTCACCTGCAGCTGCACAGACGAGCAGAGGAGCTCTGCTGTTCTGGCGTGGATGTGCCGCAGCACAGCGGGAGCAGCGCGCGTGTGTTTAATAATAAAAAAAAACAAGCAAACAAAAAGAGACCGGCCGGTCGGCACAAGCCTACTGTAGTCACAGACATGGAGTGTTGAATCTCATCCGTTAACAGTTATAATTGCTTACGAGCGTCGGCTATCAGTCTGAAAAAAAAAATCTAAATGTGTATCGCTAGTTTGGATCAATTAAGTTAAATTTGGTAATTTTCCACGGCACACCTGGCGAACTCTCACGGCACACTAGTGTTCTGCGGCACAGTGGTTGAAAATCACTGGTCTAAGCTACCAAGTTGTTTTCAAGGCAAATGCAGAGACTGCTTGCCGAAAAACTGCCCCTGTTCGTGCATCAGCTGTTTTGCATGAATTTACCTCTAAAACAACTCTGTCTGGTAACGTTCTGTTATTATCTCATAGCGTGTCCACCAGAGCGTCTTGGAGTTGTTGGATTGTGTATTTGATGAGTTTGATGAGGGAAACCAAGAAATCCCATTAGCCTCCGTAGCGTAGCTCTGAGCAGCTCGCGGCTCTGCAACTGTAACGAACCTACTGCTATGACTATAGGGATTATGGCAATGGGCCAATTTGCCAAAATGAATTATCCCTTTAATGCATACTTATGTTCTACATGTCTATCTTGTCACCTGTGTTTATGACCAATATACAAGGCTTGGCATACAGTATATTAAATACCTGTGTGCCAAGCCTTCCATGTGTCGTAGTGAGTGACTGACCCAAAACTGACCCCAGTTTATGTTCAGTGTGTGAATACGTGTGGATGTGTGTGTTGTATGAATGTGTGGGTGAACAGGTGGATGGGCTTTGTAGTGTCAAGTGCTTTAAGAGCAATCCATTTACCATCTGACAATTTACCACAGGAGAACTACACAGTAAAGCCTTCAGGCTGAAACGTGACACACAGCTGTCACTCTCCATAGTAACTCATTGCTTCCAGTTCATGTTGAATTTTTTAAGTTTCAGGAACGTTTTAGGAACTTGCTGTGAATTATTTCAGCTGGTACTCAGAAGCATCCCAACATTAAAAACAACCGTTTCAACCCAGCTCTCTGCAAAGAACATTTAATTACACAAATGACCACTTAAAAGCATCATTTCACTGTAGAATAATATTTCCATTAAGCTTAGCGAGGGTGAGTATAGGTCAGCAAACTTGTGTACTCTGCAAATACACAGACTGTGCCCAGATGGGTTTTTTTTAAAAACCACTAATTGCAATAAGCTGGAATGAAGGAAATGTGAATAACATTTCAATAAATGAATGTACAATGAAAGTAGAGGGATAATCTGCCGGCTAATGAATACTTATTGTCATGCCAGTAGTGGCAATTTTATTGTCCTTCGGGGCCCAAGGCAATGAATTATAATGGGCCCCTCCAATACAATCAGCACTCTTCACCGTTATTTTATAAATAATCTGACACAAGTTTTTTATTCCAAAATTTCGTAATTATAGATTTTTCAAAAGATAAACAACCTAAAACAGTAATTAATTTAATTGTTGTTGCGTTGGTAATAACCCACAGTTCAGACTGTTCTGATTGGAGGTGATCAGTGGACCATGTGGAGCCAGAAAATCAACAACAACAACAAACGCAGTACATGCGACACACAGAGAAGATATATGACAAGTGGACAAAGATTATGTTATTATGTGACGATCAAAACTATTGCATAATGATTATGTCGCCTCAAGAGTCCAGCGAGTCCTTCTCTGCAGTGTGACAACGTTTCTGTAAAGTTCCTCCCTCCCTTCCTTTAACAGGAACTTCCTTAGTGGAAACAGGGCTAGCAGCTCAGCTGGGAGATGACGAGCTCAAAGAGGTGAGTTACAGTCTCCAAACACTTAAGTCTTAGTCAGTGACAGTAAAAAACAATGACGACAGCAAACTGGACACCCAGGTGCTTTGGTCTGCCTTTGAAATGTGGAGGTGTCGGGATGACAAAGAGGCAGGTGGGAGACAAAGGACGAGAGCCCAGAAAGAAAGAAGTGGCTTCAAGATTAAAGAGGAGAAAATATGGATTTTAACTAAGAAAGCTGTGTTTGTGTGAGAGGAGTGGGGAGGAGAGGGGGGCATGCAGACCAGTTGAAGGGTCTCATTATTTTGAAGGAGAGAAACTTCAAAGGAGTCGTTTCACACAACACAGTGTCCACAACTCGACTGGGACCCAATGACTCACACAACTGCTAAACCAAAACCATCAAATAGGATGAATGTGACGTTTGATTCATTCACATTTATGAACCGGAGACTCTCTGATACATTTTTATGTTTCATCACCCTCAACAGTTGTTTGGTAGTTCTAGGGCTTTGGTGCAACTCAAAGCAAAACTACGTATGTAGTTTTTCAACCTTAAAATAATGTTTCTAAATGTATTTAATTGGTAGAAAAATGGTTAATAGGATGACTGGTGCCACCACTGCAGCCTGAGTGGGGTCGCCCCGGCTGCAACTGCACTATGTAACATTCCTGTACGGATAGCAACACCATGGTCCTGGTACACCGCAGCTCCACTCGGCTCCGAGCCCAAGCCCTGTCTCACTGCTCCCCTTACCCCACACACGAGTGCGCTGTGCTGGGCTGCACAGCCGGCCAACCTCTCCGGCCAGAGGCGAGCTGTGGAGCTTTGCTCGGCACCGGTACCGGCAATGACGACAGCAATGGTATCAGTACCGATGACAGCAACAACGATGGCAACGGCGCCATTGTTTGGCAATGTTACTGGAGAAGGTGACGGCATTGGTAATGGCAACAAATTCATGTAAGCTATTGTGCTTCTCTGGGAATGAGGTAGCAGACTTTGCTCTGCTCAACCAGGAATCCTACAGTGGGGCTTTAACTAACAGTTACAGTAAGCCAGACCCACAACAGCAACTGTTAGTAAAGGAAAATGCTGCATGTTTGTCAGCCTTGGTGTTATTTTCATGTTTTTGTTGATTGTGTCAGTCATTAGAGTACCAGTCTGGCCTTTACAGAACTAAAGCTGGTCTCTGTGGACTTTTGTGAAGTCTAGGATTGCTAGATGCAAAAAAAAAAAAAAAAAAAAAACACACCTTAGTGTAGAATGAGATCTGAGGCCATATAGTTCTTCATGCATCAAGGTGAGTGCTTCAAAATCACTGGTATTGTTGAGGCAGTCAGTGGAGAGAAGAGAGAAATCAGGACATGATCAGATTTTTTTTTGTCCTGGTTTTGATTCTTGCACAAACTTCTGAAGCTTCTGAAGATAACCAATCAAGTCCTGATGAGATGAATCAGAAGGATTCAAATCTCTAGTATTTGACCATACACTCAACTTCAATGTAGATTCTGGTGACCCTGACTCCACTCTGATATCAAACCTCCCTCTCCTCTTTTTCAGTACAGTACATTATGGTTAGACAGCCATACTGCTGGCTGGACTAACATAATAGATTGTAGTTCAAGGATCTCAGCTGCCAATGGGGATTTTGTGAACCAGTCCACCTGCTAATACTTAGTGAAGATAAACACAGACAGCATCCTCAGCTGCAAAGCTTGTCCTTACTATTCCTCATTGTGTAGCAGAGATCATGGGGCTTTGCATAAAAGTTTGGCCTTGAATGTATAATTTTACTATTTGTGGTTCTGTTGCTTGGTCATGTAGCCTTATAGTGGTTCATTAACAGATGGACCTCATAAATCTCAGCTGTTCCGTCTGATTTACCACTGTTTCTTATGATGATAATGTTTATAGCTGGAATGTGTCATTGTCTGCCCCATATCAACTTTATATATACTGTCCCATCATATTGTGAGGCTAAACAATAGGACCCATTTGAGCAAAACCATCCATCTCAAATGAAATCCTCCCACTCAAACACAAACACACGCACAGAAAAATCACTAACCAATGGCAAGATACTCTAATTCAACTCTAATTTCATCAAATGGACTGAACAATGATGAGCCCAGGAACAAGGAACTGACGAGCCCTTGATGAAACCTCAAATGAGAAGGAGGTTTCCGGTGCCAAAAAACAAAGCCAAAACACTGACTGATCAATAAGTAATTTATATTTAGAAAAAGAAAACAAGTGAAGCAACAATCTTAAGGTGAACCAAAGGCCACAGCAATAAAGAAAACAAGCCATCTCTCCAGAAAGAGCTGACTGTAGTCAGTGAAAACAAAAACAGGAGAAAACAGTTCAAAAAGAAAAGGGCAGTTCACCCCATTCAGCTTCAGTACTCTTTACAATAATCAATCCATTTACACACAAAAGTTACAGTTATCTCACTGAAGATACAGCTGAGATGCTGCTCTCAGGTCTGTCACCAAAACACTTGTGAACACGGAGCTGACGTTGAACTGGGAGAATAGATCCAGAGAGAAGTGCAGATCAACAAACTAGTTTGAATGGAGATATTTTCTGTTACAGAGCTAAAGTACTTACAGTATCTGGTCGGAGATCAATTTTTTACATCACAGCTTTTTTGTGGGTATTAACCTCTTGTGGGGTTGTTAACACCTTGACAATGGTTGAGGTCTCATGAGAGTCTTTGGTGAACCGAGAGTCTGCACACTTCTGCACAAGCCTTTTCTCCAACTGACATTCTTTACCTAAGACTGCCTCTATGAAAGTTTCTTCAATAAATACATTTTCATAACACCTGCTCATCTTTACTATGGGAATACTGCACATAAACTGGAAGGTTTTAGAATGACACCATGTTTTTCATTTTTAGTGGAATTTAAGTAGCTGACAAAACTGGTGGAAGGAAATGATAAACCTTCTATACAGACTGTGGCACTGCCTCTTCTGATCCTCATCAGAACAACTACAGGAAGTAGGTCATATATTGCTGTAAAAGAGAAGAGGGAAACAGGCCAGGGACCAGAGAGGTCACAGTGATTGTTCAGGGCTTCATCCTAAAGCAACATAATGATAAAATGATGTACATTCAAAGCACAGCTGGAAAACGGAGGTAGTCTAAGGGTGTATTCAGACCTGGCTCGTTTAGCAGTTGTTCTGAAACACGGAGCGTTTAACCCCAAAGATCGGTTGGTTTGGTCATATGTGAACACAACCATCGCGCTCGGATGCAGTATAAAGCAAGCGGGCCAAGATCGCTTAGAAATGGTGGTCTTGGCTTGCTTCCATTAGAGCCCCTATAGGCTTCCTAGGATGACTCGAGTCGGCTTCCTCCGGAAAATATATGACTCAGATCGGGTCAAGTCCGGGCTACCGCGGTTTGGACCACGTCGGATTTTGATTTTCAGGCCGTTGAGACCTCTATTCCAAGTTTTTTTTGTCTTTCCTGGGTAAACACCTGCTCATACCAGGTAAGATTTCTGACCAGTGAGAGAACAGTTAGTTTGTGGTCCCTGTCTGCGCTCTGCTGCGTAATTACGCACAACCATGTCGTATTTCTCTATCAGCATGAGTAACGCACATGTCCTTATATGGAAGGCCTTGTTGGAATGGTGGGACGTCCGCATGTCGAAATGGTGGGATGTCAGAATGACAGCATGTAACCGTCTGAAGAGCCTACACCCAAAAACTTCTTCTGTCTGTGGTTGAGTACCTCATCAACAAGTCCCAAGTAGCCACAGGAAGTTAATTAGTGGATGTTAACTGGTGTATGTGTATTTATTTATATGAGTGAATTTGGGAGGACAAAGGAGAAAATAACACATGAACAAATCTATATGATGAACCATTGTGTCTGTAGTGTGGGAACAGTCTTGGGCCCCGAAATACGTACCCGGGTATTTTTAAAAACGGACATTTCCCCCTCTCCGTTTATAAAAAACACTGCGTGCACACCAGTCCGTTTTCAGAAAACGTTTCGTTTACACTGACCCGTGTATATATGCCGTCAAGAGCATGCCAAACCTGTAGGTGGCAGTGTAGCGAGAAGCTCAAGCCCACGTCAGCCAATCAGAATCCCGCACATGATCCCGCATAGCAACCTGATAGCAACAGCAACAACAACAACGTCACTTGCCCTCTTTGTGTGTAAAGTTTTAATACTTTTTCATGCGAGAAAGTAACTGTTTAGATGCCAAATATACGGCCAGTTTATCCTGATGAGGCTGTTTAGAAGTTTGCTCCGATGTTTCTCGGAGAGGTGAAGCTTTTTTTTTTTCGGAGAAGTGAAGCTCCACCTGTGGAGCAACGACCGGGACATCACAGAGACAGTGGCCGCTCTGCAATGCTGCTCGGCCGGCCAGCCTCTGTCGTCCTCCCGGGATCAAAACGCAGGTTTTTAGAGGTTTACCACCGGCTGGTTAAATTATTTTTAGGAGATAAATGTTGGTCTCATTGATGAAATCTAACAATTGTGGCAGTAGCAGTTTGTTTGAATGAAAAGTGAAGCTTATGTGTGTTAACTGTTACTGGACAGAAGAGCAGTCCAGCCTCGGGACTCTGTACAGAAATCACCCCATTTAACGTTACATCAATAAATACATGTTTTACAATGAACACATCAGTCTGCATTAAATGTTATCATTATTATTATTTATTTATTTTATTAAGTTGTGTAATATGGTTACGGTTAGACGTCAGGGTCTGACGTCGGCTACCCAAATCTCAGTTTTTCTCCGTTTACATGCAAACGTGAAAACGGCATTTTCCAAAATCTCCACCCTGGCCGGAGTTTTTAAAAAGCATCGTTTTCAGGGGCGTTTTCTCCGTTTGCGTGTAAACAGAGGGGCAAAACGATGGTTAATGTCTCCGTTTTTAAAAATACCCGGGTACGTATAAACGGGGCCTTGATCTGTACTGGAGTCTCTAATCATCTGAGGGGAATCAGCTGTGTACCCCTCTGCACTCAGATGTTGCCATGGTGATTTTAATTGCTTAGTTTCTACCATGACAGGGGATCAGTTAGAACATGCCCACCTCTTGAACTCAGGCTTAGCCTACCAGTAAAATGTCACAGCTGTCACATAAACACACATTTTTGTAAAAGCAGCATGAGCATATTAAACACCTGCCCTCAGTTAAAGCAGAAGTGAGTGATCCGGTCGTTTTCGCTAATGCTGCGTTCCAGGCAGGCTTTTGAAATCATAAATTACAGCTTCAAGTCACAACTTACGACTTTGTAGCGTTCCAGGCAACCCACTCGTGTTTTTCCGACCTGTTTTACCGGTGAAAGTCACTA
Source organism: Trachurus trachurus (assembly GCF_905171665.1). Taxonomy (NCBI): domain Eukaryota; kingdom Metazoa; phylum Chordata; class Actinopteri; order Carangiformes; family Carangidae; genus Trachurus; species Trachurus trachurus. The sequence continues at coordinate 25,833,434 of NC_139900.1, forward strand.
TAACGGCCACTCGTAACTTCCGACCCGTGAAATCGTACCAGTACGTCTTTTTGTACAGTCTATGTACCAGATCGAACTGGTACGACGTCACAGGTCGGAAAAAAACGAGTTTCCTTGAACGCACCATAACAGTCCTCGTCCCTACGTCGCCACATTCACGGCGTTCCTTGGCTGCACACACAGTCCTGCATGCCGTTCTCTCTCCTCATTGGATAAAAACTGTAGGATACGATAAATGTTTTCTCTTCGGCTCAGAGCAGAGCAGAGGGACTGAGAGACCCGTGTTTCAGTCCAAACACTCTATGTAAGTGATTGCTGTCGGAAGATATAACTATTTAAGACTTATATTAACACAAATATATCACTCACTTCTGCTTTAAAGGGACAACGAGGAGTTTGTATTTGGTTATAAAAAAAGTCTCATATTAATGTGGATGAATCTATGTTACCACTTGTTAATTGGTCGATAAATATATTGTTTTGTCTTTATAGTTATTTTGTCATTATTATTTAGTGGTCTACTCGCCCAGCATTTCCTAGTTTCGGTTTTGCGGACGCTGCCCAGCAGGTCATGGGACGACGGTGACGACTACGACGGTATCTGATCGTCTTTGAACCTCAGATTTTCATTCTTGATCAATGAAAACATTCTTGGCAAATGCTTTCACTTTCGTCCGTCTTGTGTGGTCCAAGAATTTCAAGAAATGTAGTGTGAAAACACTTCGCTTTCCAAAACTCCTCATTGTCCCTTTAACATTAGTAGGCATACATTATCATGCTGGTATTTACTAATTGTTTCATGTCTATTGTGGCAGAAAGGACAAATCAAACTGTTTTTTTTCTTCTTGAAAACATATCTTTATTTTCTTTTTCTCAAGCTGGGATATTATTGTCTCAAACTCCTTCCATTACAGACTCACTAGCTGGTCTCACTTCAACAGTTGCATCCTTCAGAGGAAGATTTGAAGGCTCCTCCAAATGTGGCCCACAAATCCGGCCATCGTTTTCCTGTTCTAGGAGGACACACCGCACCTACAGTACCCGTATCCTTTGTGTGCCGTTGATTATGAGCCACCTAGCATACTAGCTATGGGAGTGTTGAGGTGGCAGCCCCGCTTTGCTGCCATGCTGCGTGGTGTCCGCTGAGCAGTGCTCTGCTGGACGCATAGCCCAAGATGAGGAGCTGTTGGAAGTGCAAAAAAAGCCGCTACTTTGTTAAATGTTTGACGTAGGGCACCTCCGATGGCCATTGCCTGTGCAGACCCTGAATTGAGACACAGCTAGTAACAGTATGTTTAACATGTTAATAAACTGCTGTTTAATTTATTGAGTAATGAGTATTAGGTGTTGAGTGACTTTGAACATATCCCTCAGTGTTTCAGAGTAAGTTTGTTTAACCAGCAGCTGTTTATCACTGTGTTCCGTGGCACCAGCTGACTCCCAATTACTGCTGCCTCTACCACTCAGTCATTGGTGCAGCTTTCACATACTTTTCCTAGTCAAATCTTAATCTTATTATTATTATTATATTTTAATATATTCATTTTATTAAAATATATTATTTTATTATTATTTTACATATTTTGTAATTTTCTTTAATTCAAGTTGTTTTCATCTTATTCTCATTTAATTACTTATAATATCAGTTTTTTTGTCAAACCAGAATAAGAGCACTAAAATATTATCCTCCAAATACTAATACATGAGCCAATACACAGCTTACCAGTCCTGTGTCATTCCCACAAAGTTTTCCCGTGAGGACTGTATTGTGGATTTTTTGGTGAAGTGAGGTTTACTCATTCTCAGAGATGAATTTATATTTGAGTTCTACTTCTGACGATGAAATCCCGGGACACACTGTGTTTATATATCTCCTATTTCTCACAGTCTTGCTTACACTTTTCTTTCATGTTGCCACTTTTCTGCTGCAATTTTAAGAAATCATCACAGATTCATCTTGGACAGTGATGAAAGGACCGTCAGAAGCAGGAGAGCCTGCTCTGTGGCTGGAGGATGTATGGGGGCAGCACACATGTGTCTCTGTGTCATGTTTCTGTCCATCAGAATGTGGAGGCTGGTGTCACGGAGATGAAAGAAATGCACGTCATATCAAATATATTTATTTCAGCAGTGGCTGCAGTCAGTGTTGTCTGAAAATGAAGGCTATCATGGTGAAATTACACAGCATTATCCCGTCTCTATCTGCTTTGATACAAATGTTACTTACCTCTGAACTCACTGCCGGGTCATTATCTCATACCACACATAAACTGTGGCACTGTCTCATTTCACAGATGAGTCCTCAGACTGAAGAAGTCTGTAAAATTGCATGTTTAATGGACATTTAGACTGAATGGGATTCAGCAGTAGCAGGAAATAACTCTTTGAACTTCAGCTTTCACTGTGATTCTGAACGTGCAGATGCAACAAGTCCAGATCCAACCTTACCCCATACACTGAAAGGTATCCCAGACCTTTGTTACCCTGGTTCCCATAGAAACTTGCCGTTAAGCTAATGGAACTAAGAGCTTGGAAGATGCTAAAAATTATGTATACCATGGTCTGGGTCAAAGCTTGATTCTGACTGGCTGAAGATGATAGCGTAATGGACACCCAGAGGGTTTCCTTTTTCTCGCCTGTAGATGAGAGATATTGGATAGTCCGCCTAGCTGTGGCTTAATTGTGAAAAACTCATGATTTTAACTGTAAAAAAAAAAAAAACACTAAAATATTGATTTATCTGCTAAGTGACCATGATATAAGCAGGATAATGCCCTTCGAGGTGTCCAATTTATTAGGAATTAATGGGCTTCCTGGTAGCAACCGCTTCACGCCTCATCATCCATGAATTGACAATTTGACACCTTGTTGGGCCTTACATATTGTAACGTTTATAAAAGATAAAAATAATTCCTCTTTAGTTTAAATATTGACTAAATATTGATGGTGAGAGGAGGAAAAACCTGCAACTGTCTTGGCTTTACCTTCAAGCAAAACACTCTGATAAAGAATGCTAATGGGAGCATTTGCTTGGCACGGTTATGGAATTGGCATATTCTAAAACTCAACTCCACATGTGCGTAACCCATCTTTATCCACAGTCCAACACCAAACCAGTGCAACATGTAATCACATTCACCACACGTTGACCCGAAAGGGGGTCATTCCTATGTTCCCACAGCCTTATGTTCCCACATTTCTAACTTTTGTTGTCACTGAAAATTAGGCCCCATGTTCCCACAGCCCTTTGGTCCCAACATTGGTTGGGTTTAGGCAATGAAGAAAAGAGTTGGTTAAGTTTAGTAAAAAGACCAGGTAGAGGCTAGACAGGCCAGATAGATAGAGTCCAGATAGGTAGAGAGAGTCCAGTGAGAACATAGGGCCTAATTTTGTGAAAAATCTTAGAACTGTGGGAACATAGGGCCGTGGAAACATAGGGCTGTGGGAATATAAGGCTGTGGGAACATAGGCATGGACCCCCTGAAAGGAATAGGCTAATATTTAGCACTGCTAATAAACCAGCAAATCAACACGGCATTGCTGCAATTAGCTGTACTACAGAGGTATGCTAGTCCAATTTGTCCAGTTTAATTGAAAAAAAACTAAATATTTCTTCACTTTATGTAATGTTTAACTCCATTTTCCTAGGCTGCACGGCAGATACTTGAATTATGTTTTGTTACAATGAGTTTGTCTAAGGCTGCATGTTTAAAATTCAATAGCTAACAAAGCCTTTCACTGAGCTAACCATAGATGTTGTGTAATTAATGCTCTTAACTTGTACCAGAGCTAACACATAATACTCCCAAGATTATTTTATTAATAACCCACATAATCCTAAACAAATTAATTAGCCTACCCATAAAGCACAGCTGCATTATATGCCCTTCACAGAATTGTGTTTCTGTATTGTTGGTGTTTGTGATTTTAGAGCTCAGGGTCCATTCATAACGTAGAGAATGATTTAACTCATTCAAACAGGAATTATACAGCTGAAAGAGGAATACACAGAGAGCTGTCAAGTACATGTCATTTGGAACAGAAGGACTTGGTAATTGTAGGTCTCTCAGAATAAGAGGAGGGGAGCAGACACTTCATGCATATTTAATCAGTTTAGAGAAAGGGAGTGTGTGTGTGTGTGGGGGGGGGGGCATACTGTAAAAAAAAAAATACAATGTATACACTGATCAGGAGATGGGGAGAGCTTATTTTAACAGATAGGAGAAAGAGAATTGCAAGAGACAGGACTATGTATACAGTCATAACTTAGTATTGTATGTGTGTGCATAAAGTTATAGAGATAAGCATCAGAACACATTTCCTTTTTAAATGTCAGTCAGTGTGCCAGTAGGCTTTCATAGTTAATTTCATTATCTTTATCATTATCTTTCTTTTTCACATGACTCCTGTTTGTTTATCTGTCCCAACTCTTTTGTTGTTATGGAGATAATAATAATGATAATCAACTTTTTTCTTTGTCATGCTGCAGACAGGGCTCAGTACAGAGATCATAGATTCAATGTTCTGAAGCTCAGTGGAACAGTTGCTACCTGGTAATCCATTATCTGTGTGCTAGCAGCCTCTTCCTGTTCTGACCTCTTCGTTTCATCATTCTTTAGTCGATGTGAAATGAAGCCAAAGTACATAAGTTGTTTGTAAGTAAGATCATGACATTATAATTTTTCCATCATATTTTATTTCCTCTTAACTATTATAGACAGTAAACACATTCCACCTGGCTGAGAAGGTGTAGGCTGGAGCTCCAGTTAACTGCAGTACTCTCAATTAACCTGACAGGAAACAACAGCTCGCTGGTTCTAAAAAATAGGAACAAGAAGGAACTAAAACAGAGAGAACGTCCACACACCAGACTATTAACACACACAAACTGAACAAGAGCCATGTCATACATACAGAGACCAAAATATAGAAGAGTGAAATTTTCCCTGCTGCATTTATGCAGTAATAACAATGTTCATATCACATTTGAACTCATCACATTTCATCTACAGGCATTTCATCTCTTTGTGTATCTTTGTATCTTTGTGTCATGTTGAATTTTCCTCTGTATTTTGAAATTCATTTCCCCTGATTCAGAGTTCAAACAGCCTCTGAACACTGTCAGTTATTTTATACATTTATGTGTGATAAATAGATTGTTAAGGATTGACTGATTATTCTCATAAATGTCTCTACAAAATAAGTTATGTATGGTAATGGGACAGATTAGAATAATACAGTTGCCTCTGGTTTAAAATGTGATTTGCTTTAAACAACACTGCAGTAGTTTTAGATAATTCTGTCTTCACATTACAGCTTTCAACGTAATCATTTCTATATTAAGCCCAACTCTGTGGGTGTGTGAGTTCTGTTTCATCTACAAACTGCCAATGGCCCAGACATAAACAAGCCATCACACTGCCTTAATGCTTGGGCCAGAATCAGAGGACATCACTCATTTCAGTGATGGACTGGAGTCATCTGACTTGACAAGAACCAACAAAGCAGGAAATCGGCTATTTACATCTTTGTTGTAAGATGTATTGACTTGGTTGTGGATGAATAGCACATCTCTCCATCCATCACTAAGCCTTCTGATGCGTAAAACATCAATCAATCAATCAATCCATGTACATGATCCCTTATTAAGGATTGGGGTGATGCTTTTTCCTCTATACCATGGGTGGGCAATAATTTTTTAGGTTATTGTCAGATTTTTGTCATCCATTTTACTGTAACGATCAAATTAAGAAAACATACAGTTTGCACACTCCTATTCTTGTTATTATATAAAAAATGACCCCAAACATCTTGTTAAGAACCAATATTACATTAATACACAAGCATATGACAAAAAATATTATTATAACAATAATATTCCCATCATCTCAATTATATGTGACAGGAGGAAGCATGGTTGTACTGCAATTTGTTTGTCTCATGGGCTGGACTGAAGAGTTGGACGGGGCAGGTCTGCTCTATAGCATTGGTTACACACCCTGGGGTCCATGATTCAATGATAAAATCACAATGAAACCAGAAGTGACAGCGAGGTATGACTGCAGAATTCTTGTGTTTTATTTCTCTCTTATTGGTGTAATAAGTCAACACACGCAGGTCTCTGTCAGAGGACAAATATCACTTCTTGTTAATAACGTCTTCAAATCATAAAAAGAGACAATGAAATAAATTCTCAAGATGAGATCAAGTAAAACGTGACATGGAATGAAAGAGCCTGACTGTACGGGAAGCAAACACTTTCAGTTTAGTTCAACCAATGGCTGACCTCAACACTGAGCAATCATCTCTCTCTGAGAGGGGAGGCATTCATCCCTAATGTCAACGCTCTGGCAGCAGCACAGACCTCTGAGAGGGGACATTGTCTCCTGTAGTGTTTGCTCAGAGTTGAAGTGGCTGGGATGGATGGATGGATGGATGGATGGATGGATGGATGGATGGATGGATGGATGGATGGGGAGGTCAACTGACCTGTGTGGTATCCTTCCACCGTGCATGATGCCAGACATGTTTATTTGGAAAATTATGGAAAGAGGGAGGTGGACCATGGATAGGATTTCAAACATGATCACATCCAGTGGTATAGTGGAGGCTGTATGCGGGTATATGGCATTAATATATCCACTTACTTTTCAGTCAGCATTGCGTATACCCACTTCTAAATGCTCTTTGTGTATCATATAGTAGTGTTGGCAAGCCAAATTTGTCAAATTTTCTCTCCTCAGATGGATGAAGACATGATCCGCCCTACACTGTCCTTTGATTGGCTGGTTTTGCCTTCATTGGTTGGATTGGTTAGGTTTAGGCTTGAGGACTGATGAAACAAACCAGCTTGTTCTATGCATAATGATGTCGATGTCTGAGGGCCAATAATGGGTCAGTCATTTCATAATGATATTATATATTTACTCGCTGGTCAAGCAGCAGAAGATAAGTGGCAATGTGCAAATAACCCTGGGCCATCTTGAAGTAAACTAAATATGCAAGAGTATAGTTTAAAAAACTTAAGAGTATACCCACTTCTCCAGGGACCATTACACTGATCACACCATTTCCCTTGTGTCATACTTGGTGGATTTTACGTTATGTTTTGTCCTTTGACCTGTGACCACCACAGAGTTCCTTGATTTCTACTGAATGTTTGTAGATTCTCTCAAATTTTTTACTGAGAAATCAGGTCAGGTACAACCTTAAATTAATAAAAAAATTACCAAAACCTTCTGAGCCTCAAGTCTGACTGTTGTCAGTCCATCTCTATAACGTAACTTGACAGTTACAGCAACGGACGGACATGACTAATCTGACAGGAGACGTATGCTATTGGATCTGTCAATGTAACTCTGAGTGTGACCAACATCAGACAGTTTTAGTTCATCTTTTGATTTTAAAGCTGTGATGCTATGTAGTATAGCAGAAAGAAAGCATGACACTGGTGTGTTGAAAATGAAATCTTTAAAGTTTATGATAAACTTTTTTTTTAATTTTTATTTTATTTCATTCCAGCTATTGTCATCAGAAAATATTGAGTGAATATTATGCCACTAAAATATAATGATTAAAGTGCTTATCTGGTCTGCTGGGTCTGATTTGTTGTTGTTGATTTGGATTTCCTGTGATATAATGAAGTTATTATTGTGAAAGTTCCTGTTCACTACCTGTGGATGTCTTGGAACAACACACTGCAGATTACAGGTAGTGGTGAGGAAATTATAGGTTACCCTCTCTTGAGATCATATTTCTTGTTAATGGCTGTGTCGCTGTGTACTGATGGAAAGAGTGTTCATTTAACCATGTTGATTATGTCCTGTCTTGTAGGAAAGTTTTGTGAGAACCTGTCCTGTTTTAATTAGCAAAGCAGCCTTGAAGATAGTGGAGGTATGCAAATGAAAACATCTTCCTTGCAACATAAGAGATAACGTGGCTGTTGCCAGGCAGTATGACGTGTGATGTGAGTACTCTGCTTTGTGCTTGATGACTTTCTCTGTTCTGTGAGCTCCTCTCTCTCATGACTCTGTTGTGGGAGATTCTGTACACGACTTGAATAAAGAGACTTTAAGATCCTGATCATGGTGATTTTTTTCACCAACATATATAAATATATACCTAAGTTAGAAATATAATTCATATAATAAGTTATTAATCAAGAAGCTAAATATTTAATATATATTTTAATATATGTGAAAATATAAGGTGAAAATCAATGAGTTCATACTTCTTCCCACTCCTTTCAAATACAGTCCCAGTCTGTAAGTAGGGCTTTTTCTCTTGTCCACTGGAATATTAACGGATGGACAGCAGCTAATTGTGAATTGAGAGCCCTGATATTGAAATCAAAAGACCCCGATTTTATCTCCCTTAATGAAACACACTTATCATGTCCCGTTATTTGTCTGGAGGGCTATACCTGGTTTGGCCATAATAGGAACACTCATATTAGAGCCCCGAGAGCTTCTGGGGGAGTCGGGATCTTTGTTAAAAACACTGTTTTTGAAGATTATAAAGTGGACATTGTGGACAAAACCATTGATGGTATGATTGGATTGCGTTTTGTTCATCGTTTCACAGAGTATGTTTTTGTTATTTTCTCATGTTATTTGCCTCCAGAGGGATCGACGAGAGGGAGGGACTCTGTGGGTTTTTTCAGTCACCTGTTGGCGCAGCTGTACTCTATAAACTATGATGCGGTTTATGTGTGTGGTGATTTGAATGGTCGTATTTCTGATAAGGAGGACTGTATCACAGACATAGATGGCATTGTACCAAGGACAGTATTAGATATGGGGTTTAATAATCATGGGGAAAGTTTGCTTGAATTTCTGAAAGACTCTAAATGTTGTGTCTTAAATGGCAGACTGTCTCCTGCAAAGGACAATTTCACCTCTGTTTCAACGAAGGGGAAGGCAGTTGTGGACTATATTATAACAACTCATGACTGTTTTAATACATGTGTCGATTTTGAGGTGTTACCTTCTCACGAACTTGCTGAAAATGTGGGGCCTGACTGTATGGGTCTGTTGGGTGATAAATGTAGATTACCAGATCACTCTCTGCTTTATTTAAAATTTTTGGCTAATTTCAGCTATGATTTTGACAAGTCTACCCCTCATTTGGAGGTGGCTCTATGTAAAAGACCCAGGAATTTTCCTTCAACATTTTTGTCCTCTGATCTGTGTTGTCTGGCTTTGAAACAGCTAATAGATGACCTTTTACTTTGTCAGAAAACCCAGGATAATATTGACAGATTATATGGACAATTTTGTGATTTGTTGTATAAAGAGATGGATAAATGTGTGAAAAACTCTTGCACGGGGAATACTGGTGAGAAGAAGAAAAATGTATGTAAGAAAAACAAGCCTTTTTGGAATGATGAATTAGATAAGTTATGGAAAAATTTAAAAGTTGCCAAGAGGAGATTCCTTAAAAATAAAAGTCATTTGCAGAAAGAAGCTCTTAAAAGGGAATTTAAACATTGCCAGGAGCTTTTCGATAAAAAGCTACGATTTTATAAACGAAGATTTGATCGCGGCTTAGCTCTCAATTTAGAGCATTTGCAAATTAAAAATCCTCAGCTCTTCTGGAGAGAAATTAATAAACTGGGTCCTAGGAAAGATTTAAAAATTCCAATGGAAATTTTGCTGGAAAATGGTGATCTTGAACATAAAGCTGATTTAGTGCTTAACAAGTGGGAGAAGGATTTTACTGTTCTATTTTCTGGCAAAAATAACATGGGTGATTTTGATGATACTTTCTTGGAATTTATTCGTGGGGAAAAAAAGTCCGGGGAAAAGAAGTTTGAGCTGGCAAATTATAAGCCCAATCAGTTATTAAATTCTGATATTACATCTGAGGAGGTTCGTAAAGCTGTTGAGTGCGCTAAACTGAGAAAAGCTCCTGGCATTGAGTCTCTCTCCAACGAAGTACTGAAATCACCAAAACTGTTACAGTTCCTTACTCATCTTCTGCAAGTCTGTTTTACATCAGGTATAGTTCCCTCTGAATGGTACAAATCACTCATCAAACCAATCCCAAAGTCAACCAAAAATGACCCAAGGGTCCCTCTTAACTATAGAGGAATTAGCCTTTTGAGTACAGTTTACAAATTATTTTCTAATATTCTAAACGCCAGGCTGTCTCAATATCTAGAGACTGAAAATATTTTAGTGGAGGAGCAGAATGGCTTTAGAAAACATAGATCCTGTCTAGATCATATCTACACTCTGAGTACTGTTATTAGAGCCAGAATTTCTGAAGGGAAGTCTACTTTTGTTTGTTTTATTGATTTCCAGAAAGCTTTCGATTGTGTTCATAGAGATTTGCTGGAATATAAACTTATTTCAGCAGGTGTAGATGGCTTATTTTACCAAGCTGTTAAAGTTTTATATAAAAATCCAGTTGCATGTGTGCAGTTGAATGATATGAGGACAGGATGGTTCTCTACTCCAGTGGGAGTCAAGCAGGGAGATGTTCTCTCTCCTACCCTCTTCTCCTTGTTTATAAATGATTTAGCCCAGCAAATTAAGAATGAAGACACGGGGGTGCAAATTGGGGATATGAAACTAAATTTACTTTTGTATGCAGATGATATTGTTATCCTGGCAGAGAGGGAGGAGGAATTGCAGTCCCTGTTAGATATTGTTAATAATTGGTGCTGGAAGTGGAGGATGTCAGTTAATCAAGGTAAAACTCAAGTTATACATTTCAGAAAACATGGAGTAAACAGAAGTTCTTTTAATTTTAATGTGGGAGTTAAGAAAATATGTTATACCAGTGTTTACAGATATCTTGGCTTCAACCTGGATGAATATTTTAAGTTTGAAGAAGGTATTAATACACTTACTGATACAGCAGGTAGAGCATTAGGCTCTATTATAAGTAAAATGAAGAAGTGTAAAAACCTAGGGTATGCTACCTTCTCAAAGCTCTATGATGCCTGTGTTTCTCCGATTCTTTTATATGCAGCAGGAATATGGGGAAGTAAAGAATCATCCAGGGTGAATGCTATTCAAAGCCGAGCTATTCGTTGTTTTCTAGGTGTGCATAAATTTACTCCTGCTCTGGCTCTCCAGGGTGACATGGGCTGGGAACCCTGTTTGATTAAACAGAAAGGGGAAATGCTTAGGCTTTGGAATCGCTTGTCTTCTATGCCAGAGGATAGAATAGCCAAAAAAGTATTTAACTGGGATAAAACACATAACTATCCTTGGTATCGTGACATGAAAGCTATCTTCAGCGAGGCTGATCAACAACATATTTTCACTAATGGTTTGCGTTGTAATGTTAATTTTGTGAAACATAAGTTATTTCTTGAGTATAAAGAAAAATGGGCTAATGATATCTGGCTTAAACCAAAGCTCAGAACCTATTGCCAATTGAAAAATGTATATTGTTCAGAACCCTATGTGACTTTGCCATTAGATAGATCCAAGAGATCTCTATGTGCCCAGTTGAGGGCTGGGATTCTCCCTCTGGCAATAGAAGTTGGTCGGTTTAACTCAGTACCTGAGGATGAAAGACTATGCACATTATGTAATTTAAATGTAATTGAGGATGAACTGCATTTTGTGTTTCATTGTCCGTTATATGACGAAGCCAGGCAGTTTTTGTTTCAGAAAATGCAAAATGTGAAACCGGAGTTGTTTTGGGTTGATGATGAGGTAAAGTTGGAATGGTTCTTCAGAAAAGAAGTCTTTACTATAGCTACTTTCATGAAAAATGCCTGGTCAAAAAGAAGAGGTGAATTATTTATGTGAACTCCATGCGGTTTCTGTTTTTGTTTTTGTTTGGTTTTGCTCTGATTATTTTGTTTGGTGTCTGGATGTGATGATATTGTGTCTTGTAAGCCCTTATAGGCTGGGCGCCTTAATTGGTGCACGACACGTTAATAAATATAAATTCATTCAATTCATACAGAAATGTATTGGTGCTTTCTTTTCATGGTCCTTTTATGTTCATTTCATTTGTTAAATGACCACCTCTTTTTCTTTGATATTGCCACATATTCAAATAAAGATAAACTGAACTGAACTGAACAGAATTAATTGGAAGTGGAAATTAGAAATTCAAATTTATATAATTGGAAGTACTTGACTATACTGTATGAAATAAACTACCTGCTATTTTGAGTGACTACAATGTTGACATATGCTACCAGTTTTATCTGTGCTAGCTTATACAGCCTGTATGGGGGCTCTACCTTCTACAGCAATACCAATATAATTAAAGGCAAAGCATAGTCCGTTTTTTTTTTTTTTTTTTACAAACAATTTGCCTCAAAGGTCTTTACACAGCATCATAACAACATCCTCTGCCCTCACACCCTCACATCCACTGAGGAAAAACTCAGGAGAAACCTCAGGGTGAGAGACAGAGGAGGGATCCCTCACCCACCTGCAATAGATGTCGTATACACACAACAGGTTACAACACTGAATATGGAGAAAAATCCCAAATGGGATAATTCAGTCAAGATGAACCACTGATGGCAGATTCTGGTGGGAAGGCTGGGACTTTTTTCCCCCTATCATTTTCATTCCCCATCTTATTGTACCCTTACCCCCTTTATTGGTTTAGTTCCTAATTCTGCTTTTAGAATCACTGTCACTGCTTCTCCACCATCGCCTCATTTTATCTCACTTTTACTGAGACTCACTTAGTTTCACTATCTAAACTCTTTTATCCTGTCTTTTCTCATCTCCTGGTCACAATTTGTGGGTCTTGTATTGCTGTAATGCTTAGGCCAGTGTTTTTCAACCTTGGTGTTGGGACTCCACGTGGGGTCGCCTGGAAATCAGATGGGGTCGCCTGAAATGTCTAGTAATTGATAAATATATATATATATATATATATATATATATATATATATATATATATATATATATATATATATATATATATATATATATATATATATATATACAAGTAATTATTATACTTTTTAAAATTATGATTAAAAACACCACACATATCTTAAACAACTCTATTCTATACTTTCACTTTCTGAAATATAAATCGAGTTCAAATAAAATGGCAAAGGCAATTTTCCACCATGGTGGACAATAAAGATTTATTGTATTGTATTGTATTGGAAAATGCAGCATATAGAATTATCTGAGCTGGCTCTTCTTGTTTGATGGTGGGGTCGCCAGTAATTTGTGATGTCGAAATGGGGTCATGAGCCATTAAAGGTGTCACTGTCTTAGGCGGTCCATCTCATATATGACTTGTGACAGTATGTGACTCTTGTGTGGTCTTTTGTCAAACACTTTGTAAACTTGTGTTTTTTGAAGGTGCTATATAAATAAAGTTATTATTATTGTTGTTATTATTATTTTATTACTGTATTATATACAAAGACCAATCAACACCACTTTCAACACACTTCAGTTTTACCAGTAATTATGCTGTGATAACTTGTCATTATTTTAACTTTACTTGAATGTTAGTAGGCTACTTGGAAAATTCACATGATGTTCACATGATCAAAAACTTCCAAGATAACTGGCAGCCTACCTGATAGATCCTTCACTTTAGCACATAATCAGTACACAACTACTGCATCATTAACAGTTTTCACCTGTTGACAGATGAGTTTTGGGTAAACAAGTTCAACAGCAACATTTCTGACTGAAATCAGTCAGAGTTGGTTTGTTGAGCTCATCTGAAAGAACATGATTACCTGTAATGACTCTGAGACTGAATTTACAGCTTGTTAGTCTGACAGATAATTAGTTGGCCAATCAGAGCGCAGATCACCTAATGAGGTCAGAATGGCAGTTAACCTTTGAAATGTCAACTTCAGGAATGTGTAGTTCTACTGTATGTACGAATGACACTGCATGTGTGTGTTGGGATGAGAGGGGTCGTCCCCTCTCATCTAGAAAAGGTCATTCTCACCGTGATTGTCTCAAAGTTCAGTCAGCTTTGGAGCGGTCAGCTGAAGACTGCAGCGTACTGGAAAATAAAGCTCCTCAGTCTGCTGACATGACTCAGGAACAGAGGGAGGGCGAGCGTGGAGGCTCTGCAGCTGTGAGGTCACAAAGTTTACAATGACTAATCCAGTTTCTGCTCCGACAGCCAGTCAAGCAAACAGGAGGAAGTTAGCTCCCTTACTGAAGTACATAAACCACATCTTACACTTCAGCTCAGAGGATGATGGTGGTGTGTGTTGATGCAGACAGACAGTGTGAGCTGTGATATTGTTTCTGACTGCACCACAACACTGTGACAGACCCATCACTGATTTCGAGTGCTGCTCAGCTGAATGTGAGGTGACTGAGTTGGTTCTCCGTTTCCACTGCTCTTTCAAACAGTGCAAACAGTTTCTATTAAGAGGCGTTCACAGCTGCAGTGTTATATGGCACATTTTAAGTGGTCACAAAATGATGGAATATTCATTCTGAAATTTCATATTAAAATTAAAAATTGTATGATTGAAATCTAAAATCACCAACACTATCAATACCGTGTAACTGTGTATACTTTGTTATACGTATATAGAATATGTGACTATAGTATTTTTTTTTCTGTATGCTTATATGTATATTCTACGGAACCCCCTAAGGGAAATGGGGATAACACATTATCTGCTGCAAAACTGGATAATTTCACCAATATGTTGTGATACACTAGTGCTGTTACCCTCTGAGTCTGGAGTTTCCTGTTATCGTCATGGGGTCTGTAGATTGACCTACTGACCTCTGAACTGGATGATGTCATCTCACTCTGCCTCTTTGTGTATATCATTTTACCCCTGGATAAACAGTATTGTTCTGTGCAATTTTTTTTTTTTAAAGGTTCCTTCACTCTGCGACAGTTGGCTTTTTTTTTTTTTTTGCAATGGTCAGCTTGTTTACCTCAAATCTGCTGATGCTAGTTTTGTGCAACATGGCTGAACAGGGAAAAATCTGAGAAACCTCAGGGTGAGCAACATAGGAGGGATCCCTCACCAAGGACGGGCAGACGTGCAATAGATGTTGTTACAGACAAGAAAACAGTTTATAACAGAGAATGTGGGAAACATGGAAATGTTAACAACAGCTGAAGAAGGAAGCTTCTGGTAAGCAAGGGAGGCAGGGAGATCAGGCCAGCTTAATGGGAGGACTGGATGGCAGACTGGGGATGCAGGCGGCGGTTGGTGCAGAGAGATGGAGCTCCGGTGGATCTGTGGAAACACAGAGAGAGTGTGAGACACCAAGGCCAAACCACAAAGTGCAACAGATAATGATACAGTTCAAAATGTGCGGAGAGGAGAGGAGAGGGCTCCATGTAACCAGATGTGTCCCCCAGCAGTCTAAGCCTATAGCAGCGTAGCTATAAAATGGTTCAGAGCTACCTGAACCAGCCCTAACTAAAAGCCCTGTCATAAAGGAAGGTCTTAAGTCTAGACTTAAATGTAGTTAGAGTGTCTGCCTCTCTGACCCATGGAGAGAGCTGGTTCCACAGTAAAGGAGCCCGGTAACTGAAGGCTCTTACCTCCCAGTCTGTTTTTAGAGATACTGGGAGTCAGATATTGAGGTTGTGGATGACGACTTTGAATATGATGAACGTCCTCACCGTTTCGAGCTAGAGTCTATGGATGAGCAGCTCTTTGAAAGGAGGATGCAGATGTAGAGAGAGGAACAGCTGGCCAGAGAACAACAAACCGCTGCACATCCTCAAATAGATGGTAACTGGTGTTGTTGTTGTGGAATAGAACTAGTGAATCAAAATATTGGCGGATAATGTGTTATTTAGAGGCTGTATTTCGGTTCCCCGATCGCTCCCACTATACGGATATACACGGCTCTGGAATGGATCTGAATATCGTCTGAAGGACTCCTAATGACACCAAAGTTATATGGGTGAGTAAACCCATAGAAATAAGTTCCAGGTTGTAAAAAAAAAAAAAGGCACTTCTCCTTTTATGTAGCAACATTAGTCTTTTTTTTTCACCCATCAACCCTCACTTTACACCAAGCTACTGACTGACACGAAAAACCTATCTTTCACCCAACCAGCTGTCACATGTAAGTGCACCACTTGAGTAAATGTACTTTTAGTTTCATACTACCGCTGCTTAACTTTCTTAAAGCAGATTTTCTGAGGCCAGACAGCATCTGTGGCTTCTGCCCTGTTCTCTGTTTCTGCCTCTCTGTGTTTAGCTAAACACTCCTATTATTTTCATCAGCAGTGATAACGAATGTCCAGGTCTCTGATGGGAGCCTGAACCCTGAAATGCATTAACTGACCGTGACACTGACACCCCACTCATGTCTCTTTACAAAAATGACATCAAACCTATTTTCCTGTGTCTGTTTCGTGTCGTCCATCCATCCATCTGTAATACTGTACTCCTTTTGCCACCCAGCCCTGCAAATATCTCTCCATGCTCCCAGTCCCAGATCTCAGTGGACAGTGATGGGAATAACGGTGTTATAAAAATAACGGCATGGCACTACTTTTTCCAGTAACAGTAATCAAAAAAGTTACTGTTTCCCCTGCTACAACGCCAAAATAATACACCCGTTAAGGTGTACATTCTGTAGCCTACACATTTTTTTCAGGCCATCAACTACTCTGAAAAAAACTGTTTCTCTGTGTGGAGGAATACTAAGCGATTTGGTTAGTTCCAGATAAACGGGAAGTCCAAACAAATTGACATATTTGAGCATTTAATTAAAAAAGTACCCAGCTTCCTCCCACAGACCAAAGACATGCAGGCTAGGTGAATTGGCGTCTCTAAATTGCCCATAGGTGTGAATGAGAGTGTGAATGGTTGTCTGCTAGTCAGAAGTTAGCTGAGATCCAGCTCACCCATGTCCCTAGTGCAGGATAAGCGGTATAGAAAATGAATGGATAAAAAAGTAATGCAATCGTTGGTAACACTTTATTTGACGCCTATCATTATATTATAAACATACTTATAATGAGTTATAATGCAGTTATAGCACTGTATAACTATAGTTATAAACACTCATAAATGATCATAATGCTTTATAGCAATAATCATAAGTAAGGGATAATGTATAGTTCGGAGGCTGTTATGGAGAATTAAACCCCAACAGGTTGTATGGATGGTTTCACACAACCGACCAACTATACATTATCCCTATAACTCTATTATAATACTTGACCTTATAAGCCATTATAAAATGCTCTATGATGTGTTATGCTTATTGTTATGAAGCCTTATGGTAATTTATGAGTGTTTATAATGATAGTTACACATGTTTATAAGACAGTTATAACACATTATAACTATATTTATGTTGTTGGCATGTATGTATGATGTGAGCATTGTCAGCGAGTTACTAACAATTATAATGTTTAATACCTGACCTTATAAGTCATGATAAAATGTTGTATAGTATGTTATAATTATTGTTATAAAGCATTATGATCATTTATGAGTGTTTATAACTGTAGTTATACAGTGCTATAACTGCATTTTAACTCATTATAAGTATGGTTATAATGCGTTATAGAGATGGGTGTCAAGTAAAGTGTTACCTTTCTTTTTTTCTTTTTTTTTTTTTGGTGGCCAACACTGTCAGTACAGATTCACACTCAGATCATGCCAAGACTTGCATGTGCCAAGAAATAACAGATGCATCTGATCGTAGTGTAAGGCTCAATGTTGCTCATCAATGACTTGCATATTCAGCTTGGTATTCACTTGGTAACTCTCACACTTTCACCTCCCACACAAACCCATCAGTGCTCCCCTACCTGCCAGGGTGTCCCGGCTGGTCTGACAGTGCATGGCTGCAGGGCTGGATGAACAGTCTCTGTCCGAGTGGATTTGTGTGTTTGTCACTTCACGTCTGATCAATGAAACTTTGAGAGAACAGAGTTGGATCAGCAGCCACGTCCCCACAATACCAACACCAACACCAACACATATCCTGAACCGTACAAACACCCTCTCATGTCAAAAGGGACAAATCACCTTGAATAATGAACACATCACAAAGTGAGTATTGTGCAAATGAATCAACGTTGACTTTCCTTGATTTCAATCAGTTAATGAATGTTGCTGCCTCTTGGAGCAAAAACTGCAGATCATTAATTCGTTAAATGTGATGTCATTACAGGATGCGTGTAGAAGGCACTCTAACAAATCTGATTCGACTGGTCAATATCATTTTTAAAATGGTGGCGGGGGGTTTAAAAGATCTGTGGTCCATCAATGCATGACTGAACAACTCACTAATCAAAAAGAGCGATCAATACAACACTCACTCCCATTTCATCTCACTGGGAGCCGCTCCCTGCTGTGATCAGTTGGCCTCCACTGCAGAGGGACTGACCAACTGATAATTGAGAAACAGGACAGGAGCTGCCTTTGGGTGATTCTTTCCATTGCAGGCACTTTTGACCTTTGAAATCTTAAGAAAAAAGTAATTAATAACTGTTTTCTCTCTTTCAAAAGCTCCTTAGATATTCTGGAACAAAGATTGTAGTTTAGCTTTGAACATAATTTTGAAATCATTGACTGTCAGCCAGCTGTGTGATGTAAATGACCGTGATGGTGATGCCAATTTTCAAAAGTAACTTAAGTTTCAGACCTGCTGCCAGAACTCAGCCAGCAAACAATGTAGTGAATATGTTAATAATGTTAAATGTATTATTTCTGAATAGTCGTAACTTGTTCTGTCTAATAAACACACTCTCAGATCAGGATGCATCAATCTTCTAATTACTCACATAGTTGAGATCAATAACAATAAGTCATGATGCTGCACCTGTGCTCCTGCTACATTCAGTTGCAACAACAATTGAACAGTAATTTGAAAAACATTTTACTGTGAAGAATGTGTTCAATGGTCTGGGAAAGGGTCAAGCCCAAAACATAGAAATTCTGGCCTATTTGGATTTTGGATTCTCAGTGTGTGTGTTTTTTTTACAACATAGCCCCAACAAATGCAATATTGTTTTTTCAGGTCTTTTTCTTGAAAAGCTGGAACGTTACGAGACGGAGCTGTTTTCGAGACAAATGCAGAGACTGCTTGGCGAAAAAACCGGCCCCGACGGGAACGCGCATCAGCGGTTTTACATGAATTTACCTAGAAAGCAACTCTGTCTTGTAATGTTCTGTTATTATCTCATATCGTGGTGTATGTGCAGGTCACAACTTGTTCACGAGTGGAGTTGTTGGGTTGTGCAGGGTATCCGCGGATCCTTAAAAAGTCTTAAAAAGTCTTAAATTCATGTATCTAAAATTAAGGCCTTAAAAAGTATTAAATTTATCAGAAATTTCTAAGATGGTCTTAAATACAGTACTCGATGGTCTTAAATTCATGGATTAAAGTTCTCCGTCGCCACGACGGATTTCCGTCAGTGGGAAAAATGAGGGGGGGGGGGACGGCTACACGTGTTTTTGTTGTGGTTTACTAATGCTGCTCTCAACCAGGTCGGTCATTTCTCCCGCTAATCAGTGAAGGAAAAAAAGTAATATTGTGGGGGATATTTTCGCTCTATCTGGCAACCCTGGCCTGCCTGCGCGTATGAGCCTGGTGACATGACACTCAGTCACTCACTGGAGGCGGTGATACGCGTTGGGTCTCCAGCCGTTGTTGACGTTGGACCGAGCGGACCTGTTGGTCCGAGTGGCCGCGGTCCGAGCGCATATGGCGGCGCGCATTCGGTTTCGTTTTTTTTTTTTTTCGTGCATGTACGCGGTGCACTGCTGCACGGACATGCCCCCCCCCAGCAGAAGAAACGGGTCCTTGAATGGCAGGTCCAGACCCCTAGATTTAAAATGAGATTTGTTTTTGCTGTCCACTGAGTTCAGTTAAGTTTCATTCACTCCAGCCATTCTTGCCTTGTTGCCTTACAATGATAGGAACCTCAGTCAGTAGCTACTCAATGTGCTTTTTAAAAAAATCTGAATGTTCCCTTAATGTTCTTCTCAGAGTACACCAGAATGCTTCATTTAGGCTATGTGTTAAAATGATAAACTTATCAGAAAGCAAACATTTCCATATTAAAAATGCTTTTTTAAATTGGTCTTTTTTCCCTACATTTTGTCTACATTTATTCTAATTCATTGAGATGCACCTGTATGCCCTCCTACAGGGGTTTGGTCACCGTTGGTCAGCCTTCTGGTACTCATTTCAATACTTGGAACTGCTAATTTTTCCATTGTCCTTGAGTAAAAGTTGTGTGAGTGATTTCAGTGTCAGTCACACGCAGACCCCTTCCTTTCTTCCTTGTTGCTTTTTCTAGTTTTGTATTGATTATCAGTTTGCTTATTAATAACAGACAATAAGTAAACTTGACTGATTGTCATTGAGGTCGTGGGATCCCCAACCATCGCTTATATTTATAGGATTTTTTATTCTTTTTTTCGGTCTTAAATTTCATTCAAGGTGGCATTAAAAAGGTCTTAAAAAGTCTTAAATTTGACTTGCTGAAACCTGCAGATACCCTGTTGTGTATTTGATGGGGAAACCAAGAAATTCCATTAAGGGCTTTTCACACTGAACGCGCAAAGCGCAGGCGGGCGGTGGCAAACCCATTCATTGTGTACTGCTCCCGCGGTGCAAGAGCGCACCGCCCTGCACCGAGCTGAGCGGCGCACGAGGGGGGCGCATGCCGCCGCGTTTGCCTGCGCCTGTCTGCGCCATACCCCGCGGTGGGCAGTGCAAACCACGTCTTTTGTGAAAGCCCCTTTAGCCTATACCGTAATTCTGAGCAGCTCGCGGCTCTGCTCCGCCGTTCTAAAAAATAGCTTGCACCAACAATTAAAGGTAACGAACCTACTCCTAAGACCATGAATTATGACAATGGGCCAAATGTTGAACTATCCCTTTAAATTACTATCAAGCCAGACTTCAAGGTTTTTAACGGAGGGTTTGACGCCATCCACTAACTAAACTAAACTAAACTATTCTTATTTATTGAGATGAACCTGTATGTTCAGAGACAGTCTGAGACACTTTTCCAATGGGAAACCCCTCCTACACATGCTGTGTAATGTGTGCACGTGTACACATACTGTATGGATTGCAACATCAAAACCAGTCACTGGTTGCTGTATCAGACACAAATAAACCAACTATGAATACTGGCTATAAGTAACGATATAAATAAAGCGACTAGACTGAATACAACTCTTCTGCAGAGAGGGAGGGAGCACAGCGAGCTGGACTGAATCTTATGTGTAACAGTGTAAGTGTGTTATTTTTACTTCATAATGTGTATGTGGGTCACGCTTGCATTTATGTATGTGGTCGCATTCTCACATTAGTACACGCATTAAAAATGAGCGCTCGCATGGGGGTATATTTAAATGCCTTTTGAACATGCGGGTCTGTTTGTGTGCAAATGTGCGCGATGACTAATGGCTAAATGAGGAGTGTGCTGTATAAACAGTTGAAAAGACAGAGAGGACTGCACTTCACCTCACTTACAGCCTCCAGCGGGAGTCCCACACCTACACAACATGACCACAAGCATCTACACAAAAATCTGCATGACACATAAAGCAGGCACTAAACAGAAAACAGCCGCACAGGAAGTACATCTACATATGGGGAACATACCACAGCTTGAATGTAGAGACAGAGGCATGTTGTGACAAATAGGCCATCCTTTATATTATTATGTGTCCAAACTGTGGTAAATGATAACTGATGATGATGCAAAATGGAGAGGGAGGTGGTTACAGCACTGTTTCATTCTGGTCCCTGATCTGTTGGATTTCACTCTTCACTGATTGAAATTAACATATATGATGCATGAAGAATCAATGGCAAATCAGTGTAAATAATAAACTGTGAGCTGAATAAAAATAACACTCAATGTCAATCCTTTAGTTAGGGGAACCAAACTGCCCCCACATTATTATATGCAGGCTAATGCAAATGCTATAGTTTGCAGATGTCCCCTGAATGCATCATATGCAGGCAATGTGTAGATGCTAGCTACAACACACAACACCTGAGGGGGCAGAAACGTGGGTGTGGGGCAGCAACTGTGCACTGCATAATGTCTCCATGGGTTTTAGGGGGCTTTAATGTTGTCAATATGAGGGATCCTTTTTTTTTTTCCGCTTATGATGCACCTTTGACAACATTGTATAATTAAATGAACACCATTAATTGTACAGTTTTGTTCTGTGCATTATGAGCCCATACCATCCTTCCATTCTGCCTTTAACCCACTGAGACTTGAATACAAACTCTAGATGTGTTTTTCTGATGTCTGTGCTGAGTAAATATCTACATCTTAGACAAACTCATCCGTTATGTGAGAAAGAATGGACGTAGTGAAATGCCTGTACCTGCAGGCTGACAGCAGGACATGGCCATAATGATGTCAGCTGCTGCGTGTGGTAAACTCAAATATTTTATATTCTCCGGAAATAATACGAATGGGGGGGTGGAGGGTGAAGTTAGCACTGTTGTGGGAGAATGCGAGAGATGAGCATCTATGTTGCCCAGTGTGTGTAGCTTATCAACATCTTAGATTTTATATTTTGTCAATAATCAATGTCAATCCATAATCATTGTCTCCAAAATTAGATGTGTCATATTTTTGTTTGACTTGGTCCCTACAGGTGTTGCTTCAAATGAAAAGGAGAGTTCTGTCCCCAGGGTGAATTTTCACTAAAAAAGAAAAAAAAATTCACAAAAAAACAAAACAAAACAATTATTGTATTTGTTGGGGCTATGGTGTAAAAGCTCTGATTTTAATTGTGACATTTTACTTTTTTGTGTGTGTGTTCAAAATCCAGATATGCCAGAATGCCGTGGGCTGACTTTTGAACAACCTCTTCATAGTTAAAGCAGATATCAGTGGAATGTTTTTGTTAATATAAGTCCTAAATAGTCCTATTTTCCGTCAGCAATCACTTACATGAAGTATTTCAGCCTAAACACGAGTCTCTCCGTCACTCTGCTCTGCTGTAACCCGAGGAGAAAATTTTCCTTGTGGGATACAAGTGTTATCCAATGAGGAGAGAGAACGGCATGAAGGGCTGTGTGTGCAGCCAAGGGATGCGCGTGAATGTGGTGACGTAGCACGAGGACCAATTGATGCCTGACAAGGGCGGGGGCTGCTAACTCATGGTGCGTTCAAAGAAACTCGTACTTTGTGTTTTTCCTTCCTGTGAAGTCATACCAGTTCGATCTGGTACGAGTTCACGGGTCGGAAGTTACGAGTGGCCGTTATAGGGAACTTTCACAGACAACAGGATGGTAAAAACACGAGCTACGGGTTACCTGGAACGCTACCAAGTCGTAGTTGTGACTTGAAGCTGTAACTTACGGTTTCAAAAGCCTGCCTTGAACGCAGCATTAGCCGAAACGGCCGTGAAGCTGATATCTGCTTTAAGTAAAAAAAATTGATTTATTGATTTATATATGAGTAATTAGAACATTCATTTTTTTATAGTTTAATATTGCTATCCCCAGTCCGTGTGTCATTACGATCACACCAACTGTTTTAGTAGCAGGAGTCCAGACATGGCAGAAGCATCATGACTTATGGATCTCAACTAATGTGAGATTGATGCATCCTGATCTGATCTGAGAGTATGTTTATTAGGCGTCATTACTGAACAAGTTACTGTTTGGGTATCTTAGTTTAGAAATAAGAAACTGACTTTATTTAAATATATTCAGTGTACAGTGTTTTCTACTGAGTTCTGTCAGCAAGTCTGATACTTAACTAACTTGTGCTCCAAAAAGTGAAAATTGTTATCACATCATGGTTATTATCATCACGGCTGACAATGATGTCAAACTTACGATAAAAGCTAAGCTACGTTTCCTGTTCCAGACGATCTTGGAAAGCTTTTGAAAGAAAAAAAAACTGAATTAAAAGAAATGTATCTTTTCAAGATTTTAAAGGTCAAAAGTGAAGAATCACCGATACATGGACACGTGTTCACCATGATGATCCTAATATGGTACATGTACATGCATATGGCAAACTTGTTCAAGCCTGATTTGATCATCATCATTGGCGAGGCTGAGTTGTGTTAAAGGAACATAAAGCAGAGGTGAAAGTCAATGTGAATTCTAAGTGAGATTTTGCACTAGCGATGTTGATGTGGTGTCCCCCAGCTCAGTTATCAGACCTGGATGAGAAGCAGCATTTACCTGATGCTCCTGAATTACGCTTCACCCACTTCATCCAGTAAAACACAGCGATGAGAGGATGAAGTGGAACGAGGATGAAAACCTTCCTGTTTCCCATCATTTGCTTCCTCATTGGCGACAGAGACAGAAACCTCAGCAACTGTTTGAGGTGAGAATATGTTTCTCTCTGGTTTGAGTGAACCAATCTTTTAGCTTCAATCCAAACACACACTGGATCATGAAGGTGGCTGCCATCTTTTTTCAATCTCAGCTCTGTCCTTGAGTGTGTGATAGTGTTAACCTTACACATGCACTACAAGAAAAAAAACTGCTGTAAAATCTGCCAAAAGAAATCTGAAGTGTCAGTTTTCACACTGCTCCCTGTGTTGCTGCTCCTCCCTCTTGTGTGTGTGTGTGTGTGTGTTGTGTGTGTAGTACTGGCTCACCTGTTTGTCATCACTCATCAAACTCAGTATAAGAACCCCAACTCTCCACTTGCGTGTTGCAAGATTGTTCAGCTGTGTGTGTGTGTGTAGTAACACTCTGGCCCATTGAAACTCTAGTAATTCACATGACTGCTTCCCGCTGTCCTGGAGGATTTCTGACCAGTGTCTCCTGCCCAAATTGTTGCACTGACACTTCCAACCACACCACTCACCTGCCGCTCTCATCCTGCTAAGAGAGTGAGAGAATTGACCCTTCGCGTAAGCCCCACCCCCTTGGTTACTGTTGCTACGCGGGGCTAGCTTTCACTCCCAGCCATGCTCCTGGCAATATTTGGTATCGATTTCAAAGGAAATATCAGCAAATTTCTGGATAAACTGTTCTGAGATAACGCTGTGTCATTGGGCAGCAGCGGTGGGTGAGTCATCTAGTCTTCTTATATATATCTATGGCTGTGACACCGATTCTCCTGCGCCATTCCCGGACCCACATAAAGATGCCCACCACACGGGACAAGGTCCGCCAGGTCCACCAAGGGTTCCACGCAGTGGCTGGGATCCCCCGGATGATCGGTGTGGTGGATGGCACGCTCATTCCCATCCACAATCCCTCCCTGGTGGATCCGTGCTGGATCGGTAGAAAGCACTACGCGGCCATCAACACCCAGGTGGTGGTGGACCACAACGGCCTCATCACGGACATCATCGCCAGGTGGCCAGGAGGCACACATGACAGCTTCATGTGGGCCAACTCTGCTGTGGGGCAGAAGGCTAGCAGAGGAGAGTTTGGTAGGAGCATATTCCTCGGGGACAGTGGCTACCCTCTCCGGAGTTACCTCATGACGCCGGTAACCAACCCAGCAACACCACAGGTGGAGGGGTTTAATGAGGCCCACACACGCACCAGGACGAAGGTTGAACGGGTGTTTGGCATCTGGAAGTCCCACTACAGGTGCATTTATTGTTCATTTGGGGGGCTGCGCTTGTCACCACGCAAGTGCTGCCGCGTGATTGTTGTCACCGCCATGCTGCACAACATCGCAGTGTGCGTTGGCGCAGATGAGCCGCCTCCTGTGGATGATGAAGAGGAACATTCAGAGGACGAAGCCCTGAACCCCGCCCCCCGCGATGTGCGAGCAAAACTCTATCAGGCCCAGACCAGACAGGAACTCATCAACCTCTTCTGAGGTCCAACAGCCCCAGCCCCTACCCCTTCACCACCAGTCACCAAGCACTGATCACTAAACCATAAACCCACAACCACCACACCACCCATATTACTGTCAGGCCTGAAGGCTGAAATAAACGTGTGCGTAATGTGCGTCAGGGCACATCACGCACAGGGCTCTGCGCTCTCTTTACTGGGCATCTGCATCACCTGCAATGAAGGGAGATTGATTAGTGAAATTGAACGGGATACATTGCGTAATGCAGATAAAAATAGAAATGCAACATACCTGAATCCTGGGGTAGGATGATTGGAACCGAGATAGAGGGATGGTTGAACTGCGCCTCGGCAAACACCAGCTGCCTCCGGTGCAGCTCCAACCTCTCCTGCTTGATCTGGACCATCTCCTCCTGCAGGGCAGTTTGTTGTTGGAGTTGGCCCTCTATCCCCCGCAGCACCACCAGCTTCTCCCTCTGCAGGCCGCCCTGTTAAGCCTCCCCGCGTGCGGACACCGGGCCCTGCTGGTTGGGCATGGTTGTGGGGGGTCGTCCTCTCCTGTGGCCGTGCATGTACCTGTTCCGCTCCCGGATGGCTCCTCTTCCTCCTCACTTTCAGACAGCCCCTCGTCCCCCTCAACATCAACGCCCCCAGTAATGCCTTCAGAGGCCGTCTTCCCGATGATTGAGAGGACTTTCTCCTCGTCGGGAGTGAGGGTCGTCCCACCTGGTGCTCCACCACCCGTGCCCATCGATTCCCTTCTCACCTTGGCACTCTTTTTTTTTGTCTGGCTTTGAAACTCCTGCCACTTCCTCCTCACAGCACCCCAGTCACGCAGGTCACATGGGCTGGAGGGGGACATTTTCTTGGCTATCGCCTGCCACACACGGTTCCTCACAGTTATGTTTTTTTCCCCCCTTGTTCCCCTGAATAGAACGTCACGGTGCTGCCACACCTCGTCCACTAAGACGCCCATCTCCTCCGCGGTAAACGCTGGTGCCCGCTTGTTTTTTTTGCTGCTGGCTTCTGCCATTCTCACATGTGTGTGCCTATATCCACGCGGGTATATATGCGCTAATGGGCTTGATTACTACTTGGATACACCTGTTGACACACACACACACACATGATGCATGCGTAACTAAGGCCGCGTTCAGACTGCAGGGAAATCTGATTCAAATCTGATTCCTTCTCATATCCGATTTTTAGGGCTGACTGTCCACACTGTTTTAGCAAGTGTCCAAATCGCATTTGGCTCTGTTCAGACTGGGCCACATTATTGACCCATCTGACAGGTTGCTGTAGCAACATCGTCGGAGCGGAGGCGTCATCCAGCGCGTGTATTGTGTGACGTCATGTAATAGCGACAAGAAAAACAATAACAAACAAGATGGAGGCAGCTCACATTAGTATATTGTCCTTATCGCTGTCCAGTAGGGGTGCAGAACATGTCAGACGCACCTGGCACATTCAACGCCGTAGGAGGCTGGTCGGGTCATACACAGCAATGCTTCGTGCTGCACTCACTGCAGGCGTTGCTGTGCAGCGACAAGTGTGGTGCCACCCGAAGAGCTACGACTGGTGGGAAAATGTAGTCCTTGGCAGTTTTGATGACGACCAATGGCTCGCTAATTTCAGAATGTGCCGAGCAACATTTGACATGCTGACGGATCGCCTACGAGCAACGCTCACACGCCAGGACACGCACCTCAGGCGGGCAATCGCAGTGGACAAACGTCGCGGTCACCTTGTGGTGGTTAGCCACAGGGTCAGGGTACCGCACCATTGCCCACCTGTTTGGAATAGGCAAGGCAACGGTGTGCGTGGTTGTTGGCGAGGTCTGTACTGCCTTAATTGCCCTGCAGAAGGATTACATCAAGCTCCCAGTGGGAGATCACCTGCAGCACATCGTCCGGGGCTTCCAAACGCGGTGGGGCTACCCTCGCTGCGGGGGATGCATCGATGGGACTCATATCCCAGTGATCGCACCCCAACAGAACCACACCGAGTTCTTTAATAGGAAAGGATGGCATTCGGTGATCCTCCAAGCTGTGTGTGATCACCAGTCAAGGTAACAGTTGTTGTTTTTTTACTACTACTGAGCATTGGGCTCTATGCACAGCTGCAGCAGACAAGATATCCTTGGTTTGATTTTGAGTCTTTGCAGTAAAAACACTGTCATTAATATCTATCTTTAGTATGCAGCATAATAGTTATGATTATTATTATTATAACTACATCTTTCTCTATCCATGTTATGTTATCATTGCCACAGGTTCACAAACATCAATGTGGGATATCCAGGGAGTGTCCACGACTGCAGGGTGTTGCGGAACTCTGACCTTTACAGAAGAGGTGAGGAGGGAACACTCTTCCCACAAGTAATATATATAAGTGCTAATGCTGCTTCTTGGTAAACATCATTCATGTGGAGCAGTCACAGTACACATCAATTTCCATATTGTTCTATCAACTTAGGACACCGAAGTCATTTGTGGCACAGCAGTGCCCATCATGCTCCTCGGTGATCCAGCCTATCCTCTACGTAGCTGGATCATGAAGGGATACCCAGAGGGTGGGCTGTCAGAGGACCAACGCCACTTCAACTATAGCCTAAGCAGAGCCAGAATGACGATCGAGTGTTCATTTGGAAGGCTTAAGAGCAGATGGCGGTGCTTGAGCAAGCAGCTGGACGTGGACATCATGAACGTGCCTTATGTCATCACAGGTACCTATTGATAAGTAACTTACTGTATGTCATTCATTTAAAAACAGGCGAGGTTAGCATTCTGTTTTTTTTTTTACTTTGCCTTTATTAAAGTGCAACTTGAACATTCACAGTTAACTTCCCTGTTGTTCAGTGGCAGTGAAAAACATTTTTTCTGTAAACAAAATGTGACATTTATGTAATAAAATTGAACTGAATACTTGAATACATTTTTAGTATTATTTAACAAGTTTGCATTCTGTTTGCTTCACTTTAAAGCTTCAACTGAAAAATCAGAAACTGCCTAGTTGTTTGGCTGACCTATGTTTGGCTATCATGAGGAAAAGTAAGTTGGTCGTCTAGGAGGTCTTGCAAATAAGATGTTTGAGGTCGGGTATGTAGAGGCTGAGGCATCCTTGGCAGATATGTGTGCTGCTGGGTGCGAGACCCCTGTTGATAAGGTGGCAATAATGGCTGGAACTCTGGTGGTTGGTGTGATGCTCCAGGGGGAAAGGAAGAGTGGTGGCTGAAAGGAACTGGGGGACAGCACTGAGATTGTCCATCCTTGATGAGCTGGCCAAGAAAGGTCATCATCGCCATTTCATGTTGGTGCTGTGCGGCCTGCATCTGGAGTAACACATGATTGTCCTTTTCCAGCACCTCACCCATTTTTTTGGCGAAAACATCCAAACCTGCCTCCATCTTGTTTTTCCGCTTACGGCTTGTTGTGGTCCCTGAAGAGGATATACATGTTATAGACCAATTTTGCTTCTTTTTTTAACCCTTCTGTTGTCTGTCTGTCTACCTCTCCTACTGTGTCTACAATATATCTACCAATTGTGTCTGTCGATCTGTCTGTCTACCCTGGTGTCTGTGTAGTTACCCCTCCTTGTATCTGTCTTTCAGTCTGTCTGTCTACCCCTCCTAAAGTGTCTCTCTGTCTGTACCCCTGCAAGTGTTGGTTAGTTATGAACATAAATCCATGGTTTGTGAACCTACAGCAGGTTTTACTTTACGTTAATAAAATATCTTGAGTGCAGCATATTATGTCATGAAGGTAATCATAACCCACATCCCCATCAGCAATCCAGCAATTAAAGTTGCAGCTACTAGACTATCACAAATTGTCACTTGATAATTAAACAATAGCTACTAATTGATCTGATGCATCATAACATGTTTATGAATACGACTTACCACGTTCTGAAGTAGTTTCAGAGGAGTTTCCACTTCCAGGGGCGATGGAGGGAGTTCCAGGGTTGGTTGAGGAGTGTCCAGAAGAAGTACCACTCCCAGAGGAAGCTGGACTTGGACTTCTGATGCTTGACACTGATGCATCAGCAGACTCAGATTGTGTGGGCACATCTAAGGAAAACATGGATAGATACCAGAGTTCAAGTTACCAAGTGAAATGGGCTTTAACAATTGTATTAGCTAATAGTTGTAACATAACTTTGTGATAGCAGTAACACGACACTGAAGTTATTTTCCAGCTTCCATCAGGAATGTCAAACCAAGGCTGGATTACAAAGTAGACTCCATAGTTTAATAAAAACAGGGGGGACAGGGGACATTTCACAGTTTTCCCCTAGACTTTTCCCCAAATGTCCCTTTTTTAAGCTTTCACGACTAGAATAATGGTTTAACAAATCTGAAGGTCTGTTTTTATGAAACTGTGGAGTCTCCTTTGACACCTAGTGCTGGATTGACGGGTCGTTAACGTTATTGGTGTAGGATCTGGACCTTGTCAAAGCTGGAAACAAACGTGCTAACTTCAGCGTCGCTAACAGTAATTAGCACTAGCTGCAGCTAACATGCGAAGTATGTTAGGTTACATTAGCCAGTTAACTACCGTTACTCACATGCGTTGCCGCTATTCAAATCCTCCTCCTCGCCTTCTTTGGTGGAAGCGGAGCTGTCAAGCACCATCAGTGGGCGAACACTGGGCTTGTCCCCAAGGATGCTATCTAATAAGTCATAAAAGGGGAAATTGTTTCGCCCTGCACCACTTTTGTTGTTGCAATCCTTGATCTCTTTATATTTTGTTTTTAAACTTTTTATCTTCCTCTGGCACTGCAGCCACGTCCGCCGGAATCCCCTTTCTCTCAAAGAACGCAAAATACTTTCATAAATCGACTTATTCCGATACATGCCCTCGAGCTTCGCTTGAACGGACCCATCTCCCCACAGATTAATGAGGCATTTCGTTTCTTCCTCTGTCCAAGGACTGTTGTTTTCGGCATCTTCCGACTGCTCCATACCGGTAACGTAGCTCCACAACTCGAAACAGGCGGGTGGTTTGGCGCATTGGGTCAGGTCTGGCGTCGCGTAGAGTGACGTCACGGACAGTCAAAACCGATCTGAGTGTTTGGAGCTGTTCAGACTGAGACGCATCTGTCCAAATGCGATCTGAAACTACCTCCTGGAGGTGGTTTCGATCCATTTTGCAAAAATCGGATTTCATGTGATTTGGGACTGTTCAGACTTCAAAAGAGTCATCTGGTTCCAATCTGGATGGGCTAAAAATCGGATTTTTGCTGGCAGTCTGAACGCGGCCTAATTGCACCTGTGTGTGGGGATCACGGGGCACTGTGTGTGACTTATGCACTGATAGAGAGGTGGGTGATCGATTTGCCTGGCATCGATTGATTCAGTGTCAGCACCACCACGGTGGACAGCTCCCACTAAGAGCTTCTTAAGAAGCTTCTTTGGCTTGATCTTATGTGTTATGATTGGATGTTATTACATGTTTGACCGCTAGGCGGCAGTACTGGTTTGTAGTCAGCTTACCGTACCATATAACAGAGTAGAGCAAGACTGCATTGAGCCACGTATGTTGTTGAGAACGTGAGACATTAAACTAAGTTACTTGCTATCAACACGGCCTCATCCTTGGAACACGAACATGACATTATGGTTCTCCTAAGAAGGCAGTTAAGAACGCATCTGGGAAACACCCTTATCTTAGCACTCCTTCTTAGCCGAACCCTTCTTAAGTCCTTAAGAACGATCGAATCTGGGAAACGCGGCCAGTCTGTAAAAAGTCGCAGTGCTGTTAGTATATCAGCACTCATGGAACGTCTCTTGTCCAATCAAATTGCTCGGTTGGGACCGGTCGGAACTAACTGTTGTATAAATAAAAATAGAGCAGATTTTGGCCTGTAGATCCAGGTCCAGGTGGATGGTTCTTGTGGCATGTCTTTCAGCGGTAACTGCTTTGTTGTGACATCACAAAGTCACAGGAAGTCCTGACAGCTGGCATTTCTCTGTGGACTGAGTTTTTGATATTTTTACAGTATTAATATAGAACCTAGTAGGGGTGTAACGGTACACAAAAGTCACGGTGCGGTACGTACCTCGGTTCAGGGGTCACGGTTCGGTACGGTTTCGGTACAACAGACACTATTGAATGTAAAACTAAAATCTGTCTTGTGTTATAAAAGTAAATTAAAAAAATAGAATATAAAATTAAACAAGTGCATTAGGAGTGTTATCATGCCATTCATTAGCCTAATTCTAGAGGAAAAAAACTTGCACTTGACAACTGACAACTATTATTAAAAAAAACAAGAAACTAACATCAATGTTGGTTTACACAGTTAATTTAGACTAGATGCCAGTTGCTTTGGTGATGTTTCTGTGCCTGTCTGTGTTGTCAAGAGGCTTAAAAGCAGCGGGATAAGTTGTTACACACAAGTTGTCATTTTCCTTGCACCAGTGATTGACATGTGGGAGGGAGGGAGGGGAGGCGGGTGAACATGCGTAACGTGTTTGATGTGTTTCTAGCGACGCAGCGCGTCCGTGAAACAGCGCCGACGGACTTTGTCCGGTGGACCGGTCGCGAGCTGCCACAGTCTATGGTCGCGAGCCGTCGCCGCTGTGTTTCATTGAGAAGCCACATGGTGACTTAATGAAGCAGACAGCTCTCCTCCTCTAACTTCACTCTCTCATCACTTCTCTTCTTCGTCTGTTATGCCGGTTGCTGGCAGCTTCGAGGCTCATTACCGCCACCTAGGTTGGAGTGAGGACTCGACTTTTTATTTTTTATTTTTTTAAATATTCATTCAGACGTATTCGTCGTGTGACTGTGTGCACCGAACCGTGACCCCCGTACCGTGACGGCACGGGACGAATACATATACAGTTACACCCCTAGAACCTAGAGCTGCTTTATAATCACACTACACATGGACATCTACCTTTATACTGTATGGAGCTTTAATACAAACATCTACCTTTATGCTAAATGGAGCGTTAAAACAAACATGCCTTTATACTGAATGGAGCTTTAATACAAACAACTGCCTTTATACTAAATGGAGCTTTAATACAAACATCTACCCTTATACTGAATGGAGCTTTAATACTAACATCTACCCTTATACTGAATGGAGCTTTAATACTAACATCTACCTTTATACTGTATGCAGCTTTAAAACAAACATCTACCTTTATACTGAATGGAGCTTTAAAACATGATGTTTGTATGAAATACTTTTCAAAGAAGGATCACTCGCTGTTCCAGTCACTGTGAAGAGAAAATACTCTGGTTTCCATTCCGCACTGGTTACACTGAGTGGGAAGAGTTCACACGCTACCATTTTATCCCTTTGAAATCAAGCTAATGAAAGTGCCAACATGCGTCACACAAACACACAGATGTGATATCAAAAGCTCCCTGCACCTGCTTTAACATGGCCTTCACCCCCTGTGGCCCTGCTAATCACTGAGTGTGTGTGTGAGTGTGTTTGTATGCATGAGAGAGATTGTGGGTTTCATTGAGGTCATACGGCAATGACCCATTATTACTGTCTTTCACCTAATCAGCCGTGTCTGCATGTCCTTGTGTCCGTGTTTGTTCATATGTGTGTGTGCAATAACCAAGAATGCTTCATGAAGAGTTTATAAGAGGATGGCTCAGGTCAGGAAGTGATGATTATGGGAATGGCTGGTATTTGAAATTCTATTCTCCACACTAAATTACGTAGCCAAGAATAGTAGAAGGTTGTAGGCCACTAGGCCATCGCCAAACCACTGCAACAACACACAAACAGCTGTGTCCTGTTATACACGGATGAGGATTCATATATAAATATTAGTCAGTTTCTACTTTTAGTCTTGCATTCCAGTTTAGATAACATTAGCTAGCTGATGACACACCCTGACCCTTTCATTTTTAATGTTGGTTTGTCATTTTATTAAACAAATAATATCATATCCTATGAGACAATAGCTGGGTTTACATGGAGCCAAATATTCCAATTTGTATAGATGTCCAAACAGAATAAAAGTGCTCCATATAAACAGCTCAATTGGAATAAACAAGCTAAAACCAAATGGAAATGTGCAATGGTGTTTTTCTTCACTTGCAAAGGCTTGAAGGAAAGTGTCAAAACAATGTGCCAATCAGACCTCGATCTCTATCTTTAATCATTCACATGATGTTTTGATCAATCTGCACTAAATTTCTCAATGGGCCTGAAAATGAAAACTCAACCCAGCCCGGCTCGCAGATGTTGAAGCCAGTATGTACAAGCCAACCGGCTTCGTTCCCTCCTTGCACCATTGAATTTAAATGTGTGCTAAATAAATAAACGCTAAACTCAGTAGGCTACTCAACGGAGCCCAACTGACTAGCCTTAGCCTTGAAGGGGACCCATTATTCTTTTCCAGCTTGTTATAAATATGCTTAAAATGTTGGATACTTGCTTTAGAGGACGTGGAAGTGCCGTATCATGAGGTAGGCATGTGTTGAAGTAATCCCTGGGGGCAGTTTCAGGAGCTCTGAGCTGCTGCAAACGCTCAAGTTAGGAGAGTTTTTTCTAAAGGGAAGTTCCTAACAACTGGCATGGCCTCAGTGCCTAGCGTAATTTGCTGATGTTTAGTAGGAGGTTGACGTTATATCTGACCACACAATGATAATATGAGATGTGGTTGTATGCAATAGTTATGGAATTTTTTATTGATTGAGACTTCCAGTAGTGCCACGCTGGGTTCCAAGCCGCTGAAATGAGCACAATAGTTCCTCTTTAACCCTTTGATGCACAACATATGCACACCCCCTCTAATGCGCAACATGGGTCTAAAATGACCCGCATTCATTTTCCATGTGAATTCATGCTGGGTGAGTGTTTCTTTGTGGTATCTTTTAAAATCAATATATTTTATGATTGAATCCTCCAAGTACCATTTGAATATCTTGTTTTTAATTAGTACAGGGTGTTTCCATTTTTACTTTCTTATTTTATGAACAAACAGACAAAAAGTCTCCAAGAGTGGACCAGTTAGCTAGCTAGCAGTTGACATTTCTACATTCTACTGTATTAGTTAACTACAGTAGAACATGTCACCAGCTAGCTAGCTAGGTAGCTGTTGACATGTTCTAGCTGGTGTCTACAATAGAATATTATTCTATTGTTGTCACCAGCTAGAACATGTCATCATGTTAACAGTTAGCTAACTTGCTAATATTATGACAAGTAATGTAGCTACTTATTCAAGGTAACTAAAACCTTATCAATTATGCAGTTATCTTTAATGAGTCATCAAATGTTTCTTTAGGTAAATTGGAATAATTGTAAAACAAGTAAATATGATTATATGTGCTTAAAAAAGAATATTTACTAAGAAAATGATAAATACTGTGCAGTGATTTCAAAGATATAACAGTGAAATAGCCTACTCAGATAGAATAAACTATGGCTAGCTGTTGACCACAGTAGAATATGTCAACAGAGCTATTAATGGGGAAAAAGGACAAGTAATGACTAGTCATTATTGTAATCAAGGAAACAACGGTCTGTTGTTGGTATAGATAGTGAGGGAATGCTAAAATTAAAGTATTCTTGCTATACTTGTTTTTTCAACTGGTCCACTCACTGAGACATTTTTGTTCATTTTTGTTCACAAGTAAGAAATGAAAAATGGAAATTTGACCCCCACTAATAAAAAACAAGATATTAAATAATACTTGGAACATTCAATCATAAAATAGATAGATTTCAAAAGTTACAGCAAAGAAACTATCACTCAGCATGAAATCACATTGGAAATGAATGTGGGTCATTTTAGACCCATGTTGCGCATTAGAGGGGTAGTGATACAAAATGTGTTTTTATTAAAAAAGTGAAAAAGTAAAAAATAAAATAAGGATGTATTATGGTCAAAAACAAAGATATATATATATATATATAAAGATATAGCACAAAAAACTCACTCGGGTCTATTTAGACCCATGTTGTGCATCAAAGGGTTAATTTCGGCCCCGAAAAAGAAAAATGACTGAAGCCATTTGTATATAATGTTGGCCCGTACTGGCCAGAACCATCGCATCTGGTGGGGTTGTTTGGGTTGGTCAGGTTGGTCAGGCCCGTTGAGAACTGTCTGCCCATGTCACATGACTGTAAAATGTCCTTTCTGAATAAATCCAGTGGCACATGCAACACCAGATCAGAATAGATCACGTCTGACATGAAATCTTCATTCAGAATGATTTGAATCTGAATGTCAACCTGCTGCTGTGATTGTAGTAGTAAGGAGTGCATGATGCTGTATGATGGACTGTTTGACAAAAACATCCTTGCTCCTTCTAACTGATGCCGATGGCCTCATTAGAGAACTGACCACTAAGCATTTTGTGGTGTTGTGGATCATCTCCATGATTCCTCGCTGCTGTTCGCCAGCTGCCTGTATTTGGTAAGGATGATAGTGCATTACTAAAGTTTATTATTCCTCTCAGGGATAGTGAGCGCTGGGCTTGTGTTAAATGAATTAGTCTTTAATGATCATTATGAGAGTGGTAAACAGAGCTATATTGATGGCAGTCTGGGGAGGGTTATAGGGTTATGACAGATCTAGTGAAACACTTGGAGTGTGTCTGTGTGTTCTTCATCCTCTCTTTTCTGGCCTCACTGCTTTTAAATGCTCAAATGACATTTCCTGTGATTTATGTGTGTTCTCTCCTCTTTCTGTGGGACCTTTTAAACTCATCATCCATACAGTTTGTCAGTGTGAATGGATGGATAGATCAATGGGGTACTGCTGACCCACATAACACTCCAGTCTTTCCCAAGCAAATTGAAAAGCCAATCAGAAGGGAGATCAAATAAAACCACTGGTGGATGTTCAATAGGGTTTACAGAATCACAGCCATCAGCATTAATCACGCAATCATACAAACACAACAGACGAATGATGTTTGGACAGGACAGCTCTTTTTTGATACAAAGCAACTTTTTATGATTTTCTTTCTTCCCAGACAGACTTATCAGTGGAGCAGACCTTTATTTTGTTGTTGTGTTGCTCTCAGGAAATGTGCTTTTCAATATCTGATCAAAGCTTACGTGCACACCTTCATCACAACCTGATGCTGGTCCACAGGTAAAAGCAGAGAAAATAGGAGAGAGTGATGAAAGACGGCATGAACGCTCCTATAAATAGGATGAAGGATGAAATAATAATGGATAAAATAAAACATTGGATCTATTAATCATCAAATTTACAGCCACACTATGGCTCGGGCATTTTGTCAGCTGATCAATTTCCCACTAATATCTTACTGATCACAGTTATTTAAAGCAATACTTACCTTTCTGGAACTTTTGCACATTTCTTTGTCTAAGTTAAAATGCTATTAATAATCTGATGATACATTAAAATGTAAGAGAAACCCAACAGGGTTAAAAACTCATCATTTTTTAATTCTCATATAATTCTGAGAAAAGTCTGACCAATAATATTATTCGGTCCGATTAATAAGATTTGACGAGCGACCGAACCTACTTAATATGTAATCACTTTGTGCACCCCTCTCCTCCTCTCCCCCCTCCCGACCAGGAAGAACGCTTTGACAGAGCAGTAGCAGGACATGAGCAGAGGAGACTAGAGTCACAACACACAAGAAAGAAGGTTTTTGGAAATAAATAGTTTTTTAAAAGACCAATAACTGCAGCCGCAGCTGGTCGCGGAGTTTCATGACTGATATTGTAACGTTGATAGTGATCACCCCAAGTGATACGTAAACACAGGAAGTCAAAAGCATCCAGTGCTAACGGCTAGGCTACTGTTAGCTCCCTTAGCTCTGTGAGTTCTCAGCGGTCCGGACCCGGTTGAACCGGCGCGGCTCGACTCGGCTCGGTCTGGATTTATTTTCGGCCTGAACCAGCGCATCAGGTGGCGCTGGTCCGGCCGCCAGCCCGGCTCGTTGAGAACTGTAATCTGTAACAATCACTTCCCCTGCGTCTCCAGTAGCAGTAGGCTAACAACAGTTTATTATAAAACTCATCAGTCATCATCACTGAGTCAGTTTATACGGTTTAAAACTCCGGTGTTGTGTTTGTTTGTGTTGTTCCCGTTTCACTCGCGCTCCTGTTCTGTTTACCGTTGCCATGC
The DNA here is from genome assembly GCF_905171665.1 of Trachurus trachurus. Lineage (NCBI taxonomy): Eukaryota > Metazoa > Chordata > Actinopteri > Carangiformes > Carangidae > Trachurus > Trachurus trachurus. The sequence continues at coordinate 25,871,222 of NC_139900.1, forward strand.
CAACGCATGCAGCAGGGAGGGAGGGGGCTCGTGGAGGTGCTGCAGGAGGGAGAGGTGGGTGGGACTTGTGAGGGAGGTGGAGCTGTTGATTTTCAAATGTTTGTGCTGTGCTGAGTGAAATGCCAGATCGGTAAGTATTGCTTTAATGATAGAACTATGATTTAAAGGGATAGTTCAACATTTTGGCAAATTGGCCCATTGAAAAAAAATCCCTATAGTCATAGCAGTAGGTTTGTTACCTTTAATTGTCAGTGCAAGCTATTTTTTGAACGGTGGAGCAGAGCTGCGAGCTGCTCAGAACTACTCTGCCTCCCTTTAAATGTAAATATAATATCAGTTTAAATGGGGTTAAAATTAATTCACATTCATCACCAGAACTGTAAAGCCTATCGTTCAGGGCCGTTCTCCCTGTAGCTGTGTTCCTGGTCAGTCTCCATGTACACTACATTTCACACAGTACTGTGATAAATTCTTGAAATGATAAAATTATGAATCGTCTTGTATAGTTAAACACTTGTCGTTCTTGTAATGTTTAAATAAAATCATCAACAATCATAATCTGTCTTATTTCCAACAAAAAAAAAGGCTAGTGGACATTCTGAAAAGCTGATAAATTGGCTGGTGGCCCAAAAAGTTATAATGGCATTCCACCGCTCCATGGATTGCCTTCTCGCTGACTTCGTTGAAAACAAATGCACATAAGGTAGGTAATATGTGAATATTATGCACTCTGAAACTGTAGGAGGAGCTTGCAGAGAAAAAAAGCAAGAAATAGTGATCAGACTTTCATAATGCCCCCTTCAATGCAGATGTATATAATTTAACTATAGACCTTCCCTCTCTAACATCTTTGTGTAGACACTGAGATTCAAACACTGAGGAACTCTCAGCAGACGGGGATGGATGATTGACATCAGAGCCTTACAGAAGCTTAACAGGTCACAGACAGGGAAGCAGCCAAACCAGGTCAAATGGGTACAGACAGAGAGCAGGCAAGAACCCAAAATCCAAAACACCCAAACTGGGTCAAAAAACCACAGCATCCAACAGTAGGAAGGAAGCCTCGAGAGCTGCAGGATGCACACACACCACAACAAAGACAATCTGGTGGAGAGAACAGGGTTGACAGACGAGGCAGGAACTGGAATAACAAGACAGAAAAAGTTTCAAAGTAAAACAGAAAGTCATGCAGTTTTAGAAAACATCTACAGTACTGTAATGGGGATGTGGACAGGATTGTAATTGACCTTCACTCAGTCAACAAAGTTTTTAATAAATCCATGAATGTGAAAAAACACAAACACAACGCAGAGGGCCAGACCGTCCACCGACCACCAAGATATCAATAACTATAGACCCATTTCAATTATCAACAGTATCGCCAAAGTATTTGAAAAACTTATTTTTAATCAATTATCCAATTATCTTAATGATTATAACATCCTATCCCCACACGAATCTGGCTTTCAACCCAACTTCTCGACGACCACTGCTCTCACCAAATTCTCCAATGACATATTATCCTCTTTTGACAATAATATGCCTACTGGTGCTATATTCATTGATTTATCAAAAGCGTTCGACATGGTTGATCACTATCTCCTTTTAGATAAGTTGTATGCTATTGGTCTTTCAACAGAATCAGTTTTATTTTTTAATTCCTTTCTTCACTTGCTTCTAACAGAAGCCAGTGTGTGTCTTTTCAGAACACCCAGTCAGACTATAAGTTAATATCAAAAGGTGTGCCCCAAGGTTCATCCTTGGGTCCTCTTTTATTTTCTATTTTTGTCAACGATCTCCCACAAATCTGCTCTGACTGTCAAATTCATCTTTATGCTGACAATACTGTAATTTACTCCTCCAAACTCGATATTTCACAAATTCAGCACTCCTTGCAATATAATTTGCTGATCTGATTTACTATCCAAAGACTGGTCCTTATTTTTTCTTGATGGAGCTCCACTAGAAAAGGTAGATAAATTTAAATGTAAATGTAAATGTACTTTATTTATACAGCCCTTTACAACAATCCTTTCGGAGTACCAAAGTGCTTTACATAGTGTAATAATAAAAAGAAAGAAGCAGAAATAAAACAATTTGAAAACAATAAAAACAGTGAGAGCAATAAAATACAGCAAAGTCAAATAAGTTAAAATAAAAAAATAAAATAAGATAAAAGTGCCATCGTGCTACTGGGTATTAAAAGCCATCCTAAATAAATAGTATTTTAACCTGGATTTATAAAGGCCCGGGTCTGAGATGAGACGCATCTCGGTGGGGAGCTTGTTCCAGAGCCTGGGAGCAGCAACAGAAAAGGCTCGGTCACCCCAGTGTTTATATTTTGATCTGGGCACTTCCAGTACAAGTTGATTCGTCGACCTCAAAGCTCTACCTGGATCTCGGATGGTTAAAAGCTCGGATAAATATAATGGGGCAAGGCCGTGAAGAGCTTTAAAAACAAACATTATAAGTTTAAAATCAATTCTAAAAAGGACAAGAAGCCAGTGAAGGGAGTTAAGAACAGGGGTAATGTGCACACGTCTGTGAGTGTTGGTTAAAAGACGGGCTGCGGCATTTTGCACGAGTTGAAGGCGACTGAGGGAGGACTGAGAGACGCCAACATAAAGTGCATTACAATAATCTAGCCGTGAACTAATTAAAGCATGAATGGCTTTCTCGAGGTCGTGGCGGCTTAAAAACATTTTAACTTTAGCTACAAGACGCAGCTGGAAAAAACTGGTCCTGACAACATTACTGATTAGTTTGTCAAACTTGAGATGACTGTCAAAAGTCACACCCAGATTTCTGACAGTTGAACTTAGCTTTGGAGACAGGGTGCCAAAGTCAGTTGACGCAGTATCTCCAAACACAATACATTCAGTTTTTTCATCATTTAAGTTAAGAAAATTTTGAGCCAACCACTGCTTAATATCAGCAATACAGTCAAATAAAGAACACTGTGCACTGTTACTGTTTGGCTTCACTGGCAGATAGATTTGCAGGTCGTCTGCATAACAGTGAAAGGAAAGGTTGTGCCTGGCTATAATTGACCCCAGTGGTAACATGTACAAAGAAAAAAGGATAGGGCCAAGAATAGATCCTTGTGGGACTCCACAAGAGGGTGGAGCACTGGAAGAGGACAGGTCGCCAACCATAACAGAGAAAGTCCTACTGGACAAGTACGATGTAAACCACTTCAACGCGGTGCCGTGGATGCCAACATAATTTTTTAGACGTGACAGGAGGACTGCATGGTCCACCGTGTCGAAGGCTGCTGTGAGATCAAGCAGCACTAAGACAACGGGGCACTTGGCATCCACAGACAGAGCAATATCGTTGTGCACCTTTAACAGTGCAGACTCAGTACTGTGGCGAGACCTAAACCCATATTGGAACTCGAGTACAGAGTTGTCATCCAAAAAGGACTGTAATTGAATAAAAACAGCTTTTTCTAAAACCTTAGAAAGAAAGGGCAGATTGGAGACAGGTCTAAAATTTGATAACACAGAGGGGTCAAGATTGGGCTTTTTAAGAAGGGGCCTGACCACAGCATGTTTAAAAGCATCTGGAACAGTTCCTAACCTAAGGCAGGAGTTGATAAAAACCAGGAGACTAGGCCCCACAGTAATAAAAACCATTTTCAGCACTTTGGCAGGGACAGTATCCAATGGGCAATTTGTAGATTTCATGGATTTCACTATGTCACCAAGAGAAAAAAGGGAAACCAACTCAAACTGTTCAAACACAGCAGAATGAGCTGGGGCAACGAGCAGATCATTGTTAGTATTCATAGTGACACTCTTACTGATATTTTTTCTGACAGAATCCACCTTGTCAACAAAATGATGAAGAAAATTCTCACAAGTGGCAATTGAAACATCAGTCACGGCAGAAGTGCATGGATTAACAACAGCATTAATTGTATCAAATAACACCTTGGGACAGTGACTGCTGGAAGAAATAATATTAGAGAGGTACTGAGATTTTGCTTCACGCACAACTCTCTGATAGTCAGCAAGACAGTCCCTTAATATTTGCAGAGACACATGCAATTTGTCCCCCTTCCATCTGCGTTCCGCCTGCCTACAACGTTGCCTAATGACACGGGTAGTGTCATTCAACCAGGGGTCCGTTCTTGGTTTAGAAGATTTTCGCCTAAAAGGGGCAATAGTGTCCAGGATCCCAGCACTGGTGGAATGGAAGGAGGAGAGAAAAAGGTCAGGACAGAGAGGGGAAGCCAAGCCGTTCATGGCAAAAAACCGAGAATCCTTGAAGGCAGCAGAAGATTCATCAGCTGTGGAGGGAGTGATGATCCGCCGCTGACGGGATGGAGCAAGAGGTTTGCTGACTGGTTGGGGCGCCATCAGTTCAAAAACAACAGGGAGATGATCTGAGATTGCAGTCTCAGAAATCTCTTTAAGGGAAACTGAGAGCCCAAATGAAATAACAAGATCCAATGTGTGCCCAAGATGGTGCGTTGGTTTATCCACGGATTGAATTAAATTAAAAGTTGCCAATAGGGTTTTAAAGTCAGTGGCAAATTTGTCGGATGGGCAACAGACGTGAACATTAAAATCCCCACAGATCAGGAGCTTGTCATATTTTGGGAGAGTATCAGCCAGAAACTCAGAGAACTCTTGAATAAAGCCCTTATTACATTTCGGAGGGCGATAGACAACTGCACACAACACAGGACTTGCAAACTCCACTACAAACAATTGCAGTTCAAACGAGGAGTATGGACCTGTGGGAAGAAGCCGACATTTAAAACTGTCATTGAACACAGCAGCAAGCCCCCCCCCCCCCTCGCCCCGAGACTCGCGGGGAGCTGAAGAAAGAACAGCTGGGTGGGAGGAGCTCAGAAAATGCGCTGTTTTCACGTGGTTTCAGCCAGGTTTCCGTCAACAGGAGGAAATCCAAGGAATACGAAGTAAAAAAGTCATTTAAGATAAAAGTCTTGTTCACGACCGATCTGGTGTTGATGAGAGCCATGCGGACCAAACGCCGATCCGTCTGTTGGGAGGCCCGGTTGACAGGACGGAGATTCTCCAGCGCGCAGCTCCGTCGGGTGCCCGGCCTCCGGCACGGCTGGCAGCAGCCATCGGTAGGAGTAATCCACGGATAGCCGGCGCCGTCCCCAGAGCGACCAAACAGCGGATGGCGAGCGCTGCACGTGGAGGACAAGGCCAGGTGAGCTTTCAGCCGGCGTATTACTCCACCTCTCTTTCCCCGTCTTCTGCGACAGCTGTTGCGTGGTAACCGCACAGGTAGACGCCATAGGTAAGAGGGTAAAGACGCCAGGACAGGTGGCAGTGGCTTTGTCTGGTCGTTAAAATCATGGATCGGTGATCTATCCACAGAATCGTGGATTTTTAGGAGACTCAGGCGATCATACACCAGTAGCGATGAAACTTTGTGGGATAAAAGCGATAAAAACAGGACAATACACAGAAAAGGTAGCAGAGGTAGACGGCCAGCCACACACAACGGCGCCATCTTGCCTTTTCCACATGTGGATTTAGTGAAAATACTTGGGCCTCCTGCTTGATTCTCAGTTATCCTTTAAACCACACATTGATTTAATTACAAAGAAAATTTACTGTCGTCTGAAATTACTGTATCGGTCCATTGATTGTTTTACATTACAGGTTCGTAAAAGAATTCACAATCACAATTATTATTTCCTATTCTTGATTATGCAGACATCATTTATCAGAACACTACAGAATCTAATCTTCGTCCTCTTACTGTGCTTTATAACAGCCTCTGTAGATTCGTTCTGAGATGTCCCTACAGGACTCATCATTGCATTCTTTATGAATCTCTGAATTGGTTAACCCCAAAAGCCAGAAGAGTTCTTCATTGGTTATTATTTATTTTTAAATGCATTCACTTTAATTTTCCTTCATATTTAAAACAATTTATGATTCCTTATAGTACACAATACAGTCTTATGGCGCTTTTCACTACACTTTCACAGCACGGAACGGCACGGCTCGGCTCGGTAAAGGTGCTTTTCCACTACAGCTGAGTTCTCTAGTACCTCCTCAGCGGGGGCGGGGGCGGCACAGGGGTGACCGCGGAGGTGATCGCGGGGCCGCATTGTCCGCCTCTCTTTTTTCGATCCACTCGTCTGCACCTCGTTAACAGACCACAGTGTGGTTTTACACACAGCAACATTTAACTCAGGTGAAAGAATAACAACAGTCTCGATACAGATCAGCTGGCGCTGTTGTTGCTCTGTTTTTTAAATTTCTGGGTTTGATTCTCATGTCGGACGTCACGCTCGCACTGACGCTCTGCCCAATCAGTGGAAGGCAGTCGGCTGACGTCACGTTTTAGTATCGCTTCGGCTCGCTTGGAACCAGGGCCGAGGAGGTGCTAGGGCTGGTGGAAAAGCAAAATAAGCGGGCCGTGCCAGTGGAAAAGCGCCATTAGACATACAGATCATCTCTTTTTCCGTATTCCCAGAATATCTAAAGAATCTGGTCGCCGTTCATTTCAGTTTAAAGCTCCATCTGATTGGAACAGTCTCCCATGCCAGCTTAGGTCTACTACTTCTCTATTTAGCCTCAAAGCATCATTTCTAATTCATTTGCAAACTCCTTGTTCTTGTTTCTGATGATGTTTATTATTTATTTATTTTTATTTTTATTTTTTTTTCCTATTATTTATCTTTCTTCTCTCTCGTGCAAACTGTAATATTTGTGTGTGTGTGTGTGTGTGTGTGTGTGCGTGTGTGTGTGTGTGTGTGTGTGTGTGTGTGTGTTTGTATGTATGTAAGTCATGTAATGTGTTTCAATGTATTTGATTTTCTTTTATTTCTTTACCTGACATTGTATCATTGTATCTTTTTGCGGAAGGACCCCCTTGAAAATGAGATGATTCATCTCAAGGGGTTATCCTGAATAAATAAATTCAAATTCAAATTCACCGTCACATCACACTTTGAGTCTGAACACTGTTGAAGCTTTTTCATTTTTTTTCTTTTCTTTTTTTTTTAAAGGGATAGTTTTCGAGGCACGTCTCATAACGTTCTGTTATTATCTCATAGCGTGGTGAATGTGCAGGTCACAACTTGTCCACCAGAACGTTTTGGAGTTGTTGGATTGTGTATTTGATGAGTTTGATGAGGGAAACCGAGAAATCCCATGAGCCTCTGTAGCGTAGCTCTGAGCAGCTCATTTCTCTGCGCCACCATTCTAAAAGTAGCTTGCACTGACAATTAAAGGTAACGAACCTACTGCTATGACTATAGGGATTATGGCAATGGGCCAATTTGCCAAAATGTTGAACTATCCCTATAGTGATGATACCTCTGTTGTCCGTGATTATAGCGCCTCCTCTCTCTTCTCTTATGATTAAGGCTGCAGTACAAAATATTAATGAGAATAGAAATCTGAACAAATAGAACAGAGTTCCCAGCTCCACTGGAACTGGAACCACGCTGCTTGCGTGTATCGTCCCCAGGCCCTTTGGGTTTGAACCCCTAGTAAATGATGTAATACAGCAGAGCCAGAGCAGTACCACTCATAAAGGAGCTGTGTGCACTGATAGTGTAGGTCACGACTAATACTGCCTCCAGGACAGAAGACATACAGTACTGGAGCTCAGTTTCCAGCCAACATGTCAGACTGATTCAAACCGTTTGTCACCCCCTGACTCCAGCCCCCTCCCTCCTCTCCCTCCCTCCATGTGCTTCTTTTCTTTATTTCCTTCTCTGGGCTTTTCTTCACTTATTCCTCTTTCACGTTTTTCTCCTCTCTGACTCTGATCCACCTCGTCTCTCGTTGGCCTTTTTATTCTCATCTCTCTTCACCTCTCCTCCTCCTCCTCTTTCCTCCCACTGCTCTTCATATCCTCCCCTAGGAGCAAAAGCACAAATCATTTCCCCTCTCCTCTGCCCAGGATGGGAGGTATGAAGGAAACAGTATGGCACTGCCACCCACCTCTTTTTACCCATCCACCCACTCTGTTCTGCTCATCCTCCTCATCCTCTCACATCGTTTAGCTTCTGCAGAGAGAGAAGAGGTCTGAGGGAGCACGGAAGAGCGCAGTGCACATGTGTACGTTGTGTAGGGGTGTATGTGCAGCACACTGGTACCTGCCAGTGGTGCTGATGCTCAATAAGCCCTCATCATCAGAAACAACATAATCATGTTGGGTAATAAGGGCTGGGGTAATGGCACCGCTCAGAGTCAAGGATAATTTTCTCTGAGATACAAATGTCCAACGTGATTCCCTGAACGATGCTAATGTTTTTAGAGTCAAAGATAATTACACGTAATGATCCAGCGGTGATGTTAAACAGTGTTTTAGGCTACGTTCATAGTATTTTCAGAGAAGCACTATGCCATTAAGACCTGCAGGTTTTCAATCATAACAGAAACTGCAGCATACGTGTGGAAAAGGCCAGCAGTCGCATTTTCATACTTTTATTCGAGGCACAAGGAGGATGCACTACTGTCGCGCCTGCAGTAAGCAACCAAAACTGTCTGTCACGTTTTAGTCGTGTGTCTAACTGTCACATAGCGAGGAAAAAAAGTTAAAAAACAAAAGTTAAAAGACAAAGTTAAATCGATTCCCAGCACCGAAAATCCCTCTCAGCAGCTTTACTGCTCGATCTGTCTGTTGTCAGTTTCACTCGGCTGAGAACTCAGTCGCCTGCTGTGTGGAGAGGAGAGAGACAGGAGAGATGTGGACTTCCTACATTAGTCGTTATTCCTTACATGAAACTGTACCTTTATTATTATTATTAAAGGGACATTGTGTAACTTCTCCTGTTATCCATTCACGAAAATCGATTATTTTGTTCAAAAGTCTGTTTTTCATTAACCAGTAATCCCCCCCATCAACAAACTGAAGTGTTCCTTTCAGCTCTGAATGAGCCGTTCATATCGTTCATATCTCCATGGAGCGGGTAAGCTCGGTGCTGGCTGCCATGTGGTGTCGCCATGTTTTTACGTTCAGTGGCAGCGTGACGGTAGGAAACCACGGAAACTCAGTGGAGACACCGGAGCTGTCGGCTCAGGTGGAGGTGGCGTCTGTGAAAAGTCACCGCGGTAACGAAGTGAGGAGGAATGGAGCGTTACACTGATGCTGCATTCACGTGCAGTCGGGCAGACGGCCGTCGGTAACAAACCAGATGTCATTTTAGTCACAGAAGTCCAGAGAATATGTGGGTCAGGTAAACAATACGACATTGCCATGACAACATATTGTCACGTGTATTGTTTTGCCTCGTGCTGACGGACCACTTGTTTACATAGAGGCTTGTTTATGCCGTTACGTGCAGCAGATGTCGTCCGTCTGCCGTCTGCCCAATTTCACGTGAATGCAGCATGAAAAATATGATTGAGTTGCTTGCTATATACAAACGCATAGCTAGATGGGAGTAAATTCTACACAATGTACCTTTAAAGGGAAGGATAAGCCCCTCGAGAGTTGCACAACCTCATTTTCAAAGGGGTCCTGAGCACTGATAGACAGTGAATACAACGCAGGACAACGCAACATAGTTACAACCAGGGCCGGCTCTTGGCATAGGCGATATAGGCGGTCGCCTAGGGCGCCAACTGCTGGAGGGGCGCCGCCAGTCAAGGGGGGAAAAAAAATTATGATAATAATAATAATTTATGTCTACTGGCGCCCCCTCACTTAGTGTTTTCTGTGTAGAAAACCCCCCAAAACAAATAAATAAACAATGACAAACATGTTCCTAAATTGTGTATAGTCACACACACAGCAGATAGGCTACCTCTACCTGTCTACAGCAGGAATGCTCTCAAGCCGTTTTCTTGTTAGAAACGCTGCATTTTTAATTAGATGTGTGGATAGGCTACTTGGTTGCATTAATCCTCAGAGTTGGCACAAATGCTGGCGCTTTTGCGCGACCGTCTCGATATGTTTTTTGTTTGTTTGTTTTTTTCATATTTCGGTCATTTACGCAGTAGAGATGCGGGAGAGAGAGAGAGAGAGAGAAGCAGTGAGGATGACGACGGTGCATCAGAGGCTGAAAGTTCTGACTCATTTGATGAGGAAGATTATGAAAAAAGAAGAGAGAGTTGAGACTTCAGCCTGCTCAGACAGCAGGGCCAGTGGGCCACAGCTCCAGATCAGCTCCAGCTCTGTATTCACACCTGCTGAGCTATCAAACTAGTTTCTTTTTACCTCTCAAACAGTACCACAGTGACAACACATATAGGGTACATTATATAGGCTAAATATTGTACATTTTGTGTGTTTTTTGTCTAGTTGATATTTGGAGGAATGTTCTCATTTGGGGCTACACACATCTCATGAAGTTTGAAATGTAACATGAAGTCAATATTTAGCTTCTTTTATCCCACATTTGAGACATTTGGTGAGAATGACAGTTAGGCCTAACATTTATGCACAAAATTTCATTTTTTTTCTACACTTATCTTATAGCCTTATCATACAGTATATTCCACTGCTTTTGTGAAGCCCAGGCTTTCGTATACCCATTTCAAGCACCACAACAGTTTGTTCTCATGATTGTGAAGAGGCAATTTTTTTTCATGTCTTCACCCAGGATTTACTCAATGCAATTTTACTGATTGTATGTGTAAGTTGTGTATCTCAGGGTCAGAGGGGACATAGAGATACACTGCTATGTTATCGTTATGATCATTATGATCATTGTTGGGGAGGCGCCTGAGAGTAATCTCGCCTAGGGCACCAAAATGGCTAGAGCCGGCCCTGGTTACAACCATAGAGACATATAAAGAAGCTGATTGGCCCATTGCCATTATCCCTATAGTTTTAGGAGTAGGTTCGTTACCTTTAATTGTCGGTGTAAGATGTTTTGGAGCCTCTGCATTTGTCCGTAGCGTACTGTAGCTCTGAGCAGCTCACAGCTCGGCTCCGCCGTTCTAAATGCAGCTTGCACCGACAATTAAGACTAAACAAAACTATAAGGATTATGCCAATGGGCCAATTTGCCAAAATGTTGAACTATCACTGTAAAAAAAAAAAAAATCTATGTTTCAGTAACAGACCCTGTGGATGGGGGAGCACTGCCCACCCAGTCCCCCCTGAAGCCCCGCCCCTGGTTTCACAATCTTTCTCTGTCCCCGGTGATTTCATTTTTCAAAGTGGAAACTAACTTCTCACGTAGAACTGAGGCAGCTCAACGTGAGAACCCGATTGTTTCTGAGCAGTGTTTTGAGTTTCCATTTCTCATCATCTGGAAGAGTGGACCAGATCATGTGTTAGCAGGGGTTTCATTATCCCGGGCCCAAAGACACACTGCTGCCTGTCCGCTGTCTCACCCTTGCTGTTAAAGCCTCACCATTCCTGTTTCCTCCCACTCATCAGGTCAAACATAATTCCTGTAATCTGCTCACTTTCATTCTTCCCTCCAGTGCGGTCCTCCACCTCTGCAGGCCGTCACCTCCAACCTGCGCCCGACTCTCACCGCAGATCACAGTGTCATCTGGAAACAGTCCACAGACACTCCTGCCTGACCTTGTCTCATCAACCAGAGGGAAATGCCCGAGGGCCACGAGGGCTGACAACGATTCCTCCTCAGCAATGTCTCAAATGAACAATGGATGATTTGTTGCAGAGATATCTCAGTTGGAAGCCTTACTGAAAGAATGGGGATCAGTGATTGGTTCTGCTGCTGTTCTGTCCTGCACTGTCAGTCAGAACGTCTTCACTGAGAATACTGTAGATGAGGTTTTTATAATCAGGAAAACAAATAGGTGTATTTTGTGAAGGGTGTGTGTGGTGGGGTTAAGAATTTGAAGGTATGATATTATTCAACCTCATATTTTTACAGTTTATATTTTACACATCAGACTTTCTAATAACACAAAACAGAATGGAAACCCATTTTCAGGATATGACATGGTTTAATGTTCCCTATCATTTGTGCTCTGTTTGGGGTGAGTGCACTTTAACCCAGTGGGTCTGTAAAAGTAGAGACCACATGTACACAGATATCAGATAATATTAAGTATTCATCAGCCAGCTGCCAGGGCCGGTTCTTGTTTATAGGTTTTCTAAGGTTACAACAGAGAGAAGCCTGTGGCTCACACTATAACTTCTGTGCTGTTCCTCTGGACTTCATATAAAACAACACAGTTTTGTTTGTTAAATGGCTCCAACACTTTGCCTAAGGCAAATTACAGCATATCACCCATAATTTAAAAGAGCCACAGTGGTACCTGGCAGGGTTCCACGCTTTAAGGCAATTCATGTGACAATATGAGAATGTTTCATTTCTATGACCTGTAATCACAAATAGGCTATATAAAAGAGACAAAATAAAGTAAGAGGATTCTGGAGCTGCAGGCGTGATGTGGCAAGGCAAGGCAAGGCAGTTTTATTTGTATAGCCCATTTTTACAAACAGTTTGTCTCAAAGGGCTTGAATATATAATCACTGACTGAACCGCCCAGGGTCACATGTTCAAGAAAATATATAATTATCTGTCCTTCTTGATGCATTCAGTTTTGAACCTCCAAAGATCTCAAAAGTTAAATATTATGATAAAGAAAGAGAGGGCAAGAAAAAATGAGTGGTACTTTTTGATATGGAATTTTGATTTTTGACTTTTGATGTCATACTGTATCTGGGTATATTTACATTTACACGTCTGACAGATGCTTTTATCCAAAGCAGCTTTTATCTTAGCAATGTGTTTTGTTTTGTTTTATTTTGTTATTTTTTCTAATGTAACGACATGTCTATGATTCTTTAGTGGCATACCATCAGTCGTTTAGTCTGGGAGTGGGACTGATTTTGGCCCCTTGAGGATGAGGAGAGAAAAAGTAGAGAAAAAAAAGTAAATAAATAGTTCATTTTTGGAACAGTTGAATATAGTTCAAGATTGAAATTTGAAAACATGGACCGTGAAGATGGATACATTCACTTTTATACTTTTGGAATGAAGTCATTTTAGGTGCACAACAGTGGAGGATAAAGCTATAGGCCTCAAAATGAAAATGCCTTTTGTTAGCAGTAGGATAGCAGTAGGTTCATTACCTTTAATTGTCGGTGCAAGCTATTTTTAGAACAGCGGAGCAGAGCCACAAGCTGCTCAGAGCTATGCTACAGAGGCTCATGGGAATTTTTAGTTTCCTTCATCAAACTCATCAAATACACAATCCAACAACTCCAAAACGCCCTGGTGGACAAGTTGTGACCTGCACAATTCACCACGCTATGAGATAATAACGGAATGTTACGAGATGGAGTTTTAGGTGATGCGCATTCCCGTCAGGGACAGTTTTTCAACAAGCAGTCTCTGTATTTACCTCTAAAACAACTCTGTCTCGTAACGTTCCATTATTATTTCATAGCGTGGTGAATGTGCAGGTCACAACTTGTCCACCAGAGCGTTTTGGAGTTGTTGGATTGTGTATTTGATGAGTTTGATGAGGCCTCCACCGTTCTAAAAACTGCTTGCACGATAATTAAAGGTAACGAACCTACCGCTATGACTATAGGGATTATGGCAATGGGCCAATTTGCCAAAATGTTGAATATATCCCTTTAGATGAATTATTAATAAGAAGGAAACAATATTTGGATTGAAATGTGCTCTTTGTCCCTATAATACCTCACAACATGAGTAAAACCTGGACAGTACACACACACACAAACACAGATACACAAATACACAGACAGCTCATGACTGACACTGCAGGTTAATCTTTATTGAGGCTCTTGTTCCTGACAAATAAGTGTTGGGAACAAACAGTGAGGCGACGCAATGATGTTAGCAAAACGCCTTTTCTTAATTAAAAAGCTCTTCTTTGTTTTACCTGCCTCCATGATAACAGCTATCTGTGAGGGGGAGATAAGGGGGAGAGGTGTGTAAGAGGAAATACAAGGAATGACATTGTCTGTTTAATGTCTCTGGGTGTGTGTGGGAAATCACAAAACTTTGCATTAATGATGCAGTCATTGCTTTAAATGAAAATGCATCCTGTGTCTGTAGCCTGTGTATGTAAATATATTGGGTGCCTGCACAGAATGTAATGTGATGTAAATGTGGCTAATGTTGTGTACCATGAGTCGTAGAGTCGTGACTGCTGAAGCCTCCTTAACTTCTTAACGAAAAAAACAATTAGTACAACAGCAATTCAGTTCTTAGTTCTACGCTTTATAGACATAAATCAGGGATTTTACTGACCAGTCAAAACAAGACATGAGGGTCTCCTGGAGAAATAATTCATATTTGCTCTCACACACATCATTATACTCTCTCACACACATAAACACTACTATATTCTCTCACACACAAGACTAAGACTAGCAGAGTAGGCTACATTACTAGTTTAGCAATGATTTTGCATAATCTCCCAGGAGTGTGTGTGTTTGAGTATAGTAGTGTTTGTGTGTGAGTATGTGTGTAAGAGAGTATAGTAGTGTAAGAGGGGAACACTTCATTTGACGGCTATCTCAGTTATAGCACTGTATAACTATAGTTATAAACATTCATAAATTATCATAATGCTTTATAACAATAATCTTAACACAACTATAAAGCATTTTATCATGACTTATAAAGTCAGGTATTATAATACATTATAATTCTATCATAACACATCATAGAGCATTAATGGCTTATAAGGTCAAGTATTATAATAGAGTTATAATGCTCTATAATGTGTTATGCTTATTGTTATAAAGCCTTATGGTAGTTTATGAGTGTTTATAATGATAATTATACATGTTTATAATCCATTCTAACACACTATAACTATATTTATAATGCATTATTGATGTGGGCATTGTCAGCGAGTTACTAACAATTATAATGTATAATACCTGGCCTTACAGTAAGTCATGATAAAATGCTTAATAGTGTGTTATGATTATTGTTATAAAGCATTTTGATCATTTATGAGTGTTTATAACTAGTTATACAGTGCTATAACTGCATTATAACTCGTTATGATGGTTATAATGCATTATAGAGATAGGCGTCAAGTAAAGTGTTACCTGTAAGAGTAGTGGTGTGTGTAATTGTATAGTGGTGTGTGACAGAGAGTATAGAAGTGTATGTAAGAGTACAGGTATCACTTTATTTGATGCCTTATCTCCATAACGCATTATAACCATACTTATAATCAGTTATAATGCAGTTATAGCACTGTATAACTCTAGTTATAAACACAATTCAAGGTCACACTCTTCAGCCTCTTCAGCCTGAAGTAACAGTGGGGAAAACATCGTGAAAAACAAATTAAACACTTATTTGCTGCAGGTGTTGAGCCAAATGAGCTGTCTTTGCTGTTCTTCCTACCTTGTATTTTTGCAACGTATCAGCTGCATAGTAGACAATGTACTACATTGTGTCTTCGTCAGATGTAATCAAGTGAAATGCACAAAAGTGTCAAACAGCACGCATCAAAACAGCTGCTCCCATTATACAGTAGCATGATAGTCAGGATGGAGAGCATTTCTGTTATGGAGACCTTTTTAATTAAATGTGCTGTTTTGAAATGAAAAAAGAGTGGCATGGACCTAAATCTGGAGAAACCGAACCCTGCACAGTTGGATAGTGGATGGGCAGAGCCTGGGGCATGGCTGAGGGCACTGACTGCTGCTGGGGATGCTGTTTGAACTACTTTATATAAAGACCTATGAACACAACCATAAAATAAATCTGAGAGCTGGTGAGATTAATGAGGCAGGAAAGAAAGAAAAAACAAGTTCTGATAAATGTGTTTTCATCTTTTCTCTAACTTTTGCTGAGATATTGGGTCATTAGAACTTTATTGAAATGAATCCATGTGAGAAGCTTATTTGAATTGAGCGTCTGTCGATATAATGTGACTGGAAACTGGACTTGTATATTGATTTTCTCGTTTCCAATCAGGTATGTTAAGTAAGTTTCAACTTTCTACCACTACTTTATGCTAAACAACACACTCCACTAATACATTTTGTGAGGCCTCTAACCTTGTACCTCCCTTCTCTTTGACACCTCATCCTCATCTCGACACATTCATTTAATGACCACTGCCCAGCTATCCTTAGCCAAATTGCTCCTTTTGAAATTGAGAAACAAAAATCAAACAATTCACCCTTGAATGAACACACACTAGAGCTCTTAAAGGGATAGTTCAACATTTTGGCAAATTGGCATAGTTTTAGGAGTAAGATAAGATAAGATGAGTCTTTATTGTCTCCCTTGGGAGAAATTCATTTTGGACAGACCAGAGAGTAGGCTCGTAACCTTTAATTGTCAGTGAAAGCTGTTTTTAGAACGGCGGAGCAGAGCCGTGAGCTGCTCAGAGCTACACTACGGAGGCATTTCATGGAATTTCTTGGTTTGCTTCATCAAACTCATCAAATACACAATCCAACAACTCCAAAATGTTCTAGTGGACAAATTGTGACCTGCACATTCACCACACTATGAGATAATAAAGGAACGCTACAAGACAGAGTTGTTTTCGAGGTAAATGCAATACTGTACCACCAATGCGCGTTCCTGTCTGGGGCAGTTTTTCGGCAAGCAGCCTCTGCATTTGTCTCTGAGCAGCTTGCTGCTCTGCTCTGCTGCTCTGCTCCACCGTTCCAAAAATAACTTTCAACAACAATTAAAGGTAACGAACCTACTCCGTAGACTATAGGGATTATGACAATGGGCCAATTTGCCAAAATGTTGACCTATCCCTTTAACAGAAAATGCAGAAAACTGGAATGCCAACAGAAAGTTAACAAATCCATATTAGCCTATGATGCCCTCAACATTCAAACGCAAATCTCTCAGAATGTTGTTTAGGATACAGGATCATCCTGCTTCTCTACACCTACCTCAAACAACAACAACAACAATCCCAATGTTCTGCTCAGAGTCATGTTTCAGCCCTGTTATTGTGTTGGAGATTGCTGCTTGGTGCTGCTGGGCTATTTGAAGATGTTCTTTTATCAACAAGGTCAACAATACTTACAGATCCATCTCCAACGAGAGGCTGGAGACAGCCTTTGTAAGATCAAGATTATTGCTGGCTGCTGCTGATAGTTTTCAGTGTTTTTTGTAAGTGCTGCATTCAACACAGTGGATCATGTTAGATCAAAATTCATTCAACCTCAACAATGGCAAAAACAAAATAATTCTGTATGGCCACCGAAACTCATCATCTCTCTCTGTGCCAATCGTGGCAACATCTCCAGTAATATTAATAGGCCTAGGATCATTTTATTGGACATGGAATTAATATTCTCTTGATTTGATTATTGTAATGAACTTCATGCAACTATCAGCCACCATCTTCAGCTTGTACAACCTGATGCTGCCTGTCTTGTTCCTGGAACTAGCAGGTGCAACCACATAACCACAGTGCTCACCTCCTGTCAATGAACCAGCAATGAAATTAACATTTTAATAAAATTTAAAGGAAATGCAAAATATCAGCCACATCTGAGTGTCTGTGACATCACAGATCACCTGTCTGTGTGTGTTTTGCTCAGGCTACCAGCAGGACTTTAACAATAACATAATGACATGTACAAACAAATCAGCTGGACAAGCTGTGGTTCATACGCTCATGTCTTTATGACTCATACTTACTAAGAACTTCGATCTGGATCCAGTCATCGGGGAGAGGGAGGATTGCATCAAACAGTATGTATTTCTCCAACTAATTCTAAAGAGGATTAGTGCTTAGATGACAGATGAATTTCCTTCGGGATTAATAAAATATTTATTTATCTATCTAGATTGATTACATCAGACACAGTGAAGTGGTCCGGTACCTATAAGATTCATCATCTGCAAATACTGGATGTAGAGGACCTGTGAAAAGTTCCCTTCATTCAAATGGTGATGTTTGTAAAATGTCAGGTCACTTAACTAACCAAACAGTGAATACTTCTGCCGGTTCATTTCACCAATGCTTCTTTTTGCTGCCACTAGATCCACATTTACAAGACTTGACCTTTAAACTTCTCTTTTCTCTCGTAGTAGGGACTGATGATGAATATCAACGCTTGATATCTGAACCTAGAGTTGCCAGTGAGCAACTTTCTGCACTAATGTCTATTTTAAGTCAAGTACTTTACTTCCAGGTGCTGTAATATGCAAGTGAATTTTAACTGCTGGCTTTTCCATCTTTTCCATCCACAATTCTTTGTATGTGTTCTTGATATGTGACTGGGATGGGATTGGATTAATTAGGATGTAAGTAAAACTATTACATGTTTGATTTACAGATGTTCCAAGGCAACCTGAGTGTTGTCAGGACCCATCCAGGTACATGTTAAAGGACCCATAAGGAAAGTGCATCCATGCGCTCTTTAAAGCAGATGTAGGTTCTAAATTAATACTGAAAAACTTGACATTGACATGCAGCAATATTTCCTTACTAGAAAATATCTGATTGGACGTTGATCAGTCACTTGAGGGATTTCCATGTACACAACATTAACAAAACAGCTCCAGTGGACAAAACCTCCACAGGGAACTTTAAAGGTGCAGTGATTGGCAAAATGGTAAAAACAAAAGGGGAAAAAAAGAATTGCAAATGGATTTCACTTATATTGCACTTTTGTACCTCGCCAGATAAAGCACTTTACAGTACCAGTGACACATACATACATACTCACTGAAACCCATTTTCCCACCTCATTATTTTGAAAAACCATGATTCCTGCTCTCTTGTTCCTTTGGACCATTCCTGCCATCCCTGGATCTGCCCACTTTAATTTGAACTCCATCTCTTGTGGCTCTCCATCCACCCACCAGGTGTCTTCACCTTTTCCTCCCTGTCTCAGTTGTCTGATCCACCTGCACACCATTCTCCAATGCACAATTACATAGGTCTCCCTTCACACCTCTGCCAAGTCTCTTCATCACTGCAGACTGTAAAGGGATAGTCTGTTCATGTTTCTGTGTTTTCCTGTGTAGTAATCTGTTGCCTGGACCAACCTCTCTGTCTCGACTGCTCTCAGCTTGTGGTGACTTATTTTTTTTTTATACTATTAAATTAACATTATATTCAGTTTTTCCAACCAAAATGGAACAAAACACATCCCATTCAGCAGTATTAACAACAATATTTTACAAATGAATTTGCTGACTTGAAATGGCAGGAGGGCATATACAGTACCTGTGTTGACCAGATACCTAAGCAATTATCAACCTCTGGACCTGAAGAGTGGAGCCAACACTGAAGACCGTGAAGGCTGCAGTTCCCTTCCTGACCACTAGAGTGAGTGATATGATCAAGACTTGAAACGAATGAGTAATGACTGAATAATTGAGGGTGTGGCTTCTTTGAGTGGCGGGTAGATAAGCGTGTACCTCCCACAAAGCGGCATGCATTTAAGTCTCAGTTGCACAGAAGCTCCTCCTCTTCGCCTGTTTCTCCGTTAGCTAGCAGTTAGTGGGCGGAGTCAGTCACTGCCAAGATGGTGACAGTGGGGAGGCTCACTCTGAGCTTCAAAATCACTCTTCAGAAACCTGTGAGTGATGTCACAGCTAACAAACTAACAAGCGTATTAAAGGGAAACTATACGATTTTTACCTTATTTAAACAGCTTCAGAGTAATCGGGATGGTTAAATAAATGACTTGTAACTAGTTCCAGGGAGAATGGAGGCTCTCTGCCTTCCACCTAGCATCCCTGGCTGAAAGCCAACCTTGAAAGATCAGAGCCTCCGAACCAGTGTCCCAGAATGATACATATGATACATAACGTTATCCACCACTCCATGGATTGCTTTCTAACCGGCTTTGTTGAAAACAAATGCACATGGCCGAGAGGAGGGTTAGCAAAACAGAAGCCAGACTGCTCACAATAAATTTCAGTAGAGACTTATTACTTCCCTGAGGTTATATGATGTCATAAATAAGTGATGAAGTTCAACAGTGAAAATACCTAAAGTTTAGGAGAGTACTCTTAGGTGAAATGCTAATAGCATAAATAGCATCAGTGGTTGCGTCTGCTGATGACCTCATGGCAGAATATTTAGAGAGACCACGTTCAGAAAAATATATACAAATTTAAAACAAAGTTAAGAAATGCAAGACTATATTAATATTGTAGGGCGTATGTCTTTTGTTAAATATGGTTGTTTGAATAATTGAAGCCAGTGTGCGGGAGTCTTTTGTTCATGTTTCTCGAACCACGCAGTCGCAGGTCTTCTCCAATGCACCTGTCCATCTGTGCCGGTGTGCACGAGTTACAGCTCAGTTACTGTTAAAATCAATTTGATGAATTTTAGGTTGCGGTTTGATAGGATTCTTGATGATCCTGTATTCAAAGTCATACAAAGACCAAAAATAAAAAATTCACATTTTGAACAATTTGAATCAGTGTCTTATTTATGTAATCAACAAACTGGGGAAACTGGACTGTACAGCTGCGGGTCAGTTTACAGACTGTGTGAGTGAATAAACCCTAACGCATAATAAAGCACATGAACCATTTCCCATCTCTGATTAGACATCAAACAGAGAATCATCGTGATAAAAACATTATGGCTGCGGTTATGAAACCAGTGACTGCAGCTTATCGGATTTTTAATAAAAGAATAATCCATGAAGCAAAATTTCGAAATGATCTCAAACCCACAGAGCAGCAGCTGCTTCCTCTGGACCAATGACAGGGGAAGTCTCCTAGGTGTTAATTAATCTTAGGGATCAAACAATCCCCCCACACACAGTCAGTGACAGTGCTAAATAGCCTGTACCTAACCTGTAACAACACTTCTCCATTATCGTCTATATCAGAGCTTCCTGAGAACTAACACAACACACGGCTGGAAAGGTGTGACCGTGGATAGGTTTGTGTGTGTGTGTGTGTGTGTGTGTGTGTGTGTGTGTGTGTGTGTGTGTGTGTGTGTGTGTGTGTGTGTGTGTGTGTGTGTGTGTGTGTGTGTGTGCGCGTGTGTGATGGAGAGAGGGAGACTGTCACGTTAACTCATCACGCCTATTGACTCCTCCACCCCCTCCCCATTACCTCCGGTGACGTAAGCCACACAAACTACTTAAACCTCGAGCCGCAGCTCCACACCGAGCACTCTGAACCGGCCTCGGAAAAAAAAAAAAAAAAAACTCCAGCGACTCTTTGTCGTGAAGAACCGAAGCGGACCGAGCGACACACAAGAGACAGAGAGAGTGAGAGAGAGAGATAGGAGAGTGCTGATTGGCTGAACCGTGACCGCTCTGACCACCGCGCGCCACACACGGAGCTGCGCGCAGATATATTTTGGGTCCCCCGAGCTCGTGCAGACCACAGTTTCCGCCGGTTCCCCCGAGGGCGCGCGCGGACGAGGAAGACACAGAAAGGCTTTTAAGTAAAATAAAATAAAAACAACAGAGGTAAGGTCTTGACTTCTTTATTTACAACAAACTTATAACTACTTTGACTTTTACACCATATGCAGCTGTAATTTTGTATATTTCAACAATCACCTTTCAATAGGAGCAGCGTATCCTTCCAGATTAGTAGGTATTTTACAGGCTGTAGTATAAGGACATAATTATTTAGTTTCCTTTTTGTCATATTTTATATTTATCTTTAAATTTTCACGCTTTCCTTTGCTGTTACATTTTAATTCTAGCAACTGCAATGTATTTCCCCCTGTATAATTTATCAATATAGAATTATATTACTAGTTTACTACTGCTGTCACTGCAACTAGTCAGAGTAATTCTCTGATGTTCATGCGTAGCATTCACTAAACAAACTCACACTTAACATTTTTTCATAGCTATTTATATGTTTATTAAAATGTAATTATAGTTATTTTTGTTGTATTAGTATTTTTATTGTTAATTCACACTGTCTAGAGAAAGCCTGCTTTTATTGTTATATTAATATTCAGTATCAGTTAAAGTTAAAGCAGAATAGTGACATTGTTAGTACAAAGTGCTAAATGACTCCCTATTTAAAAAAATGTTTCAATAATTATTTGTCTTTTTTATTTTCTTCTTTATTTTAAGTGTTCAATGTTAACAATGTGACAAGTCCATTTTTTTGTAACTAGTGTGTTTTTGTGATTCCTCCGTCCTCAGTCCATGGCTGCCCCCACACACAGCAGCTGCATGTGGATGTTGGTTCTGGGTGCGTGTGTGTCACTGGTGGTGGGCTCAGACTGCGGGAAGGAGTGCGCCCTGTGTGTGTATCGCCTGCTGGGACAGCAGTCTGGTTTCTCCTCCCTGGTAATGTGACTTTATTTGATTCTAACTACAAGGTCCATTTGTATTTCTAACACACTCGGGGGCAAACTAATAGGAGATTAAATGAGATCAGGAGGTGACAGAGACCTCATCCTGTCTCACTCAGGTTCAATATTTGATCATCAATTGACTTTTATATAGACACTAACTCAGTGTGGCAAACAGGCCCAGCAGTCTGGTTTCTCCTCTGTACAACGTCTTGCTACTGTCATTTTATTAGATATGAGGATAAATTAATAACACCACTGGGCAGCTCCACATTAAATTAATAATACCAATATGCTATGATACAACAGTTAGCTCCAACTAAGATGAAAATCAATCCATGAATGCTGACGTAGAGGACAACAACACTGGGACTTTTAACTACATTAATTACTCACCTACACAGACGTAATGTTATTAACCGTCAGAATTACATTAACGGCCGTTATCTGTCTTAGGCTGTAGCTAATAATTCAATTTTAGTCATCAAAAGAGGACGAACAGAAGGATAGAAGCCTCGATACTTCAGCGCACACCTGAGGTAACGTGTAGTAAGCTAGTGTGCAGGTCAGGAAAGTGCCAGTCCATTGACATAGCCTAATAAATATTGTACTAAACATATCACAATAAATCAGAATCTGTTTATTACGGTTAAATGATACGCTGCTCTTTGGTAATAAGCCCGCAACCTCACTCCTACAGCTGAATCACAGCCGTACTGATGTTCTCTGCATCACTCCCTGATAATGATAATGTTCAGATATATCAACCAAAATACATATCATCCTTTTGTTTTTTGTTCCTTTGCTTTGATTTTTCTCCTCCACTCCTGTCGTCTTTTACTTTCTGCGCAAATTCCTCTCCTAATCTGTTTTTCATCATTTCCTTTTTTCCTCTTTTTTCGTCTGTGGTCCTTGTGTTCGTCCCCCGTATCCTTTCTTCTTTGGGTTTCCCACCTCTCCTCCATTCCTTCTTTCCTCAGTTATTAGATGCCTGCGGTCACAATAAAAGTGTCCTGTCAACCTCGAACCAATAAAACCTTAGAAATATACTGTATGTCATTGTTCTTCTTTCCTTGGAAGGAATTTCCCCCTTTCCTTGTCTCATCATATCATTCTCATTTTGTACAAACAATTTAACAAATATTGACGTGTTGAGCACGTTTTGATGCTTTCAATGCTGTGGATTTTGTGACGGACAGGATTTCCAATATGTTCCGTAATGTCATTATGGGCAGAGCAAAGTGTTTTTTCCCTCTGTAATATTGTGATGTCAGCATCTTTGCTTCACTGGTGCAAATCATTTGATTAACAGAAAAGAAAAACACCTTTTCTCCCTTATTTTAGGAAGCAGCAAATATTTATCAGTAACCTCTTACTTCTACTCTATGTCAAGTCAAACAATCAAGAGAAATTAAATAATGTAGTAATTGAAGGTGTTAAAAAGTGCTTCATTCTTAGTCATAATAGCATAACTTATATATAATCACTAGCCTATTATACATTTTCGTAGGGATTGAAATATGACAAACTGTCCGTGTGCATAGGGAAAACCGCTGAGAACTTACTTGTGTACTTCCCATCATGGCCACCAGACGGAGCTGCCCACACCCCCCACCCCCAAACCCCTTGGGTGCCAATATGTCCTCAATTCAATTTTCCCGTTCATTAATTTTTGTCTTTACAAGCCAGCGGCACTGAAAGCTCAGCAAGAATCCCTCCCTTGCTCCATCAGACAGGAGTCTGTGAAATCCACTGACACATATGAGGTTAGGACAGGGCCGTTGCATAGGGGAGAAGGGCTATACTGGGGGCTGTTGGGGGCCCACAGTCCTGCAGGGCCCCCAACAGCCCCCAGTATCCTAATCTCTTTTGACTAAATTATTCTGCATATAACCCCGACAAATGCTGCATCAGCATCAAAACAAGACCATAAAACTTGTAATATTCATGAAATATGGTTTATTTTCCAAGCAATAACCCCCTACTTTCTTATAGAAATGATTTAGTCCATGCTAGAGCAACAGTAGCTCCCCGTAAACTAATAATAATAATAATTGAGTATATTGCATCAGGTACTGTCAAGAACAAAGAGTAACAGAAAAAAGCATGATAATAAATGATAAAATAATACATAGTTTAAGAAAAAAGTGGCGAGGAAAAGTCAGGGGGCAGGGGCCCTTCAGTGCTTTCAGGGGGCCCAGAATTCCTAGCAACGGCCCTGGGTTAGAAGCAGGTGAACTCAGCAGCATAGCAGAGGGACGACTGGGATGAGTGGGTTGGAGGAGGAGGGCGAGGATCATACTGGGGCAGATGCATTTAAGGGAGAAATTGTATTTTCCTAGTTGTTGAGGGAGTAATTTCAGGGCGTTGTAAATACGGCGTCCTGTGGTTTTCTCTCCAGCCATCTGTTGACTTGTGATCTCTCTCTCTCTGTTGTCGACTCTTTCTCTCTTTGTGTCTGTTGCTCTCTATCTGAACACCATCTCGGGTGCACAGTTGCACAGCAGACAGATGTCATGAGCTTTTTCTCTGCACGTCTCTGCCACCCATTTAAAATTCAGTAATTATTCATCGAACCCCGTCGTCATAGTTCATTGTGACTGTGGTGGGAAATAAAACTAACAGTGATAGACTAACAGCCAGAAACCGCTCTTCATCTTTTATTCTTCTGTGATCCATCTGACAGGTTGCTGGGAGTATCGTTCTCAATCCATCACGGGATAAAATTGATGTTGTGTAATTTAACACGGCCTGAAATCACTCACTTCTCACATTCTCAGTTATTTAGCATCTACTTGACGTTTCAGATTTATCAAAAGTTACAGTTTCCTTAAGACTGAGGTCCTAAGGATTGATTTTTAAAATGTCAATTAAAAGACTGGTTCTCTTTTAATTCCTGAAAGTCATTTCTGAAAAGAATGTGGAAATACAGTTTCTTTGTCTCTTTCTCTTGTTTGAAGTATTTTCCTCAACCCATTCATTCACTGTGATGTCTGTGTTTGATCTGACTATTCAGCTCCCATTGCTTCATAAACTACAAGTAAGCCGTGACACATTGATGATTAAGATAATAGAGCAATACTTAATGTAACAACATGTAATAACTGAAGGGTCATAACAAGCCCAGTCATGTCAACTCACAGAGCTGTCGGAACCCCTGAACCATAGGCTACACACACGAGGGGATTCAGGGGCAGTGATGACACACAGCTGGTAAAACAGCTGTTTTAATTGGCAGAGGCTGAAAAGTGAAAGTCATAATTATAATTTTGTTTTTTTTCCCCAGACATGCTCTCTTGAATGCGACGGCGCGTTGGACAGCCAGAAGCTCCGCCTGTGCCGGGACGCCCTGTTGGAGGAAGGAAACCACATTCCCCTCGATGCCGACCCCCGTCAACAACAGGAACAGGAAACAGTGGGCGCCATGATGGCCGACGACGAGGACACGACCTCGCCGGAGCACCAGCTGGCCAAGAAGTACGGCGGCTTCATGAAACGTTACGGCGGCTTCATGTCCCGTCGCTCCTCCTCTCCAGAGGGGGCGCTGCTGGACGATGCCGGAAACCAGGACGAGGAAGAAAACATTCGGCTGGGGATCCTAAAGATCCTCAACGCCGCGGCCGAGCACGGCGGCGAGGGTGACGGTCAGGGAGGGGAAGCGGTGAAAAGATACGGAGGCTTCATGCGTCGGGCCGACGGAGGGGCGGCGGCGACGCAGAGCGAGCTGCTGGAGGCCGTGTTGGGCCGCGGCCTCAAGAAGCGATACGGCGGCTTCATGAGGCGCGTGGGGCGGCCCGAGTGGCTGGTGGACAGCAGCAAGAGTGGGGGGGCGTTGAAACGGGCCTGGGAGAACGGCAGCGAGCTACAGAAGAGGTACGGCGGGTTCATGGACTAGGAAGCCACAGTTCTGACCCTTCAACTACCCTCCAACCCCCCTCCCCTCTTCTCTTCAACCAATCACCTTCTAGTCTGGACTCGTTTTTGTGTCTGAATCGACTCCCTCTGCTAATGTCACTGCATCATCTGGCTTTGTATAACATGCTGCTGCCCACTCCACCGGATCAGCTGGTCCTGTAATAATAATTAAAAAAAAATATATATATAAACATTAATCATTCAGATGTACACAAATCTCTCTTTTTTTGGTCAGTTTTTGGTTTTCATGACATTATTTATTAAAAGAATCTGTTGATTGAGTTGTTGGTCAAGTGTGTGATTTCAAATTTTTGTGTCTGCAAAGATCAAGTTTTCACAATAAAGTCAATTGGTGAAATATGCAAATGTTCTCTATTTAAGTAGCTTAAGTAGCTGATGGAGTTTGTGTTGTATCTTCAGGAGCATGTTTTGATTGATGTTCAACATGTCAAGTCAGAGTAGACCTGACAAACATGGAGTCATTTGGACAAATTCCTGGTATGAAACAATCATCATACGTCTTCACACCTGAATGGGTGGTTTGAGGGTTTAGGTTAGGGTTCCGGGCTAGAATGAGGTTTATGTTAGTGTTGGCGTTTCCAGTTTTTGTCCTTGAAGTAAACACAAACTGAAAATGACACGCTGTGGAAAACATCTCTTTCATTTACTGAAAACAACACAGTCCAGACTGATTCAGGTCTTCTCATTATATCCTTAAAAAATCCATAAGGCCTTCGATAAGTTAGATCAAACTCTGTGTGTCAATGTCAAATAAGAAATCACAAATATTACACAGACAAAAGTGGACACGGTTCTGAGCCTAACAATAAGACAGTGCATGAAAAAAGAAAACAAGGAAAACCACATTATAATGTATAAAGATGTCCCCCATAATGAGAGAAACCCCTGTCACGGGTGTTTTGATGAATGGGTTAGAGTATAGATTTATGCTGCGTTCAAGACAACTTGGAACTCGGAATCTCCCAGTTGAAAACTCAGAGTTTGAGACGCACCACACTGGAATAACCAAAAACATGGTGGAGCGGGAAAAACTTTGTATTCAAAGTGCTTTACGCAAGACATTAAAACATTAGGGGCACAATAACTATTTAAAGAAGCATTACGGATCACTAAAATCAAAGAGAATTAACAACATGAATTTATGTTTGTTCCACAACATCAGGAAATCTGTAATTGTAAGTAAATATTGTATATTTCATAACGTTTTAATGTATTTTGCATTTAAATCTATGTTTTACCATTGACTGTGTGGTTCTGCGCGAGTGCAGATTGGTGTGTGACGTCAAATATGTTTTCCGACTTCCCAGAGCTTGAGCTCAGACATGAGGTGGCGTTTGATTGCACTTATTCAAGAAGGAGGTAGGAAACATCCGAGTTCTGATTTGTCTTGAATGCAGCATTGGAGTGTGACAGTGGAGCCTGATCCAATGATCATGATCACCAATATCATAAGAACAACCCAAACAGGAGAGAAAAATCTTATAGGAATATCACAAAACTTTTTTCCAATGTGCAATAGTTTTAATAAAAATGTGATTATCTTAATCTCATCATGAAGAAAACAGTTACCATTGCTGGTACCAGTGGCCAGTCTGTATTAAACAGAAGCAGGAACCTGACTGCTGGCTGAGTGGTTATCTATGTTTTTGGTGTTCTACACACATATATTGCACTTTGTATCACAGTGTGCAGTGAAAAGGACGTCTGCTGCTCGCCTGCCTGCCTGCCACAGTGTATTGGGAAATACATTCCCAATCCCACAACACACTGTCAGGGGGGTTTCCCAGAAGCACCACAGCTGTGGGTGCACTGAAGAGAAATCCGAGGATGCTGGACCTGCCATCTGTGCTCTACTCCCGTCTCCTCAGCTCGTTTCTTTATTTTACTGATCTGTTTTGTTTGTTGGTTATATTGACTCAGTTTCAATAAGGTTGTGAATAGTGTCACTTAATCTTTTATTTATAGAGCATTTTTCAAAACAGCATTACAAAGCAGCTTTACAGGGCAGCAGGAAAACACATGGTATTACAGTAAAAGGTCTGAGATGTAGCAGGGGGTAGAGGCATGAAGTGCTTCAAACGTAATCAGTAGGATCTAAAAATCAATTCTAAAACATACTGGGAGCCAGGGTAAGGATGCTAATATGATCCCTGGCAGCTGAATTCTGAACAGCCTGGAGCTGATTTATGGACTGTTGACTCAAGCAGGTAAAGAGACTGTTGCAGTAATCCAGGTATGATGAGATAAAAGCATGGAAAAGGGTCTCAGTAGTTAAAAGTTTACATGTTGGTAACACTTTAGTTGACGGGTGGGCGCATAGCACATAAAACCTTTCATAAGGTGTTTGTAATGCATTCATGATGGCTTCATAAGGCATGACTCAGAATTCATACATCGGGTTACAAACCAGGAAATACAAGAAGAAAATACCACTATTCAGCATTCTATTGCAATGGTTCATGAAGGCCTCATAAAACAGTCACTAATATAGTGTGTTACCCAGAAAGTCCCTTTATCACACCACACACTTTATGAAAGGTCTTATGAATGTGCCATGTACCTACCCGTCATGTCAAGTGTTACCAATTGGTCTTATTTTTGTTATGGGTCTTTTTAGGATGATAAAAACGCGGTTGTACCACCTAAAACGTCTATTTCTGTAGTAATGGTGTCCTATCGGAGAACCAGGAAGTACCATTTTTAACTCGTTTCCTTGGGTCAGTTGGAGCCTGGCCGATCAATATGACGGGACACAGTTCGGGTAAAAAAACAACTCAGTTCGGACTGAGAATTAATGCTTGTGAGTCCAGCTGCATCAGGTCTGAACTTCAACACCCGTGGATTGAACCGGGTCGGGTCGGGTCGGGTCTAAATCGTCAAGCTCGTTGAGAACTAGGGCACAAATTAAGCAGCTTAGAAACTGTTCAACCAGGCGATCATGGGCTTTGAGAAGTTTTGTTCATTCACAATAATTTGTATAAAATAGAAATAGCCCCGGCTTCTAACTGAGACCAAGTTGTATTTGCTCAAACCTGTTGCCAGACCTGGCCAGTACGAGACTCGACTTTTATTTGAGAATTGACAGTATTTTGCTGTTGAGTAGCAGAAAGTCTACATGTACTTGCGGTGCACATGGGAATCTCTATCTCTAATCGTCCAAAATATATTAGTTTAATGTACTTGATAACACTGGCCTGTCACCTCTGACTGCATCTGCACTGATCTCTGAAATGCTCAACAGGTTGTGGTAGACATGACGGTGATGATCGCAACAATTTCAGTTATTGCTCCACGTCACACACAACTTTTGACTGACACAGTTGCCGCCACTGAGGCGTCACTTCCTGTCAGAGAGATAAAGAGCACCATCCATGAAGACCCATCAGAGGGATATGACTTCCCCTGTACATCTTATCTTCTGCCGACCCCTGGTTCCAATCTCTGCTCTTCATATCACCACAAGATCCACAACCAGGCACTAGCCAAGTGGTGTGAGAGGCAATTGTATCCTCTATCAGCAGCAGCAGCAGGTTAAAGTCTTAGCTCCAGTTTGTAGTGATGCACTGTGAAACCTCAGACTACTGCTAAATGCTATACACCATAAACTGTGTACATTTTAAGCCACGTAGCTCAGCTACTTAGCTTCAACTGTGTATATTGATTACATAGCAGATAAACAAATGTACGGTATCGATAACGTCTCTGTATGTCTTCACGCTGGTCTTGTTGCTCCGGTGCTAATCAGACACGGGCTCCGAACCAGAACCAGCACTGGAAGCAGCTCGGTGGAAAAGCTTGTAGCTAGTAGCAAGCTAGTATGAAATGTTTATGTGTTGCCTGGCAACAGCCTTGTCTCCCTTCCAGTTGCGGAACTATTTCTGTTGGCGGAGCCAAATAAATGATTAAATAAACAAACAAATCATAATCTCTTGTAGTTTATTACTGTTCTAAAATGCGCTCGTAGCACTGTTGTATAAAAGCAATATCACACTCGAGGTCGTGCTGTTGTACTGTATATCAGCATGGTGTGTTTTATCTGCGGCACTCGGCCTGCGGCCTCGTGCCTACGACCGAATCACAGCCGTGCTGATATACAGTAGCCTACAACAGCACTCCCTCTCGTGTGATATTGCTTAATTATACTATACTACAGTCCCATTATTATCAGCAGCATTGAATCCCCCCTTTGTTAAAGCCACAGTAAAATATATGACATCATTTTTCCTGTCTTCTTCTTTCCATCCTCCCCTTTACAACCTCTTTTCCTTTCATCATAATTTGCAGCATTCCCCCTGCATCTATGACCCTACATCCCAAACATCATCACTCACCTTCAGAACTGGCTTTATTTCCTGGAATCACATCCTTGTTCTAATTCAATCCCTGCATCATATGAAATAGCATGTCCTACAGGGGTTCTCTCCTGGTTCTACAGCTTCCTCCCACATGTGATGCTAGGATGAACCGGCCACACCAGTATGTGTGCATATGTGTGAATGTGAGTGTTTCTACATATCAGCCTGGTGACCTGAGAAGGGTGCACCCTAACCCTATGTCAGCTGGATGTTGCTCCAGCCCATCTCTCTCTCTCTCTCTCTCTCTCTCTCTCTCTCTCTCTCTCTCTCTCTCTCTCTCTCTCTCTCTCTCTCTCTCTCTCTCTCTCTCTCTCTCTCTCTCTCTCTCTCTCTCTCTCTCTCTCTTTCCAGCCTATTTGCACTCTTTAATAATGAGGCGTAAATGTATGGTGACCACAGTCTTTGCTTCTGGCTTTCAATGTTCACAGAGCCAGAGTTTGTGAACATTATTGTCTCCAGCATGAACTGTAGTCCTCCAAGCACAGCAGACACCTTAAACATGATCAATGCCATGTAAACAATTGTACATCAGGACTCTGACCTAAACTCAATTTGATGCAAGCAAATCAAAAAGCTGCCAAGAAGAAGGTATTCCGCTGTATTCAAACTCCAAACATTATTATTATTATTATTATTATTAAATATCGACTTGGAGTTGCGTCAGTGCAAATATGATAATCGATGATGATTTAACAGACAGGATTCAGCTGCAGTGTCTGAGGGACCGACAGTAGTCGGCCATTGATGTTGTTATGTCCACAGACTGTAATATCCGTTTTCGGTGTCTACACGAGGCGGTGTTTGGGACCTGTTTCCAAAAAATATCGTTTTCACCCCCTGAAAACACCATCTCTAAGGTAATGTAAGCTAAGTTAAAGCAGAAGTAAGCGATCTGGTCGTTTTGGCTAACTTCTTGTCAGCCGATGGAGTTAGCAGTCCCCGCCCTCGTCCCTACGTCACCACATTCACGCGCATCCCTTGGCTGCACACACAGAGAGGGCCGCCCCTTTATGCCGTTCTCTCTCCTCATTGGATAAAGGTTGTAGGATACAAGGAAAGTTTTCTCCTCGGCTTACAGCAGAGCAGAGTGACTGACAGACCCGTGTTTCGGACCAAACACTCTATATAAGTGATTGCTGTTGGAAGATATAACTATTTAAGACTTATATTAACACAAATATTCCGCTTACTTCTGCTTTAAGCTAAACTAAGATGAGACAAGACAAGACACAATAAGGATAAAGCCAAGACAAGCTAAACTAAGCCAAGATAAGATTACCACTTTTCTTCGTAACAAAAAGACCAGGAGAGACCAGGGAGGGTCCGTCCAAATTGGACAAACCAGGAAGAGGAGCTTCCGCTACAAACAAGCTTGAAATATAGACTAATTAAAAAAATTTCGGAACAATTTCGCATTTCGGGGCTTCAATACAAGACGGACATTACATACGAGCAGCATGGAGGTATTTGGATGGATTTTTTGGTGTCTTTTTGTTACGAAGAAAAGTGGTATCCATTTGCAACCGTTATGACATGCACTGCTACGCCGAGACCCCCTGTAACTCAGAGAAGCCACGGATAACTCTGAAACTTCTCCCAGCCCTTAGTCGACATGAGGGTGAGTAGATAATGAGTGCAATTTGAATTGTGGGTGAACTATCCCTTTAACCAATGAAATTCTGTGTGAAGCAGTGACTGAAATGTAATAAGTCGCATGGTCTTGGCCATTGCCCCGAGCTCTGACTCCTCTTCACAGGACTGACCCAGGTCAGGTTTCAGTGCTTTTTGTGTCCCCTTGTCACCACTGAGGGTGAACTTCGCATCTGCTTTAAATGAATGAGATTTTGTAGCAGCTGGATGAAACTGATATCTGAATAGAGAGGTTGATTGTCCCATCAAATGCAACAGAACCATGACCTCGGTCAGAAATTGCAGTCATCTTGAACAGAATCTATTGAGTCTTAAATTGCCCACCCATCTCTGAGCCGGAAGAGCCACTTCCACATCACTGAAATATGTGGGTATATGAAATCCATATGCTCTGCAGTGGCAGTAGAGGTGTATTCATGTAGAAAAGGCAAGTTCAATTAAAATGGAGTGCCAGGCAAATCAATACCACTGAATTTCCATCAGGCTGTTTTTCTTATAGGGACAGAGGACTAAAACTACATGTTATACATGTGAAAAATGTGTCAGGCAATTTGTTAAATCAATCCATCTGCCTTCAACTGCTGTCACAGTCATAAGTCCTATTTCACTGCAGGAACTTTGAGATTATTTTCCAGGAACTTTTGTGTGGGCCTTGGGGTACAGGTAGCCTACTCTGAACGGCCCCGAAAATCTCCGGGGTGGGGCTTGAGGTTTACTCAGTGCTGATTGGGTATATTTTAAACGTGATGTGATGCAAACAGAAACCTCAAAAATAAAAATAAAAACCCCAGCATTATTAGAACGCATCTACACAACAAAAAGCCATAGAAGAGGAACTGCCGCACAACCATTGCGAAACGGTTGCACATTGATTACATCACCTCAAGGTCCTTCTCTGCTGTGAAGACACACCTGTAAAGTTCCCAACTCCTGAATTTTACCAGTGGTAACAGAAATCTTCTGCAGGAGAGGACAGAAACTTGGCAACCTGTGACCTCATGTGTTTAAAAATGTTCATCTGGCCCACAGTTTTCTGTCTTAAAGGGATAGTTCACCCAAAATTCAAATTTCACTCACCCTCATGTCAACTAAGAGCTGTGAGAATTTTCAGAGTCCTCCGTGCCTTCTCTGAGTTACGGGGGGGTCCGCGCAGCAGAATTTGTCCATATAATGGTTGTGAATGGATACCACCTTTCTTCGTCCAAAAGGACACACCAAAAAACATCCAAATACCTTCAAAATGCTCGTCTGTAATGTCCCTCTTGTATTGAAGCCCCGACATGAGAAATTGTTCTGAAAGAAATTAAATAAGTCTATATTTTAAGCTTGTTTGTAGCGGAAGCTCTCAGTGTCTCGGTTCACTGCTCTTCCTGTGTGAGTGCAAATCTTTGCACTGACCGGCAGAACAATTTCTCATGTCGGGGCTTCAATACAAGAGGGACATTACAGTGCACTTCCATTACATTACAACAATCTTAAATGTTGGATTCAGTCTGAAATGGAGCCATGAAAATGAATGGTTTTGAAATCCTCATCTTGGTGCATAGAGAACTTACACACAGCATTAACATGGAAGCACGCTAACTATAGTTTAACAACTTGCAGTAAAACCAGACTGTATAAAAATGATAAAACATTAATAATGACAGTGGGATGTCAGGGTTGAGATATTAAACGATAACATATTTCTTTTGGCATCAAATGACTCAGCAGAATTGGCATAAATGAGCTCATTTAAACCACATAACACTGTTACTGATTCATGTGTAATCTCCCTGTTAAATTAACGAGGTATAAATGAACATTATGTGGGTGAGCATCAGCATTTATTGTAATACAGCACAGCAGACTTTGTTTATATCGAAGCTGAAGGAGTAATGTGTTTTCATCTAATTGTGTTGAGCTGATCTAAAGGGAGTTCTTATTATATTACTTGTGTCTCTTTCTGTCCAGCCAAAGTCTGGATGATTGGGGACAGCTCAGTCTAGCGTGAGACCCAGTGAGCGCTTTCTTTGGGGTTGTCCGTCTGTCCATTTTTTGTGTATTCAGACCTGTGGCTCGTTTGCTTCGTTGTGATTCAGCAGCTAAACTGATGCAATTGTTGCATTTTTCTTTTGGGTCGTTTGTGTTCACAAGGTGACAGTCCCAAACGGTCCAAAGTTGTAAAGAAATGCCATGCATGAACCAGCTGTTCTCTCATTGGTCAGAATTCTTACCTGGAAGGAGGAGGGGGGTTACCTGGGTAAAACAAAAAAACATGGAATAGAGGCCTCAACGGCCTGAAAATTAAAATCCGACCCGGTCCAAACCGCGGTTGAAGCACACAATCTGAGTCATTTGTGTATATTTTCTAGCCTGACAAGACTATCATTTAAATGTATAGTCTGGCAACGACCGGTAGACCTCGGCTCAATCCACAGGGCGGGATGAAGGCTGTCTTTCAAACTGCCTCTTCACGCAATAGGGTAGCACTACGACTGTTTAGAGCAAAGAGCAGGATGACGTTAGCCTGACAAGCCAATTAAAACATGTCGTAATTGCGTTAAGACCGCCCAACGACTCTCTAAACAGATAGAGCGCTGTGATTGGTGAAGACAAACAGTGTTCGAGACTCAAAAAGTTCCTATGGCTCGTTTCTAGACCCACCTACAGAGCAAATATATTTGCTGCCGCTAGGGTGCGTCTAGATTTATAGACTATATATTTTCCCAAATTTGCCCAAACCCAACCTAAAACTGCCCCCCAAAAAAGGTGGGGCATTTTAGATATTAGTCTTAGTCTTAGTCATTTTGACGAAAATACTTATTAGCTTTAGTCAATTTTAGTCATTCCTATGATAGTTTTAGTCTACTTTTAGTCGATGAAAACTCAAAAAGGTTTTAGTATAGTTTTAGTCAGTTTTAGTAAAAAAAAAAAAGTCTTTTAACAAATCAATTCAAAAGGAATGGTTTTACACATAATGTTTCCACCCAATGGCAAATAGCCTACTTTATGGTCTAAGGATTATGCATTAGCCTATACAGATAAAGTGGTAACAGTAGTGCATTCAGTCTTTTTTCTGCTGGATTATATTTAAAATATGTCCATATATCTTCTCGTCGAGTGACGGCAGGTGTGTTGAACAGAATGTGCGCTGCATACCAGGTTGTGGGTGTGACCACACAAGGATGGGATGCAGTATAGGGTTGCAGATACTTTTTGATGTTAATTGACAGATTACGCGCACAATAAGCAGAAATGTCATGCATTTTGAACGTCTGACCACCATCATCGTCATGTTTTCGTCATCAGAGAGCCATGTTTATCTCGTCACCGTCTCGTTATTGTCATGAAAAAAAGGGGCGTCAACGAAATATTTCATCATCGTCATCGTTAACGAAAACAACACTGGTTCGAACCCTGATCTCCTGCACGGCATGCGACAATGCAAACCGTTTCTTGGCAGCCTGTTTGCATGTCTTTTATGGATGAGTGAGTGCACCTCCGTTACACAAACAAACCGTTCCAGGGTTGGGATGGAAACAAGCCCAGACCACACCTTTTAAGTGATCTCGGCCTGCTTGTTTTGTTCTGCATCCGAGCGCGATTGCTGTGGTCACATCTGCCCAAGTGAACTGATCTTTGGGGTTAAACGCTCCAAATGAGGCAGGTGTGAACACACCCTCAGTAACACCTCAACAGAATTTCTTCTGATCCATCACAAACATTTAGTAGGACTCCAGAATGAACTGATAAGATTTCAAAGGTCAAGTTTTGTGTGACCTTACAATACAAACACAATACCTCGAAAAGACATACCATGTTTGGGCCGAGGCATTTGGACCAGAGACATAAAACCTTGCGGCTCTTCCTGCAGATCTCATTACTTCACACTATCCACTGATTTAGCCACTCACTGATCAGAGCTGCAGCTGAACATCACAGACGCCTTGAAGTGCTAGAAACAGATCATTTCCCCAGCATTTGGGAGTAAAGCTGTATTTTGATCTGCGTATGATCACCTGAGAGTAAATTACATCAAATCAGATTACTTATTGCACCATTTTGTCTTTAATCAAATGATGAATTCTCTCAGTTTCCCGACGTATACGTATGTCATCATATTCTTAATTTCTGTTATTGGATTATCTGAACCGGTCACTAATATAAATCAAATGAAACTTGTATGATCCGAGTCTGGAGAACACATCAGTCTCCATCTCCATCCATTTGTCTGATAATATCACCAGTTTGATGGAGGAAGAGAGAGAGTTGAGTTTCTTCTGTTGTATATCTGTTGCTTATTAAACCATAAATCAGCACCGAGCGCGCAGCTCCTCTCATTCCTTCTTCAGTTCAGACTGAACCCTGCGTCTTCTGTCACCCACAGAACACTCTGTCTGGTCTCCATCACTTCCTTTTCAGATTTGAGAAAAAAGGAATCAAGTGTAAGTCTAAACTGTAAATGTTGGAAAGTGGAAAACATAAACTAAAAAAAACAAAGAAACCAAGAACAATATAGAGATTGCTCCTGTTTTTGTTGTTGTTGTTGGTGTTTTTTGGCTGTGTTCAGGTCGGTTTTGGACAGAAAATGCACAGATTACTCGGATCAGTTCGGCTCCAGCCTTCAACCACAGCTTGTTTGATTTTGAAGGCCAAATGTCACAGCATCGCAACAAGGCCTGTCCCAATTGGAAGGCTGCTCCAAAGGTGACCGACAAATCTGGCCTTCTCTTGCCTTTTCTAGGAGGACACACTGCCTCCCGTATCCCTAGATTCTTTGCATGCTGTTAATTATTAGCCACCTAGCATGCTAACTATCAGAATGTTGTGGTGGCTCTGTGCTGAAGGTAGCCCTGCTCTGTGGCCGGCTCGGAGGGGTGTTCGCCCGCTGAGCAGGGCTGTGCTGGCTACATAGCCCAATGCAAGGAGCTGAGTAGCTACTGTAGGTGTAAAAAAAAAAGCCGCCACTTTCAAATATTTGAAGTTTGGACGCAATCAGGAAATGCTCTTAAGGCTAGACCTTCCCATTGATGTGGCCGTCGGATGTGCCTCCGAAGCCGTTGCCTCTGTAGACCACGTAGGCTGGGTCTCCGAAGGATCTAGCCCCTGAATTGGGACACAGCTAATGCCTCCTCCCAAATTTCTGCTGATATTTCAGAGTACAATTCTCTGGCCCAAGTGCAACGGAAGTGCTCTCACTCACCCATAAAGGACGTGGAAACCTGACTGCCAAGCACTCATTGAGCTCTTGGAAAAACGGTTTGCATCGTCACCTGCCGACGTGTAGGAGACCAGGGTTTGAACCCCACCTGGGGCAGTCCGTACTGAGAAAACACAACGCAGAGGGCCAGATTGACATCGGCTACACAAGCTTCTGTAATAAAATCAAAGGAAACTGAATTAGTGAAAGAGTCCTCAGCGTTGGATAATTATTCAAGTAATTTGAAATAATGTATATTTTGATTTTTACCTATACGATGTTGATGTGGAGCCCAGGAAGATTATCTGCAACAGAAGTTAAAGAGGATACAAACAAAGAGTAAAGAGAAATCTTAAGAGATGCAGTAGTGTCTTGCAATCCTCTACTCACTCAAGTAGATGAAAGGCTGGACTGTATTATGATGGAGTATTAGGGGCTGTGTCCACCAGACGCGTTTTCAGCGCTCTGGGCGTCTATTTTACATTCAAACCCTATTGAGTTGGGCGCTCACAGCGCTCAGCGCCCTTGGCGGTAAAACGCCCTGGGCGCTTGCTTCTTTTTGTCGCGGCGCTCAGAGCGCTTCGAGTTGAAATCTGTTCAACTTTTAGAACAGCGCCGCGCTCGTCAATGTCACTTTTCACCGCACTGACCAATCAGAATCAAGAAGGGGCGGGACATACGTTACCGACAGCAGCACAACCGGAGACGT
The DNA here is from genome assembly GCF_905171665.1 of Trachurus trachurus. Classification (NCBI taxonomy): domain Eukaryota; kingdom Metazoa; phylum Chordata; class Actinopteri; order Carangiformes; family Carangidae; genus Trachurus; species Trachurus trachurus. Next base: position 25,909,214 of record NC_139900.1, read on the forward strand.
GGCTCGGTTTATATCATGACCATCACTTGTATTGAAGGTAGGCCGACCTCAGGGTCCATGTCAAAAGCTGCCGCTAATGCTATTGTGTATTTCTGACACTCGTTGTAGTGTTTACATTAAACAAGGCAGGAACACGGAAGTGTCAGAGGACTCGTTTTGTAACCTAGCAACAGCGGCATTCTGACGAGGGAGAGAGAGAGCGCTAAGCGCTGGGAAAGCAGCGCTGAGAGCGCTGTCAGAGCTGAAAGCGCGTCTGGTGGACACGGCCCCTTAAGTAGTAAAGTGCTTGTGGTTAGGGCTATCAGACTTTGTAAACTGTCTTGGACAATCATGATCATGACCGCAGCATGTCTGGGAAACAACAGATAGAGAGATGAACCTCCACCATTTGGCAGAATGATGTCAGACAGAGAAAAGGTGATTCAAAAGCTGAAAATGACAAGATGCAGGTTTCAGGTGAACATGTTCTGCTGCTGTGGTGTGAAGGAACACTGACTCTTATCTGGAACAGCAGCTGTTCCAAATAGAAAAGGACTGTCAGCTCAATGGAAGAAAATGAAATAATTGTGTAAAATCCTTGTTCAAAAATATCCTGTCGTGACCTGCAATGTTGGACAGCGTATGTGGCGTATAGGATGTTTTCTAAAAGAGGAGACCAGCATCAATGCTTGTTCTTTATTTTGCCTTTACCATAAAACAGACACGGGAGGCTAGGACTCGAAAGGATACAACTCAAAAACCCACTAACATCTGGGCTTTAGACTTAAGTGTCAAACTGAACAATTCTCAGTCACTCCTGGGTCAAATGACAACAGTGAAGTATCAAAAGCTGCAGTCAGTCTCAATAAACTCTCATTTTAAAATGTCCAACAGAAACACACCCTGGTACAAAAATAGTTTTGCTCTTTACAGCCAATTTCCTCCTTCGTGATGACTCATTCATTTACATTATTAAGGCTTAGGTCTCGACTATGTTTTTGTCAGCTGAGGGCTCAGTTTCCCACACCCCTGGTCTCTGGAATACACCAGCTCCAGTCAGAGTCATGTAAACATGACACCTGTGTGAATAGTCAACAGTTCCCCGCCTCTGAGATCATAAACACTGTAAACACACCTGTCACTTGTCCAGGTCACAATCACAGCACTGTTTAACTAGCAACACCACACCTTCCTCTCATTATCTCCAACTTGAAGATGTGATCTTCAACGTTTGATCTCAATCTGCCTGGTCATGAGTCTTGTCTTCTTTTAGCAGGCCCACTTTTTAACAACCTGCTTATGCCCACTACAGTAACTCAAGAGTATCCATGAAAGGTCACATTACCAGATGTTTTTGATGGAAACTCCTCAACGTCTTAAAACCATATTTAGTCCTCATACTGACTTGATAAACTCGGGGTTTATCAAAGATGGGACTGCCAAATAATGCTGAAAATGATACTCTCACTGTCATGTGAGATTGTTTCTGAGATAAAGGTTGCTTGAAAAACCTGCTTCATGGAGGTCTGTGGTGTTGTCACCAAGGTTACTGGGAGGCCCTTAGCGACAGTGTCTGAGCATCTGTCAGCTCTTCAGCCTTTTGTGGGGTCAAATGACAACAACGGTTCCTCAGCTAGCATGACAACAAGTAAGTGGTCCACTGGAAGATTTGAATACACTGAACACGTATTAAAATGTCTAAAAACAACTAGATCATCACTAACAGCCCGTTTCACTGGTTGTCTCTATGCAGCCTCTCTCAAAGGCTGGACCACTAGGGGTCGCTCATGGACCACCAGGTGACATGGTGACTTTACAGTGTTTCTATAACCGCCTTCGACATGTGTGTTGTTTTCAATATTAAATCTACGGTGGCCGACATGGTAGCCTGGCGCACTTCCGTTCTGAGGAATGAATTTGCAGCATTTCTCACTTGTAGTTGTTTTGGGGGTTTTGTGTTTCGCTATTTGCAGCATTTTTCTTTGGCATTTGTTTTGCGGGTTATATGTTTTTGCTTCTGCATCGTTTCTGTGAATGCAGCATTTTTCTGTTGCATTTGTTTTATGTGTTTGTGTGGTTTTGGTTTGGCATCATTGCTGGGTTTGCAGTGTTTGGACTTGTCGGCCATCGTATAAATCAACTAGCGAATCAAAAATTCTTTGAAGTGGCTGTTTTGTGGCATTATTGTGGACAGGTTTGCGACACCGTAGCCATTTTACACCAAAATTAAAAAGACCCTGCCGTGACCTTGGGAATGGATTCAGTTAGCCCACCTGGATTGTACTAACGTTGAGGTCCAGTGTGTTATAATTGGCAAAATCAGAATACCCATGAATATATTTGTGTAATCGCTATAAAATAAAATTAGTTTGGTTTTCATAGCCTTGTGATTACAGTAAATTGGGCCGGAGCCCTCCGGAGCTCAGCTCCGCCTCCTCACCTCGGCGGTACAGCCAGCAGGAGCTGAGCTCCCTCTGCTTCAGTGTTTTATAATAATCGTGGGTGTAGCTACCATTATACTACTTCATCATACGAAAATCATTCATTTGGACCCCCCACTTTTACCATGTCAGTACATGAGTCTGTTCACTCAGCGCTGTTTTCAGAGCACGGTGTCAGAGCTTCTGAATCCGTTCCACTTAAAACCTGAATCAATGAAACTCCAATTCACATTTTCACTGCTACCGGCAGCTTCTAGCATACAGTACCGCGCACGTGCGTGCACACACACGGTGCTGCTGACGCTCAGTTACGTAATGCACAGACAGCGGGAAGCTTAAAGGGATACTTCACCCAAAATTCAAATTTCACTCATTATCTACTCACCCTCATGTCGACTAAGGGCTGGGAGAAGTTTCAGAGTCCTCCGTGCCTTCTCTGAGTTACAGCGGGGCTCCGTGCAGCACTGCATGTCCATATGACGGTTGCGAACATACAGACACACCAAAAACCATCCAAATACCTCCACACAGCTCGTCTGTAATATCCGCCTTGTATTGAAGCCCCAACATGAGAAATTGTTCCAAAAAAAATTAAATAAGTCTATATTTCAAGCTTGTTTGTAGCGGAAGCTCCTCTTCCTGGTCTGTCCAAATCTCGCACGATTTGCGCCGGTGTCAGTAATTGCATGGACGCCGGCCTTTTTGGACGAAGAAAAGTGGTGTCCGTTCGCAACCGTCGTATGGACATGCAGTGCTGCACGGAGCCCCGCTGTAACTCAGAGAAGGCACGGAGGACTCTGAAACTTCTCCCAGCCCTTAGTCGACATGAGGGTGAGAAATTTGAATTTTGGGTGAACTATCCCTTTAAATTGGGTCAAGTAGCCTACTGTCACAACAAAATGTTAAAGGTCCCATATTATGCAAAATGCACTTTAGAGCGGTTTTCTATCAATAATATGCATCCTCGGCCTGTCTACAATCCCCCCTGGTATGAAAAAAGTTCATCCTCTCCCTTTTTCGCTTTCTCTGTCTTTAGAAAATGTGTGCTTAAACAGGCCATGTTGAAGATAGTCTGTCGGTGACGTCACCGACAGACTCGACGCCACCCCCTAGGTTGGTGGCACCGCCCCCGGTGAAGGTTTGCCACGCCTGAAGAAATTTTCTAAACCGTGCCATTTTTTTCCCCTGCTTGTTAACATAGTGGTTGCTCTGTTGTTAGCTGCACACACGAGCGGCAAAGTCATCAGATATGACCACATTTCAATCAATAAATGTTTTAAAATGAACAAACTATGCAAGTCTGGTCGCTTTTCCGCTGTCGCCCCCCCTCCCCTTTATTTACGTAAATGTGGTGATTTCAGTAGGTACATAGCCCAGCTCCTCCTCACTTTTCATTCAAACAAACTAATGCCACTGCCACAGTTGTTAAATTTCATCAATGAGACCAGCATTAAATCTTCTAAAAATAATTTAACCAGCCAGCGGTAAACCTCTAAAAGCATGCGGATACGTTACTCGGCTCGTTTTCTCCTCCGGGAGGAGGAGATGTCCGTGCCGGCAGATCAGCTCAGTAGAGCGGCTGCTGCTGCCCGGTCGGGGCTCACAGACTCTAGTCTGCACTACTCCCAGGACAGACATCGGAGCAAACTGACCACAGACTCTGGATTAAACTTTCTTGCATGAAACTGTGACGTAGGTTTTAGCAGCTTCTATGGCTGTTGGTTTGCCGCGAAACGGCGACAGCCGATGCTAATTTCTGTTAGCCCGTCTATGAGGTTTCACATTATACGTTAGCATTAAGCTAAGCGGACTTTATGCTTAGTTGTGATACTGGCTGTGTGTGTTTTGAACGTTGTTTCAAGCCTAGTTTGGCACTATTGGGAGCTACATGAACCACGAGACCGCACTGGCGGCGACGTCAAGAGCTGTCGCCACGCTGTAATATCAATCGCACTGGCTATAGTGATACATCCACCCATAAACATTAGCCCATGCTACCGTTAGCCACATCCTGTCCCTGAGGCAGAATCTTTCCTACTATGGCCACGCCAAGACCCGCCTTACTAGGCCTCTGATTGGCTGAGAGGGGCAAGGCAAGGCTGTGACAGACGGAGCTCATTAACATTTAAAGGTACAGGCACAGAAACAGCTTGTTCTCAGGAGAGCTCATTTGAGCGACTTTTAGACAGCTGCCATTCAGGACCACGGATCAGTTTGGGGCAATACATTTCGAATACAGTTTAGTTGGACGTCTGACAGCTGAGTGAAACTGAGTAAAAAGAGTATAATATGGGACCTTTAACTTTGTTAACTTACTGAAACTGTCTGTATGTTTCTGTGATAAAGTCTCTTTTGGGGACAGTCCCCAATTAGGCCAACCTGTCCCTGGATAAAGCTGTCCCCGAAAATGTCTAAATCTGGTCAAAAAAAAAAAAAAGGAGAAGCCCGAGGCACGGCCCGACCTGAGTCATTTGTAGCCTATACATATTCCCGCCAAACGCGACTCGAACTGACGCGTCTGGTCCGGTCCAGTGGGTTGGGCCGGACCGGCCGTTGAGAACTCTAATCTAAGCCCATAGGTCTCCATGAAAGGCAGCCCAGTCCAGAGAGCAGAGAAGAGAGAGACAGCACAACAGCATGTGTGTGTGTGTGTGTGTGTCATATAGGCAAACCCCAAATGGGAAGAGAAACACACATTAGAAGAGAAACACACATTTCAGGGCCACTGATTTATGATCAGATAGATCTGTGCTGTAGCTAAAGAGTACAGGCTGAAAATAAGCATGTAGGACCCTCCTTTCACACCTGACAGTACAGGTGTATCAAGATAGAGATGAGGATAAGTCAGAAGTGGTGGAACAGTAAAGTGTGGCCTGAAAGAAGCCCACGGTGAAGCAGAGGAAACTGGGCCTTGAAAGTTTTTTCTGGAATGAAAATTCCAGAGAAACTTAATGACACTTAAAAACAAAGATAAAAGGTGTTACAACCATCCCCACCCCTGTCAGTCACTGTTTGACTAGCTGTACCAGCATGGTGGTTTAAAATAAACATTTATGAAATTACTCATATTTCACCTAAAAACCTACTCTTTCATCCTATAAGTTACCTAATTCAAACTTCAACAGTATCAATAATAGTCAAAATGTAGACTTGGTCCAAAATATTAGTTTTTGACCTAAAAAAAAAAGGATTTTGGCTGTAAAACCTACACATTTCTTCACACAGCCATTCACATTCACATGCAATGTCAGGGAGTGAGTGGGTACACATAACATTGATCACATAACTCTAATGTTATCCATTGGTGAAAGTTATGCTGTTAGAACCATCCCCGGTCTCCCTTAAATAAAAATGTTGTGAGTGAAGAAGGGCCCCTCCCTCCTTACAAAAGCCAATTTCACCACATAGCAAGGGTCTTGCTTTAGAGTGTCGACGAATCTTGCGCTGCCATGTTTGTGGCAGCTCGAATGGAATATCCAGCCAGCCAGCCAGAGAGCATGTTTCGCGAGTTTTGTGTTCATAAATACACCAAACAGCAGACATATCATAAAATGGTTTAGATCTTCACCTCATCGCTCCATGCTCCTGAAATACTCCCAGTCATCCCAGTCATGGTAAACAAGTTTTTTTGTTCTCGGAGGCCACCGTCACTTTGCCAACGGGAGGCGTGAGTGCGAGTGAGCGAGTACGCTCTGCAAACTAGAATCTGAACAATAGATTTTTTTTACACACTGAACCTTTAAAGCAGAAGTGAGTGATCCGGTCGTTTTCGCTAATGCTGCGTTCCAGGCAGGCTTTTGAAATCGTAAATTACAGCTTCAAGTCACAACTTACGACTTTGTAGCGTTCCAGGCAACCCACTCGTGTTTTTCCGACCTGTTTTACCGGTGAAAGTCACTATAACGGCCACTCGTAACTTCTGACCCGTGAACTCGTACCAGATCGAACTGATACAACTTCACAGGACGGAAAAACACGAGTCTACGAGTTTCCTTGAACGCACCATAACAGTCCTCGTCCCTACGTCGCCACATTCACGCCGTCCCTTGGCTGCACACACAGCCCTGCATGCCGTTCTCTCTCCTCATTGGATAAAAACTGTAGGATACGATAAATGTTTTCTCCTCAGCTCAGAGCAGAGCAGAGTGACTGACAGACCCATGTTTCGGTCCAAACACTCTATGTAAGTGATTGCTGTCGGAAGATATAACTATTTAAGACTTATATTAACACAAATATATGACTTACTTCTGCTTTAAATTTGAATATGGATCAGTGGCTTATAGGACAGACAACAACAATGCTTGATTCTCTGGCGCCGTGGCGAGCGGCAGCCTGTCACAGCAGCTTTCTTGATCTGTGTTGTTGTCTGTATTGTCTTGCTGCTGCTCTGTGACATTTTTAAATTTCCCCTCAGGGATTAAATAAAGTATTTCTAATTCTAATTCTAACAACTGAGTACACAGACTATTATACTGCTAAAGCTGTGAACTGTTGAAGTTGGCATGTGGTTTTGGGGGCGATTTAGAGTTAGGTGGTCCTTGGTCTGAAAAAGTTTGAGAAACACTGTTCTATGCTCATGCGTCAGTGTTGTGTTTGTCTGACTGGAGTTCGACTTTTATTGGTCTTAGACTAGTTGTGTCTCACACACACACACACACACACACACACACACACACACACACACACACACACACACACACACACACACACACACACACACACACACACCTTGTTATCTTGACATCTGATAAGAACTCATCCAATAAATCAGACATCTCTCTCTTAGTAACATCTGCAGGCTGAGATGAAGATTAATTATAATCATTATGAATGAATATTATTTCCTACCTTGTCATCAGGTGTGGATGGGGACAGATGATATCAGCTACCTCTGCAAAGAACATCAATCAATACAGAGGATCAGGTCAATTGATTTGGTGATAAGTAACCATGCAGGAAGTCATTCCTCTGAGCTTTTGTGAAAACTCTAATGGGAAAGTGGTCTGAAGCTTCACACATGGGCTCATTGACATTGCCGAAACATAAATGACATTAAATCATCTACTAATGCAATATCTCACCTTTATTGGCCCTAATATGAAAGTAAGAAGAAAGAGATTGTTCTTTGCAGTGTCACTCATGTGGGCTGCACTGCACTTCAGACTGTGAGCCAACGTTGCTTTCACAGTGGTGTCCCTTGGGGTTTGGTCAGAGGAGTTTTCAGTTCAACTCGTTCATCCATCTTTTGGATCAGGTTGCAGTGGCATTAGCCTGCGCATCTCTCTTCCCAGCAACATCCTCCAGCTCCTTCCTGTAGGCTCTTGAGGTGTTTAGAACAGATAAAATAATGTAATCTCTCCATGTTCTGGTTCTACCACAGGGCCTTCTCCTGGTTAGATGTGCCTAACATGATGACAGTGTGAAAAAAGTTCTCTTTGTTCAATAAAGAATAAAAAGATGGTTTTCCCACGTCAGCTGTCTTTTCTTTAGGTTTAATAAGCATTCGTGAATGGAGTCACACATACAACTGAACAGCACACGGTCAGTGGGTGAGTGAACTGAAGATGTTTTCAGGATCACTATCTTTATAGTTCCCAAACACATACCAATAGACAAAATATGGCACCTCCAGTGGTTCTGCCTAGTCTCACCACCAGGACACAACAATCCCTTGTAAATTCCCACAGGACACTATCGTGGACGCCTACCTGGCTCCTGACCTTTAACCTCTAACTCTAAAACTAATCTCTGGTGTATCTCACACTGCTGTCATCAAAGGGATTAACTAAGTTCATCCCACAAGGTGAAAATAAATTCAATCACAACCATGATTATACAACACTTGTAAAGCATAATATGGGTTAGCATCAAAATTTTCCATTACAACAACTACAGGATCCCAATGGGTGGAGTCTGGTCACCGAAGGGATTTAGCTACTGGCTGCAAGAAATCTCTTTTTATCAGAAAGGTCTGAACTGAAATGATCTGAAATATCTGAGCAGCAGCCATGATCAGAGAAGGTCATTTTCTCTCAATGGTAAGGAAACAGGCTTCACTGCTTTTAGTCTATTCTCCTTTAATGTAGGCGACACATGACGTCCGTCCCACAATTCCTTACTGCAGCAACGTTTAAAACGATACTGTATAGTTCCAGGGTGGCAGACCCAGGTAAATGTAAAAACCAGAGCACCAGTTTTATGTCTGTGATACAATTCAGAAATTATAGAAATCCTTGACTTTTTTTTTAGACTTTCCTCACAAATGAAAAGATTTTTTTCATGCCCAGTCAGATTATGTCCACACTTTTCCACAGCATCCATGCCAAAACAGCCAGATTCTGCAACAGCTTCGTCCTCCAAGCCACAGGCTGTTGAACTCAGTGACTTTGCCCCTCCCCCCAAATGCTCTTCACACACACTGAATTTATTGACTCATATCTTGTGCAACTACTCCCCTTACAATTATACTGAATCTGATTGATTCATTTCTTGAACAATATAAATATGTGCATTTATGTTTTTATCTAACTGTAGCCTACTTATGCTGTGCTTGTGTTCTTTTTATACCTTTGCACTGTTCTGGAGCCACTGAAACATAATTTTATTCTGTTTGTACACTGTATAGTGAACAAATTCAAAGTCTAGTCTAAACTGAAACAGTCTACCGGTAAAAAATGAGATTATTTAGGGCTGGTCTGGATCTAATAGTGTGTAACCAGACTTAATGGGAATATGAATTGGGATGCTAATTTTGATTTTAAAAAATGAAGAAAAAAAAACAGACTGAAAGGAAAATTATTTGCCAGAAAAACAGCCAACGGTCTATGTTTTGGGTGCTCCATCCCACCTAACAGAATGGTGACCTGCCAAAAACACAACCGTCTGCTTTATATTTCCCTCTAGATGGGATCGTTATTTCAAAAATGAACATCTGGCTGGGTTGAAGTAAACATGAAACTAATGACTGAAACCCTCCAACCCTGCAAAGAAAGAATGCCTGTTAACGGCACTGACAACTTAACCTACACTTTCCAGAACTGGAGTCCATTTTTACATGTATGTTGTTCAAATCCAGGACCATTATGCTTGGTAAATATAGCTACTTGATATGCTTTTTTTTTGTTATTATGCTCATTATCTGTTGAACAGTCTACCTTCACACCTGAGGTCTGTGCAAACTGTCAATTTAGGGTTGAAAAAAATATTATTTGCTACAGCTTTTAACTAAATTCAATATGTAATTTTAATCATTTTAATCGCTATTATTGACTATTACCGTCCTATTTCTTTCTATTTCTTTTAAATGTATTTTTCTGTTTTAGATTTTAATGTATTCGTATGCCTCTGTAAAGCACTTTTTTAACCTTTATTTTACCAGGCAGATTGCTTGAGATAAAAAAAAATCTCTTTTCCAAGCAAGGCCTGGCTAAGAAAGCAGCAAACAAAGAAGAAGGGACAGACATGAGAAAGAGAGAGAGAGAGAGAGAGAGAGAGAGAGAGAGAGAGAGAGAGAGAGAGAGAGAGAAAAAAAAGAGAAGAAGACTTTGAATTGCCTGGTGTGTGAAATAAACAAATAAAATCGCCTTCCCTCACCTTTTTTGTGATTATACAAGTCTTGTTTATTTTATTCTTAAATTGTTTTTGTGCTTCCATGTTAAATTAAATTTGCCATAGCAAAGAAAAACATTGCTGTAAGTGTTTCAGAAAAAATGTTATTATCACTACAGCAGCCTGTATCAATCAATCAATTTATTATTGCAAAATCACCATGGTACATGGTCTCAATCCACCGTACAATAAAAACATGGCATCATAACAACATACCGTAGACCCTCACATCAACTGAGGTAGGCCCCTATGATAAAATTCAGTAGGCTAATGTAGAAATTCAACTGTATGCAAAAATGATATAATGTTTTTGTTTATTCTTGTCTGTTTGGTGTTTATATTCATAATACAAACTGTGTGTCACTGTCAACTATGTGTGTTTTAGCCTATAGTTACGGTAGTTTCAGACTTCTAAGTGCATTCAATTAACCGGGAGGAGGCGCATACACACACTACAAGATCCACAATTCCAGGCGAAGGAGGTTGGCTCTACGTCACGTGACGCTGCCGGCTCTGGCTCTACCCCGTTGAGCGACGCTTTGCCTACATCCTTGGTCTGATTTGACATCTGTTCTTTTCTTTTTTTTAAACTCCCGGAGGCTACACAAACAGCCGAGCCTCCTCCAGGACAACAGTCCCAGCACCGCCCGGCCGCCGCACGCTGCTCCACCAACACGAACACGGTAACTTTACGTCCACCGCTTGAACGTTAACTCTCTGTCTGCGTCGGTTTGTCTCCTCATCGATGAGAAATGAAAGAGCCGTGAGTAGTGCAGTCAGAGCACCGTGTGTGTCGTAACGTTAGCCTGAAAGGGAGCAAAGGTCTCGGGCAGAGCTGATGGGGGCAGCGGGGACAGACTGGTAAAACGTCGGTAACGTTAGCTCAGCGAGACTCGTGTTGTCGTGGTAAGTTAGAAACTATGTCGGTTATTTAAACCATAGACATATTTATAAGTCTATGATTTAAACTGAGTCCGTTAAATATCCCTAACTTCCTGTTTTTGTGAAGTGGTCACCATTACTTGTTTTGTTTAGTCGAGTGATAACCGTTAAAGGGACCTTTGTTATGTGGTGATAGTTAGTCTTAAAAGTGACCGAACTATCGGCGAGTTAGTTTCTGCAAACTAAAGACAGTGATATTTTAATTAGTTATTAGTTTCACTTGTGTAAAGTTTACGTCACTCCTGTGCATTCAGCCGTGTACTAACGGTTTTCTCGTCATAACGTTACATGACCCACGTAAATTAGACGTAACGTTACACTTAGCCTATGAGCTAATCAAGATGAGGCTTGCTTTGATTTCTGTTAACTGAAGTGGAAAGTGGAAGATGAAATGATCTCCAAAAGGCATGAGATTACACATGACACATTCCCTGTACATATATCTTCATCTTTTACATTTTCAAACTGACTGGAAACTATCACAGTGTGTAAATGGTAAATCTCTTGTCTGATACCTTGGTCAAAGTTTTCTGAGAGCTCAAGTCTCCTGGGTTTCTCATTATTTTGCAGGCTGCTGCTTTGTTTCCCTTATTCACTCTGAAACTGTAGAAAACTAAAATAATACACTGATATTGCAAAAGATTGTTTCATGTGTAACTTTATGTCTCTTGGAGATCATTTCATCTTCCGCTTGATGAACTGTTCACTTTAACATAATGTTTTACCCCAACTTTTGCATGCTGCTGTATATTGATTGTTAACTTTAAAAAGTAATTTCACTATGCATATGCAATACACTTTTAGAGAACTGTGTATAAAGTTCAAGCCAGTGGTGTAAAGATTAGGCTAATGGATATGATAAGATAATCAACGGAAATTTGTTGCCAGCAAATTTGTCATTTGTCAAATGATTTGCCTAGATGAAGAGTGATCTGGTGTTCTGGATACGTGGCAGGTTGAACAGTTCATATTCAAAGGTCCAGTGTGGAGGATTTAGGAGAATTTATTGGGAGAAATGGAATATGATATCCATAATGAAGTTTTCATTAATGTTTAATGTCACACAAGGGCCACTGTTGGTTCTCTTCCATGCTTGGAAAGAGGGAGGTAGAGGGTTTAAACTCACATCAGATGTCACTTAATCCTGCAAAATGTTTCTTTGATATCATTGTAGTGGTGTTTTCTGAAACTGTAGTTTGACACAAATAGCTAGTGTGGCATGGTGATGCTGCGATTAGTTACCACTCTTGCCTCTCAACAAGAAGGCTAAGGGGTAGGCTAGATACTCTGGGCCTTTCTGGGTGGAGTTGCTGAATGTGAATGTGTGTTTGCATCGTCTGTCTTCATATCAAAGTTCCATTTGCTACATCTTTGTAGGAAAAAACTCAAACTAGGGACATTTATTTGCAAGTGTGGACATTCGTTTCTGTAAAAAAAAAATATATAGAAAATACATTAAAAAAATTATAATTTGGAAGTTACATCTACACTACACAAATTAAAGGTGCAGTAACACGATAAAAGAGAAGTTAAGTAATTCAGCAGCTGATTATTTTTGAATTGTGCAATAAGTTTGTGGTGTATTTTTGGTTTACTGTTACTGTCAATTGTCAAATTGAAAAACAATGATCGAAAATCGGTTGGTAATCGAATCGAGATCTCAATAATCGTAATTGAATTTGGAAATTGGACTGAACTGAACTTCAGTGCTGTCTTGGATCCATTAAACATCCATATTCTTATTCCCCTTTTTACTTGGTCATCATGTGAGCAACGATGGAGAGTTACTTCACTTCACTCTGCTCTCACATTACATTCCTCTCTTAATGTTTCCTCTCTCCTTCCCTTTGCCCCAGATCCATCATGAATTTCATCCTGGAAACTCTCCAAGTCCTCCTCCTGTCCCTCTGGTACAATGTGGAGTCTTTCATCTACTTCTTCGTGCCCATGAGGAAGAAGAACGTAGCCGGCGAGGTGGTGCTGATCACGGGGTCGGGCAGCGGGATCGGCCGCCTCATGGCTCAGGAGTTTGCGGCTCTCGGCTCCGTGCTGGTGCTATGGGACATCAACCAGGAGGGCATGAAGGAAACCACTAAACTGGCCAAGCAGAGCGGAGCCAGCAGAGTCCACTCCTACCTGTGTGACTGCAGCGACAAGAACGAGGTCTACAGAGTGGCCGACCAGGTGAGCTTCAGCCTGCACCGCTCACACCAACAGGCTGCACTGCACTGTGTTCGCCTCACTGTGTAATTCTTTTTAATTTTCGTTTTGCAACAACAAGACAAGCTCATCAAAGAAGTAACACAAACTCACAGCCTTCCACTGTCACAAATCACAACATACAACACAAGATAATACAACATATAACATAATAAAAAACCAAAAACACAAACACATGTAAAGGACAAAAAAAAGAAAAAAGAAAGAAAAGAAAGAAAAAAAAGTATTAGTAGTAATACTATGTAATTCTAACCTGTTATCATGAAGGTATGTTAAGTGTTGACAGTTACACACAAGTTTAGACATGTACACTGTAAATTCTCCAATAGCAGCCAGGGCTTTTACTGCTTCAACTGCTAAACTGACCCTTGTATTTGAGACAGACGTCTGTATGGGACAGACTTTTATTTAATTTTGGACCAATCTTCTGCTCAGCAAAGATGGAAAATACTATCAAAACCATTCTTGTTAAAAGAGTAAGAATTGAAGGAAAGAGCTGAATACAGAGCTGTGTTCATTTAGAAGTTTTATTGGCACCAATTAAACCGGGTTCGGGTCGAAAACTAAAAACTCGGGTCAGGTCAGGTCGAACCACGGGCTTTGTCTTTTTTTTTTGGGCCGCGTTCGGGCTGAGAAATAATGTTTGTGAGTCCGGCTTAATAATAACAGGGATGATGACATAATGGTAAAAATAGATTTTCTTCTCCACCAACCATGATAACCTGATGAAACTTACTGAATTCACTCTTACATTCTTCTGTTAGCAGACAATCATCACTGAAATGAACAGTGCCGAGTAGGGCTGTCACTTTTTAGAAAAATTAGGTTCTAATGAATATCGAATGCCCCAGTAATTTGTTCGGATAAATTAGAATAACCCCCCACCCCCCAACCCACCCCCACGGCGCCGCCGCAGCACACACAATCGCAGTGTTTTATTTTGAAAATTGACCGGGTTCTCTCGTTGTTTCATGTTTGACTTCCTGCCCAGCTTGACGCGATCGCTATTCGCGGCGCTTCCACGTCCGGTTGACGGTCCCCGGCGCTATGCAGGTCATTACCGCTCAAATATGAACTTTTCACCCCACGTTCAAACGAATATTTGAATATTGAATAAAAAGTGACAGCCCTAGCGCCAAGTCAGTGCATTTCACTATAAACAACGTGAATGTGTTTTCTATAATAAATGGAAGGCCGAGTCCCGACCCCAACCCGAGTCATTTCTATATGTTTTCAGCCTGAACCAGCACGTCTGGTCGGGCCGGCCCAGGTCTAGTTTGCATACATACTATAAAGCTCCATATTTCCCTGTGTGTGTGTGTGTGTGCCACTGTGCCTGTGTGTCTGTGCCTGTGTGTGTGCGCCCTTAAGGCGGGGGCGGGATAACTGTTGTGTAAACACACTTTGTTGACCTAATATCCAAATTGTGTGCTGGCGCTGTAACGGCTGGAAACCAGGATCTGAACCACTGGCCGCAAACACACTTTCTTAACTTTAGCATGGACTAGCATCATAACTCACATTTGCTTGAATCTGCAGCTTCGACGTATCAGTAGCTTTTATAAGAACTGAGGTGAGTGTCCTTCAGATGCCTTCCAGCCAAACCACAACATCATGCCCTGTCGGAGATTAAACAGCAGACGGCAGACGCCTCACCTCCACCCATGTTTAGTATTAACTGACAGCTGTGAAGACAGAAGTGGTTTTATGCCCCGGGGTCAAGACAGATGCTAATCTTAGACAGAAGCTCTCAGGAGTTTGACTTCATTGTGCAGCCTGAAGGTTTTCACAGACACACACAGCTGCTTCTTGATCACATTGATTCATCAGTAAATAAAGGATCAGGTCACATTACCTACTAATTACGGTAATGCTCATTCTGACTAATTTGATAACAATTAAAAAGCTCACCTGCGCTTTGCAAATATTGCAGCAGAGTGACTTTCAACAAACCCATGACTATGTTTTCAGAATATTCAGAGCAGCAGTTCAACTAATATAAAAACTCTCCTAAACCAGAGGAAACAAAATATAGCACAGGAAGGACACAATGACTGAATGTTATCAAACGGAGATGGATTTGTTGAATCAATTCCAGCTTCATCTGCCTCAGTTAGAATTTTTGGGCACAGACATGTCTTGACAGTCAGTTTCTTCAGATTATCTCGTCGTTGTACAGTTAGATTTCATCCTCCATGACAGGCAGTTTTTTCCTCTGCTGTGTGCAGGTAAAGCGTGAAGTGGGCGACGTCAGCATTCTGGTGAACAACGCCGGCATCGTGACAGGAAAGAAGTTCATGGATGCTCCCGATTCCCTTATCGAGAAGACGATGGAGGTCAACACCATGGCCCACTTCTGGGTCAGTGAGTCAACAGACAGCGGGCCGCCTGCTGTCGCCATAGAGCCATGTGGTTTCTGATGATTTTAATTTGAATATTTTAGATTTTCACGAAGTTAAACAATGTGCAGAATACCCAACGACATACGGAGCGTTTTGTCTTGTGGTTTATTTGTTGTGTGCCTCTCTCCGCTCAGACCTACAAGGCCTTCCTTCCTGCAATGATTGCCAACAATCACGGTCATCTGGTCAGCATCGCCAGCTCTGCAGGGCTCATTGGAGTCAATGGATTGGCAGGTGTGTGTGTGTTGTCCTCTTCATCTAATCATGTATGTCACCACTCGTGTGACTGACTTAATGAATACTATAGTGGGCTTAATACTTAAAACAAAAGCTGGGGGCTGCATCCTTCAGAGGTGACATTTAAAGGTCCAGTGTGTAATAATTGTCAAGGTTTATTGGCAAAATCTGAATATACTACCTATGAATATATTTGTATAAGTGTATAATCGCTATAAAATAAGAAATGAAAAAAATTTGCTTTTCATAGCCTTATAATTCTTCTTTTATATATACATATAGCAATGGTCTTGCTTTAGACAGGGCTCCAGACTGCGACTAAATGGTCGCATTTTGCGGCTAAAGTTTCAGACAGTGCGAGTAAATTTTTTATCTACTCGCGCATGAGCGACCAGTAAATTTGTAGATTTTTTTTTTTAATGACCACTGTGATTGGCCAATGTGTGTTTCTCTTCTCCACATCTCGGGGGAGATGTCTTTCCACAGCAGAGCTCCGTGTGAAACAACAGGGGACACACAGTTTTTTATTAGACGGCTCGCTACCGCTACAAACCTTAAGCATCCCATAATATGCTCGCGGTCTCAGCAGCGGTACTCAAATCATCACAAGGCAACGAAGCAGGTTGACTCGCGTTGCAGAACAACGCTGCACAGAGGCTCCGAAACGGAAATGATTATTGATTGATTGTTGATCAATAGACTTTTTTTTTTGGCCTCGAGGGGGGTGGGGGGTCTTGACGGGTTTGATGCCAAGGAGTCCGTGCACATGTGGCTCAGTCAGGGTCAACAGACAAGGAGGCCAACGAGGGCTGGCCTACTCAGGCACCTTAGGGGAGGGGGGTGAGTTTGGTGTGTCTACTTGTTCTTGAACTTTGACTGATTAATACTATTGATTAATATTTTTTTAGCTCCTTATGTCATCAACTTATGGGGGCTTGTCGACACATGCAGACTTAGGGTGTATTCACACCTGCAGTGTTAGTGCGCACTAAATCTGGTGCGCACTACATTTGGTCCAGTTTGGGTTGGTGTGAAAGCACATCGCACTCTAATGCGCACCAAAACTAGTGCGGCCTGAGGAGGTGGTCTCGGTTCGGCTCCAGCCGAACTCTGGTGCGCACTAGTTTAGGTGTGAAAGCAACCGCACTCTGGTGCGAGCCAACTGCCAGGCGAACTCAACACGTTTGAGCTAAAAGGGCTCCCGTAGTCGTTGACAACGGGTTAACGCAGCGGGGAGACCGCCCGGTGCTCCGGTCCTGCGGAGCTCTGTCCCCACAAACGAAGCAGCAGCAGCGGGGCGGCCGGTCGGTGCGTGTCCGCTGAGTCCGCACCGGACAGGTCGGCGTCCGTCCCTCGGGTCCGCAGAGCAGCTGATTACCGAGCTGCAGCAGCAGAGGTCCGCCGTGTTTAACGTTTAACCGGGAACTAACGGGACCGAGCTGGGTGAACGCAACCGGAAACCAGCCGGAAGTAGCAAACAGAGTTATACTGCAAACAATATAGAAATAAATGACCAGAGCTACTAACAACCGGCCCTACTTGAGTCTCCATCATGAAAGTTTTATCAATCAGCGCTTCCAGATTCCAGCCGGTAGTCATGGAGACATGACGTTCTCCAAGTTTGGTCCCGAGTGACAAAAAGCAGGTGTGAACGCAACCGCACTAACTGAAAAATGAAACAATGTATCATTTTAACATTTGGTGCGCACCAGGGTGCGCACTAAACAGGTGTCAATACACCCTTACACTCGTGCCTTCAATCATATCAGTCATTTCGCAGCAAGAAGTTACTGACAGTATGTGCCAGTTTTGCAGCGCAGTCCAGTGACAGACGGTCAGACGACAAACGTACAGGGACGTCTGCGTGTGCATCACCTGTAACAACAGCGCTGCTAAAAAATAATTAAAAAAATTGTAGTGTATTAATGGTATGTGCCATGTTTGTATGGTAGCGAAAGGGAATATCCAGCCAGAGAGCAAGTTTCAAGGAACGCCAAATGCCATGGTTTCCTCCCCATTTTACACACTGGACCTTTAAAGACCAATCACATTACAGCGTTGCGACAAGGCCTGTCCCAATTGACCCTTTGTTGGCCTTCTGATTGGTCTGCTGATCCACCAATCAGAGCGCTTCTCCCCATGTCACATGTTGCACAACATTCTAAGGTTGGACAACTCTGGAATGAAACCCTATGAAACAAGATAGGTAGACAGCAATTTTTTGGCAAAAACTACTTAATATTTTTTCAATATGGTTAAAATGTGCCTGGGGTGCCTGCAATAGCAACTCACGATATCTGGACGTATTCCTGGAGTCATTTTTATCCCATTCCCCAAACCTAAGACATCAATAAACATAGGCTACTTAGCCTATGTTTACTGTATAACATATTACTTTAACCTTCTGTTAGTTGAGCTTAATAATAGGGTTTGGGGGTGGTCCACTAGGGGGAGCTGTAGGCATAGGTCAGGGGTTAACTGCATAGTTTTGTTTGTTGTTGTGCAGTCCTCATGAGAAGTGAGCCCGTTTTTCCTGGCTGTATTACTGAAGTGTTTAGCTCATTCATTCTCCAGTCCACTCTCTGGTCGTGTTCATAGACAGAGAAGATCTAATACCTTCAAAGTTATCTAGCAAACGTAACATTACCGCTGCTAATGTCTTTTGAACTTTGTGAAGTTTTACGAGGAAAAACGGGAGATCGGCGGAGATTAAGCGTTAGCTTGTAGCTAACGTTAGCTAGCGTCGATGGCTACTAGCTAGTGAGTGACCAAAACAATGATTTTCCCCCACTTTTCGGAAAAGTCAGGTAATGCCCGTTCAATCGCTATTGAGCCACGTCTGTCCTCTATCACGGACATTATTTTTCTGATGTATAAGTTCATTCAAATTTTCCTTACAAGCAATTTAACTCTTCCTAATTTTCAATGGTTTCCAATGGGAGTTGACCCTTCCGTGACCATTGTTTGTCCAACCTAGCAACAGTAACCGTGGGAGGCGGGGCCTTGACAAAGGGTCAATTGGAGGGCTCCTCCAAATGTGGCCGACAAATCTGGCCTTCTCCTGCCTGTTCTAGGAGGACACGCTGCACTTATCCGTTATGGCCTACCGTATCCCTGGATTCTTTGTGCACCGTTAATAATTATTAGCATGCTAGCCATTGGAATGTTGAGGTGGCTCCACACTGTAGCCATGGTGGCCCCGCTTGGTGGCCGGCTTGGAAGCAAGGTCACCCACTGAGCAGGGCTACACTGGCCGCATAGCTTAATGCCAGCAGCTGAGGAGTTGTTGGAAGTGTTGGAAGCCACTTTCAAATGTCTGATGTTCAGATGCAATCAGGAAAAGCTCTGAAGGCTAGACCGCCCCATTTACCAACGGTAACGTGGCCGGCAGAGGTGCTTCTGTAGACCGCGTAGGATGGGTCCTCCGAAGGATCTGGCCCTTGAATTGGGACACAGATAAAGTATACTCTATAAGTTCAAGTTCAAGACACTTTATTTGTCAACAGGGGGCGATTTAAAAGAGCATTAAGTAGCTTAAAAAACAACAACAACAACACATATGACAAACCTAAAAACACAGCATATGTATTATAGCTTTTATAGCTAACAATCTATTGTTACTGTAGCTATAATTAAAAGAACAGAGGTTGTACGAGCTGAAAAACAAACTGGTACCTCCTCCACCTCAGGCAACATGTGTCTTACACAAACAAACTCATTAGACTGACGACTCTTTGCTGAGAAGGAGGGCGGGGGCTGCCTGTGTAGTTGTTTCAAGCAGAACTGTGTTACCTAGCTGCTGTAAAACAGGGGGAGAGCTACTTCTGATATCCAAAAGCAAACCCCTGGACTCCATATTCTGTTTCTCATCTCACTCAACTCAAATAACTTTATTTTTTCGTGAGGCACTTCATCCGCAGAGAGCCACAGTGCATATTAAAAACATAAAGAGTAGGTTACAACTGGATAAAAACAAATGTTAAGATACAAATACAAATGTTAAAGAGAAACACACACACACACACACCTACAAACATACACATACATACATACCAAATCAGCCATTCGTCAATCTAATGGATGAGGGTACAAAGCTTGCACTCTAATGTATCAGTAAACCTGTTTGCTTAATGCAAAACACAGATGTGGAGTATCTTGACATGAGGAGGACAAATAGACACGTGTTCACTTTGTGAACATGGATCGTTGAGTGTAGAACTAAATAGACTGAAGGCTATGAATACTCTCATCTTATTAGTGTGTCCAATGGTGTTTATTGTTACCCATGATGCTCCGGGCGCACAGGCAGCAGGAAACGCTGCTATGATGTGTGGAGCTGTTCTCCGACTCGGTGACTCAGAGCTGTGGGCCGGCCACGTCTCAACACAAACCAAACAAACAGCCTGAATGAAATATCCACACTGACACCCGAGCCAGCAAGTGTTGAAGCAGAAATAATTTGGGCACTCCCTCTCTAAATTAGTGACATAATCCAGGTCTCTGAAGTCCTGCTGCTGTGGTTCAACACTTCTGTCTGACAGTAGGAGGGGGGATTCTCCATAGATCTGACCTCTGTGCTGCAGCTTGAATCTCTGCCACTACACTGTTGTCATCTTATTTCTGCATCACTTATCCTTATTATCCAGTGTCCATTGTCACAAACAATACAGTACCATTATATCCATACTGTGCAGCAGATAGTTGAAACTGCTTCCAAACTCTGCAGTTGTGTTAGGAAGTCAGTTTTAAGATAGAGCTGTTTCCTAAAAAGATAAAGCATGTAAATCGTCCTGTGGGGTCATTCAACCTGTCACAGGGGGAAGGGTTTGTCAGAGCTGGATGACCAGAGTTTACACGTCAGAGCTGATGTTGCAACTGACTATCAAGGTTACCCTTTCACCTATATTAGTAATGTAGATTGTGATATCTTATCATCTTTACCTCCGATTATGTCACAAATGTAGCTCTGCTGCACAATCATTAGTGTAACTAACAGCTGTGCTGTGTTAAGCAAACAGATTAGACAGTCTGGTTGGTCAATTTCTCCTGGGTATGAATGATCAGACTTTCGAGGACAGCTGATGCAATTCCAGACACTAAAAGAATAACTCCCCAGTGTGTGTGTGTTAATGTCAGCTGCTGTCATTGACCTGTAGTTCTGTTTACTTGCTCAGACAAGTAACACTGAACGGGGCCTCTCTTAGTGGAGATTACATGTTCTCCCTGCGCCTGGGTGCGTTCTCTACAGGTTCTCCAGCTTCCTCCCACAGTCCTAACACAGCACACTATCTGCCTCCAGACCCCACCACCCTGCACATACCGTCTAAGAAGTTTGGACAATGGACGGATGGTAGTTACACTCAAAACACAGTGATTACATCAGCCGTTCTGTGTTTCCAGGTGTAGTCTCAAAGGTTGGCTCTCATACAGCCTCTATCAGCTTCAATGGGAAAGAAATAATCCACCCATTGTTTCTAGTCGTCTGTTAAATGGTATCAGCTGCCTCTCTTGACGGGTTAGTCTTAAAGGGAAATTTCAACATTTTGGCAAATTGGCCTATTGCCATAATCCCTATAGTCATAGCAGTAGGTTAATTACCTTTAATTGTCGGTGCAAGCTGTTTTCAGATAGGCAGGGCAGAGACGTGAGCTGCTCAACAAACGCAATGGAGGCACACGGTATTTCCACGTTTCCCTCATCAAACTAAATACCATCACAGCTCCAAAACACTCTGGTGGACAAGTTGTGACCTGCACATTCAACACGCTATGAAATAATAACATATAATTATGTAACATTACCCACATTATAGCAGATAAAACAACACTGTGTCGTAACGTTCCGTTATTATCTCAGAGCGTGGTGAATGTGCAGATCACAACTCGTCCACCAGAGTCTTTTGGAGTTGTTGGATTGTGTATTTGATGAGTTTGATGAGGGAAAGGCGAAAATACCACGTGCCATGCAGAGCTCACGTCTCTGTCCCGCCGTTCTAAAAACAGCTTGCACCCACAATTAAAGGTAATGAACCTACTCCTAAAACTATAGGGATTATGGCAAAACTGGTTCAGGAATAAGTTGAGGGGTAAAGGGAGAAATCACCAGCGACCACAGCAGAGTGTTCAAAGTATTTAATGATGTGTTGATCCTGATAACTAATGATCCTTTTCACTCTCCTGCAGACTACTGTGCCAGTAAGTTTGGAGCGGTAGGTTTTGCGGAGTCAGTGGGTCTGGAGCTGCTGGCGACAGGGAAAGACGGCGTCAAGACCACAATCGTTTGCCCGTACTTCATCAACACTGGGATGTTCGATGGATGTCAGACTAAGTAGGTCTCTTAACGACTGTCACCTCTGATTGTTTCTATCTTCACTTCCATTGAGCTGGTGTTTCTTCACAGAGATGTCCTGATGCACACTCTGTAGTTTGACACCCTGTGGCTCAGTCGGCTCTGGTTCACATGTGAGAAGAAGATTTCTTCACTGCGAAGCAACAAAGTGCATCAGAACAATGATACTGTTATAGTTGACCAGTGTAATATCAAAGGCAGTCATGATATGCTGAATATCTACATACTGTAGCTGTGATTCAGTGCTACGGCAACACAAATAGTTCATTAACTGCTCTGGTGTTTTTGACCTACACATTAGCTCGCTTCTTTACCTCAGGCTAGCTACTTTGTATCTACAGTGCTGTGAAAAAGTATGTCCCCCCTTCCTGATTCCTGATTTTTTGCATATTTGTCACACTTAAATAATTAAGATCATCAAACAAATTTTAATATTAGACAAAGATAACCCAAGTAAACATAAAATACAGTTTTTAAATGATGATTTAATTTTTTTAAATGAAAAGTAATTGCCCTACTTGTTAAAGGGACAACGAGGAGTTTTGGAAAAGCGAAGCGTTTTCACACTACATTTATGAGCCGCTGCGCGCACCGTGAAATTCTTTGACCGCCGCAAGACAGACTCATGTTTTCATTCATCAAGAATTAAAGTCAGAGGTTCGAAGACGATCAGATACCGCCGTAGTTCCGACCATAAACGGCGATTTGGCGGCGTTATTCTCATGACTCGCCACAAAACCGAAAGTAAAGAAAGCTGGTCGGCTCGCCCAGCATTTCCGCCACCACTAATAATAACAAAATAACGATAGAGACAAAACGATATATTTATCGAAAATGGGCCCATTAACAAGTGGGTAACGTAGATTCATCCACATTAATATGAGACTTTTTTATTGTCGCGGAATTTTTCGTTCTGCCGATGGAGAAACTCCTCCTCTAACCCTTTAAGTGACATCTGATGTGAGTTTAAACCCTCTACCTCCCTCTTTCCAAGCATGGAAGAGAACCAACAGTGGCCCTTGTGTAACATTAAACACTGATGAAAACTTCATTATGGATATCATATTCCATTTCTCCCAATAAATTCTCCTAAATCCTCCACACTCTAATTTTTTTGAAAGTAGAGTTTAATTTCATTGTCCACTCTCAGGCCTGATCATTGCCAGACCTGTTGAATCAAGAAATCACTTCAGTAGAACCTGTTTGAGTGAAGTAGGCTGAGATCTCAAACGGGAACACATCATGCCGCGCCTGCGGTCTAAAGGAATTTTAAAAGATTTCTAAAGATTTGGGGCTCCAGCGAACCACAGTACGACATCAAAAGTGCAGGTGCAAAACAACAATCCACACATACATACCACAGCCATACCCAACACAATAATAATACACATTCCTACAACCACACATAGTACAAGTACTCGTAGCAAAAAGATCACAAAGGCTCGTCTCACTTTTGCCAAAAAAATTCTTGATGATCCTCGAGACTTTTGGGGAAATGTTCTGTGGACTAATAAGAGAAAAGTTGAACTTTTTAGAAGGTGTGTGCATCCCGTTACATCTGGTGTAAAACTAACACAGCATCTCATAAAAAGGGCATCATACCAACAGATGATGATGTGGTGGAACCATGAATTCTGCTCTCTACCAGAAAATCCTCTCTGAGAAGGTCCGGCCATCAGTTAGTGACCTCAAGGTCAAACGCTCTTGGGTTTCTGCATTAGTGGATAAAGGCTCTCACAGTAATTTGCTGGAGTCCTAATGGCTTTGTAACACTTTCCAGACTGACAGATGTCATTAGCCGTTTTCCCACTAAAATTAGCGGGTCGACGCGGGTTTTTTAAACGCGGGTCGACCCGCTAACAATCGGCATTTGGCCCCTTTCCCATTGACCAAAATGAGCCGAGTCTGACCCCCCGCTGAGGGATCAGACAGAGCATAAACCAGTTGCCCCGCTCTCATCCGCGGTGCAAGAGACACACACAGTCATGCCACAGCCGCCCGCCGCGGAGTGTCCGTCCGCCGAGGCAGACTCTCTGGCTGGCTGACCTGGAGCACCAGGACCGCGGAGGACAGAGAGTCTGCTGCGGCCGGATGACGGACGTCCGCGGCACAACACGTCAGTTAAACAGACTGTCGCTTCTTTTCTTTTCTTTTTTTCTATCGTTTTTGGTCAGTGTTCTCTGATCTTTTGATCCGTCTCGGATGAGAGCAGAGCGGAGCAGAGCTTTGTTTTGGTACGTGATATGAGACGCGACCGGCGCGATGACGTAGCGTCACGTAACGTTCAGTGTCATCACGTAAATTAGCGGGTTGACGCGGGTCTGGCGTTCCCACTGCAAGCCGTTCGGAGCCGAGCCGATTAAAGGCGATTTTAACCCGCGTCGCTTGCCGAGTCGTTTGCTCGGTGCGCCTTTCCCACTGCCACCAAAAGCCGATTGTTAGCGGGTTTAAACGGGTTTTTTGGCCAGTGGGAAAGGGGTAAATGATTTTTTTTATTTATTTTTTTTTTATTGAATTTTCTTTAGATTGTGACATAATGTTTTGGTTTTGGAGATCTCTCAGCCTCCTTCACTCAAACAGGTTCTGTTGAGGTGATTTCTTGATTCACCAGGCCTGGGTGTGGACAGTGAAACTGAACTCAGCTTTCAAAGAAATTAGGTTATCACAGTTAGTTCTTTTTCACACAGTGCCAGGTAGGTTTGGGTAGCTTTATTTCTTTAAAAAATGAAATCATCATTTAAAAACTGCATTTTATGTTTACTTGGGTTATCTTTATCTAATATTAAAATAAGTTTAATAATTTAAGTGTGACAAATATGCAAAAAAGTAAGACATCCAGAAGGGGACAAATACTTTTTCATGGCACTGTATGTTTATTTTTGTGTTTCCAGTTATTAGGAAACCATTGGAATCGTGTTTTAGTGTCAAGTGGCTCTGATTGGTTAACAGCTCGGTCAGACAATTATCTGGTCCCCATGGACAGTCCTTAGCATTTTCTCTTGTATTTTCTATGGTCAGTGGCTGTGTATGAATCACACTGAACTACACTATAGCCTCTGCTTGTTTATATAATACGTCACCTTTGCCAACTCTCCACTCACTGCTGTGACCCCCCTCACCTCCAGTCACGTCAGCCTGCGTATTGCACAAGAAGAAAA
The DNA here is from genome assembly GCF_905171665.1 of Trachurus trachurus. Classification (NCBI taxonomy): domain Eukaryota; kingdom Metazoa; phylum Chordata; class Actinopteri; order Carangiformes; family Carangidae; genus Trachurus; species Trachurus trachurus. The sequence continues at coordinate 25,934,552 of NC_139900.1, forward strand.
AATAAGGTGTGCACAAATCACAAAGATAGATAACATAGAGGCAAAAAAAAAAAAAAACTCAGAGAGCTTATGAGAAGACTCTACCCACAGGTAATTTTAAAATTTAAAGAAATGGAAAATGTGAATATAAAACGTAATAATATCTTCTGGTATAAGTTGTTTTTTTATTATTAGCATAGAAATAACAATACCATTGACCATTTTTTCAGAGGTTCAGATCCAGGTAAAAGTAAATGCCCATACTTTTTTTTTTTTTATCCATAAAGTATCCACAATATTGTACCTTTTATATTGTGTTGAATATTGACCTCTGCAAGTAAAACATTTAGGAGGAGGATTGGAAATACCATCTTCTACATATAAGTGCTCTAGCACAACTTATGAAACAGAAATTGTAACAGTTTCATTAACATATAGGTCCAGCCATAATGTATGACGCTTATAGTAGAGACTAGAGGTCGACCGATTAATCGTTTTGGCCGATTAATCGGCGCCGATAGGACATTTTACAAACTATCGGAATCAACTGAACTTGGCTCCGATAGTGGCCGATGGCTGCAGTTTTTTCCACAGCGCCATAAACTGCTTCTTCCCTGCCGCTCTCTGGCTCTCTGATCACTGAGGGGCGGGGCTGCTCTTCACACACACACAGAGCATGGGAGAGAGAGAGACAGGGCGAGTGCAGCAGCAGCGGAGAAGTGACCCTGGTGAGGGAAGGTGCGGTGCGACCGCAGTAAGAGAGAGGCGGCAGGTGGAGGGGCTGAACACTGTAGTATTTTCTCTTAATCATATAAGGGTTCCTGCATAGATAATGTGGTGGCGGCTGCCACGCTAAATATCTCACCGCCACCAGCTCACGAGTCAGTGTTTTTTTTTTTTTTTTTTCCCTCCGGCTTTTTGTGCTTTTATTTTGAAAGGACAGCTAGAGAAAGACAGGAAGGAGGAAGAGAGAGCGCCGCTACAGCTTCAGAGTTGGGGCAGACGCACAATAATGGCTCTTTACACTACAAAGTTGGGCTCTATGGGCTCTACTCGACTTGGTTTAGGTCCTGTTCCATAACAGCCGAGTTCCTCCTCAGCGGGGACGGGGTCGTCATATCACGGCCGCTACGTGCGTCTCGCGCGTCTCGCTCTCTTTTTTCTCTCCTCCCGTCAGCTCCAAACACACTCGTTCAACTCGATCACGATCATTACAGCGTGGTTTTTCTTTTTACAGGCTATGGGTTTTCCACACAGTAGGCTAATTGTAGTGAAACAGTCACCTGTTAATGTACGGCGTAACCACACCACGAGCTAACGTGTCCTGTTTAGTTACAGTCTCCTCTCCTGCAGCGTCACGTCCTCACTACAGCTGTTCTGATGTAAACAAACTCGTGTGGAGTTCGGCTGTTCGTCACTCACAGGGTCCAGTGATGATTCAGTGTCCCACATCCTTTAGTTTTACACTAGCTAATAGCTATATATTATTATTTAAAAAAAAAAAATTAAATTAAAAAAAATTAATTAATATATAAAAAAAAATTTCGGGGGGGGGGGGGTATCGGCCGATTAATCGGCTATCGGCTTTTTCCTGCTCCAAACTATCGTTATTATATCGGAATTTAAAAATCCACTATCGGTCGACCTCTAGTAGAGACGTTTGTTGTTGACATTCAGAAGTAAATAATATATCATTAAGATATTGTTACAAGATATCAAATTCATCACAGCTGTATATATTTCATATATTAATAAAAATACAAATTTTACTTTGTAGTTTTTATATAGGACATGAATATAACAGATATTGCAACTCCATGGGCTGGTAGCTGTGAACATGTATGTGGCACCATTGCTGTGTGCTACCGTGCTTCATCATATGACACCATGACTGTGATGCATCATTGATCAGTGACACCCTTTGCATCACAGCTGTTCTCACCTCAGCTCAGCTCGTCTTCACACTTCAGTCCTGAAGTGACCACACACATAGATTCTCCTGTCCTGGATTTATTGATGTGTGTTTGTCTGACCGTGTGTGTTCTTCTTTAGCTGTGTGTGTGTGTGTGTAACAGTCCATACAGAAAGCAGTTGAGCAGTTTTAGCACTGGTTTTTATGTCCTGACCAGTGCACAGACGATTGGTCAGAGGGAGGAGAGGGGTGAAGAGCGCTGAGAATCGTACTTTATGTAACTTGACAAGTCAATTAAAAACAAAGTCTTATTTGTAGCGATGGGATAAAAAAAAACGAGAAGCTCCAGGGGAAGAAAATGGAGTGAGAATGAATCAAGTAAATGGAACATGGAATATAAAAGAGAGGAAGATGAAGCGTGAAATGGAGCAGTAGAGTTACAAGACGGGGATAGAGACAGAGAGACGAGCCTTCACTTACTGTTTTAACACGAGCCGAGCATATGTTTCTAATGTCTCCTGTTGAAGTTGATCAGATCCACTGATTCAGTTACGTCGTCGTTGCTGTGAACTGGACATCTGTTCATGTTACAGTGACTCGGTAGATTTGGTTCATGTAGTGATGACAGATCTGGAAGGACTGTGAAAGTCATGGAGTGGCAAGTGTGTTTTCCAGGAATGAAACGGTAAAATCACAAAATAATAAAGTGGTGCTGTCAAGTGCCACCCAAGGAAGTAGGAAAGTACAGACTTTTTTGTCTGTCACAATGGTGTCAGATTAAACCATCACAGTGGCATAAATTCTTGCCGTGTCTTAGTCGGGAAGACTGGCAACACTACAAGTGAAATATGGACGTGGTCGATTAGTTTCCGGTGATTATCGAATAGGCTAGTGCTTTTACATTGTCCAGTTTCAGTCAGATGAAGGCATACATCCCAGGTGTTTCAGTTGTATCTGGAGAAGTCCAGTATTAGTCGGACTAACGTGTTTACATGCACTTTAGTTGTCCAGTTATAGATAGATAGATTAAGGCCATAATTTGTTTTTTTCAACTGTCAGGTAAACGTACTGACGCTGTGACACTCTAAGCTCAGTGGACACTTCCCTCTGACAACAGTACCTGGACATGTGGAGGCTTCAGATGGGATGTTGACTGTCACTGAAGCAGGACATTTAGTTTCACCTGAAAGCCCAATATCCCTAACTTTTTGTGAGTAGTGTATGCAAAGGAGTCTCTCTCACTTGTGTTAACATTTTTGGTACGACGGAAGGAATTAAAGGAAGTCATTCACACATAGGACCTATGCAGCCATATGAAGTTGAACTAAGACATGATTTGCAACCAAACACAAAAAGGAGTTAGACAATACCATGCCTTTAAAAACACAAACATACAAAATGTGGAAAAACGTTAGCTCTGTTGAAAATGGAGAGGATTTACACCAGACATCAGAAACGTTGTTAACTTATCTTTGCCTCAGCAGATAAGAAGCTACTATTCATCATCTGTAAGTTAACCTTCAGTCACAACTTCCATGTCTCTCTGTTTTACACACACGTGTTTCTCTTTCATTGCTGGCAAACTTAAAAGAGATCCCTGATAGTGAGGATGATAACATAGATTATATTTATAAGACCTTGATGCAAGACCTCAATAAAATGAGGTTGAAAGAGATGCAGCGCAGATTGAACAGATAAATGAGACATGTCTGATAAACAGCATCACACCACAAACGACAAGAAATCAAGAGGGCACCAAAACTAGTGTTTCATCAACATATGTAACCTGATCTCGCAAAATGAGTCACAGTGACCCAGATTTCAAAATTGAGATTTTGGTATCAATGTAAAGAGGAGAAAATAAGCTTTAAAATGATACTCTAGTCAAAGTCATACATGGATGGTTTTCAATAGGGTTGACCCAAAAAAATCAAAGCTTCGAAGCTTCGTTCGTTGCCATGGTAATCGATCTTTAAGTCCGTGATCGATTGTTTTTTTTCTTCCTTTTTTCCTTTTTGACGTCCGGTTCTCATCGGCAATTGTTACATTAAAATGAAAACACCTTGGCATCCTGGAAACCTGCCTGATTTTGGAGATATGCAGTGTTTGTTTGCCATTACTTTCATTATTTCCGCTACGATCGCCTCACCCCCGGTCAGACGTTACGGTCATCGCCACCGCCGCACTTGAATGTCATTTCTTTGAAATTAGGAAAAAAAATCAGGAAATTAGGGAAAAAAATCTTGATTTTTTTTAAAAATTGGTTTTCCACGTTATCAGCTGATTGTCTAAAAATAGAACGTTGCGACTTCCGACTCATTTCGCCAGCGCGGGTCACATATGCCATTTGTTATTTTAAAATGTAAAATATATTTCTGTAGAGAGAGAAGTAACACTGAGAAACAACCATCAGAAACTAAATAATGCAGGTAGTGTGTGCTGCTGGTCAACTGACATTAGACTGATAGTGTTTCTCAGTGTTTTACCTCCCTATAAAAACACAAACACACACACTCTCACACATATCCTGGGGCCAGGTTTTAAAAGTGTTTGGAGACTCGTGTCCATTTTTATTCCTTCCTCTTGCTTTCATCCGTCCAACAGCCCCTGAAGCCACCAGGCCACATGATCTACGCCAGCACTGAACACCTGGCTTGTCACTTCTTACTTTTCACATCTACACACACACACACACACACACACACACACACACACACACACACACACACACACACACACACACACACACACACACACACACACACACACACACACACACACCTCCTCCTCAAAATAACCAAAACATCAAACACTGTGACCTGCTTCAAAGTGATAACCATGGCTTTGAGTTGTCTGCGCCAATTCTTAGAGAAATGTGTGACCAAAACCAACCAGACCTGAGGGTCAGCTCTCTGACTGAGGACGTGCTTAAGGTTTAACGCTGCTTTCAGCAAAGTGTCGGGCCTCCTGTTCGTTCCAGAGGATGCTGTGTCACTCATCCGTCTTTAAGTAATGTTGTTATCTGGTCTGGAACATGTAGACTACATTGTGTTGGCAGCATCAGGCAGTTCAAGTCTGCATTCACTGTTTTCCATCAGATTGTTTGAGTAGCAGGTCGTACAGGGGAGGAGGGCACCAGGGTTATTATAGTTCACTAAAACTAAAACTAACAGGGGAAAAAATAATTTAGTAAACTGATATAAAAATAAAAATGACTGTTTTGTAGTTCTTTGCCTCCATGTCATGTAAATAAATCTGTTTAAAACAACTACTCGTTAATTATCCATCACGTATTCGCTATGCCACTGTTGTTTCGCCAACTTTACTACATCAACACAGCAGCTCACTGTCTGATCACTGATTAATATCTGATCACTGTCCTTCATTTTTAAAGTTTGTGTCCCTTTTCAAACAAGACAAGGTGGTGAACATAGACTGTATATAAAAAGGTATGGTGAGAAGGTGGTGAGAGCAAACGCACTATTGCTATTTCTAAACCGTCTTTGGTGAGAGACACAGGTTGTTTACATTGTTGTCATGGTGTTGTGACATGGGGGTGTTATGTACCTCCTTTTCACGTTACATGATTGGTTGATGCGTTTATTCGCCGGGCGAAAGCTCAGAAAAATCAACCTCACTCCGAAAAAAAATTGTCTCGCATTTTTGCCATGTAATATTCGCAGTCGGTATGAAAGGACTTTGTGATGAAAATCGGGGCTCAAAAAAAATATTGACGCGCAAATTATTCAGGTTCTCTGGTTCATCACTTACTCTGGCATTAAGTCTGTTCTCAGCTTTGATGTGAACAAGGTGATCATGGGAACTCAGTGTTGTGATGCTGTCATCGTCACTAACATGTTAGTTACTAATTACTATGGTTAATCATTGGTTTTCCATTCAAACAGTCAGAGAGAAACTAAGCTACAGTAAAATGTTACACTGTAAAAAAAAATGTTTTTATTGTGCATTAGAGGAATGGGGGCTCATGCAATTAAGATATCTAAAATAAGATGATGATAACTAGAAAATTTCCTCTCGGGAAATTTTGAATGGGCCACGGGAGCTACTGCGGGTTGTGCCATCTCTGTCAACATGGGAATCAAACCCACGATCTTAAGGTCAAGACAGAGCTGAACAGACAGACACATGATCATCTTTCTATAAGCACTGATATGGAGGAGCTGTAATCACATTATGTGTGTGTGTGTGTGTGTGTGTGTGTGTGTGTGTGTGTGTGTGTGTGTGTGTGTGTGTGTGTGTGTGTGTGTGTGTGTGTGTGTGTGTGTGTGTGTGTGTGTGTGTGTGTGTGTGTGTGTGTGTGTGTGTGTGTGTGTGTGTGTGTGTGTGTGTGTGTGTGTGTGTGTGTGTGTGTGTGTGTGTGTGTGTGTGTGTGTGTGTGTGTGTGTGTGTGTGTGTGTGTGTGTGTGTGTGTGTGTGTGTGTGTGTGTGTGTGTGTGTGTGTGTGTGTGTGTGTGTGTGTGTGTGTGTCTCACATGAAGTTACCTGTGTGTGTTAGAGTGTGGGAGAGGAGTGCGCGCTTCCGCGCGCATTTGTATGTTACCTGTGTGTTTTGATGTGTGTGTAACTGTAATCACATGAAGCTGGCTCTAGAGTCTGTGTGTGTGACTGACTTGACACATAGTTAGTTAGTAGCTGCATCCTGTGTCAGTCTGATTTAGCTGTGTCTCTGTTTATAAACATTTAAACGAGCGCCAGGTGGATTGTTTATGAAGTTAACGAGCTCTGGCCTGGTTACCACAGCAACTCCAGGTGGTTACCATGGCGATAGGGGCCCCCGCAGGCTGAGACAGACAGAAACGTGGAGAAAAAGAGCCATTTTCTGCCTCTGCATCGGTCTCACATTTAGGCTTAGCATGACAAAACGGTAACTCCTATCAGAACAAAACACAGATCAACGTTGCTCTAAGGACTTACTGAAAATTTTGGTACGATTTGGTGTTTCTACAGTAAATATTTTGGCGACGCTGGCAGTTTTAAAACATCAGGCCGTTCTGCTTCTCTCAGAAAATATTTGTATTGGACTCAATGAGGAGCAGAGACAGACGTGGCCGCACTTAGAGGCTCAGAGTTTAAATTCTGTAAGTCTCTCTGATATTTTGAGCAGATGATGAGTGACAGGACAAGTTTGTCTTACAAATTCTGAAAAAATTATGTGTGTAGAGTGTAAATTGTGGCCGGGCCGAGTTTGGAAAGAGAAAAAATCTGGAGTTTTTCTGGCATCTCTCCCACTCTAACCGACGATGTCACGCACTCTGACACGAACATTCCGTGCAATACACACCCATTATAATCTCATAATTTCTCCAAAAATGATCATGGTCATTGAACAGGGATTGATCAAAAACTATATGACCGATCAAAACGTGGAGTAATACGACAATACACAAGACTTGTGTCTACTGTTTAAAGTTTAAATGGAGTCTCTAGGTGAAAGTATGCCTGAGCAGTAGACGTTTGTTAAACTCCAATGATTGGTCTTTTTCGCTCTTTTTTTCCCGCCCGTCCCATTGACTTACATGCAAAATTTTGCGCAGTTTTTCGCGACTTACGTCGCGAAAAATTCGTACACTGTTGAAAAAAGTAATAGCATACCGATCCCGATCAGACCGCACGTTTTGATATATAATTTGGCCTGCAACTCTTCGAGTTGCAGGACTAGTAGCGAATCGAAAATCGTCCGGAAGAGGAAGATAGATAAAGTATCATTTCCTAATGGAAATGCGTGTGACTGCTGAAAGCAGCTGAACGCTGTTGCAGAATTAGCAAATAGTGCAAGCAGTGATCACCATACAAATGGTTGACCAAGGTAGGTATCGAACCCACAACCTCATGGTCAGCAGACTTTCACTCTGCCTCTAGGCCACAGTGTACACACAGTTGCAGAGACTGTTGTCTGTTGATGAATTGCACTCTGTCTCACTCTGAAGTTAACAAGCCCAAAGCTGTAGTTCCAGTGCAAATCAATCTTAGTGCAGTGGTATAAACAAGAAACACAAACCAAGATTGAAAGAGGTTAAGAGAATAGGTGGGGGTGCATATGCATTATCAAGTTTGATCTTGTGACCAGACCAAGTGGTATTGGTTAGAGGTCAAAGTGGCTGACACACTAACAAGGCTGCTCAGGTGGGATTTGAACCTGTGACCTTGTGATTGGATGGCAGGAACCTTATCCACTAGGCCATTCTAACACTTCTGATGAAGTAGAGGTTGAGACTTTGATGAATGTGAAATTTTTCAATGATGCTTAAAGTCCCACTCCCGCGACCCTTTTCGGCCATTTTAAAACCAGCTCATTAGCCATGCACATTAGCAATTCACCTCTGTGGGGTGGGCGGAGACTGCGCTGTTTTGCACCTGCCCAGCCACCTCCTCGCACCCCACCCCCCGGTTGCTGACAGCTGGACATTGTATAATTACAGATTCAGCGCATTTAGTGTAAAATTCTCCACTGGGATACGAACCCAGACTGGAGCATAGTCCTTGCTTACAGTGCAAGCTGCTCTACCAGGTGAGCTATACCTATTATACCTTGACAGCTACACCGAGCTGCCAAGCCTTTCACCTCTGAGCCAGATGAAGAACGGGGCGGGAGCTTGTAGCACTAGTGCCCTCCCCTGGAGCTGTGACACGTCAGCTCCAGTCTCCCTGAAACTGCCAGTTTGAGTCTGCCATTGGTTCACAGCAGTTTGAAGGCAGAAAAACTCAGAAATGCAATTTTGCACTTCCTTTTCTGCTGATATGTGCTCTAACACAAGAAAAATGCCACAGGAACATGTGAAAAGCTCAAAAAAAGATTTTCACGGGAGTGGGTCTTTAAAAAAGCATCATAAATGAGCCATTAGAAGTTTGTCTACAAATCAGAATTTGAATGAAGTCTCTAGCAGAAAGCACGACATGAATGAGGCAGGAATCGAACCCATGACCTCATGATCAGTAAACCTTTACTCTGCCACTTCGCCACAGAGAGCACAGACATAAGCATGTTGCCATTGTAATGTGATGATGTGCTGCAAACGGTGGCACTAGCAATTAACGCGTCTCTTAACGACCACCTGTAACCAATTGAGGGTGATGGAGGGGAGCAGAATTCAACATAACATAACAAGAGTGCTGAACCTGGATTTGAACCAGTGACCTTGGGGTTGGCGAGCGGCCACCTAACCAACTGGACTACAGACAGAGTTGTGAAGAAGAGAGGTTGAGACATAGATGAATGTGAGATTTTTCAATGATGCTTAAAATAAAGAGAAATGAGTATAAATTAGCCACACCAAGTAAGAAGAGGACTTTTTTGTGACCTGTGACTATTTTTTGGTGAATTAAAATGATTTAAAAAGCACTTAACAGCAAGTTACAAAGTTGAGCTCCTTCTCCTGCTGCTGTGAAAAAAATGCATTGAGCTGGATGAGAGCAGAGAGCTCCGTGGCTGCATTTAAAAAATATTTTAAAATATTATCTAAGTCTCTTTGCATTTTTGACCAGAATTTTAGCCAGAAGACAAGTGTGGCTACAAAACTGGAGAAAATAATTTGTCTAGAGTTTAATTTGTGGCCGTGCTGACAGTTTAGCCAGAAAAACTCTAGAATGTTTTTTCACCTCTCTCCACTCTGGCACCACTCTGGCTCTGCTCGTTAGACGCAACACACACACATTATAAAGCTGAAAAAAATCAGAAAAAGTTAAATATTTGAAAAAGTATAAATAGTTAAAAAGAGAAAAGTAATGCCAATAAAGTTCAAAAAAAGCTGCACGTTTTGATATATGAATTGTTGAAATAGCACAAAGTATGAAGGACTAGAAGAAGACCGTAAAAAGGCGGAAGAAAATGGCCAAACAGAAGAACAATAGTGTGACTGCTCAGCAGTCACACTAACTAGAAAAAGATAGCATTTCCTGCAGAAAATGCGTGTGAATGCTGAAAGCAGCTGAACACTGTTGCTGAAGCAATGCTGAATGAGCTGAAGAAATTGTTGAATCAATGCTAAATTAGATGACGAAACTGCTAAAGCAATGTTGAAAAGACTAATGTTAGAGTAGAGTAGAGTAGAGTAGAGAGTAGAGTAGAGGAATATTTTATTCATCCCTAGGAGGGAAAAAGTTGAAACATATAACTTGTAGTGTGAGATGAATGCCATTTTAAAGGTAAAAAGCAGTAGAAATGCTAAAGGGAGAAGAAAACATTGAAATTCTGCATGTTTAAATGTAATGGATAGTTTAAATCTGCAGCTAACCTGACAGGAAGGACAACTGATGAACCAGCACTAACATAGCCGAAGCAATGGCTGAGAATATATTTAAAAGTAGAAGATGTGAGACTTTGTATGAAATGGCTGGAAATTACTTGAATTGTCAAAGAAGAGTTTGAAAAATTCCTGAATTAGGAAAAAAGTTAATGCCTACTGAAATACATTGTAAACTGACAGCAGAAGAACATTGTTGAAGAATATAGATCGAGCATTAGCTGAGGAGTAGAACATGTAAACAGCGGGTTTAATGGTGTGAAATGGTTGAGAAGAGCCTCAGTAGTTTAGGATACGTGTAAAACAATGTGTTCAACATGACCAAAATGGGGAAATGTGTATTTTCAGTTTAAATAGCTAAAGAACAAAATTAACAGCAACGAGTCCATTAACTACAACAGGAAGATAGAGAGGTACATACAAAACAGTCAGACAACTGTAGGAAAAGTGTGTGTGTGTGTGTGTGTGTGTGTGTGTGTGTGTGTGTGTGTGTGTGTGTGTGTTGGATATGTGTGTATGGTCAGTGTGTGTCCATTTGTGTGTGTGTGTGTGTGTGTTGGATATGTCTGTATGGTCAGTGTGTGTCCATTTGTGTGTGTGTATGGTCAGTGTGTGTCCATTTGTGTGTGTGTGTGTTGGATATGTGTGTATGGTCAGTGTGTGTCCATTTGTGTGTGTGTGTTGGATATGTGTGTATGGTCAGTGTGTGTCCATGTGTGTGTGTGTGTGTGTGTGTGTGTGTGTGTGTGTGTGTGTGTGTGTGTTGGATATGTGTGTATGGTCAGTGTGTGTCCATTTGTGTGTGTGTGTGTGTGTTGGATATCTGTGTATGGTCAGTGTGTGTCCATGTGTGTGTGTGTTGGATATGTGTGTATGGTCAGTGTGTGTCCATTTGTGTGTGCGTGTTGGATATGTGTGTATGGTCAGTGTGTGTCCATTTGTGTGTGTGTGTTGGATATGTGTGTATGGTCAGTGTGTGTCCATGTGTGTGTGTGTGTGTGTTGGATATGTGTGTATGGTCAGTGTGTGTCCGTGTGTGTGTGTGTGTGTGTGTGTGTGTGTGTTGGATGTGTGTGTATGGTCAGTGTGTGTCCATGTGTGTGTGTGTGTGTGTGTGTTGGATATGTGTGTATGGTCAGTGTGTGTCCATGTGTGTGTGTGTGTTGGATATGTGTGTATGGTCAGTGTGTGTCCATGTGTGTGTGTGTGTTGGATATGTGTGTATGGTCAGTGTGTGTCCATGTGTGTGTGTGTGTGTGTGTTGGATATGTGTGTATGGTCAGTGTGTGTCCATTTGTGTGTGTGTGTGTGTGTGTTGGATATGTGTGTATGGTCAGTGTGTGTCCATTTGTGTGTGAGTGTGTGTGTGTGTGTGTGTGTGTGTGTTGGATATGTGTGTATGGTCAGTGTGTGTCCATTTGTGTGTGTGACCGACAGACAGTCAAATAGAGAGAATGTGTGTGCGTTGCCATGGTGACGTTGCCATGTTGAGGTTGCCATGGTGACGTTGCCATGGTGAGGTTGCCATGTTGAGGTTACCATGTAACTGGTGGCTGGTGGCTTTAAGGCATGGTGGCAGCTTTAACCATAGGCTTTAACTGCTCTGTGACACCCTCAAACAGATCTAATGTACGACAAATCTGTACTTAGTATGAGCAAAAGGTTTACATTTTCCGAACCATAAGACCTTGCTGAACGCGTCCATGTCAATTTGGTGTTTCTAGAGTAAAAATTGTTGATTGTGTCGCAGGTTGGAAACTTTGGGACGTTTAGAAAATCAGCGCCTACTTTTGAATGGGAGTCAATGAGAGGAGAGAGGGAACTGGCTGCACTCGGAGGCTCCCAGTTTAAATTGTGTAAGTCTCTCTGGTTTTTTGAGCACATGAAGAGATCGAGGATGAGCTTGTCTACAAACGTGGCAGAAATTATGTGTGTAGAGTGTAATCTGTGGCCGTGCTGACAGGATAGAGAGAAAAATGTGAGAGGATTTTTAGACCCTCTGTCACTCTGCCAACTGCCAACGTCCGAACATTCCGTCCCATTGACTTTCATGTTAAATCTGAATTTTGTCAGAAATTTTAATGATTTTAAAACTATACATATATCTGAAACTGTTGAAGATATCAATAAGCTGAGATATAGCTGAATAGTTGAAAGGTTTGTGAACAGTTTAAAAGTTGAATGAAGTCTGTAGCTGAAAGTATGCTGAAGCTATTAGAGGCTGAATGAAGCAGAAGATTTGAAGAGTTTGAAGACTGTTTCAATGTATTCCTATGGGAAAAAAATTGCAGAAAAAGTTAAATATTTTAAAAAGTATAAATAGTTGAAAAGAGAAAAATAGTAGCATAAATGTCCTGAGAAAGCTGCACGTTTTGATATATGAATTGTTGAAATAGCACAAAGTATGAAGAAGGAGTTAAACGCAGAAAAAGGGTGAAAGACGTAAGAATAATAATAATAATAAGTATAAAGATTTGAATAACAATAGTGTGAATGCTTCCAGCATTCACACTAATAACTAGGAAAAAATCCACACAATAACAGTAGTGCCCGGGCTTCGCCCGGGCACTGGTCCCTGCAGCTATTTCATAGCTGTTGGGACCAGTGCCCGGTGCGATTGCCCGTGGCCCTAATTAAGAGAGTAGATTGAAAATTGTAATTGTGCGTGTAACACCAACTCAGTCATACAACATAATATTCAGGTTTTAAATGTGTTTTAAAAGTTATTAAAGATGATGACTCAGTCTAAGTTGTACTTTGTGAATTCCAGAGATGAGGAAGCTCTCCATTGAACAAGAGCAAATATCAGACAATAAAATAAAATAAATAACATCATGTATATGGAAGGTTTTGCTTGTGGCGTATGAACACATATTTTCAGAATAAATTGACAACAGCTTAAGGTTGCTAAACAAAGATGCTGGTAGCACTTTACTCCTGAAGTTTAAATCCAGAGAAGGATTTAAGAATGACCTGAAAGTATCTGATGGAGGAATGAGTCATATGTAGAGCAGTGTTTCTCAAACCAAGTCCGATGGCAGAAGTGACTGTTTTATGACTGAATGAACACACCAAAATTTAGCATTTCATGCAGCGCTGTGTTCCCTGGCTACGTCTGACCTCAACCCCTCCCCCTTCTCTACCGCCCCCCCCCCCTCCTCTGAGGTTTTCTCTTTTTCTCCGTACACAGATGTGTCAGCATTGTGGCACCTCGGAATGACTCACAGCTGACTCATGTTGGCAACATGTCACCATCTGTTTTGTTTTGTTGTTTTAAATGCTAATGATTCACCACACTTGAAATATATAAGAAATTTGCAGATCTGAAAGTCTTTTTCAATGTCAGAATGGAGTTGAATCATTTTATTCTACTCCGTTTTTTCAATATGAATGAAATGTACAGAAAGAAATGAATAAACCCAGAGCTGTTGTTGGGAGATGTACAGGATGGTGATATGTAACATTTAAAAAATGTAACAATTATTTTAAAGTGTAGTTTCACAGTAGAAAAGACAAGGCAAAGTGCACATCCATGAAATCTGATTCAACTCAACTGTTCACAGGTAATGCTGCACGATTAATCGAATCGCAATCATGATGTCACACTCTGCGATTATGTAATCGCACTAAAGTCTGTGATTTGCGATTTAATGTAAATATAATGTGCATAGTAGTTACACAGAGCTAACTGCGTTTTCCTCCGCAACACGTAGGGCGCATTTAAAAAACAGTGATATTATTGCCTGTTGGGGCAAACGACCAGAAAGCGCCGGTGTTTGGTTTTCTTTTGTTTACAGTAAAGGCCACACTCATCTGTTGCCTCCTCTCTTCTCCTCTGTTGTCTCAGTGTGGGTGGGTGTGTCTGTGTTACCGGTGAGAGTAACGACCTGGACTACACAGGTCCAGGCTCAGTTCCCACCCAACCTCTCTGGGAGGCGACGCTGCTGTTAGAGGTTGACTATTCCTTTCCTAATCCTCCTTGTTCCTCTCTTCACCAGGTGGCCGAGGCTGATGCCCATCCTGAAGCCAGACTACGTGGCCAAGAAGATCATTGAAGCTGTGCTCACCGACCAGGTCTTCCTGCTGCTGCCCAGGAGCATGTACTTCATCACTGCTCTCAAGAAGTTAGTGCCTGCTTTTCCTGCTCTCCTCCACACCACTGCACTCACGTTCCACACATCTCTCTACATCCACAACTAACTGTCGCTGATGAGGGTTTATCAACTGATTCAGTAGTGGTTGTAGTAGTGGTTCAGGTGTGAATGAACCCTAGGACATATTTGAGGTCATGTCCGGGTGTTTACCCCTCTAAGTTTTCAAAAATCACACCAGATTGTTTTCAAAAAGCTCTTTGTTTACACCAATCAGCATAAATGCACCATTAACTCATTGAGTGCCGCGCTCCTTTCCAAAGTTTTAGTCAAGTGTACCGGCAACTTAGACCATTTTTGACAATTTTTGTAGAGCCATAGTGTATTCTATATTATTGCCACCAACACATACTGTGGCTCATTTGAAAGGTGAAACTTTCTGCTTCAAATGGCCACAAACCGTTTGTTTCTACGTGCCTCCATTCCTGAGAAAGCTCAAGCTAAACATGGCTGGGTTTCACCAAAATCCCTGCTTTTTTTTCTAGAAAAGGAGATACAGCGTCTTTTATGAAAGGTGCTCTGTTTGTGCCTGTCGCTCTTCTGACACTCGTATTTCTGGATCAAAGGGCTCATGTAAGATAAATACTATATACAACAATTGTTGTTCTATTCACAAAACCACCATCGGGGGGGGGGGGGGGGGCGCCACTAAACAACAATAACACAGACGCACCGTGCCGTGTCACAGCCTCTCGCCGCGGAATGTGATGGTCTCTCGGCCAAAGCAGGTCGGGAACAATGGCCCCACCGGTGGTCACGGTTCTTCTGTGGTATGGGTCGGTGGTGCCGGTCTGCTTTGACCGAGGGATCATCACATTTTACCGTGGGAGGACCTTGGGGAGGACACGGTGTTGCTCAAGATGAAGACCGGGCGGGACTGTCGGCTGAGAGCTTCTTGTTTCGGCTCCGAGCTGCTGCAGCGAGTTATGATAAAAACTTCCAGATTGTGAGTTGTCATGAGACTTTGATCGTCATCTATTTCAGTTCTGCTCGTCGTAGAGTCCCCAGATTTACACATAAAGGTGTGTTAAAGTGTCTATTTTCATAATTTAAAAAAAAGAAGCAAAAAACGTAAAATTACCTTTTTTGGCACTCAACGCATGGGAACGAAAAACGAGAAATTACGTGGTTGGCACTCAATGAGTTAAGAGCTATATGAGCATGTCGAACCTCTAGGCAGTGTAACGAGAAGCATGAAGCCATGCTAGCCAATCAGAATCTGGGGAAAAAACACAACAACAGCAAATGACAGGAGTTACTTCCTGTTCCTTCTGAGATGGCACGAGGTAAACACAGGTCACTCACATGACACATGCATCTTTTGTCTCGTACTGTGACGTGCTGAAGCCTAAAACTCTGTTTCCTCCTGTCTACATGAAAATGTGAAAACTTGAGTTTTTCCAAATCTGCAAAACCAGAGTTTTCAAGTATTGTTTTTGATGATTTGAATCCCCTTTCTTGAAAACAAAAGCCCAAAAAAGAAAATGTCACAGTTTTTTCTCCGTTGAAGTCTTTTTCTCTCCCTCTTTTCTTTCTCCTGTCCTCTCTCGTACACAGCTCATTGATGGTGTTTATTGTCTACTCCTCTTTGAGTGCTTCCTGAGTCTAGTTCTTGTTCACATTAATGTAGATGGAGTGTTCCACGGATCATAAAATCTTAAACCTTTGGTTTCTACTGGAAGACAACAGGACTGTGTACTGTGCAGGCATTTTTTGCCAAGTGTGTGTAGTTGAACAGTAGGATGAGCTGTTCCTGTCAGCTAGTGTGGTGCTTGTGCCTCATTGGTATTTAGCGCCACTATAGGACAAGTTAGTTGATATTTGAAATTAATTCATTATAACATCCCATAGAAATATGAAATAAACAGCATTAGGTCTGTGGTTCCCAACCTTTTCATTCACAGTGCCCACCTAAACATGTTCACGGCCCACCTCCAACCCCAGAAACAATACAGAGGCCAAGTAAGTTTAAAATTATTTTAATGATAAAGATGGAACATCCAGGACTGAACTGAAAGCTGGGGAACATGAAGGAAGCTCCACAGTCACTGAGAAGTTTAAGACATTGCTAATTGTAGTTGTAGGAGCTGAGACAGAAAGTGTTCCAATCATCCCTTGTCTCCCCTATTCTCATCTTTATATAATTACATTTTTATTTTTATTTTTATCCATAAAAATCATACTATTTTGAAAATGATTTGTCAGCCCACTTGCGTACTCTACGTTCCGGCCCACAGGTTGGGAATCACTACATTAGGTATTGGAATTTTAGAAGTGATTATTGTTCCACAGTGAATGTTAGCGCCCTCAGTGAGACACCGGTCCTTACCCCCTGCTCCCTGACGTCACCCTCAAGCTGGGGGACACTGTGGTCAGAGAAGTCAGCCTCAACAGAACAGACGGTGACTCAGCTTCACAGCTGTGATTTGAACATCCTGCAGATATAAAGATAAAAATATCAAAATATCTCTTGGGAGATACTGGCAAATGTTGCTCCCAACTACTGTTATACCTCAGGTCTGTTGACACACTGACTTTATCATTTGGTCACACTATTACAGTCAATGTGACACATACTTAAAGCAGAAGTAAGTGATATATTTGTGTTAATATAAGTCTTAAATAGTTATATCTTCCGACAGCAATCACTTACATAGAGTGTTTGGACCGAAACACGGGTCTGTCAGTCACTCTGCTCTGCTCTGAGCCGAGGAGAAAACTTTTCTCGTATCCTACAGTTTTTATCCAATGAGGAGAGAGAACGGCATGAAGGGCTGTGTGTGCAGCCAAGGGACGCCGTGAATGTGGTGACGTAGGGACGAGGACTGTTATGGTGCGTTCAAGGAAACTCGTAACTCGTGTTTTTCCGACCTGTGAAGTCGTACCAGTTCGATCTGGTACGAGTTCACGGGTCGGAAGTTACGAGTGGCCGTTATAGTGACTTTCACCGGTAAAACAGGTCGGAAAAACACGAGTGGGTTGCCTGGAACGCTACAAAGTCGTAAGTTGTGACTTGAAGCTGTAATTTACGGTTTCAAAAGCCTGCCTGGAACGCAGCATTAGCCAAAACGACCGGATCGCTTACTTCTGCTTTAAGTTTATTCATTTCCCAGTTCACATTCTCAGCTGCTGTAGACAGTCTGAAGACTGAAACAGAGCAGACATGTCTTCAGTTCAATCAGACAACTCTGGAATGAGAAGAAATCATTTATTGAGCATAAGCATAGCAAGCTGAAGCACAGCATGGATAGCATATTCTTGAGCATGGTTGCAGCAGGTTTGGCGTCAGGCTCTGACTCATATTCGTTCCCTGAATGATCTGCCTTGCCAGACATTTACAGGGAATGAAGCTGACCCCCCACAAGGGATCAAGAGACAGAGCCCACAGGTGGATGCTGGGGAGGTGGTGGGTTTGCAAAACCTCATGGGCAGCAGGGCAGCAGAAGCAGCAGCAGCGAAAGCAGAGCAGCGGCGTAGCAGCAGAAGCATAGCCAGGAGCGAGCAGGTGAGCTGGGAGATTTAAATAGCCCGCCCTATCTGGGCGAGGAGAGCATGTGACTGATCAGCTGATCAGGATGGGCGCGGCTTGAGTCGTCTGCCTGAACTAGCTTCGCAGGCTTCGCATCATTGATGTTAGTGATGTTTCTGAAGGCCGACGTGTGGCTGCAACTCACATCTAAAAAGTGAAGACAGTGAAGATCTGGACAGAAGCAAAGCTCAGGGTCAGATGTGGAGGAGAAGCTGTGAACCTGTTTATACACAGTGTAGCCACTTCACAACACACATGACATCTGCTGTGGAGGAGAAGGTCTGGAACTGTCAGTCATGTGAATACAAGGTGTAGTGATGTAACTGTTTTAGGTCCATTCATAAACACTGATGTTTGTATAATGGAACAATTCACAGCTTTAGTTCTCTATGTCATTCTCTGAAATTAAACTGATTCAGGGAATCAGGGGCAAATTTCAACACCTATGAATAATTATATATTCCAAATAGTTAGCTCAAGTTTTAATAGTCCTCACTGTGTTAGCTGACAGCCAGTAAATGGATATCAAGTGCAGGAAGTGATTGATCTGTGTGTGGTGACAGTTGGTTGAAGCTGTGAAATCTATCTGAAGCAGGAAGTTGTTTTGTGTCCGACTGACTGACACAAAATGAAAGCTTTACTTCCTCCCTGCCGTGGAAACGGATGTCTTATCATTGTGGAGTATCAGTACATTCCCCATGCAAAGCTATAATCACGTAATTAGATCCATTGACCATTTACCATGTCAAACAGACGGCAACGTATCAGTGGATAAAAGCTGTCCTCTGGCTTCTCCTCAGATGAAAACGAGACCTGAACATTTTCCACCGACCGCTGCTTTGTGTGCCCGTCACACCAGGTTGTGTGTTTTTGTGCATTGGGCCTGTGATGGCAGCACTGCCCTGTGACGTGCAGGTTTAATTGAGCAGGGTCAGTGTCGTGGTCATTTTCAACAACAAGGAGCCGTGTGTCTGTCCCCAGTGTTCCTGCAGCCTGTACTGCTGGTGCATGGTGGATCTCCCTTTGACTGACTACATAGTCCTGTTTGTGTCAGTCAGGCTTCTGAGCTTGAAACATTGTGAGGTGATGTTACGAAATCATTAGACCTCCAAAACTGACGCTTGCTTTCATGTAAATTGCCAACCATCCTAACAGCATTTTCACACAGATTATACACTAGAATTACACCCAGAAATTATGGTAGAGTAGAAATGTTTTGATTTGCAAGGATCTAAATTTCTTCGAAGTAAAACAAAATAAACCGAATACAAACAAACAAAAGTCTCAGTTTTATAATCACCTGTCCCTATGTAGTCAAAATAATATTCCAACCTACTTTTCCTCATTCTCATATGTTTTTAGAAACATGTTTTTGTAAAAAAAAAAAAAAAAAAAAATGTAAACAATTTTATGTTCGTGCCATTTTTGAGCTCCAGACCATTCCACAATTGCACCCCTACATACTTTTCAGACCTGATCTGCAGCAACACTGGTTTCAGTTAATCAAGTTGTTCATAAGCTGTGTAATGTGTGTGTGTGTGTGACTATGGCGGAGCGTGTCCTGCTGCAGATCAGTCACTGCTCTGCTGTGCTGTCAGGTGGATAGTGGATGGAGTTGGATGCGCCCTCTACAGGATAAATAGCCTAATGTTGGGGGATGTTTTCAAAGAGCGGAACATTTTCAAAGTAAAAGTCTTATTCCCTGCATTTTATTTCTGAAAATATCGGCGACAATCAGCGAGTTTTGGCCGATTACCGATTATCCTCAAATGGGCTATAATCCTAGTTAAGTGATTATTAATATTCATAATATAGCGCTCATATGCCTCTGAGCAAGACGCTCAATATAAAAACACTGTTGATACTCGGGCAGCGTCGAGAAGCTTGTTGGGCTAGCAACGGTAACTAAGGGGGGGCGGGGCTTTTGCGAAAGGTCAATTGCAGTAATCTTTGCAATTTTTGCTTTGACATGTTTAATATGTGGTTTCCAAGGAGTTTTTTGTTGCTAAGATAGAGAACTGAAAGTAGCCAGGGGCCGTGGATTATAAAGCATTTGTCTTGGTCTGAGGTGTGAGGGTTGCGCAACATCTAGTGGCAGTGATTTAATAACAATAATAATGATACCGTTTATTTATAATGCACTTCACATTCGAATGCAATGAAAAGATATCCATGTGCAGAACATGGAAGCTACCAGCTGTCTCTTCTGCCATCAGAGAGACTTCATTCATCAAATCATTGAACGTAACTACAAGAGCAACCAAATCAGAATTGAATATTCAATACATTTGTCCTGTGTCCTCATCCTGTCCCTCCATCGTCCTCTTCAGCATCCAACAGTGGAAGGTGACCTCTCTCCTCAGCTCGTACCTGGGGCTGTCAGGTTGTCGACGCAGACGGACCAGGCACTGACCACAGTCCAACACTCACCATTACTACCATGTTCAGACACTCAGCAGTGTTCAAACAAACTTAACTGGGCCTGTTCCCAGACAGAACTTGTCACTTTGCTCAATATGTCCATCAGATGGACGGAGTTCACATTTGGATTTACAAGAAGCATGCGTTACATGGAAACGTCTTTTCTTCTTTTTGGGTGTGCTTGAAGGGGAATTGTTATTTAACACAGTTTGAACCTCTTTTCGGAAACATGGTTCAAAGCTTTGTTTCTTCAAATGAGCTAAACCACTTTATTTGTAAGTATAGAATAAGTCCTGACTATGAAGGAAAACTCTAGGCCTGTCACATTCACTCACATATGAGAAAATAATTCTATATCTGATCTGTCCAAGTTAAACGTTGACAGCCGTGTGGGTGCTGTACATGTAACATCCACTCTGATCTGTTATATAAGCCCTAGTCCTGTCAGTGAACTAGTGAGCTGTGCTGAGCAGATAATAATCAGTCCAGACCTTCCAAGAAGTGATGTCTGGATTCAAGAAAAATGAACAGGTAAGACTGTGACAGCAAAGTCTTCAAGTCATCAAGCTGACCAGGGAAGTGATGCAGCCAAATCTGCTGTTCACTGTCACAACTGATTAGTAAAAAAAAAAAAAAAACCATACAACTTTGTCTTGTAAAGAGTTTATGTCCTGCACTAGCACTTTGTGTAAACCTTGTATTATTAACAGAGCACTGTTATTGTGGTGGTTATTGTGGTTGACTGTGTGCAGCAGTGCCTCAGCCTGAGGACACTTTGAAACAGCACTTTGCAGCAAGCAGGATTGTCCTCTGTTGACCAATGGGACAATGAGCTGACAGCGTTGTTTTATTCAGGGCTCAGAGAGTTAAGTGTGCATTTCAACAAACAGCCCTCACTGCCACTCGGAGACAAACGGTGCAGAAAACCAGACTTTTGTACGTTTGTGACCACGAGCAGCATGAGTGTGTTTTATTGTTTGTCAGTGCTCAGGCAAGTTTGTGTACAAAGGACTGATGTTTCTGTTTAGGGCTCAAAAGCTCACACACTTGGAGTATCTGTCAGGCCAGTTGTCATTGTGTCAGGTAATGTGTCATCCGCATTCAAATTCAGTGGTAGCCCTGAAGTTTGTACAGATTTAGATTGAATGTGAATATCAGTTGAATAAATGGTCTGTTAATTTTCATACTGCTTTTTCCGGTATGATGTGAGTAACTTCCAGTTAATTAAGACTAAGGCACTAAAATGGGCCTAATTAAAGTGTCTCGTTAAGTAACTGTCTCTGCAAATGCTAAAAGTGTTTAATAAAGATTTTGTACTTTGTCATGAATTTGAATTATCTCTGAGAATTCTCAGCCATAGTTAGGGTGTCACTGAGGCACAGATGTGTGTCCGCTGCATCTTTCATAATTTAATCAGAATATCACCATAGACTGTATCCAAAGATGGACATAAACCCTGTGACGTAACCCACAGCGTTCTGAAGAGCAGTTTGAAGCTGCTCCACTGTCAACATTGCAGCTATGACTGACTCCGCCCCTGACTCACACCTAATCCCAAAATGGGAAAAGAGGTGGGGCATACTTGGAGCAGACGCTTCCATGCCTGCTGGATTGTGGCAGGCTCACCCTCCTGTCACTCAAAGAGACCACGCCCACAATCATACACTCATAACTTGACATCTTAATATATGTAAACGAGGGAATATAAAAATTCAACCCCGGTACTGTTGCCATGATGGAGGAAAATAGCTGCATAGACCACTCTGTTGGAACAAGACTCTAGTAGTCATTAGAAGAACGGCAGTTGTGTTACTTTAGTTCTGAAGTTGATGCTTACATTAATATAGAGCTGTAATGTAACATGTTAGTGAAAGGCCACTAATTACGTAAACAGACTCTGTGCAGGGAAAGTGAAAGAAAGCCCCCCTCTCCAGATTGTTACTACCTTGGAGGTGCCCTCAGCAGGGCACTGAACTTTAAACTGGTCCACAAAAACGACTCAGTGACTGCTTGCAGTCCCCAATAAAAAGCATGACTGATTTCCAGTTATGATATTGGAAGTGAAAGCAAGTCTAACTTAATTTGAGTGGAGTTTTTGTAATCTACATGTATGAATTCACTCTCTGCAACAAAGTACACACATGGTGACAGCTGATGACAGCAGCAAACACTCCACAGAACCGACCTGTGCAAGGTGATTATGTCAAATAATGTATCATACACCCTTTGTCTGGTAAAATAACTGTTGAAGGTCAGCAAGCCCTGTGTTTTTGTTTGGTTTTCGTTGCATTGTATCCATTTTGCAACGTCCTCAGTCTATGTAATCTATAAATTATGGTCTGAACAATATTTTTCAATAGAATAAAATCTATTTGAATGTCAATATTCATGATTGTTCCATGATCCGATCTGAAAGCTGCCCCCAAAACATCAAAATGATCTGTTGTCTCTGGATAATATGGATGGGGTCGCAGTCTGTTGTCCAAAGTCCATATCATCTGAGCAGCTGGGAGGCTCATCTTCAGGGTAGAGGTCACTTCTGAAAGTAGAGCAACACTCTACTTTCACTATGTGGCTCGTTAATCCTGAATAATTCATAATAACGATTGTTCAAAATGTATCTCTTATCTATTAAAGACTTCAGACTTTATTGCTGTGGCTCCAAACTGTGGTTGGCTGCTTCCTGTTGACCTAAATTATCCATGAGATGAGTCTAGAACAGAACTGGAGTCCACTTTGAGAGACACACACACCCTTGTACATAAGGTCTCACAGTTCACACTGCAGGTCAGTACAGAAATCTCATGGACCTCCACCATAAAACCATGTTGAGGTACACGTAAGGGACAGAGGTTTCTGTCTATCCAATGTGGATCTAAAAGGAAGACTGATAAACTGTCCTTACCGAGGTGTGCAAAGGTTGTGAAGGTTGTAACCCTGACCCAACGAGGCTTCCACTAATGCACAGCCTGGTCCAAAGTCAGAGATGACATTAAAGCAGCCTTTCTCAAAGTGTGGTCCGCAGACCACTGGTGGTCCGTGAGCGACCACTAGTGGTCTGCAAGGTGACATGGTAACATATCACGTTTTTAAAATTAAAAAAGTGTCTTGTTTTCAGTTTTAAGGGTGTTTGCACACATACTGATGTTCAACCTTGGTCCACAGCACATGCGAAAATTATACATTGTTTAATTTCTTAACTGGACGTGATGCGCCGTTTAGAGCCGGACGCTCGATTTCTATTTCTGTCGCTCGCGTCAACAGCGCCATGGATCTTTAACCGAGTAGTTACGTCTCCAGTCTGATGTCGAGCGCACAGCTGATGTTTCCATCAAAACAGACGCACATATTTAACGGATTCAGTGTGGGCAGAGAGCGTCACATGTGACGTGATTATTAGTCGCAACAATTTAGTCACATTTTAAAAAAGTTTGAGAAACACTGCATTAAAGTCTTTCATATTTCCATCCAAACATGGAAATAATGAGAAAGTTGAATGATTCAGAAAGGAGAAGAAGCTATTGAGTAATGAGCAATGATTGATGATGATTTACTAAAAGTTAATTGGCAACACATTTTATCGCAGAATGATTTGTGTGAGTTTGACATCTCTCACTGAAAACTTACATGTTTCCAAAAAAGTATCAGGTGCTGCTGTCCATCCAGTTTAGTTTCCACACAGTTTCAAACTCAGTCAGCAGCTTCTGCAACTAACTTAATTTTAGGTTCTGGAAAGCTCCAGAATGGTGTGGAACCGAACGTATTATTGTGGATGTGGTCAAAGGGCTGGATCTCCCGTTTCCAGTAGATGGTTCTTCAATAGGTAGTATTGTGGGAAAATGGCTTGTTTAGTTTAGTTTTAGTTTAGTTTAGTTTAGTTTATTTATTTATTTCATTCATTTGTCAAACATAAAAACAAAAAATAAAATAAACAGTGACAATACTGTAACTCTTGAATGAAAGGGGGTAGAAAGAAGCGAACTTATATTGTCTACCCCTTGTTACAAAGAATTAATTCACAAATTAGATAGTACCTACATGCAGTATAGACACATATATGAATTTACTGTCACATGCGCACATGCGCACATATACACATAAATAAATACATAAACACCAATATCTGTGTATAAATCCATACAAACAAAATTTTCACACCTACATGTACACACGCAGACACTTATGCACATGTATGTGTATACACCTTTACGTGTGGTTTTATTACATTTACACCAGGTCATATTTCTGAATCATGTTATATTTAACAATTTTTTTAAATATACTGTTTGATCTTGCTTCTTTGGTTTCCTTGTTCAGACTGTTCCATAAACTGACTCCTCTCACAGAGATACAATGTTCCTTCAGTTTAGTTCTGAATCTCGTCAGAAGGCAAATGCTTCTTAGCAAGGAAGGGTTATCTCAGCGGCGGATCCTATAACAGTCGTATCTAAAGAATGACCAGACAGACCATAACTGACCACACCACCAGAAGATCATCAAGCTTAATAACCTGAAGGATAGAAAAGTAGCTTCATCCAAATTTACCATATAAAGAACACAAGACTCCAACCAGCAAGAGTCATGGCTAAAGAAGGCAGTCTTGTACAGTAGTGGTCTCAGGACAAGTGACAAGGAAAACCAGGCTAAACACTGAGGAACATTTCATAGCAGATAGCAGATGAATATGATCCCCAGTGAAACATGGCAGTTGGAATGTTAAGTCTCTGAAAAATCTGTTAAGTATCTCTGGTGCTCTTGAGTGCCACTCCATCCTTGAGAGATGTGCCACCCTCTACATTGCATCTTTGGGGAAAGATCAATGCTGTAACAGGATCGGTCAGTCCGACCACCCAAAAGTCTGACCACCCATTTCTTCGACTACCCATTAATCCAACTTTTTCTAGGGGGTTATGGTTAGGGTTACTTAAAGGAGCATTATCGCAAATACAGCAGTAATAGCATAAAATAAGCTGACATATGCAAAAGATGGGTCGGGGGGAGCCATAAGTAAATTTACAAAAAAAATCGCCAACAGTATAGTGTCCGTGGGGCAAATGCAGCATTTGTCTTTGTTATGATCCAAGCCGGCCCGGCGCTTGCTGCGTTAAAATGCACTCGGAACTCGCAAATCCGACCTCCGAACCGGACAAATATGCAACAGTAAGTAATGTAGCAGTGTTAGGGTGCTCACAGTCACTGAATCGCTGGTAGAACACTTTGTCTCCACGTCCCTGTGTCTTTCTTCAGCTGTCCTCTCAGCGTTATTAAGGAGGAGGACGTTTCAGTTGCTGTTGTTGTCATTGTTGTGGTTGTGGTTGTGCGCGACGTAGAGCTGTCGCTTCCACTAGCGAGTTTTCTTTTTCCCGCGATTGCACGTTCATTCGGCCTGGTGAGGGAGGAGGAGGGGGGAGGGAGAAGGAGGGGGGCGGGGGGGACTAAACGAGGCTGCTCTCTCTCTCTGACAGCTGCCCACTTGTTTATATCTGATAAGCTCCGCCTGGCTCCATCTAGTGGCCGAATTTTGCGATAATACTCCTTTAAATCAGAGAAATGGGAGGTCGGACTAATGGACGCAAAAATATAGAAATGTATGGTCGGAGAAATAGGAAGTCTGACAGACGCCATGCGCCCACCTAAACACTCTTGAAAGCTTGTAAGAACTTCTTTAAAACCAGTGAAGTAATCGTGATGGTCACAGGCCTCACCCTCGGACCCTTTGAACCTTTATGGAGGCATCCAGAAGACTGAAAAACCAAGCACTCTTGATCTTGAGAGATTTGTGCGAACTTGTGTTGTCCTTGCATTAAACCAAATACTCTGAACACCACACCAAAGATTTAACTTTTCACAGAAACTGTAAAGCCGAACTAGTCAAAGGACAGAAAGACAAATAGCACTAGAATCAAAACAATTGCATAGTAGAAATGTTTTGACTGGGTGTCTCTGACATTTGGACCCCCTTTCTAAGTGTATGTGTGTTTTATTGGATGTGAACATTTGCATGAATCTTTCTCTTGTTCCATTGTCTCTGCGGTTTTATCTCCACTCAGAACAGTGAAAAGCCTAGTTGACACTGGTCCTGCTAACATTGACTCATATTCTCAAGCATCACAACAAACTGATAAATCCCACATTGTGCTTTCAAACGGTCATGAGCACAGTTATGACACAACTGTGTGTAGGCAGCATTCGTAAATGAGGAAAGCTAACCCATTGCCTTTTTTCGAACATGATCAGAGAGCAGTGACTCACAGAGTGGTCTCAGGACCTTTTTTAGTTTTCACTTCACTTCTAAAAGCACTTCTCTTTAGTCAGTTTATGTTCCCTAAATACCCTCCATTTGTTTACCTCATTATCTTTATACACATTTAGTAAAGTGTCAGCTGCTGTAATCAAGTTCAGGTCCAGGTTCATTTATTTTATACGACCTTTTATCACAAGCAGAGGCTTTAAAGAGTGGAAATAAACAAAGGAGGCGACAAGAACAGGAAATTAAAACAACCTACCCAAATCAAATGAATCATGCAACTACAGAAGAAATTATAAATAACAATCCAATTTAGGTACAAAAAAACTCGCCGTGTGAGGGAACAAATGGGAAGAAGATCACTGAGGCAGAACATTAGAGTCCACATAATGGGCACTGTGCAATCGATGAAAGCATGGCCTGGACTGGAGACTTAACATGGAACTGGAACCAGTGGCTGTAAAGCAGCAATGAGAGGCCTTCACCTTCCACATCTTCTGTAGCTCAGTGACGACCCTTGGTTCTGAATTAACATACTTGGATGGACTTAGATTCTCCTCATGATGGATGAATGAACTAAATTTAGTAAAACATACATATAGACAATGGGCTATGAGAATGGACTGTGTTTGAAATAAAAGACTGACTAATTTCTAATGCAAACTGGATCCTTTATTTTAGAGCAGTACCTGTGAAGACTCTGTCCCCTTAAAGCAGAAGTAAGCAATCCGGTGGTTTTGGCTAACTTCTTGTCAGCCGAAGGAGTTAGCAGTCCCCGCCCTCGTCATGGATCTATTGGTCCTCGTCCCTACGTCACCACATTCACGCGCATCCCTTGGCTTGACACACAGAGAGGACCGCCCCTTTATGCCGTTCTCTCTCCTCATTGGATAAAGGTTGTAGGATACAAGGAAAGGTTTCTCCTTGGCTTACAGCAGAGCAGAGTGACTGACAGACCCGTGTTTCGGACCAAACACTATATGTAAGTGATTGCCGTTGGAAGATATAGCCTAACTATTTAAGACTTATATTAACACAAACATTCCGCTTACTTCTGCTTTAAGTTATAGACATGATCTTGATACATTCAGGAGGGATGAGCTTTCCAGTCTGAAAGATAAAGGAGCTGAAACTTACCCATAAACAACCATAAAAGTAATCACAAAGTTCTGAGTTTAAACAGAACACAGACACAGTGAAGAGATCTCAAGACTGGGTTGATATGCTCATGCTAGTTGGTGCAAGTGGGCATCCTAGCTGCTGCATTCTGAACCAACTGCATTTGAGGTTAGACTCTAGAACAGTGGTTCTCAAACTTTTTACACCAAGTACCACCCCAGAAAATACTTGCCTCTCCAAGTACCACCAAGTCGGCGGGGGGGGGGGGGGTGTATCCTAACATTAGAAAGCTGTCTTAAAGATCATATTCATATATTCATATGTAAGAAATGACTCATATTTCACCCAAAAACCTGCTCTTTCATCTTATACAAGTTACTTAAAGCAGATATCAGCTTCACGGCCGTTTCGGCTAATGCTGAGTTCAAGGCAGGCTTTTGAAACCGTAAGTTACAGCTTCAAGTCACAACTACGACTTGGTAGCGTTCCAGGTAACCCGTAGCTCGTGTTTTTACCATCCTGTTGTCTGTGAAAGTTCCCTATAACGGCCACTCGTAACTTCCGACCCGTGAACTCGTACCAGATCGAACTGGTATGACTTCACAGGAAGGAAAAACACAAAGTACGAGTTTCTTTGAACGCACCATGAGTTAGCAGCCCCCGCCCTTGTCAGGCATCAATTGGTCCTCGTGCTACGTCACCACATTCACGCGCATCCCTTGGCTGCACACACAGCCCTTCATGCCGTTCTCTCTCCTCATTGGATAACACTTGTATCCCACAAGGAAAATTTTCTCCTCGGGTTACAGCAGAGCAGAGTGACGGAGAGACTCGTGTTTAGGCTGAAATACTTCATGTAAGTGATTGCTGACGGAAAATAGGACTATTTAGGACTTATATTAACAAAAACATTCCACTGATATCTGCTTTAATTTAAACTTAAACGGTATCAATACTAGTCAAAATTTAGGCTTGAAAAAAATATATTAGTTTCTGACCTAAAAAAAAATGTTTTTGGGCTGTAAAACCTACACACTGACACAGCCATGTAAATTCACATGCAATGTCAGGGAGGGAGTGGGTAGGCTACACATGATGTTGAGCACATTTACACACTGTTATCCCTTATTGGTGAAAGTGATGCTGTTACAACCATCCCCAGTCTTCCCTAATAATAATAATTAGCCTACTAATTACTAATTATAATGGCGGTATACAATGATACGTTGTTTCATTTTTCAGCTCATACACGTTTGTTTTCACTCAGGTCCAAAAGCCACAGCACTGACAGAGCGTCATGTTTCCATGACGACTGGCCGGAAAAGATTAGCAGTGCCTCATGACCCCCGATCGTAAAAATAAAACTCTGAGAAGTAACACTAAACTTTAACATCAAAGACACACGTACGCAGTACACAAGTACGCAGGTTATTTGAAGCGCTGCTCAACGAGCCGCTCCAGTTGGACTGTAGCCGAGCTAACGGAGCTAGCGGAGCTAACGGAGCTAACGGAGCTAATGGAGCTAACGGAGCTAACAGGTAAACAGATACACGTGTGGTCGGAGCGGTGCCTGGACTCGTTTGCTGATAATGATGTCGGCATTTTCGGCAGGTTTTTGCTTGTATTTATACAGTCTCTATTCTATGGTATCATCACAACATCCTGCAAATGCATTTTTGGTCATTTTCGGCCGAAAATATGCGGTTGCCTGATTTTTTGTTGCATCTGAAATTTATTTTATTTTATTTATGTTTAATTCGGTGAGTCTTTTGCGTACCACCTAGAGGGAGCCCACGTACCACTAGTGGTACGCGTACCACAGTTTGAGAATCACTGCTCTAGAAGGCTTGAACACAAACATTTACAATTTACCAGTCAAATGGTGTTCAGTATATTTGAAACAGGATCTGTCAGCAGATTGTTTTAGGAGTGGAGCTTGTACTGCTCTGATTTGATTCATGAGTGTATATAGTGTGCCACATGTAAGTGTAACAACTGAAGTATTTCATTTGAGACACTAAATCAATCATTATATAATCTAATAATGGGAGTTTGATCTACTGGAACATAAAAGTCTTGGGGGTCAAAATCAATTCAGCAATATGTTTTTCTCCATGCAGTCTTGGAGGTGTCCAGCACTTGCACCAACATAGTAACACTGCAGAGATTCCAGCCTGTGATGTAAAATAAGTTCGTTTTTTTGGGCCTTGAACCTATTCAGCATCACTTCAATATAATAACTTTAAAGACTCCAATAAAACGCTGGAAAAGGATGAATCCGACGTAGAGTTGTCTTTTATTCACTCGTAGACAAAAGTAAAATAAAAGCAAACACCCCGAGTCACTTACAGGATACAAAGTATATGAAAAAGAAAAAAGTTCAGAGTTTCGACAGGAGAATCGAAGTGACTGATTTTCATAACATCCGTGTGTGGCTTATATGCTGGTGAGCCTGTGGTTTTTGGTACTTTCCCCACCCGTGACCTTATCTCTGCTGACTGCTTGCAGCCTTGATTTTAGCCTTGTATCCTTCTCTATCATGCCATTCTGCCATTGTTTTCCAAGATGCTGCCATAGACTTTCATACAATTTCGTGAGCCCTCTTCAATCCTTGCCTGGTGGCCATTCAATGTAACTGCAAGTGCATAACAACTCTCAGCAAAACAACAGGTGTTACAAGGGGTCATACATAGTTCACTCTTGTCTCCTGACTCTCCACTTTGCCTTGTACTCCAGACCCTGTTTAAATGTACATTCTCATCCATTAAGTGGTGCTAAAGAGCATGTTGCAATGTTTGTAGGCAGATAATAGCAGTCAGCAATGATAATGCCACGGTGGAGTGAAACAACATAAGAACACGAAAGGTAATTATATTCTAACTATTCAAACCAACACAAAATAACATAAAAATGTAATTTGATCATTAATAAAATAATACTTGATCTTTAAAGGTGGTACAACATTCTTTTTATTGGTCTTGTTTTCAACCTTTTATGTAATTTTTCTTTAAAAAAAAATACCACAACACCTGTTGTTGTGACATTCCTGTGAAATTCTTCCACCTGTCTCCAGGGTCAGGGTCATGCTGGCAGCTGTGACAGCAGGGCATCGTGTCTACTGTTCTACTGCTCCCAACCACTGACATTTTTAATCCGTGGCAGCGCAGAGAGAAAACATTTTCCTCGCATTGATGGGAGTGTTGATGAATGGATCAGTGAAACAAGTGTTGGATAAAAGGGAAATGGATGGGTTTGTGGGTCTGCCAGCAAAACTGCTGCACAAAATGTCTCTTGGTGCACAGTTGACTGAGTTTAAACTAGACAAACACCCAGCAGGAACAACAAACAGACATAATGTGAGAAGTAAATCAGCTGGCCGCCGTCTATTCACTAAACATTTATGACGTTCAGTGGAACCAAACTCGGACGTCAAGCTACAACGGCAGGTGGATGGGCCATAGGTTTTATGGAGACAGTGGGAGTCTTTATGGCGATGGGCACGAGTATCTGTCTGGATGCAACTTATGAAGCATGATAATGTATTTGTCGAGAGCTGTTGTTTGGCCGCCGTGGAACAAATCAGTCTATTTAAGAGAGGCCGTAAAGCTGCTCCCTCACCACCGCTCTCGGTGGATGCCGAGAGGAGCCTCAGAGCAGTGTGTGTGTGTGTGTGTGTGTGTGTGTGTGAACTTTCTCACCGGGTTTCACACCATCCAGAGGCTGTGCTGGATAAATAACCATCACTTGTTGACATTTAGTTAAAAGATCTATCAGAGCCCTAGCGTCAAAGCTGCAGAAATATGAAACACACTCATTTTAAATGTCAGTTCTGCCGCTGTCATGTATGTTGAGTAAATGCACCGTCATTAATTGCACAGTGGGTGGGGGTGGGGTGCAAAGGTTAGCAATTAAATCTCTGAGAGATTTAAATCATTAATGAATGTATCCACGCTGCCTGGTGTGTGTAGATGTGTGAGGTTTGTGATCCTCTGAGCAGGAGGAAACATGAATATGATGCAAACAGATCTGACATATCCATATGGCTGAAGGCAACACCACCTCCAACTGAATCTTGAAGACACAACCCCAACCATTCAATCTCTACATCATCATCATACCAATACTAAATGTCATCTTTACCTTTTACACTGAGGTCCAGTTACTAAACTTTCATCCAAGTTAAGGGTTCAAACCTTATAAAGTCCAAATGGTGTCTTATAGCCAACCCCAATGTCAATTAAATAAAATCAACGAAGTACATTTTCATATTTACTGTCAATTTTCAATGCAGGAAACATTTAACATAGTGCACTTGTATAGTAAACAACTCACTATTTTACCATGAATAAAAGTAACCCCCAGGCAAATTCATTTAAGGGCCTGTATTTCAATTAAAGAAAACAAGACAGAATAGATTAGGGCTTTTCCCTCTTTGTTTATTTTTTTTATTTGTTTTGTTTTGGGCATAGACTGTGAAAAATATGGACGTAGCATCCGTGACGTCACCCATTGGTTTTTGGGGAGTCATTTTTGTGACTCAAATATGGCGGCCTGAACAGCGCCATGTTGGATTGGCCGGCCGAGAACCCTCCCACTGGCCTCGAAGCAGCTGTCCACGGACCTGCTCGGACCTGTCACTCAATGTTTCCGCGCCCTAATTGGCCAGAATTTTAACCTAATAACAGTAAAAAAAAAAATCACCCCCCCCTCAGAGTGTGTGTGGGGGTAGAAACTATCGAGTAAGACCAAAAAACGTGCTGACACTAGGCTTTGATCATGTTTATTGAGGACGTAAAGTCGGCGATTTTAACATGGGGGTCTATGGAGAATGCTGTTTCTGACACCAGCCCCCAGAGGAAGCCGGGGGGATTGCAGTTTTTTGAACGCGGAAGTGAGCTTCACTTCTCAGACCGACAACTGCCCCCTTGGTTTTGGGTTCTTTTGGAGACCAAGGTGGCAAAGGCATCTTGGTAGCTGCACTGTCAGGCATTGTCCCCCCTATTAAATATGGAAAGAGGCTGAAAATCACAGGACATGTCTGTTCTGGTGATACAAGTCAGTAGTCCTGAAATGTGTGTTTCTCTTCTATAATACCCATTCTACATTGCACAACATCACATAGGGGCTGCCTTCTCCTTTCAAACTGGGCAGAGCTCCGCGGGAGAACTTAAGTTTTTATTTTCTTTCCTTTCCTTTTCTTTTTTTTCTTCACTATTGTGTTTTTTTTCTCTCTTTGTATTAAGCACTTTGGAGCAATTTGTGTTGTGTTTAAGGTTCTATATAAATAAAGATGACTTCTTGAACTCAGGGGCCCTCCACACGAACCCGGGTATTTTTGAAACCGTGTGTTTCTCTACACGGTTTGGCCTTTTGTCCACACATAACCGCAGTTGTCGGCTCCTGAAACCGGAGTTTTTTGTAACCGGAGTCCAGGGTGAACTTTTTCGAAAACTCCGGTTTCAGCTTCATGTGTCGTCGACAGGAAAACTGCACATTTTTCATAAATCCCCGCCCCCCTTAGTTAACGTCAAGCTTCTGGACGCTGACCATGCGCTGACCGCTCAGACGCTGAGTGGACTATTATGGCTACTGTGAATATCAATAATCACTAAACATGTGGACATTAATACAAAACCGCGTGGTCACCATACAGATGTTACTGGTTCAAAATTGCGGACTTCACGCGTGGTCCACGCGAGACGGCACAAGACTCAGGCATTTTTTTTCTTTGGCGAGACAAGAGGTTTTAATGAAAAGCCTCAATGTGCCAAAACAACCGCCAGGTGGCATCTGTGAGAACGGAGGACGACAGGCGGATGACTCGGTGATCTGTGCAGTAATCCACAGCTTAAACTCTAGGCTATTAAACTAGAACTAACTACTGTATACCCTGCCTAAATCACATTTTATTGTAATATGATAAAGCCTGTCTTGCTTTATGACTTGATGATTATGTATCACAAATTATGAAGGATCATCTGCGCAAGGCAAAGATGATAGCATCAACAAAACACGTCGTAACACACGCGGCTGTATGGGACAGGCTTTTATTTAATTCAGCACTCACTTTAAGTTACACACTTTTTAATTCATAAAAACTGCTCGGCAGCGAGAAACGGACGCGTTTCGGCAATCAGCCGTCCTCAGCGTTTTTTGACTTTGAATTTTTTTGGACTGGCACCCGATTCACCCGTTCATACCTTGAGTTGAGCACGCCAGGTTTGCTGATTTTATTTAATTCAGAACAAACCGCTTAGCAAAAATGGAAAATATAGTCTATAATAATTAATTGATCTGTTGTTTGGCCACTGTTTGAAAATAACCCGAATTATGAGCAAATAATCTGATCCAGAGCAGCAGTCATAATCAGACTTCTTCTAAATAAACCTAAACATTCATTCTTTTTTCTCTTCTTCTTCACAGGAGAAAATGAGGTGCGCTGCGCTCACGGACGCGTTGATGTTTTGTGATTTATCTGCTGCCTTGACTCTGCCCTTTATACATGTGCGTTCAGATTAACAATAAGACAAGCCATGGTTGAGTTTATTGAGTTAATAATCAGCATCTTAGTACCTCTGATCCGGAGCGATAGTGTTATGAAAATCGCTACAGTTGAACTGGTCTGGTTTTTAGCTGCTCAATCTCATTGTTTCAAAGAAAAGGGATTGATTTTTATAACGAAATGAAACGAAAACAATATTATATTGATACATTGTTGTAACAAAAAATCCAAAAGAAACGAAAATGAACTAAAGAAAATAACTTTCACACACACATTAAAACAGTGCGATTGGTTGAAAGCTGATAATTAGCCATGCTTATAAGCTGATTGGCCGAAACCAAGAACAAAGCCGCGTGAATGGCCAATCGCCATACGGCCGACATGTAAATCAGCTGTTTCGATGGGCGTTATATGAATAGAGATGTTAATGTGGTACTTTGCACATAGGCTACTTTCTGTAACTGGAAGAAAAACAGCCAGCTGGAAGAATGTGTTGCCTAAATCTTTTACTGTGTGGGAGATCTCCACCAACGTAGCCGGGGAGAAAGCAAGTGGGACCGTTCTGCCCAGTCTCTGAGCAGCGCACGTTTCACAGATAAGCTTCATAACGGGAGTAGCCTAATGTCAGTAGTTTCTGTTTAAAACCGCTGCTTCCAACTCCTCCCTGTTAGTTGGTTTCGCCTCAGAGCGGTTTAGGGTTATTTAGAAGAAGAGTAAGTTATTTAGAGCGGTTTATTTAGAAGAAGTCTGATTATGACTGCTGCTCTGGATCAGATTATTTGCTCATAATTCGGGTTATTTTCAAACAGTGGCCAAACAACAGATCAATTAATTATTATAGACTATATTTTCCATTTTTGCTAAGCGGTTTGTTCTGAATTAAATAAAAGCCTGTCCCATACAGCCGCGTGTGTTACGCCTTGTTTTGTTGATGCTATCATCTTTGCCTTGCGCAGATGATCCTTCATAATTAAAAATAAAAAGTCCAGGCCGGCTGCATGGCTGACGGTGTCACCACTCTCATTATCACTGGCTGTTTGTGTTGTCTGTCAAAAAATGGATGAATGAAACGACTTTGTATCGGCCGCGTCTTCTATCGAGGGAAAGTTATTTATCCTATGTTTTATCGCCCAGCCCCAAAGTGACACAGACCCGTTCATTCACAAGAAATCATCCAGCTGCACTCTCAAACAAGGTGCGGAGTGAGAAATCTGCGGCACTACTGCACAGTAGGGGAGAGCCGGGTCGATTGATACACGGGACGATTGATACACAGCGATTTCCTCGAAAACCACACAAGCTTGAGCCGTCAGATTTTGTCACTATGTTCAGCACTCAACACCGACCAATCCTGGGAAAGCTCGTGAAATTACGTCACGCCATTCAAAAGTTATTAGCGCGAACCTGTTTTTTACTACGGAAAGTAAAATGTTACGTGCGGTAGTTTTTTTGTGATCAAAAGTTGTATTGTGTGTTTCATGCAATAATAATATGACCTAACAACAGATTAATTCGTATATAAACAGGTCCTAAACTATGAAATGTCATAGTTTTGAATTTTAGAGGCAAAACAGGTTAAAGTGTCAGTAGTCCCTGCAGGGACGATTGATACAGCTGTTTCAAATGTCCCTCACTCCTCCGTGCGTAGTGATTGATTGTGGTCACACTGCGCGATCAATATCTGTATATAAATCACCGTATTAATACCCTATTGTTCTACAATGAACAACAACTGATTTGAATGAACAACATGTAGGCTATTTTTAATAAACACCAGATATTTTTAATGTTCGTGTTTATGACATGAATCAACAGATATTCAGCAAAGTGAGGGAAAATGCCGAGGGAAAAATGACAATATGTTCAACTGTGTATCCATAAACATGTCTTAGGACAGGGAAATAAGTAAATAAAATGAAAATGCAGTTGTCCAACAACTCGTACAAAAGAAGAAAGGCGAGTTTAATCGAAATGCGGATCTTGACAATTACGCACGGGACAAAAATATTTATTTGACCTATTTATATTGTGAGAAATTATGTGACATTTTGGCAATAACGAGTACACTAGTATGTTGTCTGATATGCTGCATAAAAACGAGAGTAATGACAGTAGTGTAGTTGGCTCATTTTAAAAACACATTTTGGAGATGACGAGACAGATGACCGAAAAAAGAGAGTGAGACGTGGGCTATAGTCTACTGTAGCTGCCGTCGTTACATTTTGTCATTGAAAAACGAGGCTACTATATTATTTACTGTCTGCAGCTAGTTCTCCTTTCATCCTCTTGTATTCTGTATCATGAACAGCGCCACTCCTAATCGCGGCTATCAGGCTGTCAGCATTGTCCCCAAAACGTCTGAGCAGTATTTAGTACGGTGCTGCCACCTAGAGGAAAACAGTTGTGGTGAAAAGTCACGCGATCACGCGATCCTGCAGTGCAGGAAAAACCCCGCAATTTTGAACCAGTAACATCTGTATGTAAACATAATGTTGATATGGCGAAAACAGGCTTTTATCAAATTGTAAATTGCGGCCACTTCCCCACTGTTTTGCTTCCTCCCGTCCTTACATTTGTTTTCAATGAAGCCTTTCAGAATCAATCAGTGAATCGATGGATTATCGTTACGATGTGTGTATTTGTGTATTTTCGTATCTGTCATAAACAAGAGATTACGGGCGGGGTGTGTTAGTAGCGCGGACTCGGACTCTCGGTGCCGGTCAGTTTGAGCTGTTTGAGCCTCCACTCTCTTTGTACAAGTTACAGCTGCTTTCCTGTTAGGAGTGATATCGCCACCTACTGCTTTAGAATGTGCATGACATTTGAGACGGATTTGCGGTTTCATGTGGACAGAGTTATTTTTTATCACACCGGTGGTGTGGACGCACATTTTTTTTTAACCGGGGTCCATAAAAGTCCGGTTTCAAAAATACCCGTGTTCGTGTGGACAAGGCCTTAGTCATTCAGCCTCATGCTCCTTCTCAGCCACTGTGTTCCTCCAGTGACTGCTCCGTCATCATCTTCATTCTGCACAAGGCCTGTTTGGTCTTTAAGGACACAGTGAATATACTGTAGCTTTTGTCTGTGCGATGAAGGTTAATTTGAACTAACAGAACCTTTTTCAGAGTTAAGTCTGTTTAGTCATGGTGCCTACATCTCATATCAGACCCAGCTTGGGTAGAGAGGACAGTGTGGCTCATTGACGGCAGGTCCATCAGTTGACCCACATGAATTAATGTTGTTACATGTTTCCAGATTATGGAAACGGAAAATGTTTGCGATCACCTCAGAAAGATAAACTCTTCAGCCCTGTAATTACGTCTGGTAAGAACAATCCAGAGATGTTTTCTTTCTTCTCTCTCTGGTCCATTTGTCTGAGGACAGAGCCATTATTCTCTATTAGAAAGCTTCTCATCTGTGGAAAATAGCTCACACAAATGGAGCTAGTGCTTTGCCTGTCACCTCTGTTCATATTACATAAAAGCCATTGTGTTGAAGCTTTTAATAATCTGTTGTATTATCTCCCCTTGTCTCTGCTCTCTCTTTGAAGACGCTCATTGTTAGTCAGGGGATTGTTAGTCATCCAAAAGCTGCTGATGGAAGACGAGCTGCAGGAATGCATCATTCTTAAAACACCAACTAATTATTTTACATTAGAACAAATACGTATTCCATTAGGAACTGTTGTAGAAATGCATTCCTTTTGTTGGCACAGACAAATGCATCAACCCCTGAAATGCTTGTCTAGTTTTAAAGGGGTGCACCGGAAATTTAAAACTGTTGTGGCTTCTACTGTTCAAGCTACAGAAACCCTGATGCTCATGTAGGATCCTGTTTTCTGTAGAGTTGTGAATGAGGAGTTCTAGTTTTATGCCAGTGTTTTCCTCACCCACTCACATCCCAGAGAGGTATTTACATAGTTTTACATTTATTCATCTGTCAAACGCTTTTATTCAAAGCAGCTTAGTAGTGAGGGACATCACTTCAACTCGTACGGTTCGCGTTCACACACACTGGTCCAAACGCTGCACCACTGGCAGAGTGTCATGTTTCCACGACGACTGACCAGAAAAAGACGCATAGCACGTCATGTTTACATGATTGTAAAAGTGAAACTCTGAGAAGTAACGCTAAACTTTAGCAATGGAGACACTTTTGCAGTACACAAGTATGTGGGTTAATTTGCGCTGGGCATTTCTTTTTCTTTTTTTTACCTTTGTATTTTCCACTCTGAAAATAATAGATTTTGAAAATTAAGTGGAAAACACCCTTAAAGGGGACATATTATGTACATATAGTATGTGTTTTAAATTTATGATGGTGTTTTTTTTTTATCTTGTATTGTATGTGTTTTTGTATTGTCTCCCCATAATGGACCTGAGTCCGTAATAAAAGATTATCATATATTATGGAAATATCACTTTGTGAAGGCTCTTTAACATATATTTAGGTATTTGTCTTGCCTTTCGGCCCCCAAAATGTGAGAATTGACAAAATAATCTCCCTCCATGTGGTTTTACGAGCTGTTTCCTCGGTTGTCTTCCAGTGATGTAACCAGGTTTCGAATTTGCATAACCCCACCCCTACCTGGTAACAGTAAAAGGGACGGGGCAAGCAGTGATTTATTTGCATTTAAAGGCACAGGCTCTGAAACC
Source organism: Trachurus trachurus (assembly GCF_905171665.1). Classification (NCBI taxonomy): domain Eukaryota; kingdom Metazoa; phylum Chordata; class Actinopteri; order Carangiformes; family Carangidae; genus Trachurus; species Trachurus trachurus. The sequence continues at coordinate 25,973,328 of NC_139900.1, forward strand.
AGCCGTTCTGAACAAGGCTGTTTAGAGAGGATGAAAAGAGCTGTAATGTTTGATCCTTGGGGGATTTTGACCAAAGCATGTCACAGACACGTCTTTAAGACACCTGGGAACAGTGTAGTTGGGTACCTTCAGCTTCTATTTAGCAAGGTGAATACAGTTGAATAAAGAAGTGCAGTGAAGGTGCAGTATGTAATTATCACAGTCACATACTGAAGGACCGTCCATCCATTGGCTCCCAGCTTTTCCATGCAGGGTGGTGGGGGGGCTTGAGCCAATCCCAGCCATCTCAGCTTCTCTAACCACTCCACCCCTGAAAACAGATTTTTTTTTAAATTCTTAGTGTGTGGTCTTTTTGTGTTTAGGCTATGCTCTTTCTCCTTCTGCGCTGATGCCTTAATTCACTTCTTTTAACCTTTTATTCTTTGGTAAACCACTTTGTAGTCTGGGCTTGTAGTCTGGGCTGACTAATTTAAATATGGGTGTCATGTGCACAATGCTGATGTTTGACCCCACTGTTTACAATAATTAGGCCAAATGGAATCATATTACATTTAAACACAAAGAGCTGAGTGCTGAGGACTCCTCACATGATGTTGGTTCATTAACACACAGTTATGGAAATGAGACAAAGTCTACAGTAACACCAGGCCTGTACCACACTGTGGAGATGTGGTACAGGCCTGATGTTGCTGGACTGTTCAAGCCTACCTCTAAATAAGTTTTGAGTGCATCTGAACTAGTTTTCTAATCTAAACCTGAACCTTTGAAAGCACAAGGACCAATCCATCTGATATGTGTGTCATTTGTCTGTCCTCAGCGTCCTCCCCATGAAGCAGGGCATCCTGCTGGGCCAGTACCTGGGAGCCTTCAACCTCATGGATACGTTCAAGGGACGCTCCAGTCCTGTAAAACAGGACTGAGAGAAAAGCGGAAGAAGTGAAGGACGTCCAGGAGACAGAAGGAGACATGAGGGGACTAAAGCCAATTTATATCAACTCTTTTAATCTTCCTAGCGTAGAGGTGGGATTATAGAGAGGACAGCACAGAAGTGGATTGACTTCAATGAATATGAATACAGAATGTCCTCTATATGTTGCCCTGTAGCATTGTAGCCTAAATAACCTTAATATGCTTGTTTTTTAATGGCATGAATGAAATTATAATGTGATTGATGTGTTTTCAAGGATGAACAGATGAGATTCCTTAATTCAATGTGAACGTCCTTCCTATGCCTCGTGGTATTTTCCTCCTCAACTAATACCAAACAAAATGAATGAATGAATGAATCAGCTCATGACTGTTGGTGGGCTTTAAAAAGAAGGGCTAGATATACTGGAACTTTATTATATTATATTATTATATTAGTCTCCTGCAGTCAACACACAAACTCCCATCATCCTTCGGGAGTTTTCTTGTCTCATTGCTTTATCTTTGAAAGCATACATTTTATATATGTTGTAACTATGGTCACATAATGAGATAGAACTCAAGTAGTGTTTACTGTAAATAATGCCAACAGGAGAACACACACATTAACAGTGAGCTCATCCGTTGTCCTGCTGTCTCCCTGTGAACCTGTCAAAAATAATATGGTCAAATTGTATATTAATTTTATACAACATATTATTTTAATATTAACATCAAGATTATCTCCACTATCAATTTACACTCACTGCACGAGCTGAATGTGTTTACTGTGAGATCAACAGTTATGTAACCATAGTTATCTTTTATATAATGTTTTGTTAGTAATCTGTGGAAGGATCATTTCATAATATCGGGGCCAAGTGCTCCTACTCAGGTGACCTCATAGATCTGTGATGCCTCATGGACAGCCAGTCCAGACCACTCACAGCTCCTTAAGTGACTTCAGAGTGAAAGTGATGCTAATCCTCATCTTTTGTTTTTGACGCCCGCCTCTATAATGAGAGCATGTATACTGACATTAACTGTAATTAGTTAACACTGCATCGGCTAGTTCTGGACAGCCCTCTGCTCTTTTTCTTGCGTCCGTACATTCACATAAAGGTCCACAAACACATGTGGATGTGCTTTACCTGTAATCTGTAGGATACTTCATGAAGCTTTACTTTTGAGGGATGTACATTTGTCTGAAACAGTGTTGAATGAGTAAAGTGTCAGGACCGAAGTATGAAGTATGTTCAGTGAAGTAGCGAGTTCAGGTGAACTCCGCCCGCATCCATTAACTTTGTGTAACAGTGTTACCTCTTGTTTTGATCCTGGTCATCAAGCTATTGCCAATAAGAAAAACTTCCAAACTGTTGACTGGCAACACTCAGCGCTGTGCTGTAACATTTCACTGATACCTGGTCAGACCTGAAGTTATAGTTGTTGATTTTTCCATGTTCTTTTTTCATGTTTTTTCCATTTTCATGTCAGATTTTCATTGATCATTAAGCATGTTTACTACCATGCTCTACATTTACTACCAACCCTTTATAAACTAAATGTATCGGGATATCTACCGCTGACCATTAAACTCCAATGCCATATGTAATTGTGAGTCATATGAGTGTATGTAAGCTGTCATCTTTAAAGCTAGGTTTGTTAATCAGTTATAATGAATGTTGTATATTGAGGAGTGTCCATCTGTTGCCTTAATCAGAGACTGAAGAACTGAAAGGTAAAACCCTCTGAGTCAGGACCGAAGTCTGTATCTGATGATACACAGTGATGGATATCCTCTCTGTTTGAAAGGAAACTTTCAATTTTGAAATTTTCTCATTATTAAATTTCCAATTTCACATACTGTTTTATGTGTCTTGAGTCATTTATTTTATTTTTTTTTTTTAACCTTTATTTAACCAGGCGAAATCAATTAAGAGCATGTTCTTATTTACAATGATGGCCTGACAACTGAACTGAACTGTTTGAATGTGTGATTCCCAACATTCATTACCAACACACACTGAATCTGAGGATAGTTGGACCATGTAGAGTTCACTTGTTGCATCCTACATTATCCAGGAGAAGACAGTGAAAGTAAGGGTTGTGGGCATTGAAGTGGGGCACAGCTATAGAGTAATTACCCCAGTAGCTTCAGCTCTGGATATCCCTCCTTCCTTATTTTGTATACTGGCTATTTATTTTGATATCATAGCCCCTAGATCTAACAAATAGATCTTAACAAGTGGCATAGCTGCCCCTATTTATATATTGCTAATCTTTGTGTCTTGATATGGTTCTCTTTAAGAATGTCTTTATAAAAAATATATATATATATATATTTTAATTTTCTTACTCATCATGTTAAACTTTATGATTTGTCTATGTGTGAATTGAATGTTGTCGCCCCCCAACAGGTGAAGCTCATCACAAGTTGAGCCCCCCAGTCCCCTGATTGGTCAGTCCCACCGGGAATATATGTACTGTATATATATGAATCATGTTTGAAATGTTTTCCATATGCCTGATGAAGGTCATATTCCTGACCGAAACGTTGCTTTGATAAAATAATTGAGAGTGAGCTGCATCTTCAGGTGTGCTGAGACCCTTCACTTGCTCTCACATCCTTTTTCTGAAATCAGTTTTCACCAGCTTGTTCATATCGGATATATTCTCAATTTGCTTGAAGGTACCATTAATGAAAAACAAAGTTACTTTATTTTCATTCAATATAATTTTTTTTATACTGTATATTTGGTATTTATGATAAAAATAACAACAACAACAATGTCTGAGTCTATTCAATAAATGTCAAAACTATTTGGCTTGTGACATACTTCACGTTTGATTGAGTTTGACACTCCTGCATTAAGGTAACAACGTGTATCTCAGGACCACCTCCAAGGTGTTGACCCCAACTAAGTTTAAATACCTGGGACTCCCCGACCAGTTTTTTAGAACTGACTAGGCTTTCAGATGAGAGGTGAAACAACTTCAAGCAACCTGAACGACTAAAAATCTACACAGACATGTTGGAGTCTGGTGCTCTGAATGGAGCATCATTCAGAACTCCAGTGAGTGATCACATGGGACAGGAGCAGAGAATTTAAAAGGCAAATTGGCTCATGAAAGGAACAATACAAAGAAGACAGGGCTTAAAGTGCTACTAACCCATTAGTAGAAACTCACTGTAGGCGGTGGCTTCTCTAATAAAGTATCAGGCTGTGTTTTAGAGCTGAAGTGAAGTCCATCATCATGAGGTATGTGATCCATGCTGCTGACTGAGAGGAGGAGGAGGTTCAGTGTAGACTGCTACTGCCATCCTGTGGAAGTGTGTCTAAATCTACCCTCAGTTAAAGGAATCATCTTTTCAGAGCAGCTCATCCTCTGCCTGTGTACTGGGCTGGAAAATACCATATTTGTTTTTTTGTTTTTGTTTGTTTGTTTGTTTTGTTTTTATGTTAACAGACCCCTCCCTATTTTTTCATTTAAAGCAGAAGTAAGCGATCCGGTCATTTTAGCTAACTTCTTGTCAGCCGATGGAGTTGGCAGTCCCCGCGCCCTCGTCCCTACATCACCACATTCACGCGCATCCCTTGGCTGCACACACAGAGAGGACCATCCCCTTTATGCCGTTCTCTCTCCTCATTGGATAAAGGTTGTAGGATACAAGGAAAGTTTTCTCCTCGGCTTACAGCAGAGCAGAGTGACTGACAGACCCGTGTTTCAGACCAAACACTCTATAACGCCTAAAATACACTGGATGCGGAACGACTCCGAAACGGCTCCGGTACGGCGGCGGAGCCGATACGCATTAATTATAATCACCGTGGCAGCGTCCACCGACTCCGGGTCCGCTGCGTCGTGGGTCCGGAACGGCACCGGCATCCGGCAGCCCTCGCAAAAGATACGCAGAGCTTCTATTTTTGCCGGACGCCGGAGCACGGCGCATCAAGCAGCACAGAGCAGGTCGTGTATGACAAAATAAAACACCCGGTTAATTTTCAAAATAAAATACACCATGTTTACAGCGGAGCATATTTCCTGCTTTACACCTTGAAAACGTTGTAATGGGCAGCGACCGGCCTGAAGTCAGCAGCTCGGAGGTTTTCAGACATAATTTCACCCAGTTTACACCATGGACAAGGAGATAGTGATTGTAAAATCAAGTCAGGTCAGCACCAAGTTGTTTCTCTACTACTCCTCTGGATTAAATTAATTGTTTTTGATTTTATGGTTCACTTTATGGAAACTACAACCCGCTTTATCGCGAGATCACGTGTTCTCGCTGTGCGGCGGAGCCGCAACAATCAACATCACGGACGGAACCGGTGTGAGTTGACGGAGTCAGAGTACGCAGCCGTTCCGTAGCGGACCCGTTTCGGAGTCGTTCCGCATCCAGTGTATTTTAGGCGTAAGTGATTCCCGTCGGAAGATATAACTATTTAAGACTTATATTAACACAAATATTCCACTTACTTCTGCTTTAATATTTGAAATATTCACACATCACACTTGATACAACACCACTTGTTTTCTAACACATTTCACATTTGCATCAGTAGATGGTGCTATTGCACCACTGTGGTACCACTGCCGCCCTGCTCTTCTCATACGCAGCTGGGGTGAAGGGATGACCTGTTGAATGATTATGTTTCAGACAGAATTCATCTGCTAAATCTGAGTTAAATGATTTCCTCATTATGTTTCATTCTGTATCTAGGAGTCAAAAAGTTACAGCAGACTTATACTTACAGATTTCAGTTAAGCTTTTAATCGTGTCAAGTGTGAAGTGCAGTAAACAAGATCATTCTAAAGGATCACCTATAAGACCTTGTCCACACGGACACAGAACATCACTCAAAACTATCTTTTTCTTGTTCATTTTGGGGGGAAAAAATCCAAAAGCACATCATCGTTTCAAGAAATATCTGCATACACACAATCCACTGAAAACGACTCAAAACGCTGTGGTACATACGCCTGGCCTATAACGCTGCCACACATAAACACCATTGTTTAGTATTTTTGGGGGCCTTTTTTTTTAGCTTTATTTGACAGTATACAGTTGAGAGAGACAGGAAATGGGGAGGCAGAGAGAGGGGGAATGACATGCAGCAAAGGGCCGCCCAATGCGGGATTCAAAATGGGGCCGACTGCAGCGAGGACTGTAGCCTCTGCATATGGGGCACCTGCTCTACCCACTGCTCTACAAGTGCACCAGTATTTGGCCATTGTTGTCATTGTTGTAATGTTACGTCCATAGACTGTAACATCAGTGTGGCTCAGGTTACAGGTAGAGCGGTGGGGGGGTATGACATCATCATTTCACAAAATATCCATTTTGGTTGTCTTCACGAAAACACTTGGGTGGCATTTTGAGATTTTCGCACCCGTTTCCAGAAAATGCTCTTTTCACCTTTTCAAAACGATATGAAACGCTAAAACAATATAAAAAAAAACCTTGTGTTTCACTGAAAGCCGTGTCCGTGTGGACGGGCTCTAAGACTGTGTACTTTCTTGTATGCTGATGACATCACTGTCGTCTTTGCTTGTCGGATTTGTGCAATCAGGGGACACAGTTCATCCAGTGGGAGGTCAGTGTCCTGATTATTCATGAACATTAGACAATGAAAATGAAGAGCTGGCTCTTCAGGGACACCACTATTTTCCACCTGTTCTGTTTTAAGACCGTGTGTTTGGATGGTAACTACCTAAAGTTTTACAACCAACACAGAATACATTTTTAAAAAGGCAATGCAGCGCTTGAATGTGATCAGGAAATTGCGCTCATATGAGTTAAACAAGAGTATTTTAGAGGATGTTTACTGAAGCCCAGGACTCGACTGTGCACTGAAAAGCAACAGTAGGCTACTAACCACTGCACCACCATGTCACCACCCACCACAGTTAATTATAATGTGGAAAAAAATATTTAGTTTGACAGTTTTTTGTGAATTTTTAATAAGGAATGGGTATTGTATGTGAAATGATGAACACAAGGGCTTTTGTATCTTAGTTTTTTCTATAGAAAATGATAATCATACAGCATGTTTTTCTTTTTACAAAAAAAAAACTGCAGTGCCATAATTATGCATAATTTCCCTCATCATTATTTAGACTTCTGTCAATTTTTGCTGCTCTCCGCATTTGTATGCTACAGCCAGTACTGGATGGATGTATAATTGATTCCACATGTTTGCCACAGAGAGTATACGCTATCATGAGCCCACCAAACCTTGGAACAATGTTCCAGCATTTATTTACTTACAGAGGAGCATATCAAATAAAATATGTTGATTTTGGTCATTTTTTAACACTCACATTTTGCCCATGAAATGTTTTGATCCACCAGTTCTACTCTTATTTAAAGTCACTGTTGAATTCTAAATTGTATGTAATATTAAGTTTTGTACCAGCCATTCATAGCATTCGTAATTGGGCTCTTTGCACAGCTCCACTACTTCCCGGACTTAATGCTGCTCCTTTGTTTCCTGTCTTACATTATTGGACAACCTGATTAATCCAGGTGTGTCTGAGTAGTCACAATGGTCAGACACACCTGGAATAATCAGGTTGTCCAATAATGTAAGACAGGAAATGAAGGAGCAGCACTAAGTTCAGGAAGTATTGGAGTTGTGCAAAGAGCCCATTTAGACTGACTACAAGCACAAGTTTGGTTGGAAAACATTAGGTTTAATGAAAACTGAATGAAAGATGAAACGATGAGACACATGACAGTTATGAAGCCTTGTCAATTCTTCCCCTCAGATGCAATACATAGAAACAGTCAGCAGATATTATTTTGACTATATCAAATGCTTCTACGCACTGAATCACTTCTAGGGCAATTGTCTTGACATGGTTCAGTGCTTTACTTCGGAGGGCAGTGTGAATTGGAGTGGGTACATGTCAAAGTAGAGTTTGTGCACTTGGTAGATGAAGCAACGTACTGTATATGGTGTCACACTCTAATCAGGTAACTAACTCCAAACACCTGCAAAGATTTCCTGAGCCTTTAAAATCCCCCTCCAACGACCCTTTTTGGTTATTTTAAAGCATTATCTGTGGTCTTTAAATTGTGATAATGAAGTTTTTAGCCAAAATCACAAAACCTGTGCCATTTCCCAGGGGTCTCCTTCTGCACAGCACCAGTAGCTCATTAGCAAGGCACCTCTGCGAGGTGGGCAGTGACTGCGCTGCTCTGCAACCACCCAGGGTCCAGCTGAACTAGGGACTGACTGACAGAGATGACGGTGGAAAGCTGTTAAAAACATTGTTTGTTAGTATTTTCTCGGTGAGAAACTGTGGCGGACCCATACAGACTGTTGCAGGTCACCTTACACCGAGCTGTCAAGCCTTTCACTGCTGAGCCAGATGCAGAGCGGGACGGGAGCTTGTAGCACTAGTGCCCTCCCCTGTAGTTGTGATACATCAACCCCAGTCTCCCGGAAACTGCCAGTTTGCGCCTGCCATTGGTTCACAGCAATTGAAACAAGGCAGAAAAACTCAGAGATGCAATCTTGCACTTATTTTTCTGCTGATATGTCCTCTAACATCAGAAAAATGCCACAGGAACATGTGAAAAGCACGAAAAATATGATTTTCATTGGAGGGGGTCTTTAAATGGTCTCTGAGGCCATGTTTACAAATTGTCAATATTGTTGACCATTGTTGTGGCTACTAAGGTCAGAGTCAGACACACCTGGATTAATCAGTTTGTCCAATAATATAAGACAGGAGATAAAGGAGCTTGTTTAAGTTCAGGAAGTAGTGGAGCTGTGCATAAAGCCTATTCAAGAAAAGAAGGCTGCATTTGAAGGAGCCTTCAAAACGGGGCAGCCTTGGTCACACTGTGGTGACACCTTCGAAGGATGCAGTCCCTGAATAAGGGCTACATTCAACACAGGGACACTGAGGAGCCAGACCAAGACCTGAATCCAAACCCAGGATACAGAGGCTCAGTGAAGGTGGTGTTAAAGGTGTAGATGTGGATCAGTGAGTCAGAGGAGACTCTGTAGAAGGACAGAGAGCCAGCTGGACAGTCCACATACACTGCTACTCGGTCAGAGAGAGGGATGAAGAGGGCGCGGAACCTGGAGAGGACGGTGGAGCTGGCTGTTTCTCTGTTGTTGTGACAGACGGAGTAACAACCTCTGTAGACGTTCAGTCTCCAGGACTGGTTGTTTTTTCCAAACCCACTATCTTCACCGTCTCCTTTCCTGCTGATTCCTCTGTAACTCACTGATGTGTAAACATCTCCTCTCCACTCAACCTCCCAGTAAGAACGACCAGTCAGACCAGTTGTACACAGCAGCTGAGGCTGAAGGTCAAATCTGTCTGGATGATCAGGATATGGCTGATCTTCCTCCACATATGTTGCCTCCTTATGGTTTTCAGACAGTTTGATTCTTCTGTTCACTGTGTTTGTGTCCATTGTGAGTTGACAGGAATCTGATGGAGAGAACAAGACACAGCTGTATATTATTGATCATCTGATCAGTTATTGACAGTTTGATGAAGACTCACATGACGTGAGTGACTCATGTCAGTAATGTGAAAGTGTGAAGATGGTTGAATGAGCTGCTTTGTTTCCATGAATCAAAGTAAAAACACACTTACACTTCCTCAGACCTGGTGTCAACCATCTGACTCCACCAGGCTCCACCCTGAAAAAAGAAGAGAAGAAGGAGCTGGAGTCTTCATCTTGTGTTGATACAGAGCAGGAGGAAATGAGGAGGAGACACTATATTCTAACAGTAAAGGGTGCACCTGCATGGAGCTCCTCCTTTATCAGACAGTGTGTGTGGATGCAGCAGCCTCTCCATACCTGAGAGTGTCCAGTCTGCAGTCTGGATCCTCCAGTCCAGCAGACAGCAGCTTCACTCCTGAGTCTCCTGGATGATTGTAGCTCAGGTCCAGCTCTCTCAGATGGGAGGGGTTGGAGCTCAGAGCTGAGGCCAGAGTAGCACAGCCTTCCTCTGTGACCAGACATCCTGACAGACTGAACACACACAACACACAGGAACCCTCTGTCAACATCTGCTGCTGTGTTCAAGTGTCATCAGATAAACAGCTGGATGGATCCTCACCTGAGAGTCTCCAGTCTACATTGTGGACTCTCCAGTCCTCCAGACAGGACCTTGACTCCTGAGTCCTGCAGGTCGTTGTTACTCAAGTCCAAGTGTCTGAGACTAGCGGACTGGGAGCTGAGGACTGAGGACAGAGCTGTACAACTTCTCTCTGAGAGGTTACAGCTGCTCAGCCTGAAGGAATGATCATGACAAGAAGACACATAACATCTGTGTTAAACTGTGATCACCAACAATTATGAGACTAACCAACATGAGAGAAAATAAAGATCTGAGTTTTCTCTGTAGGTCACAGGGAAACAACAAACTGACAACAATAAAATGTTTAGTTGGGTCAAAGTTGACTCTACATCTCTAAACAGTGACCAGTGACTATTTGTTGATTAACCAGAGTTTATATTTGTTCCATTTCACACAAACAGTAACTTGATCTGACCTGAGAGTCTCCAGTCTACAGTGTGGACTCTTCAGTCCACCAGACAGAACTTTGACTCCTATATCCTGCAGGTTGTTACTCAGGTCCAAGTATCTGAGACTGGAGGACTGGGAGCTGAGGACTGAGGACAGAGCTGTACAGCTTCTCATTGAGAGGTTACAGCCACTTAGTCTGGAAAGATCATCAAGAGGAATTAAAGAAGAAAGGAGTTTATTTTCTTTCCTGTTGAAAAGACACATACTGTATGTTTTTATCTAATAATGAATAAATCCAGTCTCTACACTTACAGAGCTTTGTTGGAGGCTTTGACCACTGGCAGCAGCCTCAGAAGAGCCTCCTCTGAAGCAGAGTATTTCTTCAGGTCAAACACGTCCAGATCTTCTCCTGAAGTCAATAAGATGAAGACCAGAGCCGACCACTGAGCAGGAGACAATTTATCTGTGGAGAAACGTCCTGATCTGAGGGACTGTTGGATCTCCTCCACTAGAGAACGATAATTCAGTTCATTCAGACAGTGGAACAAGTTGATGCTTTTCTCTGCAGAGGGAGTCTCTTCAATCTTCTTCTTGATATACTGGACTGTCTCCCAGTAGTCACTTCCTGTCTGTGACAGCAGACCTCTTAGGAGAGTCTGATTGTTCGGCAGGGAAAGACCCAGGAGGAAGCGAAGGACCAAGTCCAGGTGTCCATTTGGACTCTGTAAGGCCTTGTCCACAGCACTCTGGTAGAAATGTATTGATTCGTCACTGAAGACTTTAGACCAAGATGTTGGTTGTTGTTCTGACATCAGATTGATTCCAGAGTTGAAGAAGGTCAGGTGGACATGAAGAGCAGCCAGAAACTCCTGAACACTCAGATGGACGAAGCAGAACACCTTGTCCTGGTACAGGCCTCTCTCCTCTTTAAAGATCTGTGTGAACACTCCTGAGTACACTGAGGCTGCTCTGATATCGATGCCACACTCTGTCAGGTCTGATTCATAGAAGATCAGGTTTCCTTTCTGCAGCTGCTCAAAAGCCAGTTTTCCCAGAGAGTCAATCATCTCCCTGCTCTCTGGACTCCAGTGTGGATCTGTCTCAGCTCCTCCATCATACTTGACCCTCTTCAGTTTTAGCTGAACCACCAGGAAGTGGATGTACATCTCAGTCAGGGTCTTGGGCAGCTCTCTTCCTTTTCTGGTCTTCAACACCTCCTCCAGAACTGTAGCAGTGATCCAGCAGAAGACTGGGATTCGGCACATGATGTGGAGACTTCGTGATGTCTTGATGTGGGAGATGATCTGTCTGGCCTGCTCCTCATCTCTGAACTTCTTCCTGAAGTACTCCTCCTTCTGTGGGTCAGTGAACCCTCTGACCTCTGTCACCATGTCAACACACTCAGGAGGGATCTGATTGGCCGCTGCAGGTCGTGTGGTTATCCAGAGGCGAGCAGAGGGAAGCAGGTTCCCCCGGATGAGGTTGGTCAGCAGCACGTTGACTGAGGTGGACTCTGTCACATCAGTCAGGATCTCAGTGTTGTGGAAGTCCAGAGGAAGTCGACACTCGTCCAGACCGTCAAAGATGAAGACCACCTGGAACTGATCAAATCTGCAGATTCCTGCTTCTTTGATTTCAGTGAAGAAGTGATGAACAAGTTCCACCAAGCTGAACTTTTTCTCTTTCAGCACATTCAGCTCTCTGAAAGTGAAGGGAAATGTGAAGTGTATGTCCTGGTTGTCTTGGTCTTCAGCCCAGTCCAGAGTGAACTTCTGTGTTAAGACTGTTTTCCCAATGCCAGCCACTCCCTTTGTCATCACTGTTCTGATTGGTCGGTCTCTTCCAGGTGGAGCTTTAAAGATGTCTTCATGTCTGATGGTTGTTTCTGGTCTGTCTGGTTTCCTGGACACTGTTTCAATCTGTCTGACCTCATGTCCATCATTGACCCCTCCAGCCCCTCCCTCTGTGATGTAGAGCTCTGTGTAGATCTGGTTCAGAAATGTTGGGTTTCCTGCTTTAGACATCCCCTCAAACACACACTGGAACTTCTTCTGCAGGTCAGATTTGAGTTTACGTCGACAAATTGGAGCAAAATGTCCTGAAAGAAAACACAAGAAATACGATCAATGGGAAAATGTTTATCATTAATTTCCTCCAAAGAACAATGAACAAGTTTTGTGTTGATGTCAGTAAACATCTCATTTGTCCATCATGTAGAACCTTTTGAGAAATCATCTTACTGCTCAGCAGACAATCGGCCAGCTCCTCCTGCTTCCTCCTCCTCAGGAAGTTCACTGTGATCTTCACTAATGCCTCTTTGCTCCTCCTCTGCTCTTCATTGTCACCCTCCAACACCTCCTTATCCTCGCTCTTACATTCTGAGCATTCTGGGTAAAGACTCAGAGACTTGTGAATATTCTTCAGCTCATTCTTCACAAAAGTGACCATGTCCTTCTCCAGCAGCTGGAACAGAAACTCTACTATGAGTATGTCAAAGGAGGTTAAATCGAAAGCAACTGGACTTAGTTATTTGTCTAGGAAGACGTTTCACCTCTCATCCAAGAGGCTTCATCAGTTCATGTACGCAACTGACCAGGCTGGGACTGGTCCAACTATCTGGTGTGGAGACTCACTATTTAACCTCTTGTGTGGGCGTTCACAAGGGTGATGATGTCACTGTTGTGCTCCAAGTGCCAACGACAGTCGTTAAAATGACTGTCTTTGATGGAAAGTGGTTTCGACTTCGTTAGTGCCCTATGTTGTTATAACGACAGTCGTTGGAGTCACTTACCACTTGTGAACAGTAGTTGTTTTTTGAGGCTAGATTGTTGAATCTCCTGGGAAGGGATGAAAGGGCACATTGTAAATTGGAGATAGGTGGTGTCTCAGACCTCCTCCCCTGTTGAGGGATGGTTTCTCTACTTTTACATAGATGGCTTCTTTAACTCCTCTTTCAAACCATCTGTCCTCTCTGTCTAGGATTTGGACATTGCTGTCCTCAAAGGAGTGGGCTTTCTCCTTGAGGTGTAAATGGACAGCAGAGTCCAGGCCTGAGGAATTGGCTCTCCTGTGTTGGGCCATGCGTTTATGCAGTGGTTGTTTTGTTTCTCCAATGTAGAGGTCTTTGCATTCCTCGTTGCATTGGACTGGATACACCAGATTGCTTTTGTGGGTGTGTGGTGTTTTGTCCTTGGGATGTACCAGTCTCTGTCTGAGTGTGTTGCTGGGTTTGAAATACACAGGGATACAGTGTTTGTTAAAGATCCTCCTGAGTTTTTCTGATACTCCAGACACATATGGAATGACTATGTTGTTTCTCTTGTTTTGTCTTTCTTTCTCAACCACTTTGTTGGTTTTCTTTCTGGAAGCAACTGCAGTTTTCACAAAGGTCCAGCTAGGGTAACCACAAGTTGTGAGGGCGCCTCTGTGCTTGTGTTCTGCCCCTTGGGCATGTGAGCTGGTGGGCACGTTATCAGCTCTGTGTTGCAAAGTTCTGATAACACCAAGCTTATGTTCCAGAGGGTGGTGAGAGTTGAAAAGTAGATATTGGTCTGTATGTGTGGGTTTTCTGTATACCCCAATGTGGAGGCTCCTGTCCTTTTTCATATGGACGTCACAATCTAAGAAAGGCAGACTATTGTCCTTGACATCCTCTCTGGTGAACTTGATGTTTTTGTCCACTGAGTTAATGTGTTCGGTAAAAGCTTGCACCTCTTTGGTTTTGATTATAACCCATGTGTTGTCCACATACCTGAACCAGTGGCTCGGTGTTGTTCCTTCAAAGGAGTTCAAAGCCTTGTTCTCTACCTCCTCCATGTATAGATTAGCTACAATAGGGGATACTGGTGAACCCATGGCACAGCCGTGTTTTTGTCTGTAAAATTTGCCGTTGAACTGGAAGTATGTGGTGTTCAGGCACAAATCCAGAAGCTGGCAAATATGTTCAGGGTTGAGTTTTGTTCGGTTTTGCAGGGAGTTGTCTTGTGTGAGTCGTTCTCTTACTGTGGCCGAAGCCTCCATAGTTGGAATACAGGTAAAAAGAGAAGTCACATCGTAGGATACCATAGTGTCATCTGGTTCCATTTTTATGTCCCGGACTTTACCCACAAAGTCTATAGAGTTTTGGATGTGATGTGGGGTGTTTCCCACCAAAGGAGCCAAGATACTGTATGTGTTTGGCTATGTTGTAAGTGACCGAGTTTATGCTGCTGACAATGGGCCTGAGCGGGGACCCTTCTATGTGGATTTTGGGGAGTCCATATAGGCATGCGATTGAATCCTGGGGATAAATCCGGTAGTATTGTGTTTTGTCAATGACCCCTTCTTTTTGTAATTGTTGTAGACATTCTATCACCTTCTTTTTATAGCCACTGGTCGGGTCTCGTTTCAGAGTTTCATAAGTGTTAGAGTCGCTGAGTAGTGTGGATATCTTAGCCTGGTAGTCAGTTGTATTGAGCACAACTGAGCATCTACCCTTGTCTGCTGGGAGGATTGTAATGTTTTGGTCTTTGCTCAAAGCCGTCACTGCTTTCCTGTCCTCAAAAGTGAGGTTAGAGGGGGGGACCTTAGCCTCGGCCACCGCCGCTGACACTTTTAACCTTAGCTGATCCGCCTCAGTTCCGGTTAAGTTGTTTTTCCTTATAGCAGATTCTGTAGCTGTAATCAAATCCACTATAGGTAGCTCTTTCGGTGTCAGATAGTTGGACCAGTCCCAGCCTGGTCAGTTGCGTACATGAACTGATGAAGCCTCTTGGATGAGAGGTGAAACGTCCTCCTAGACAAATAACTAAGTCCAGTTGCTTTCGATTTAACCTCCTTTGAAATACTATGACCTGGGCAAATCAGAATATGCACAGGCTCTACTATGAGTAACAGCATCAAAGTAAAACTATGGAACCAAACATCAGATCCATGTTGGACAGACTGACAATCCACTGGTGTCAAAGTGCAGCATGGAGATGATTGTGAACAGATGGAGCAGCAGCTGTTCTTGTACATGTACACACCTGAAATATGGAGTCCAGATGTGCTTGATGTTGCTGGGCAGAATGACCAGTGGTAACCCCTGAGCTCTCCTGGTCCATTCTGTGGAGGAATCATGAAGAATAAGCTCACATAATGTCTGTCAACAGAGACACACACAAGCTAAAGGTCCATAAGTCAGGTTTGATGTGACAGCCAGTGACAGTGATCAGACAACTCCCTGTAGAGGTAACAGTTTACTACATCCCACTGAGAATCAACAGCTCAGTCTGCAGCTGTTTGTAGCTTCAGCTTGAGTCTTACCTCATCAGTGTGGACGTTCACAACACACAAAGACACTCTGGCCTCAGACTGGTCCAACAACACATACAAACTGGTTGTTTTCTACATTAACCTGAGTCTGAGTGTCAGTAACAGCTTACATCGGATCAGCTGGTACTGGTCTTCTTTCAGTGTAAGATTCTTTTGAGTTGTCGATCTTTAACAACAGATAGCTGGATTCAGGAGAGTCTGGTCTCTGCTGCTGAGTCCTGAAACAGCAACACAATTGTGTATCTTGGATCAAAACCGATGGAAAAACACAACAAGAACATTTTGGTGAGAAAGGTGTTTCTGACTGTTTAAAGTTCTGACCTTCCACCAACAGATTGCTTGAAGTGAATAGGATGGTTCTTGGACCGGTCACTTTTCATGGACACCACACTTGGTTCAGGTTCAGGTCCAGAGTACCGGTAATCTTTGTCTCTGACCCTAACACACAAAAAGATATTGAAGTTCATACTAATGATGGAGAAGTGATTGGAGTCATGGACACTTAGAGATCCTGATCTGACCTTTGACGTCTGGTCTGGTTCTCATGTTCCCCGCACAGAGTGCTTTTAAAGGGAGGGGCTCCCTCCTCTGTGTCCTCACACTGATCCATGCTGCTGAGGTCACATCCACGTCAGCTCATACACACTTTGTAGCTTCACCTGCAGAGGAAACACACATCATTCATCAACTGATATTTCCATCATGTGTCAAGCTGCTCCCCACTGATTGGTTTTTCTTTTTTGTTTCAGTGGGATGGAAAAGAAAGCTGCTGCACTTCTACTCTCAGTCCACTAGGTGGAGCCATGGAGCTGCAGTGAAGTGATTCTGAATCACATGACCAGAGAGGCTGGTGTTGTGGGGTGAGTCAGTTTCTCACAGATCTGTCAAACTTAAGGAGGCAGCAGAAGAGTGAAGACCACATTTAGTTCCCACAGCACTTCAAAGCAGCATGAGGACACACAGGTGGCCAACAGCGGCAGTCTACTTGGAGAACACAGCACAGTGTAAACAGTAAAGTGTTGTTGTCCACACAACATGCAGTAGTCATAAACTGGTGGCCCGATGGCTGTATCCGGCCAGTTGAACCTTCCAATCAGACCCACGACTGAATTCCAAAATTGTGAGGATATACTTTGCTTCAAAAAATCCGCTACTTGTACAGTGCTTTGCCCTTGCTGAGCCAGTGCATGTCTTTATGGAGTAACAGGTCATCATGAGTAGCTGGAGATTCCACAACGAATCTGCAGAACAGGCATTGCTGCGTACTTGGATTTCCTCTGATGAAGTTGATTATCGTCATTGTTTTGTCCATAGCCTTGCGTTGAAGCCAGTGATGGGCACCACCCAAAAATATTAAGTCAAAATATCTATGTCACTCCTGGTGACTGACTGTGGTAGAGGTGATAGGAGCCTGATTGACAAAAGCTAAAAATGCATTCAGTTATGTAAAAAAAATATATATATATATTAAAAACTTAATTATTAGGCCTAAATTTAAATTTAATTGTCATTATATTTGAATGTCCGGCCCCCGAGGTGTCTGTCGAGAAAAATTATGGCCCTTCGACAAATAGTTGGTGACCCCTGTAACATGAGTATTTCCTCTTTAAAGATCTGAACACCTGATCCACCTTCAGAGGATTCATACTGCAGCTATCTGGGCCCCACAGTGGTGATCTGTCCACCACTGGGATTTCGTATCCTCAGGTGACAAGGTGTTAAACAACAAGTTAAACATTAAAAAACTGCTCACATTACCTTTAGAGGAGAAAATCATCTGCGACACCAAGTTGGTTTAAAGTGAAACTAAACAGCAACATGTCAACAAGCAGATAGACCTGTGTGTATGTGGAGGGCGGAGGGTCAGAGTAACTGCCAGGAAAGGAAGGTGCAAGATAAAGATAAGAAAACTTATTGCACAGAAACATTTGAGAGAATTTTAATTGTAGTTTAGAGACATAATTTACAGTCATCGAGTTATAATCAGCTACCTGAGCAAGTAAGGCAAATCTTTTCATTAAGTCTAGATTATGTACAGATATTTATCAGCCTGATCCAGTAGAGTTGACCCTAAACAAACACAATATATACACTAAAAATGATATTTAAGTCATTAAGTTGTTAAAAGGTCAAACTACTTTTGTACAAATAAAACTCCTTGTTTATAATTTAACCTGGGTAAACTTCCACAAAAAGTGTAGAAAGTGAAACTAATAATGCAGAGTAACTGCCAGGAAATTAAGGTGTGTACAAGATAAGCTTTAACATTAATGTTGTGAGGGATTTCATTTTGAACTTTTAGTGATGAACTAAAACTTCAAACTTAATCAAGTCACCGAGGATAAAAACCTCTGATCTTTAAACTGTGGAAGTTGTAAAAAAAAAAAAAAAGCTTAGAGACAGGGACATATGCTGTTCTTCCATCAGTTTTGAGCAAAACAGAAACAGTAAAGTTAACTGACACTGTTGAATAAAAAGTACAAGTTGCATTTATAAAGGGCAAAAAGAGAGAAAATTGAAACCTAACCTAACAAGCAGCAGGGATACCAAGACAGAAAGCATCATCCAGATCAACAGTCCATATGGACAATGGAATTTTTAATCTTCTATTAAACACACACTGTAGGCTACTACATGCTGCAATCATAAATGGTGAAACTCATATATTATATAGATTCATGATACGAAGACTGAAATATCTAGTGTCTTTATTTCTTTGAATTGTAATGATTATGGCTGATATTTAAAGGTGTTCAGAAATGGCCTCCTAATAGCCTACAAGTTTCTACAAGTTGTGCTGGGCCTGTATGTGTTTTTACTGTGGTTATGATGTTCTGTTTATCCAGATACAGATCTAAATCCTACATCGGAGCTCTCTCCAACTTGTCTGAAATGCATTCTGGGATAGGTTGGGATCCATCCTAATTTGGGAAAAGAAGGCTGCATCTCTGGGCCGTAGTTGAAGGAGCCTGGGCCGTGGTGTGGTGATGCCTTCAAAGGACGCAGCCTCTGAATTGGGACACGGCTACGGTTTCTTCTGAAATACACTTCCAGTGGCAGGCATGCTGGATCTCAGTTGTCATGGTTATGATAAGAAACACTCCAGTTCTTACTCAAAATAAGAACTTGCTCAACTTCAGACAATGTTTGTTGTCATGGTTACAGTGTTAAGGTAGTTTCACATCAAGCACTGCTCTCCTGTATCATATTCATCCATTCACCACAACCTAACTTGAACCCTGACACTCTGTCTCTTTACATCATGTCACTGCTCCTGTCATAATCACTATGACCTCTAGATGTCGCCTAGCAACAACACCTAACTACCGCTCACAAGAAGCTGCTGCACAGATGAACTATGGGCTTGTTTTTGACAGGATAATCATTATCAGACAGTCTGGTTCCATCAGAATAGTATGAACCATAGAAGTTGAGATGTAGGCCTAAGAATATTTCATCTAGTGATTTTACCTGATGACAAATGGAAGCAGGCACAACAGGTCACTGATGGGTGGACGAGAGTGAAAATGACATGAATCATAAGGAACATCACGGGGAAGATGGTGAACAAATCTCAAAAACAACAATAGCCTTCACTTGACAGAGCTGTTCACAGGAATTCTAAATACATATTAGTGATGATTCCTCCGGCTCCCAGCCACTGCTCTGAGTCTGAGCTGCTTGTGTCTGGCTGTCAGCTGAGGGCCCCAAGGACCTGGAGCATAGACAACAAGTATTTTATCCACTGTGTCGTACAACCAGTGAACATAACATAACAGTATCAGGGAACACCTGTTACATTAAAGATTCAAAGTGTTTATTGTCATTTGCACAGTAGAAAAACAAGATTCCCTGGCAATGAAACTCTTAGGCTACTTTGTGTCCACATCACAAATGCCAGCATAAAAGGTATACAAACTATGTATAAAAATAGGCAATTGAAGAGCAACAATAATACAACAATAGTAATAATAATAATAATAATAATAATACTACAAAAAATACAAGATTAAAAGCTAAACACAGCTGGCGAATGGTATGATAATGTGTATTGTATGCCCAATATGTATAATAAATAATAAATAATGTGCAAACTGAAGGTGCTGTTGCATGAGGTAGTATGAGTGTATACTGTTTTTATTAACAATTATGCATAATACTGTTGAGCCAGGGGAAGAAAAAATATAAAAGTATAAATATACAAAGAGTATAGAAGTATCATGTATAAAAAAATGCATCGATGTAAAGAAAATCATAGAAAAAAATGTCCAAAATAAAGTTTGTTTTAAAGCCTTTGGCATTTCCATTGATGTCGGTGCTGTATTGATAAAGTTCCTTCAAAAAAAAGTGTAAAATTTGGTTTGCTGTCAGTCCATTTCTTTTTGTGGATATGAAATTTACCTAAAGATAAAACAAGTTGTACAATAATAATTAAATCATTTTCCATCTGGTTGTTTTCAAAGTAAAGAAACATGTCCTTTTCATGCAGCCTACTGAATGTCCAGTTTTCTTTTTAATATAATTTTGTACATTCAACCAAAACATTTGACAATATAAACAGTGAAAAAATAAATGTGCAATAGATTCATCACACAAGCCACAGGAATCACAAGAGTATTCAACATCAAGTTTAAATCTTTCTAATGTTTTTTTTTTTTGCTGGATATATTTTGTGTATATGATTTTGAAAGATAGGCTACTTCCTTGATCTTATTGTTTAGACAAAATGTATTACTGATCAACCACATTTTGTTCCATTCCACATCCCTATAAATAGGTATTTTTATTGAACAGACTAAAATCAATCAATCAATCAATCAATATGGTTCCTCCATTCAGGCACTTGTATTCATGCTGGGATTCTCCTTTAATCCATGCGGGCTCTCGAGCAGCAGGACTCTACCGTGTCTAAATGAGTTTGGCTTGACGTCTCCACGGAGCGCGAGCGTGGAGTAGTAGTGAGTGACGTGGAGCGGTGTGAAGGAGGCGGGTCTTTTACTACTAACTCCCCGCGCTCACTCAGCAGCTTCTTCATTCACCTTTCCCTTTGTCCACCGACCAGCACCGCGCGTCATGGCGCCCCACCGGTACACCCCGACCCACACAGCCGCCGTGCGGAGCGAGACCGCGGCTGGAGCCGGAGCCGCAGCGCCGGCTCTCTACTACGGTGAGTAGACTAGCCTATAGTCCACCAGAACCGATGAGTAGGGCTGACAGCTGGAAGGCAGAGGGCGATTCGGGTCGGTCATCTGAGCCCGAGGTTCAGCCAGGATGTGTTGTGTAATACATAGGTGTGATTAGTGCAATAAAGCTGACAGGTGATTGGATAAATTGCAGTAATTATTTTTGATTGACTTTTAATTAATTGCAGTTTGTTTTCACAACTTGTCACAATGAAACTGATTTTTCCTCCACTTTAAATCACTTCAATAATCAGCTGACTGACAGAGAAAACATCAAACTGCTCTGTTTGATTCTTCAGAGAGCTCGGGCTCAGTGGATCTGATGTTGATCTGAAGCATCTGCAGGCCTGTGCTGGGTGGTTGTTGATTTTCCACTGAAATGTTAAAAATAATCATCAGCTTGTTGTAGCAGGTTTGTGTGTGTGTGGTGTGTATGTGAGGTTTTCGCTCTGTTAGGTTTAATATTGAGAAGATAATTGTGTCTAAGACGCTGAGTACTTGTTGTCAGAAATTCAGTGCAACAAAAGATCTTGTCAGCATCTCAGCATCCTCTTTATTTGGACAGGATAAAAGGGGGTTATTTTCACAGATATGACACAGTAGAGTAGCTTTTGATTTGAACCTCAAAGAGCCCTCACTGTAATGACTGCATATAGATGCTGTAGGTGAGATCATTTTGGGTTTGCTCCCACAGCCGCACTCCTGCACACAGTAAAATTGCATTTGCGCCCCCGTGCTTGTTTGATTTATAGAGATTGTCTTTGTTTGACATCATCTCTCATACTGTTTCCACAGATACCGTAGGCCTGCATAGTGTGAGGGAAATCTGTGATGTGCAATAATAACATGGATCTTTATTGGGATGTCAGCATGACATGTAATGAATAAACACAGACAAAGGGTCGGTGGCAGGTGCAGGAAACACAGCTGAGAGGGATGGAGGCATTGTCACATGAAGCCACAGTCTACACACACAAAGTTTTCCTCCTCAGCTTGTTCATAATAGTTCACAGCCCAACGTTAGCAATCTACAACAGGTGAAAAATGCAGCTGGTATGTGATAAAGGATGCTAACTGTATTATTTTTTTTCATCCCAAAGGCTGTGTTGATGCTCACAGAGCTAGTACTGTAGTTGTTATCAGCTCCAGTTAAGAAAATCGTAAATCGTGTGAGGAAAATTATTATTTCCTAATTTGTTGCCTTTGAGTCAGACTTTTGCAATGTGTTTACTGCACTTGCAATATTCCCATATTGCAATGACGTGATCAAAGTGTGATCATCGGTCGACACTAGGCTACTTTAAACACAGTGTCTGCCGTTAGTGGTCTCTGAATCAGGACAATAGCAAACGATGACATCATGAAGGAGCATGGGCTCATGGGAGTTGTTGTCTTCAACATCACAGCAGATTAAAATGAATCTCACTTGAAAAGAATAATAATACTTTTTTTTTTTTTTTTTTTTACACATATTTCACTTGCTGTTGTTGTGTTCAAGTGAAATAGTGCAAGAGTGACTGCAAGCGTGGTGCTTTTAAACCTGAAATGCTGCTGCTGCACTGCATGGGGTGAGTGAGCTGCAGCTCAAGATAGTTTTAATAACACAGACTCATGATTCAAAGTGTGAGGTTCCACTTAACCAGTGCACACTCAGACATATGCACGGTGTGTCAGGTGACCCAAAGGACACGGTGCATTACTGTAATAACTGAAAAATGATTGCAAAGATGATGTAAGGGCATGACCTCGGAATATGGTATATAACACTGGCCTGTTCAGTTACATATTGTAACTTTAACATAGGAGTCAGTGGGGACTGGTTAAATTTTTGGAACCAGACTCATTAGAGGAACTGCAGTTTTTTGTACTAGAGTGTTTAATTTCTTTGTGTAATGAAGTTTAATAATAGCCAGTGACAACACTGCCACCAACAAAGGTGTCGTTGCTTTGGATTAACCATGACTGAGGCTATTCTCATCAGCAGCAGGATAAAGATTAGCTGAGTATTACTGCTCACTAATGCCATCAGCTGCCCTCAGGTCTGCTTTTGTTGACAAGCGTGTTTCTCACTCAACCTGCTGTACACTAAGAGGCCTGCACAGTAAATGAGTGTGTGTGTGACAACATCTAAATCTATATAAGATAAATAAATACAGAAATACATACAAATGAATTAGCTAGTAAATGTAAAAAATGGGATTCAGTGCTGTTCTTCTGCTGCTGTTGCTTTGATCAGTGAGATAACCACACCCCCTCATTTGAATATAACAGAAGAGCTGGAAAAATGTGGTGTTAGAACATAAATAAATGTGGAGTTTTAATTTCAACAATTTAAATTTCTCATCAATAAATGACTAAGCTATTTATTTACTGATATATTAATATTTTCACTTATATTCCTACATTTAATTTGGAATTGAATTCATTTATTTTAGGAGGATTTATAGCTGTAATACTTAAATACTTCATATTTGTCTTTCTCTGGAGTCATAAAGAAAAATCTGTTCATGACGATCATTAGACAGGATCAGTAAGTGATGACTGGTACAGCTCTATAACAGTCAGATCACACAGTTTAATAACGTCCTGAACTGCCAAAGAGGAAGCTCAATACACCGTGGTTGATTCCCTGCACGTGAGTTCACGTGCAGATGCATTACCATGGTTACAAAAACGATTTGCAGAAATAGATGCTTCACTTGTAGAGAACTTTGAAGATATAGCTTTCTGAGCAGTTCACCATCAGCTGATAGTAAGTCAGCTTTTCAGCTTCCATATTATTTAAGTCTCATTATGATGCAATGCGCATATCATTCTAAAACCAGGACTCTAGTCACAATCATGATTTTAGTTTTTTTTTTTTTTTTTTTACAATTTTAGTTTTCTGCTCTAGAACACTCACTGTACTCACTGCTGTTTGGTAAATGGGGCTTCATACATTTGCAGTGACACAAATGACTTGAAATCATCAAATGAGGATGATGTGATGTGCATTGGGTCACTGTCTAAACTCTGTAGACTAGTAGTAGACTACTAGTAGTTTAAGTTTCTATATCATCCATTGTCTTATTTTTCTCTACTGTTGTTGGTGTTGTTAGTGTTTTTACCTTCTGACTGTTTCCTCTTCCTCGTAACATCAACCTGCTAAGGGACAACAGATGGAAAATAGCCTGGGGTTACAACCTGGCACATTTTACATTCAAATGTTCATAAATATGTGTTGTCCCTTCATTCTTAAAGGGATAGTTCAACATATTGGCAAACTGGCCCATTGCCATAATCCCTATAGTTTTAGGAGTAGGTTCGTTACCTTCAATTCTTGGTGCAAGCTATTTTTAGAACGGCGGAGCAGAGCTGTGAGCTGCTCAGAGCTACGCTACGGAGGCTAATGGGATTTATTGGTTTCCCTCATCAAACTCATCAAATACACAATCCAACAACTCCAAAAAGCTCTGGTGGACAAGTTGCAAACACACCGGCAACAGCGACTACTGATCTGTACTGAGACTGTTGTTGTTCTGTCACCTGAGTTAAATGATGCTGCGGAAAAGCACGCTGTGGTCCGTCATCGAAGTACAGACAAGGTGCAAAGAGTTGATACTGAGCAAGATAGTTATCTGTAGTTTAGCTATACTAGCGAGTACCCGACCCAGTGCAGGACTCTGCTGTGAAGGTGGAGACATGCAGCGGTGGTGTATTTGCGACAATTAAAAAAAAAAAGAAAGAAAGAAATTTGAAGGAGCGGCGGCTAGGATTTAGGAATGGCGGCCTGCCGCTCCTAAATGAATGTAGAGGAAACACTGAATAATAATGGAACATTACGGGACATTACGAGTCTTTTTCGAGGCAAATGCAGAGACTGCTTACCGAAAAACTGCCTCCGACGGGAACGCGCATCAGCGGTTTTGCATGAATTTACTATCTCTTTAAATAAACACATTGAAATTGAAAGTACCAAACATACCTGTTGCTTTTTGTCTGGATAATATAGTTTGTTGACTGAGGGCTCTATATTCCTAGACTAGGTGCAGGCGGGGCGGATCTGCCTTGCGCTTCGCCTTCGCCTCGCCAACGGGGCGTGTCCAGGAGCAGTTTGCAATTTTCCTTCAATGCACGGCGAAGCGCATCCCGCCTCCTTCCCTCCCACCGGCGCAAGTGGCATAGAGGGCGGAGAGAAGGCATGGAGTGGGTTTAACACAGCCGAGTCCGTTCTTCACCAATCAAATGAGCTCCTCTCCTCGCCTTTAAATCTGCCACGCGCGAGGCGCAAGTTTGATTTCACCGTGGAAGAGGGAGGCAGCAGTGACACGGGAGGAAACTGATGTTCTGGTCCGGTCCAAGCTCGCAGTGTCTGGTCGCGCGAACAGACCTCACGGGCTGATGATGCAAAAGTAGTCTGGGAGGGAGGAGGTTATGATGTTATCCAGGTTTGCTCTGACATATTGAGAGCTGTTGCCCAGTAAAAAAACAAAAAAAAAAACACACACACACCCCTTTTCCATTAATAAAGACACTCATATTTAGTAACCTACTATTTAAACTCGTGTGCACAGATCACAACATAAACAAACAGCTGTGCGTAAAGGAGGCATCACGGAGCGTCTCTCTTTTTCTTTTTTCTTTAGAAATTACCTGAGATGGGAGATGTGAATATCTGCTCACTATATGATGCCGAGGCTGATTGTGGTTTGCTGTGAGAGATGATAGTTTATTTGTTTATTTGTTATGGTCGTGTGACGATGTGGCCGCTAGCCGGCTAATAAATCAATAAGTAAATAAATAAATATAGCGGATCATCGCAACGGCACAGTGCGTAGTGTCAACACAGCAGCAACATGCAGTCATCCACCCTCACTGTCCTGCTCTTGGGACATCCACGGCTGCTTTTTTGTCCCAGTCCCTCCCTGGGCATAGTTTTCATAGCACCAATAGCTTTTACACTTTCATATTGTTATAATAATAATAATAGGCTACTCACTTCAATACTGTAACATAACTTTACTATGTCACCTGCTAGCTAGCAAGTTAATAGTGTTGTTACTTGCTGCCAAGGAGGCCAGCAGATAACGTTAAGTTAACCTTGCTCTTTTTTTTTTCTTTTTTTTTTGTCACTTAACGACCGTAACCGAGTGGCGCACCAGAACTGCACGCACCGAGTCCCTCACTCCAGTGCAGTCCCACTCGCTAACGTTAACTAACTGGTCACCGCTGGTCTGAAGCTAACATTAGACTATTGTTCAACAGTTATTTACTGCCCACGTTACACTCTGCTCAGTGTGCGAAATACCCATCAATATTCAGGGGGGTCCCTAACTCGCGATTGTTGCGCAATACCGTTATTTTTTTTCTTTTTATACAGTAGGACTATAACATTAAAATAAGCCAAGAAAATTAGCGTATAGCATAAAAAGGAGAGGCAAAGTTGTGCACTACAATGCAGAAAGTAATTGACAATAAATAGACGATAATTAAAATAAATAAAAGACAATAATTGGCACCACACTGGCGCACTTGAACAATGAATGCCAGGTATAGGAGACTGGCGTGCGATCAGGGCGATGCAGAAACGAATAGACAATAAATAAAATACAATAATTAAAATGAATGAAAGACACCAAACTCGTGCACTCGAATAACAACCAACTGTATACATCTGGAGATCGGAGACTGACGTGCAATCAGTGCACGAGAACCTCAGCCTGCAACTATGACCGATCATGTAACCTTATCTAACCACCCATCTAGCAAATACGTTTAAACACAGCATTGAACACATCCACAAATCACATTCGTATAACAGGCCTCGAGTATGCTGAAGCAGGCTATAGCCTCTTACCATTACCCCATCTGCTTAGGTGTAAAAAAAAAAAAAAAAAAAGAGAGAGAGAGAGAGAGAGAAAAAGAAAAAAAACAGCGGCCAATCACCAGTGCTAGCAGCAGGGGAACGTCTTCAGAGCACTCGGCCTCAACTTCACTTTCTTCGGCAGAGGGTGGGAGAGGAACGGGATCCTCTGTTCTGATAGCGAGTGGGCTCACGGTATCTCTTCATCTCTGAGTGCCACCCTTTTGGATGTGAATCCAAAGTGTGCGAGTGATAAGTTACACTCTGATTTAGCTTTCGCTTGCTAGCCATTGTTATTGTGACTTCTCAACCAGCCTGCCGACGTCTCTTGCGCTGGGCTGGCGCACATGGCTAATTTGCATAATGCACAGGCGACATGGTTCAGATTAATGTTAAACGAATAGGCCTAAATGTTTTGAATTATGAATACTGTATGGTGATCTTAAAAGCATTTAATTGACCACAATAAAATTATTATATTATATTATATTATTTAGCCTATTTTTTGACAAGTTTTAGACCCCCCTCAGATTTTGCTTTTGAGTCTTTCAGGGGGTCTCAAGGGGTTAATCGGGGGGGTCCGACCCCCCCAAACCCCCCCGTATTTCGCACTATGACTCTGCTCCACTCCACCACCACTGTCTTGCATTCATTTTTACTTCAGCCTCTTTTTTCTTCTCGTCTTGCTCCCAGGTGGACTCTTCTTTTTCCCTCGGCTTCATTAGAAACTCCCAGTGATAAGGTGCATCATACAGGTTGACGTTAGATGGGATCAGGTCCGGAGAATGACATGGGGCCCCGTTAGGGGGGTTTCCTACTGAGATGTCATTGCAAATCGACGCTATACGACGATACGGGGAGGGGGGAGGGGTCACTGCGGGTAGCGCATTTTGAGATATTTCTGTCAATAAAACTGCCCTCGGGGGCCCCCTAATGGCTCGGGGCCCCAAGCAGTTGCCTGCCTTGCCTGTTCACAAGCGGCGCCTCTGTATCCAAATGTCTGTGTTGAATATATTTGCACATCCAGAGATTAGCTCAGGGAGGGGGGCACTCATGGAAGTTGGTTATCTTACAGTAGATGCAGCAGTTTACCTGCAGTGTTCCTTTTTAAGATGTTGAATTAGTTAAAGCGACTAATATTTATGGAGCCGACATGCGAGGATACACAAACATATCCCCAGTGTGGTGAAGGCACTGCATGGTGGTTTGATTCACAGACACAGATTCACAACTTCCTGTGACCTGAAAAAAGTTTGGAGCGAGTATGAAATTTCCTCAGACTTTCCCAGTCATGTAAAAGTCTCCTGTCAGTGGAGACATTTATATATTTAAAACTCTTCTTCTGTTTACAGACTTAGTATGAAAGTAAAGAAGCCATGGGAGCAGCACTTATATGAACATCAGTGTCTTTGTGTTCCGATTCCCTCAATGGTTGAATTTTAAAACTCTTCAGATTATTTTTTTTCTCGAAATAGAAAATAATATATAGAGGGTGTGAAGTAGAGGTCCACAGTGTGCAACATCTAGAATGCAGTAGTGCTGTGTAGAATACAGATGATTACAATGCTAACAAAAAAAAGCCTACAACCAGACATTTCCAGCACAGAGCTGTCACAAAGGCTCTCAAAACAGGTTCCAGACAAACACCAACTCCTTGCTGGTCTGAGCCAAGAACCGATTACACCAGGGGCTGGGGGCGGGGTCATCTGACCAACAGGACCCACCCCAAAGATAGATGTTATCAATATCTGACGTTAATTGTTACATATTGCATCAGCTATTAGTGTTGCACTTTTTGTATGAGGAAAAAGCTTTATAATTTAGTGCATTATGTAATAAACCATCAAAATGGATGTCCTAATTAGAAAAAACATTATATCATCAGAACAACATTGACTTTAATACCAGTATGAATCGTAAATAAGAATCAATTTTAAAAACTAGTACTGTAGGATGTTTCATTGGTCAAATCTAAATCAAACATATGAATTATAATAGAGAATGTGTTTGAAAGCTCATAGCTAGAGGGTTAGGGTCTTTCTGTGTGTCTGTATCTGGAACTTAGACCAAAGAGAGAACTGTGTTCAAAAAATGCAGCAGCCTGTTTTGTGTCAGTGCTGATCTAGTAACAAGACAAAAACTGCACTAAGCGATATCGGTGCACTGAAATGTTGGAAGACATACACATGCAATCTGGATAATTTTATGCAAATATTGTAGCAGACAAAAGACAACAAAAAAAACTATATTCCAGCTCCATTTCTTTAATGCAACACTTTCCTATAGTGGAAAGAAATAAATGACCATCAAAACTAAACCAACTAAAAACAGCGTAAATAATCTTTCACATCAGAAAATATATCTCTAATCATGTTTTTGCAATTAAAAAAAGAAGGCTATTGCCTATTAACGAAAAGATTTGAAATATTTCCAATATACAAGATTCACTTTAAACTTGATTTAAAAAATAAAAAATAACTTCTCTAGTAGCAACAATAGTTTTACCTCTTTACTTAAAAAGAGGAACTTTCATAGCTCCCCTTTAAGTTGCTAACTTAGGTTAGCATGCTAAATAATTAGCTTCAGCCCATCTTTTCACTTCCCAGTAGCCTATAGCGACTGACTGCAGTCTCCTCTGAGTGATATGACATGTTCATTTGCTCAGTGTTTACCCCAAACCACCTTATACCACTTTAAGAGTATATTTGTTGCTTGGAAACAGTTTGGCTTCAGACAACATAATACAGGACAAAACACATTCGTTTATAACAACTTTGGGAAAATAGCATGGTTGTGCAGTCTCTCTGACAGCGCTCAGTGAGGTGGGAGAGACAGGTGGAGGCTGGCGTGCTGAAGTCAGGTTCACAGAAAAGATGAACGTTAGAATGAGCTGGAGTTGGTCATTAACTCCTGGCATTTTCTTCTGTATTTCTCTCGCCTGGTCTCCTTGTGTATTAATGCTTTTCAAACCTCAGCCCTGTAATGCACAATCAAGTAATTGACTTCCTTTTTTCAGGACCTGGGCTTTCAGAATATTCATTCTGTAGTGGTGTCATGTGAATGTAGAAATAGCTATATGACCAGAAAAAGAAAGGAAAACAAAAAACGGAAAACAAATGTATTTGTTGGAAACACAGAAAATGATTATAAACTTATTTTAAGACACTAGGCTATATAGATACTCTTCGAGGTCTTAGGGATTTGGGGGAAAAGAACAAGGGTTCTAACTATGATACAAAATATATTCTTTACATTATTTACAAAAATGCCCCACTCGCCTGGCATGAAATCAGTGTCAAACTGTCTCGTTCCATATGAGGCCCATGTCTTGGTCTTAGCTTGCATAAAATGGTTATCTGTGCATTATTTATTGCGTTTACGGCTGATTTTCTGATAATCATGATCATACAAGGCAACAGAGCAACTATCTTGATGTAAATGAACACTCTTTGACACATTGTGTGAAGGCACACGGCCGGGTCTCATTTAGGACTTTGTCCCATCCTGTGATGGGGCAGGAGTCTCCTATTGGACACATATGTTTGAGGCAGAACTACTACAGACTACACACCAGTAGACTCTGTGTCCTGCTTTCAATAAAAATAAAGAATTACATCGCTATCATTCGGCATTCCGGAGATAGACACAAAAGAGTAAAAGAATACTCCACCATCATACACGATGGTACCGACCTCAGAGAGTTAAGTCAGAACAGCCAAGCATGTTCATAAGCAAATAAGTGTAGTGGGCTTCACCCACAGGTTTCTGAAGACAGGTTTTCTAGCTCAGAGTGAGCTGCTCCACTGTTGCCATCTTGCCTGGCTGTATGCCCATATCTCTAAGCTAAAATGGGCAAGGAGGTAGTGCAAAGCTACCAAGGATGAGGATGGTAGACACCAACACTTGCTAATTGAAATCATACAAACAAACCATGCACAAACCTCTTTCACATGCATGTATCTGTCCAATATTTGCATGAAAAGAAAGAGCTAACACCCCAAACACAGGAAGGACACGCTCAGTGACTCCAATTAGATGAGGTGATGGTGAGCAGACAGCTCATAGACACTGAGGAGCTGGCCAACTGTAACGGCATCCACCTGTCACTCACAGAGAAAATTGCACTTTAACCACATGCACATTTTAAATAGTTGAGTAATTGTCATGAAGAACACTGAGGGTGTTGGGCGCTGTGAACGCTGAACTTCATATCTCTGTAGAAAGTATCATCTGTATAGAAAGTAGATGCAAAAAGCCAGTTTGGAACCAAGGAATCAAGAAAGTGCTTTGTCCAAGGTGCCCGACAGAGCAGAGACAGCAGGATGGGGTGGTTTACTGTCAGTGGTCCCAACAAAGATAAGAACTGCAGACTGAGCTGCAGCTCTCCCCGTCACAGACAACAACGCCCTTAAAGCCCAAGTGATTTGGATCAAGAAGGTCATTCTGTGAGAGGAAGTCGGAGACATGCAGAGAACATTCTCCACTTGAGCAGAGTCAAGAGAAGAGTTTTTCAGGATAGGGTTTTTTTTAACATGAAGCAAGTGAAGCATTTATCACATTTACATTTACACTGTTATCCACAATGACAGACAGGTGAGTGACGGTCAACACTACAGCTTCACTGCACTAGTACTAGTACTACATCTATTCAAAGAGCAATATTATTTGCAGAGCTTGCTTAGAAATATTCAACCTGAATGCAGTCGACAGAAAAGGGGTAGATAGTGAAAAGATGTATTTAATTAACAGACAGAATCTTACAAAACCAAGAACTCCAGAGACAAAAACAGAAAATCCAAAAGAACTCAGGAGGACGAAAATGGAAACTTCACAGAGGGAAATGGGATCACAGCTCAGAGAGAAACTGGCTTTCCCCAGTAGGTCAATGGGCAGACTCAGTATGTTTACATGCACAGCTTTTAATTTGAGCGTCTTGTCAGACTTCTGTCCTTGTCCCAGTTTACATGCAACTGAGAGAATGGAATAACTGACTGTGTCCGCCTCCTCAGGCAGCAACATGCGTCGTTTCAGCAGGTTAATACGGCCCCCTGTCCTGTTGACTTTTCTGTCACCGAATAAAAACCTGAATACAAACAACTTGATAAGCTTAAAGAGCAACTAAACCCCTCAGTTTTGGCTGACGTGCATCTAAGCTGTAAATTAAAAAAATGTCTTGATTATGGGCTGGGCTCCAGGAGCCGTTAGATTCGACTCTCCAACAGCCCCCAACTGCTAGCCTTGCGTCACCAGGCTCTTCAGAGAGGCAAATAGTCTGGTGTCTGTTAACTGCATTTTGGTTCCCGTCTTAGTGGATCCGGAAATCACCAAATTCACCAAAGTAAAAGTGTTCACCAACATAAAACTTATAAAATAGACATTAATTTGTAATACAATAAAAGCAAAAGGTTAACTTATTTTATCAGCTTGGTGCGTTTATTTTGATTTAAAGGGACAACGAGGAGTTTTGGAAAAGCGAAGCGTTTTCACACTACATTTATGAGCCTCCGCGCGCACCGTGAAATTCTTTGACCGGCGCAAGACAGACTCATGTTTTCATTCATCAAGAATTAAAGTCAGAGGTTCGAAGACGATCACATACCGTCGTAGTTCCGACCATAAACGGCGATTCGGCGGCGTTATTCTCATGACTCGCCACGAAACCGAAAGTAAGGAAACGCTGGTCGGCTCGCCCAGCATTTCCGCCACCACTAATAATAACAAAATAACGATAGAGACAAAACGATATATTTATCAAAAATGGGCCCATTAAGAAGTGTGGGTAGCGTAGATTCATCCACATTAACGTGAGACTTTTTTATAACCAAATAGAAACTCCTCGTTCTCCCTTTAAAGGCCTGTCTCTCTTGCCCTGGTTCCGGTTGCTTATCAAAACAGCGAGTCAACGGCCCCAGACTCCTGCTGCCGTGCCAGGGCAGAGCCGCAAACGATCCGCATCCAGCGAGCCGTTAGCCGCAGGCAGCAGCCGGTGCTGAGGGGGCGGGGCTAACAGTGGTGGCTCGTGACGAAAGCTGCCTCCAAAAACGTCATCGACCTCCATCTCAGCCAATTGCAAAAGCGATTGTAATAGCCGGGTTTCAACCCATAGAGGGCAGTCACTCTGACATTTATACAACAAAATACACCAAACTGACTAAAATGTCAAGAGTTGGACCAGAATCGATCGACAACACTACTTCATACCCAAATATATTTGTTTTCAGCAGAAAAAAGTGGTTTAGGGGTTTAGTTACTCTTTAATAAATTCTCAACTAACCCCGACCAGACCTGCCGCCCTCCTTCCTTTCTCTCTCTCTCTTTTTTTCATAAAACACATCCTCTCACTGGTCACATGTTTTTTTTTCTTTACTTGGCCGGGTTCAGGCAGCTTCTCTGCTTCACTTTGTGTCTCTTCTGTTGTGGAGCATGCGCACATGCATTGTCCAGTTTCAGTCCGATTAATTAATATTAATCAATTTCCAATTGCATTATCTGGGTGTCTCTAAGACAAAAGAGATGGTTATTGACTTTGGAAAATCCCCCTCAACCATCTCTCCTACCTTCATTAGAGACCAGCCGGTGGAAATTGTCCCACAACATAAATACTTGGGCATTGTGTTTGACCACAAGTTGACATTTTAACACCAGGTGGATGCTGTCTGTAAAAAGGCCCACCAGCGGATGCACTTTCTTTGCAGACTTCGAAGTTTTAACATGGATAACACTTTTATGAGAATGTTTTACACTTGTTTTATCGAATCTGTTTTAACCTTCTCTTTTATCAGATGGTTTGGCACACTAACAGAATTGAAAGCATTGTCAAGATCTGCACTAAGATCACAGGTACCAACCTGGACAACATCTCTGACCTGTATAAGACGAGAGCCCTTGCAAAGGCCCAGGGAATTCTGGCTGACATGTCCCACCCACTTTTTAAAGAATTCCCACTTCTCCCTTCAGGTCGTAGATTCGCTCTCCCCAAGTGTAAGACCAATCGGCATAAAAATTCCTTTATCCCTGCGGCGATAGCCCTCATGAATTCTTCTTCTTAAATGTACCCACTGTATGAGTATTTATTTATCTACTGTGTGACATGTATTATTTTGTAATGTGTTGTTTATTTTTATTCTATTTTATTCTTTTTCTGCATGTGCGTTGGGTGTAGTGTATGTGTTGTCCACTGCTGCACAGATAATTGCCCCTTTGGGGATAATAAAGACTGTTTGAACTTTGAACTTTGAACCTTGAACTTAATCGGCGTTGGAGAACTCCAATACTAGTCGGACTAACGTGTTTACATGCACTTCAGTTGTCCAGTTATAGTCGGATTAAGGCAATAATTGAGTTTTTTCAAGTGTCATGTAAACATACTGACTGATAAAGACAAGCGGTAGTACAGAAAGAGGGAGGCAATGGGGACAGGACACAGGTAAAACACATGGGGGAGGGGTGGAGAGTCAGCAAGGTGGTGGTGTGTCCTGGCTCAGAGAGCAGCATAGTTGTTGTTGCGTGAGTTCTTGGTTTTCACTGTGACAGGGATCAAGGCTATCGGACACATTATATAATATCCTGGCCTTCATCTGTCTTTCTTCTCCTCTCTCCATCTTCCTCCCCTCCACCCCTTTCCCCACTGCTGAATAATCTGAATATATTTCCATCTCATTTTTTCCCCTACCTCTCCGTTCTTTTTGTCTTTTCATCACTTGTTTCTCTTCTTAAAAGTCCTCTGTGATTCTCAGAAGGACTGTCTGACAGGCAACCTCAGGGGCTCTCATCATCCCCGTCTCTTGTGCTTCCTTTGTAGACCCGTACACACTCTGCAAACTGTGTGTGTTTGTGCCTGCGTGCCTATGTGCGTGTCTCTCATTCAAACGGTCTCTTCTGTATCTGGAACTTGGACCAAAGAGAGAAGAAATGCAGCGGCCTGTTTGTTGTGTCTGTGCTGATCCAGGTACCAGTAACAAGATTAAGTGTAATCCAGGAAGGCCAGTAAGAGTGCTGACTAACTGACTGGTGAATGAATGTTATTGGTCTGTTATACAGAGACAAGGCTGTGTAAAGCCCTCAGAAGTGTGTCTTTTCTCTTGACAATGATGAGGTAGTAAACAGTCTACCACAACATTTTAAACCTCTCTTGCAAAGAATGAATTCATATTCAGCCAGTCTCTAGAGTTCCATTAATATAGGCTAAATGAATATGGACATACCCTCTGTGGAATCACCCACAGCTTTGAGGAGTGGTTTTGCAGCTCAGAGTGAGCTGCTTCACTGCCAACATCCTGCCAGTACCTGACTCCAACAACATCTGGATAATACAAACATCAACAGAGGGGGGCGCCTGTGCTTCCTAACTTTTTTTAACACCACAGAACAGTGACTCGCAGGACAATTAGGATATTCAACCTTAATCCAGGACATTGGGAGATTTTTTTCTGTGAAGTGATGAGATGGTGGAGAGCCAATCACGGTTTGGAGCATGTCAATCACCTGTTGCAATTAACCCGTAATTTAAATTTAAATGTTTGTTATTGGCAGTCATGGGGTCTTCGGTCCGTCCCAGCAACGTTTGTTTGTTACTCTTCTTTTGCAGCGGTGAGCTTGTGGGCCTGTCAACTACTGTATACAGTGCTGGAAGCAGGAGGAAGAGGCACAGACAGAAATGGCAAATTTTCCAGAATAAAATCTCATGCAGTGTAATGTAGATAACATATATGGGTCCAGTGTATAAATGGGGGGAAAACCGTGACATCCATCGTTCAGATTGTAGATTGCAGCGCTCACTCACTCGCTTGCTCGCACTCCCCCTTCCCGTTGGCAAAGTGACTCCGAGGACAAAAAGACTTGTTTACCAAGACTGGGACAACTGGGAGTATTTCAGGATCATGGAGCAATGAGATGAAGATCTAAACTTATCTTTACGATATGTCTACTGTTTACTACTCCTTCTTTTTTCCTTCCGCCTTCTTCTTCGTTGGTTTATTTAATTTTTAATTTTTTCAAAACGTGCTCTCTGGCTGGCTGGATTTTTCATTTGGGCTGCCGTACAAACATGGCGGTGCAAGATGGCGAGACCCTTGCTATATGTAGATATAAAAGAATAATTATAAGGCTACGAAAACCAAACAAATTTTACTTTATGGTGATTATACACTTATACAAATATATTCATGGCTAGTATATTCAGATTTTGCCAATAAACCTTGTTAATTATTACACACTGGACCTTTAAACCATGTGTCTGTCTTCTCATTTCTTTTTCTGCTCTTAAATTAGAAAAAATCAAGGTGGTTAGAGCACATCCCATGTGGGCATAGCCCGAAGGAGGGAGACTACCTTTACTGCATGTCTCTATCCCTGCTCCCTGTCTCTTCACTGTCCTATCTAATAAAGGAATAATATGCCCAAAGAACAACTGCTAAAAAAAATTAGCAAATGTGGAAATGGACACAGACTAAAATTCCTGCATGGATTAGGTTTTGTAGTGATGAGATGGATTGGTGATTTTAACGACACAATCACTGTTCCAGCAGAGCTGTGAGTATCACATGTACAATTACTTCAGTATCAGGCCAATCAGAGATTGATCTTTGACCCACATGAGAAAATTATATTTATACACCGACAAACCCCAGTGCTGCAGTCAGTTTAAAGGTTCTCTAAGTGATTGTCACTGCCATCACAGGTATGTCACATCATCCTGATCATCATCATTGATTAGTAGACACCCTGCTTTACACCTGTGCCCAGCCAGATATAAAGAGACAGTGCAGGTGAGAGGGAAAACAACAAAAAGTTATCTTGCTATCTGGAAGTCAGTGATGCTGAGGGAGACGGTGTGAGCTCTGACTGTACATTGCATAACAACCCTAACTTTGATGGCTGACAGGAAGCAGGAGGATGAAAGGATGCAGTGTTGTCTAAATGTTTCCTGTTAGCCCTGAGATAAAGCTAACCCTGAGAGAAGTTGTGTGTGTGCGCACATCTCCTTCATTACGTGTGTGTTTGTGTATGTGTGTGCTGTCTTATACAGTATGTGCCAGTTGTTACGGTTTGTGTGTGAGTGCGTGTGTGGTGTGAATATGAAGTATGTTGTGGCTGATGTTTAAATTTTGACAAGCTGCGTCTCATTTCCATATCTTCATCTTCGGTAACACTCAGTGTCTGTGAAGGAGGAAAAGAGAGAGGGAATAAATTAGTTTTATCTGCAGGTTCAGCTGTAAACTCACATACCGGACCGGTAGATCACAGTTGCACTATATAAGACTTTTTTAGTTTAGGTTAGTTTTTTCAGGACCTTTTACACTGGCATCATAAACATGAGCTTCAGCTGGTAGCAAAGTCTGGTAGCTCTGAGGTTTTACTCAACCTTTGCTTTATTTTTGTTGTGCTTTTGCATGTTTTTGTCGTATTTTGTCAACTACTGATGGATACTTCTGTGGGGAGAGGAGATTATTCATAGAAGAGCTTCTTTCACTGAAAATAAAGGAAAAGGAAGTCTGGAGGACGCCACCCTGTTCCACCTGAGATGAAGAGGTTTTAAACTTAAAACTTAAACTTAAAACTTAAAAGACCTTTATTGTCCTTGCGGAAATTTGTGCTGCACAGCAGCTCAACAATCATCACAGTCCCACTCAACACATATCATACTTAAACAAATCATACATTAAAAAGAAGCATCATACGTATAAATAAAAGTAAAAGTCAAGGTGTATGCAAGAGTCCAGGGATCCCGTAATGTGTGGGTGTGAGTGTGTGTGCATGATTAAGGGGGGGGGGGGGGGGGGTCAGCGCGAGTTGTTTAGTAGAGCCGTGGAGTGAGGAACAAAGGAAAACTTATATTTGTTTTTCCTGCAGCGTGGAACCCTGAAGCGTC
This sequence comes from Trachurus trachurus, assembly GCF_905171665.1. NCBI lineage: Eukaryota > Metazoa > Chordata > Actinopteri > Carangiformes > Carangidae > Trachurus > Trachurus trachurus. The sequence goes on from NC_139900.1 coordinate 26,010,927, forward strand.
TCCCAGAGGGCAGGAGCTGGTACTCCTCGTGTAGCACATGTGCAGGGTCCAGTGTGATTTTCCTGGCCAGCCTCAGGGAGTGCTCAGTCCAACTGTGGAGAAAGCCACTCTCCACAGATACATGTGGTTGCCATGCTGGTGGTGTAAAGGTTAAAGGCCTGGGGCCTCATTTATCAAACAGGGTGTAAAAGTGCTACTAAATTTGACGTATGGCGAAAAGCCAAAAATGGCGTACACCCAAAATATTTACACCCTTTTCAGCTCTATCAAACTGCGTACACACAACTCTCCGCAATTTCCATTGATAAATCACACCGGACCCAAGAAAAGTGTGGCTGTAAACACGCCTCATATTCTGCCCCCTAAACGGCCCAACACAACCATATATGGTCAATGCAAATCAGCACATGCATATTAAGTAGCCATGTGCACTCTGGAAATTTGTGGAGTGACGTCAGACGGTGAAGACAACGGACGGAGAGCGGAGAAAGAAGCGTAATTTCTCTGAAAGCGAGATACACAGCAGTATCAGTCACAAAACTCAGCTTGCATTGAAATGGGCTACAATAAAAACAAAGAACTCCCAAATCTGAGTGAAACAGAGAAGAAAGAAGAATAATCATATTTAATCTGCCCCTTTATCCCACAAAACCTTTTTTTTTTAGATGATGTGACAAATAATTTAAAGCAGGGTCTCCACTACCAGTTACCATTACTTTGCACCCCTTTCCACTAAGTTAGCTCAGCTCTACTCGGACTTGGGCTCGGTCTTGCTCTCTTTTTTCTCTCATCTTGTCAAAAGTGTGTACACACAAAACCGGGGAAAGAGCATGTAAAAAACAAACGTGTATCCACATTGATAAATGAGGCCCCTGGTGGAGATGAACTGGGTCCTCTCTGCCGTCCGTCATCATGGGAAATGTCAACTCTCTGTCAAACAAGAGTGATGAGCCAGAGATATTGGTGAAGACTCAGAAAGGAGACATCACACCAACGGTTGTTGCTGAAGTTCCATGTAAAGTTCTTCATGAAGTCGTTGAGGATACAGGCCAAACATCCTGAGGCACTACCATCATGTTTCCCTGATGGACTCACTGGGGGATGTGGTGGAGAGATGAACACTGAAGATGGTGGAGGCCATTCTGAACAACTGGGATCATCCACTTCATGGCACCTTGATGGAGCAGGAAAAGCAGCGGTGGTGGACGGCTCCTCTCTCTTGGCTGCAGGACGAAGAAAGAAGACCCTTTGTACCTTCAGCCATCAGGCTTTTGTATTCTTCTGCAAATGGTGATGAGCTGACAAACAAATGAATTTCCCTTCAGGGATTAATAAAGTAATTTGTATTCGTACCTATTCATAAAGGTGGCATTAAGGGATAACAAACAGGACAAACAAAACACATTCACTAATATGACAACACATAAGAAAGCTGGACTTGATTTCCAAAATGCATTATGAGTCCATACAGTATAGAGGTAAAGCTCCATACAGTATAAAGGTAGATGTTTGTATTAAAGCTCCATTCAGTATAAAGGTAGATGTTTGTACAGTATTAAAGCTCCATTCAGTATAAAGGTAGATGTTTGTATTAAAGCTCCATACGGTATTAAGGTAGATGTCCATGTGTAGTGTGACTTCACTGTTAATGGGGCTCCATCATAGTGGATGTAGACCCACAGTTGGTCCTGATTCTCATTACAGTCGGTCCTCCTGTATATAAGTCCACTTTACAGTTGCTTCTTTCCCCTCCATGAAACACACATGAACTGCCTCTTCTACGGTTGGAGTTCTGTCTGTCAAACAACATGTGGAGTTCTGCTTGAGCAGACCAGTCAAGTGCTGCTCACCTCAGCCTCTGTCAGCCCCCCCCCCCCCCCCCCCCCCCCCCCCCCCACCCTCTGTCTCCAGGTGTGGCTTTGATCTGCTCTGGCTGAAACCTGTTAAAAATCTGTTTATCTCTTTTCTTGCAGGAGAACCACACAAGTTTGATCCATCATTCAGAGGTCCAGTCAGCAGAAGGTAAGTCCACACCTCAATTCCATCAATCGGACTTCATTTGTATGGCACTTTTCATATGCCTTACAGAATAAAAGCTATGAAAGAAAACAACAAATCAACTCCAAACTCCATCCTCCACGGCATCTTTGCTAGTTTCTGACTGACACATTTTTATTTTCCCTTACAGCATCAATGTTGTTTGATGTTGACACATGTGTTACTGCCTGTGCTGGTTGTAAGATAGAGGCCAGAGTGCTGACTCACAGTAGGCCAACAAAAGGAAACACTATCTGCCAAAGCAGAGAGGCTGGTTCTTTTTTACATAGGCACTCAGTGATGACAGTGATGAGATGTTTCTACACCAGACAGTATCTGAACTGAAAAGCAGCTGTCAGTCAACTCAGCTGTTTGTACTGTCTCCTAGAAGACCTGTTCATATGTTCATATACGTACACTATGAAGTCCAGTGAAAACAGAGGTGTAGGGTGGTTTAGTTTTGCAATATTGAAAATGATATCACAGTATAAATTCCAACAATGTAAGGTTTACATCCAGATAGGGGTGTGTATTGGCAAGGACCTCACGATACGATACGTATCACGATACTTGGGTCACGATACAATATATTGCGATATGTTGCGATATCCAAATTGTGCGATATATTGCGATATTACATAGTTCGCTGAAAAACTAAGAATGTATTATGCATCTTAAAATCCGAGTTGTAGGCCTATATTTACATTAAATGATAGTAGTAATTCATCACCAAGTGAAAACTTTGTTAAAGCAGAAGTGAGTGATATATTTGTGTTAATATAAGTCTTAAATAGTTATATCTTCCGACAGCAATCACTTACATAGAGTGTTTGGACTGAAACACGGGTCTCTCAGTCACTCTGCTCTGCTCTGAGCCGAAGAGAAAACATTTATCGTATCCTACAGTTTTTATCCAATGAGGAGAGAGAACGGCATGCAGGGCTGTGTGTGCAGCCAAGGAACGCCGTGAATGTGGTGACGTAGCGACGAGGACTGTTATGGTGCGTTCAAGGAAACTCGTATTTTTCCGACCGTGAAGTGGTACCAGTTCGATCTGGTACGAGTTCACCGGTCGGAAGTTACGAGTGGCCGTTATAGTGACTTTCACCGGTAAAACAGGTCGAAAAAACACGAGTGGGTTGCCTGGAACGCTACAAAGTCGTAAGTTGTGACTTGAAGCTGTAATTTACCATTTCAAAAGCCTGCCTGGAACGCAGCATTAGCGAAAACGACCGGATCACTCACTTCTGCTTTAACATCTGTGTTTTCTAACAAGACAAACTTCTCAGTCTGTTTACCTCACTTCAATCTTTTGTATTGATGCAAAATGGGCAAATATATGCATCTGACAAATTGTTTGTATTTCATACTAGTTCAAATTAATTAAATACAAACATGTAGATTGCTGCACTCCTACAAATAAAAATAAAAATGTAGTTTTACATTTAAATAAAAATGTTAAATTGAAAATGAAATAACCTTATTATCTGAGACTGACATTAGGGCTGGACGATTATGGCAAAAATCATAATCACGATTATTTTGGTCAATATTGAAATCACGATTATTTACACGATTATGGGGGTGGGGGGGTACAGGATTTATAGCTTGACCATGCTACATTATTACCTTAAATAAACAGTGCCAATGTGTGTTTAAAAGTTTATAATTTTAAATATTTATTCAAAATGTATTTAAAACTTCTTTTTTAAGTTTTATGATCCAGCAGCAGAAACTATACAGGATGTTTAGCTTAACTTTTCTACATTATTACCTTGAATAAACAGATTTGGAGTAATTGTCATGGTTTAACTTATTAAGAGGGAGAATGGAGGCTCTCTGTTCCGTGTGTGTCGCTTATTGCGTCTCTGGGATGAAATCCAACCTGGGAAGATCAGAGCCTCCGCCCTGCTGCGCTGCCCCAGCTCTCGTCACAAACGCACCCCATAACTTTTTTTTTTTTTTTTTGACGCGCCCCATAAGTGATCTCTTGTTTATGACGGATTAAACTACACAAATACACGTCATGACATCGTATAATGTTATCCGCCGCTCTACAGATTGCTTCCTTGCCGGCTTTGTAAACACATGTAGCCTACGGGCCGGGGGAAGAGGAGGAGGAGGAGGAGGAGGGTTGTTGTTGTGCGGCCGCTTTGAGGAGACGAGCGAGTGTTTTAAATTATTATTTCCCGTTCATTCGTCCTGAGCGCTGCTCTCTCTTCACTGGCGCTGATTTTTAAACGCCGCCGTCAACACACGAGTGGACTCGTCCACAGCATTAACTGAGAGAGGAGTGCAGTGCAGGCGCGGGGGCGGAAGCGCGCATGTGTGTTTTTCAGAATAAAACACCAATAGACAAATAAATAATCGCTTATCTTCGATTACAGTGTTTTTATGATCGTGAGAAGCCAAAATCGTAATCACGATCAAAATTCGATTAATCGTCCAGCCCTAACTGACATAACCTGCTGTATATTTACACTCCTGCGCTTCCACGTCCTGTCTGGCAATAAAGGCTGCAGTCACACAGACTGCAGTCACACACAGACACTGGCAGTGAGAGACACTCGTCCGTCACACAAACACAACAAACAGCTGTGGATTTCCACGTGTGCTGAGCATAGACTGTAAAAAGAATGGACGTAGCGTCCGTGACGTCACCCATTGGTTTGAGGGAGTCTGTTTTGTGCCGCTACTACGGGGGTTTGAACCGCGCCATGTTGGATTCTACTTGCCATATTTGGAGCGGTGCGGCCGTTGGCCGGCCGAGAGCCCGACCACTGGCCTCGTAGCAGCGGTCGCCGGACCTGTCACTCAACGGTTCTGCTCCCTAATTGGCCAGAACTTTAAACCTAATAACAGTAAAACGGTAGAGTTTAAAAAAAATTCACCCCCCTCAGAGTGTGTGCGGGGGTAGAAACTATCGGTTGAGACCAAAAAAATTAAATGTACCAGGCTGTAAATATGTTTTTTTAAGCTGTAAAATCGGCTATTTTAACATGGGGCTCGATTGGAGTTGCTCCCTTCTGGAGCCAGCCCCCAGAGGAAGCCGAGGGGATTGCAGCTTTTTGAACGCGGAAGTGAGCTTCACTCCTCAGACCGACAACTGCCCCCTTGGTGCTGAGCAGTGAGCGGAACCTACCGCGGCATCTCGCACCACAACAACACCAGCTCCCGTTAGCTTAGCGGCTAGCGGAGCCTGTCGGCTCTACAGTCTATGGTCAGCTCTGTAGCATTAGCTCCTCCAGCTGGGCTGCAGCGCTCGCGATGCTCCGGTTCTACCTGGTTTCCGTGACATGGGTGAATGCTCGATTCTGATTGGCTGCGGGGTGTCCATTAAAAAGTGATAATGGACACCCATAAAGATGTTCCGGTCATATTGCCTGATTACGTTCTAAATATTACTGCGCTGGCTCAAACGCTTGTTGGTAACCATGGCAACGGACACTCGGACCATAACAACTTTTTTTCAACGCATTAATGGACTTCGCGGAAGCAACCGGTTCACGCCTCCGCGTCATCCATTAATTTCTAATAATGGACACCTCGTCAGGTATTATCCCTTACATAATATATACGATGTTAACGGTGTGTGTGTTTGTGTAGTCTTAAAGCAGAAGTAAGCGGAATATTTGTGTTAATATAAGTCTTAAATAGTTATATCTTCCGACAGCAATCACTTACATAGAGTGTTTGGTCCGAAACACGGGTCTGTCAGTCACTCTGCTCTGCTGTAAGCCGAGGAGAAAACTTTCCTTGTATCCTACAACCTTTATCCAATGAGGAGAGAGAACGGCATAAAGGGGCGGTCCTCTCTGTGTGTGCAGCCAAGGGATGCGCGTGAATGTGGTGACGTAGGGACGAGGGCGGGGACTGCGGTTGTTTTGGTGCTTTCTGGTAGCGTCAGAGCCTGCTCTAGCTTTAGCCAATCAGTGCGGGTTAACCTCGAGCCCCACCCAGGAGCTTTTCAGGGCCGAACGGAGTACCTACCCTGGAGTACTCCGTTGGCCCCCGTAAAAGTTCCTGTAAATGGCCCTGTGGGGGAGGTTCCTGCAGTGGAAACACGCACCAACGGGGCTGGCCCCGTAAAGTTACCCCGAAGTTCCTGCAATGGAAACGTGCCTTAAGAGAGACCCTAGCCACCCTCCTGAGAAAACCCTTCATTCATAACATTGGGCCTCATTCACGAACCGTTCTTAAGAACAAATTTGTTCTTAAGTCCTACTTACGAAGTTTTTACGAAGATTGTGGCATTCATGAATGTTTTCTTATCCAGAATTTGTTCTTAACTAAGAACAAAATCTAAGAACAGTCAGGAGTATACTTAAGCACTTTTAGGTGCTGAGACTTCTGCAAAAATAACCGATAATAGCGTTTTCTTTTGTTCTGCAGTTGTATGATATTATATGATTTGAATAAGAATTATTTTCTTATCTTTTATGATGTTTTTAATAATCAACCGAGACACTGGGAGCTTCCGCTTAATATATATATTAATAATAATAATTGACAAATAATTGCAGTCTCTTAAAAAACATTATAGACACTTAATTCATATCAGTTACTGCTGACACTACTAAATATAGCCTAAATATAAATATAAAAATATAAACTAAATATAAGCTTTTTGTTTGTTTTTTTGTTTCATTCCTGCCGCAGTAGCGCCACTCCACTACTAAAGTTCTTTTTACGTTTGGAGTCTGGTGCTCCCTCCCAGATTTTCATTTGAGCATTTCAACTTTCTTTCTCACTTCACCTTCTCTGCTCAGTGCCTGTGGTCTCTGTGTGCACACGGCCCTGCAGTCTCATGCCCTTTTACAGGCATTGATGGGGCGGTTACCTATGCTAATCATATGTCAATTAGACTCACCTGGCACACGCCCTCAACTTACGAGGAGTTGGCATAAGAACACAGCTGCGAACAATTCTGAGGCTTACGAACGCGTTGATGAATCTGACGTAGGGTTTTCTTAAGGAACCTCTTAAGAACAACTTAAGAAAGAATCTAAGAAGGTTCTTAAGAAGATATTGGTGAATGAGGCCCATTGTTCTTTTGGTCATGACCCACCACTCATGGGGAGGAACGACTAACCGGTAGATCCAGGACTTTTGGCTCAGCTCTCATTTTCCCTCATTCGTGAACAAGGCCCTGAGATACTTTGGGCAGAGACTCATTTTCTACCCTGGGTTTCCTACTGAGAACCATGGCCTCAGATTTAAAGGTGCTCATTTAAAGGGATAGTTCACCCAAAATTCAAATTTCACTAATTATCCACTCACCCTCATGTCGACTAAAAAGTCCTCCGTGCCTTCTCTGAGTTATAGGGGGGTCCGCGCAGCAGTATTTGTCCATATAATGGTTGTCAATGGATACCAACTTTCTTCGTCCAAAAAGACACACCAAAAAACATCCAAATACCTCCATACTGCTCGTCTGTAATGTCCCTCTTGTATTGAAGCCCCGACATGAGAAATTGTTCTGCCGGTCAGTGCACTGACACAGGAAGAGCAGCGAACCGAGACACTGGGAGCTTCCGCTACAAACAAGCTTAAAGTATAGACTTATTTAATTTTTTTCGGAACAATTTCTCATGTCGGGGCTTCAATACAGGGACATTACAGACGAGCAGTATGGAGGTATTTGGATGTTTTTTGGTGTGTCTTTTTGGACGAAGAAAGTTGTATCCATTCACAACCATTATATGGACAAATACTGCTGTGCGGACCCCCCCGCAACTCAGAGAAGGTACGGAGGACTCTGAAAATTCTCACAGCTCTTAGTCGACATGAGAGTGAGTAGATAATGAGTGAAATTTGAATTTTGGGTGAACTATCCATTTAAAGGTGGATTACCTCATCTGCAAATAGCAGCGATGTAAAACTTACCCCAGTCACAGGCTCATAGATGCAATTTATACCTCTGCTACACAATTATGTTTGAAATTACATCTTTTCAGCTTCACCACTAAATAAAATGTATTTTCTTTGTTGCTTGTGTGACCATGAATATTGAATAAAAAGGATGAGTCTTCAGTGTTCTATGTGCTGTCATGCATTTGGTCGTGTCTAATTTCACTGACACAACCACATCCTGGGTGTGTACCTCAGGTTTTGTCTCCACACCCAAGTGGAGGTAACCATGACGATGTCTCCAGGATATGTTGCAGATATCATTTTGGAGGGAACATAAAGCTTCAGGAGGATTTGGAATACTTCCTGGTGAATGAATCTGTAGTGCAATAAAACTAGAAATCAGACCTCAGTCCTCAATTATTTTACACACACAAACACACAATGAAGAAGATACAGTGTGGTGAACGCCCGCACACACATTTTCCTACACACGTATAATTTGCATCTATAATTGCATCTCTTCAGTTGTGTGACTGGGAGGAAATCTGCAGTTTAATTCCACCCCTGCTCTATTTCTCTCTCCTGCCTCTCCAGGAAGCTTTCTGTCCGACACACTCTTCTGTGGATTCTTTATCTTGTCCTTAGCAGGGCCACAGGAAGGGCTAATTAAACAACAAGCTGTATTATCTGTCATGTTTTCTCCTCATGATGATGTTCAGCTACACGCCGCACGTGTGTGTGTGTGTGTGTGTGTGTGTGTGTGTGTGTGTGTGTGTGTGTGTGTGTGTGTGTGTGTGTGTGTGTGTGTGTGTGTGTGTGTGTGTGTGTGTGTGTACAGTAACAGTTCATTTTGTGTCATGAATTCTGCTGTGGTTTATAATTCACTTCTACTTCTGTGTCTCTTCAGGAGCTGCACTGATGTGTTATGCTGCTTGATCTTCATCATTGTCATCTTCTCATATGTGGCCCTGGGGATAGTGGGTGAGTCAACACACACACACACACACACACACACACACACACACACACACACACACACACACACACACACACACACACACACACACACACACTACCGATGGTATGGAGAATTGTGCATGAGCGACATACATTTGAACATCAAACTGGACATATCAGTTATCACTGATGAACATGAATGTGAGCAGTGTTCACACTCACTATTGTGGTAAAATACAGTGTTTAAAGGGATAGTTCAACATTTTGGCAAATTGGCCCATTGCCATAATCCCTATTGTCATAGCAGTAGGTTTGTTACCTTTAATTGTCGGTGCAAGCTATTTTTAGAACGGTGGAGCAGAGCCATGAGCTGCTCAGGTCTACACTACGGAGGCTAATGGGATTTCTTGGTTTCCCTCATCAAACTCATCAGGTAAAGGTAAATGCAGAGACTGCCTGATGAAAAACTGCCCCCGATGAGAACACGCATCAGCGGTTTTGCATGAATTTACCTCTAAAACAACTCTGTCTGGTAACGTTCCGTTATTATCTCATAGCGTGGTGAATGTGCAGGTCACAACTTGTCCACCAAAGCATTTTGGAGTTGTTGGATTTGATGAGGGAAACCAAGAAATCCCATTAGCCTCCGTAGCGTAGCTTTGAGCAGCTTGCAGTTCGATTCGGCTGTTCTAAAAACAGCTTGCACCAACAAATAAAGCTAACAAACCTACTGCTATGATTATGGCAATGGGCTAATTTGCCAAAATGTTGAACTATCCCTTTAAATGTAACACATGTTTGTGTTTTGTTTTTTTTGTAATATAGTAATCCATTCACTTTGGGGGTGGTAATGATTTGGGGCTGGTATTGGAAAACGAATAGTGGCCTGCTGCGTGGGAGGGCCACCTGATCAGAAAGGTCCCAACCAATCCATTTAACACAAACATGTTCCTCACAGTTTTCCTTGCAAGAGTTAATTCAAATACTTTTCAATAGTCCATAATAATGTATGTTAAGTTTACTCCCATGGAAAGGACTCGTGTATTGCCTTAGTAACGCAGCGCAGTGAGCGCACCTCCACTTTGATGCGCACTGTTTTGCTGCTGCTGAAACAAAACACCTTCAATTGCTATTGCAGCAATAAATCTAAGAGATTTGTGGTGATTTTTTGTCTATATTTATTATATACATATATATGTGTGTGTGTTCGTTCAGTTGTAAGCCAGAACAAAATCTTGTTTAGAGCCACCAAAATTCTAGGGCCGGCCCTGGCCTATTATATCATTTTATTTATCTTCAAAAGAAAACGACTGAGAGCTGGTTCATTTTTGGAACTGTGAACTCAGTTCAAATGTTTAAAAAATGAACTGTGAAAGTGAACAAGTTCATTTTCGTCTGTGTGAACTGAACTTTGAATCAGTTATTTTCAAGTGTGAGCTGCGTGAATATGTGGTGTGCCCACATACACACAATCATGTCTGTGAACTTACTTTGTTGTGAGCAGACGCCATGACCAATAACGTTAGCTGAGGAGTGTAACACTTCTGTCTCATACACACACGCACACGCACACGCACACGCACACACACACACACACACACACACACACACACATGAACAGTGCCTCTTTGATCGGTGTCTCCTCTAGAGAATATAAAAACACACAAACACAGTTTTGTTCCTTTCCACTCCTCTTGATCTCTCTGGCTCTACACTGGAGCTCCACAGGAGGCCGTACTGACTACGTTCACATTCACCCCCTGAATACCACTTTAAATACAACTCTGAGGCTACCGTACTGCCTACTACATACTGCGTTATATATACTGTACTGCATACTGAATGTGGGATTCAGTATGCTACTTCAGCAGACCGACACCGTTCACACCGCAGTATGCAGTATACAAGTTTCCCAGAATGCATTTTGCGGCAACCGGTAGCGGTAGCTGTAAAACAGGCGAAAAGCTGTTTTATTTCCCGCTCTAGCACTGTTATTATGTAACTTTATTAAGTTTTAATATTTTTGTCATGTTCGTGTTCCAAGGATGAGGCCGTGTTGATAGCAAGTAACTTAGTTTAATGGCTCACGTTCTCAATAACATACATGTGGCTCAATGCAGTCTTGCTCTACTCTGTTATAAGGTACGGTAAGCTGACTACAAACCAGTACTGCCGCCTAGCGGTCAAACACGACACAAACACAAGAAAACGATCGCTAATTAACTTACCCGCAGGTTTTTAGAGGTTTACCACTGGCTGGTTAAATTATTTTTAGGAGATAAATGTTGGTCTCATTGATGAAATTTAACAATTGCGGCAGGAGCATTACGAGGGCTTAGAACCAAAAGGGCGTAAGTGACACCCTTTTTCTATGAAAGGGTTCTATGTTCCCCAGTCACACACATAACAGGTACATAGGAGCCGGGGAACATAGGGATGACCCCAGTAAGGCTCTCAAGGCATGATTCTGTCTTACTGTCATCACTCTTGTGAGGGCATACATTCAAAAACAACTCTGACTCATCTTTAACTTCTTTAATATGGATTCATCAGTTTGTTTCATAATATTCATCAAAATCTTTTCTGCCTCAGACAGTTCCATGTCTGCAGTTTTCTCAGTCATTTTGAATGCTGTTTAAGGGCAACAACTACACTTACGCCCTTCTGGCTCTGAACAAACATGTGGGTCCTACATGTATTTACATGTATTTTTCAGGGCCACGCCTATGGGGTGAAATTACTGCCATAACTCCACAAACCCGCAAAGCATGTTTTACTCACGCCCAACGATTCACAAACAAACTTAGTGTGTTTTGCAAATACAAAACATAATTCACAAACTAATGCATTTTGTTTCACAAATAAGAAATGCACCTATTGAATGAATACACCATGCTTCAGAAACAAAAAACATATTTCTTCAAGTAAAAGAAAAAAAATCCTTCAAGTATAAAAACACAATTCTACAACTACAAACACAATTCTACAACTACAACTACAATTCTGCAACTACAACTACAATTCTGCAACTACAACTACAATTCTACAACTATGTAACTGTCACGTGACTTTTGGCAGTAATATTCCACCCTCCGCGCTGATCCACACACTTGCACTCACAGCAAGACCTGTAATTCGCACTCCACAACAACAGGTGGTGCTGCTGAGTCAATAGGCCTATGTCACGGCACAGCTGATGGCGTGGTCGCCCACTGAGCAAAAAAGGTTGAAAAACACTGAGATAAAGGAATGAGCTATGAGCTATATAAAGAAATATAGATTATTCATTCCCCTTGGGAATAAAGTAGTGTCCGTCTGTTGGTCGGTCGTTCGTTATTTTTAATTTCATAGCTTTCCATGAACCGTGGAGTTCATTGAATCTTGAAGATGATCTGTCAGCTGATGTTTTCAGGCCACAGTTTGCTCTGCTGCCCCCAAGTGGCCAAAATCAATAGCCCCAGCTTTAAGTATTGAGGTCTGGAGAAATGTTGCTCATTATTAAAGGGATAGTTCACCCAACTCACTCATTATCTACTCAACCTCATGTCGACTAAGGGCTGGGAGAAGTTTCAGAGTCCTCCGTGGCTTCTCTGACGCCGGGATTCCACTGGATGCGGAACGATTCCGAAACGGGTCCGCTACGGAACGGCTACGTACTCCGACTCTGTCAACTCACACCGGTTCCGTCCGTGATGTTGATTGTTGCGGCTCCGCCGCACAGCGGGAACACGTGATCTCGCGATAAAGCGGGTTGTAGTTTCCATAAAGTGAACCACAAAATCAAAAACAATTAATTTAATCCAGAGGAGTAGTAGAGAAACAACTTGGTGCTGACCTGACTTGATTTTACAATCACTATCTCCTTGTCCGTGGTGTAAACGGGGTGAAATGATGTCTGAAAACCTCCGAGCTGCTGACTTCAGGCCGGTCGCTGCCCATTACAACGTTTTCAAGGTGTAAAGCAGGAAATATGCTCCGCTGTAAACATGGTGTATTTTATTTTGAAAATTAACCAGGTGTTTTATTTTGTATTTTGCCCGCGATTTCCTGTCATACACGACCTGCTCTGTGCTGATTGATGCGGCGTGCTCAGGCGTCCGGCAAAAATAGAAGCTCTGCGTATGTGTTGCGAGGGCTGCCGGATGCCGGTGCTGTTCCGGACCCACGACGCAGCGGACCCGGAGTCGGTGGACGCTCACACGGTGATTATAATTAAGACGTAACGGCTCCGCCGCCGTACCGGAGCGGATATGCAGCCGTTCCGCATCCAGTGGAATTTAGGCGTGAGTTACAGGGGGTCTCGGCGTAGCAGTGCATGTCCATATAACGGTTGCAAATGGATACCAACTGTCTTCGTAACAAAAAGACACACCAAAAAACATCCAAATACCTCGATGCTGCTCGAGAAGCTTCCGCTACAAAACAAGCTTGAAATATAGACTTATTTAATTTTTTTTGGGACAGTTTTGCATTTTGGGGCTTCAATACAAGACAGACATTACATACGAGCAGCATGGAGGTATTTGCATGTTTTTTGGTGTCTTTTTGTTACGAAGACAGTTGGTATCCATTTGCAACCGTTATATGGACATGCACTGCTACACCGAGACCCCCTGTAACTCAGAGAAGCCACAGATAACTCTGAAACTTCTCCCAGCCCTTAGTCCACATGAGGGTGAGTAGATAATGAGTGAAATTTCAATTTTGAGTGAACTATCCCTTTAACAAATGATCCAGACTAATTACAGCTAAGCTTTCTGATGAAATCTGCTTTGTCCTGTGCTGTATTTCCCAGGCATCCTCATAGAGCCCGTTGTTATTGTTTTACTGTAGCGTCAGGAGAGGGAAATATACAAATTCAGCATCATTAAATTCACTGATGATGTCTCTGAAGATTTGGGCCAGATGATTGTTTCTCTCTCCCCTGTCGTCTGGCTTTCAGCTGCTCACTGTGGGAGCTCTGCCTTTATTTCCTCGCTGTCTACGCCTCAATCACATTGATTGTATAAGCAGATAGAGACGTAGAGGAGAGGAAAAGAGAGGAGGGAAAGAAAGAGAGGAAGTGAGGAGGAGAGAGGCTTATCTGTAGTTTGTCCTTAGACACAGAGCGAGGTGTGAAACATCAAGGCAGCAGGGAGACAATAAAAGAGCAAAAGCTCTTTGTTGTTGGAGCTGATTGATACGTTCAGAGGTTCCTTAAGTCACAGCAGGACGTCGAGAAAGAAGCTGAATCAAAGTGTTTGATGTGAGCACCGGAAGAATATGATGTTCTGGAGTTTACAGCCCCATGAAAACCATCAGTAGAACCACAACAAGACCCGTCTGTGCAGAGAAAGTGAGGACTCTATCTTCCGCCCAGCACAAAGTGGCTGAGCTGAAAATGTTCCACATGAGACACACATTTAAAGGGATAGTTCACCCAAAATTCTAATTTCTCCGGGCTCCGTGCTGCACTGCATGTCCATGTGACGGTTGCGAACGGAGCTCACTTTTCTTCATCCAAAAAGACACACCAAAAAAACATTCAAATACCTCAATACAGTAGTGCTCATCTGTAATGTCCCTCTTGTATTGAAGCCCCAACATGAGAAATTGTTCCGAAAAAAAAAAAAAATTAAGAATTAAGCACTGTGGCTCGGCCGGAATCTTGCGCGATTTGCGGAGCTGTGAACTGGGTGTCAATGCAAATCGCGCAAGATTTGGACGGGCCAGGAAGAGCAGTGCTGGGAGCTTCTGCTACAAACAAGCTTAAAACATATAATTATTTAATTTTTCTCTGAACAATTTCTCATGTTGGGGCTTCAATACAAGAGGGACGTTACAGACGAGCATTGTGGAGGTATTTGGATGTTTTTTGGTGTCTCTTTTTGAACGAAGAAAAGTGAGCTCCGTTCACAACCGTCATATGGACATACAGTGCAGCACGGAGCCCCGCTGTAACTCAATTATAACTCAAATCAACTCAATTTTGGGTGAACTATCCCTTTAAACCTGATGTTGGAGTGTTTTGGTGGGTGTTTTTAAAAGTGGCTGAACTAGCTTTTTTTCTGGCCCAGTGCACAGCAGCACATGGTCAGAATCCACAGGAGGTAATGTAACAGCCATGACGACCTTGCTGTACACAACCTCATGTCAAAAAAGCTGAACTATCCCTTTAATGTCGAAGCTCCTGAAGCCCCTGAAGCCCCAGGGTCCAGTGGCACCAACAGGTCAATATTGATCCTGGTCCCATTGAATGACTTGGTCTCCATTAAGACCAGTCTTTTGAATAACCTTTATTCTAATCAGCTGTACGTGCAGGATGATTTTTGTGTGTGTCACATCTACTGAACCTCTTGGTTTTCGTTTCAGCTCATGTTAAAGCAGACACACCACGATACAAACGTGGGAGGTGCCTCTGGTGCTGCTTTGTGTGATCACACATGAGACATCTTCCAACAGAAACAGATTGAAAAAGACCTGTTGATTCTACTCTAATATAAATACATTTTTTAACCATTTTGCAGCTGAATGTGGAAACATTGGCACTTCAGATATGCAGGCATGGGCTCTGTGCCGATTCCGGTTCCTGAACCCAATTTTGAAGCGGCCGGTGCATTCAGACCGAAAGTAACCTTATCTTTGGACTCTGGGAAGAGATGCCAAGGCTGGGTTCACTCCAATGCCAGACCCAATAATTCGTAAATATAAGGATTACTGAGACAGCAAACATTTTGAGTAATGCAGGGTAACATTCTCAAACTTTGGTTCCACCTAAACTGTTGTAAAAGCTGCTGGTTCACCAGAAAGCACCCAGGTTCTGAGATGCCAGAACGGAACCAGAGCCAGAACTGTGTATGTCTGAAAGCACCAGAAGTGGAAATTTAAGGTAGAGAGGTGGAGGTATAGAAGCAGTGATGCTACATGGATGATATATTCTTGCTCATTTTGCTCACTAAGTGGTGGTCAAATGTTTTTTGTTTGTTTGTTATATTTACAGTTATCCCTGAGGTGAGGGTTTGAAGGCAAAAAGCTCCTAGACTGGGTGTATGCATCCACTATTTCGTTGTAGTCCACTGTACAATGACAATCAAGTCTATTCTATTGTATTCTGTCATTGTTAGCTCTCCTCTATGCTGTTATCACCACATGTTCAGCTTTTCAGCTTAAATCTGCAGACAACATGACTGACAGTCTCGAACGTTGTTCTTTTTTAAAGTACATGTTTTGGCTTTTCACGCCTTTATTAGAACAGTTGAGAGAGACAGGAAATGGGGAGGCAGAGAGAGGGGGAATGACATGAAGGAAAGGGCCGCCCGATGCAGGATTCAAACCGGGGCCGCCTGCAGCGAGGACTGTAGCCTCACTGCAAAAAGGAGCTGCAACCTGGGTAACAAGGCTGCATGGTCAATATAGAAGCAGATCTCCAGCACAGCAGCAAACCTCCCAACCAGCTGCTTGTCACTGTACATTTTCCATAGATCACAGCCTGCTTCACTCCTGTCTAAAAGCCTGTCTGTAAACTCTCTAAATGAAGTTGTTACTATAGAAACAGCCTAGATATCTTTGATGCTACACCTGCTCCTAGATGAGGCGTTGGATTTCCAGCCCATCTCAGCAACAAGAAGCCCAGACGGTGTAACTGTTAGACTGGACTTCAACGCCAGGTTATGTCAGAGTTGTACCAGTAATACCGCTTGGTGCAACTGCTGCTGTACAACACTCTCCCTGTCTCTCAGCATCAAACAGCAGGCAGAGCAGGTTTTTTTTCAACTTTATTGAAAGTTGTAGCAACAAACATTTCAGTCTTTCCAGTTCGTTACAACAGTAACAGTACAGTAAAGTTACAAATATATGGCAGTATAACAAAGGTTAAGAATAAGAGAAAACAATCAAACTAACAATAAAAGAAAATAATTTTTGTGACAGACCTCGTATCCCATGAGAATTATAATTATAATTGTTGTGACTGATTATTGGTTGAACATTTCTAAATATATGTTCATTGTTGATATACATTTCTCATTTGTAATTAAATTAAGATACTTAAAATAATAATCAACTTTAATCAAAAACAATTTAAATGATGGTGAAGAATTCTGAGATTTGTATTTATGGATATGAAATTTCCCCAATAAAATATAAAGGTTTACTACTGTATAGTACATAGTTTCTTTTCTTTGCATTCAAAATAAGTAATTATGTTAAGATAAGATATACTTTATTGTCCCAGAGGGAGATTCATTGTGAGCAGAAGTGCAGGTAGACTGTATCGTCAAACAAGACCACATCACAAAACAGCACATGGTAACACACAACAACCACCATGTTCTTCCCCTCAATGTTGATTTTATGTTTTGTTTTACATAATATATAGTTCTCAAGTTCTTTCCAAAATGTACTGCTACAGTATATGAACAACCATCAAACAGCAGGCAGAGCTTCTGCTTCACAGGAGGACCAGGATGAGCTCATCCCTGTCCCAACAGGCAGTCTCTCAGTCCCATTTGCTAGTATGATGTCACCCAGGGGTTCCATCACCTGGGGCTGCTCTCAGGTTTTTCTTCCACCTTTATGAAATATGTAACATCACCCAAACTATTCCATGTTTCACCAGAATTTGAACCATTTCAGAGCAGCTGACGCACAAACCGCATCAGATTTACTGACCCTCTTATATCATTAGGACGTGTTTGATTACAGATTCAGTCTGCGATTCTGTTTCAGCTGCCTCCACTGTTTCTACTGACCGCTGCTCTAATTTCAAGTACCTCCAAATTGTGTGCGTGTGCGCATGTCCTCATATCTTAGTATGACCTCATTGTTTCTGTATGTTAGTACGAAGCACTTCTGAGTGAGTAGATCAGAGCAGCAGACCATATGTGCGTGCATGAGTATGAGCATGTGTGTGTGTGTGTGTGTGTTACAGTGGGATAACTGGTGACATCATCTCATAAAGAGGATATGAATCTATTAATCCCCCTCTGTACACACACACATTGAAGCAAGATCTACAACCTGACTGAAACCCTAATGGCAGGTGGACATTGTCTTGGTTCACACACACACACAGACACACACACTCACACACACGGCGGAGGGAGGGACACACACACATACAGTATAACAAAAGCTGGTTCCAGAATCACATCCACTCCAGCTCCGCTACAACCAGACATGGATGACATCATTCACGATGACATCACCTCACTCGCTCACACACCCCCTGCCCGTACTTTTTACTTACCCCAAGCCCCCCCACCCCCTCTCCTCTTTCTTACCTCCCTCCCCTCCATTGCTGCCACACACACACACACACACACACACACACACACACATGAACCATTTACTGCTTTGTACATACATGAATGTTTCAGCGATGAGAAGGTTCTGGTACAAAGATGCTGGATGGGCACGACATTAAGGACGCTCAGATATGGACGATATTTATTGGTTTGTTTTTAGAAGTGTCTTCTTCCCGTCCAGAAAATATGAAAAAAAAAAAAAAAAGGAAATGTGATACATTACTATAAACACACCTCTTTATAATCTCTTTATATGCAGCTGATATAACATTGATTTGATGTAAAAATGTGTGTGATTTTCATTTTCTATTAGAAAAAAGAGCTTCTGTAACCATCACTTTACTTTATGCATAATTATATGTAATTATATATTCATTTGAATTATTTTAGCCCTATGGTACTACATTATTATTTCATCATTTTACAGTTATGCTTTTATTAATTTCCACCCTCTTCATGTGAAGCTTGTTGTGCAGGTCATTTTGTTGATGGAAAATATTACAAAGCAATTTCTTGTATGTAATGCAAGCTAATTTCTATTATGAAACAATTAATATTAATGAATGGGTAGTAGCAAAAAAAAGGTTGTAATTTATTCCACAGAGAGAGAGACCTCTCATTGATCATTAATGTAATCCTTTTGTTACTGTATGTCGGCATGTGAGTTATTAAAATGAACATTTTTATCTCTCTCTCTCTTTCTATCTCTCTGTCTTTCTTCAGCCTGGTTGCATGGAGACCCCAGGAAGGTTCTCCATCCTACAGACAGCTATGGACAGTTCTGTGGTCAGAAGGGAACAGCCAATGCGTAAGTGACTGTCAGTGCAGAACCCTGTCACATGTAGATGCTGGTTCTGATAAGATAAGATACCCTCACATCAATACCACTTCTCAACCATACTTACTCCAATATGATCCATTTTAGCATAGATACAGCTCCAGTAAACGTTATGGTCAAATTTGTGCTTCTACTTTAGTTGTGCTGCTGATCTCTTTCTCTGTGTAACAAATTATGGGATAGTACAGGCTGCTGAAACGTATAGAGTGTTTGACATGGGACTGACCAGATGGAGCTGTTTAAACATGGTCCAGTTCTCAGTAGATACTGTACTCACAAACCAAAATTACAACACTACAAGTATGTGGCCGTGCATTCTTGTGTGTTAATTTAACACCTGTACTCGTCCTGGTCTGTGACTGTGGAGCTGATCTTTATCCCTGACACCGTCGTGATTCTCCATCATCTCCATGTGACTGTACAGAAAAGAATGTGATGCAGCTCCAGTGATAAAGGAAGCAGCTGCAGCACAGCGATGAGGAGCTCACTCAGACAAAGAGCTGCTAACACTAAGCCAGCAGCACAGACTTGGTGTTTTCCTCTGGTTTACACTGCCATCTACAGGTGGTAACTTTCTGTTACATGCTTTATATCGTCAGTAGGTTTCAGAGCAGAGGATCCCACTGACTTTAGTAAAAGGCCCAAAGATTTTTTTTTACTACTTAGATTCATCTTGATTCTCCTATTTCACAGCAAACCACTGTGAACAAACCACCTCAGCACCATGGTAGTTGAAGTGAAAACACTTCTTCTCTGGCAGCTCTGTGTCTTTTATCCTGATTTCTTTGATTAAAGTTCTTGTGAGCTGAAGAAAACACAAGTATTTGTCCTAATGCCGTATTTATTACATCACAGACTGATGGTTCTTTATGTTTGTTTTTTTTTGCAGGAAGAAACCCATTCTGTTCTACTTCAACATCTTAAAATGTGCCAACCCAGCAATTCTCATCAACCTACAGTGTCCCACCACTCAGGTGATACAGCTGAGTTATCATGTCACTTCAGCCTGAGGCTAGATATATAGACTCCATTGTCATTGCACAAAGTACAACGGAATTCACTGTGCCATGCCTGAATAAAAGAAGCAAACAAATACACCACACGTGCATGTACACAATCGTTCGAGTGATAGTACAGAGGTGGAAAATAGTTTTTGGACACCCTTAAAATTTTAGCGGTTTTCCCTGCACATGTGGATCAGGATGCGGTCATTTCTTGCTGAAGAAACCCTTGGACATCCAGATCTTGGTTTGTCCTCCAAGCTGTTGGTTGGTCTGTATTTCTGCAGAGTGAAGGACTGCGTCTGCTCCATCTGGCTATCTGGAGGCAGCTGGACCCTTCCTGGCTGAGAATCTGTATCTTCAGGCGTGTTTCCTGCGTTAGGTTCCTTGTTTTAGCCATTTTTGTCTCTCAAATGTGCTGGCTTTAGCAGGGCAACAAAAATTGTGTCTCTTAATAAAAAGCACAGTCTTCATTGGTGGATCACTGGTACCAAAATGACCCAATACTCTAAATTTCTTATGTATTTTTATGGAACCAATTAATTTTATGTTTTTAATGGCATTTTTAGGATTATAAGACCTAAGAGTGATTCTTACTGCAATATTTCACAAATGCATGGGGTGTCTGAAAAATCTTTTCAACCACTGTACTGTATAAAGATAACATAAAATAATGATTAAAAAAAAACATAAAAAGAGCATTAAACCTGGAACAGAGAACACTAACCCACTTTTTAGACACTGCAAAAAAAAACAACAACAAAAGAAAAACAGCCTACACATTGTCCATACTGTCCTCTCTTGGCAGTGGTCACCAACAAAGTAAATGTTCTGTAACCCAGAGAGCCTTCAACATAGAATGCCCTCTGCTCTTGCTCAGCATCACAACTCATTGATGATCTCAATGAATCAGTGTCTCTAGACCTTCATTAATTCAGATTATCAATACCCTGGGATGCTGAGGAACAGAACTGTGCAGGATTTATTTTCTTTCTCTGACTTAGGGCAGATGCTCAGTTCTACAGCCCAAATTTATCCAAGTGTCTGGACCAGTTCCACATACATAGGAAATCTTCTTGTTGCCAGATTGGAGGGTGGTACTGGAGGGTGGTGACAGCTGAATCAGCCCAGATGTGGAAGTATATTAGCCAGCAAATGGCCTGTTTGGCTAGAGCTGGCTGCTAATTAGCATTAATGTCGGTCAGGTATCAGTGTGATCCATATGAACACAACAGTGGTCGATTTCTTCTCTAAATTAATTCAGGAAAATGATGTGTATGTGTGTATTTTATTCCAGATGTGTGTGCCACGATGCCCGGACAGGTTTGCCACTTACACTGAGATGCAGCTGCAACACAAGCTCAGCAGCAGCTACTGGGAATATTACAAACAGTTCTGTAAACCGGGATTTAACGACCCTGACAAGGTACAACAGTGGACAATGACACAGTGATAACATGAGAATTATGATGGGACACTGTGGTTAACGTGTGCTCTATGTTGGTTCTTCCAGCCAGTGTCTCAGGTCCTCCGAGATGAGGACTGTCCCTCCATGATCATACCCAGTCGGCCCTGTAAGTAGCCAACCTTGCTGTTCAGTGCTTTGTGATATCTGCATAATGTATGTTAGACATCCGCAAAGATTTTGTTTAATGCTGTTATGTCAGCACATTTGTGTGTTTTTTTTATTTGATTGATGTATGCATGTGTTTTCTGAAGTTGCAGTAGGCTACAGTTTCAGATGTGTGTGTTTGTGTGTGTCAGTTCTTCAGAGGTGCCTTCCGGACTTCATCACTCTGAATGGGACTGTGACTGTGGCGAACAGAACCAGGTTTAAAGACGCTCTGGAGATGCCACGCAGTGTCACTGAACTCCAGCATGCTGCCAAGTACTGACACATCTTCTATCTACACGATTAACATGTTTATGTTTTTCTGTTTGACGTCCATAGTAATGAACTTCTCTGCTTTATTAAAGGGGAATTGCCGTTTTTGACAATCTGGACCTTATTTCTAGCATAAAATACGATAATTTACTCACTCAGATATAACTTTGATGTCATTACGAGTCGTTCTGACGAAATAAGCTCCAGCAGAGAGCCGTGTATATCCATATAATGCAAGTCTACAGGGCAGCGCAATGCAGCCTCTAAATAACACATTATCTGCCACGAAATTCATTCATTTCACCAATATTTGTTATGATACACTAGTGCTATTCCCCTCTGAGTCCGGGGTTAGCTGTTATCAACATCCGAGGTCTGTAGGTTGACCTACTAACCTCTGACCTGGATGATGTCATCTCTGAGTAGTGAGGGTATTTGATGTGTTTCTATGAAAAATATTGTTATGTGTGAACATATTTTACAAGAGAGCAAATATTAAGCTGTAAAATATCTCATCTGAAGATGTGTATTAAAGCAGAAGTAAGTGATATATTTGTGTTAATATAAGTCTTAAATAGTTATATCTTCCGACAGCAATCACTTACATAGAGTGTTTGGACCGAAACACGGGTCTGTCAGTCCCTCTGCTCTGCTCTGAGCCGAGGAGAAAACATTTATCGTATCCTACAGTTTTTATCCAATGAGGAGAGAGAACGGCATGCAGGGCTGTGTGTGCAGCCAAGGGATGCGCGTGAATGTGGTGACGTAGGGACGAGGACTGTTATGGTGCGTTCAAGGAAACTCGTAACTCGTGTTTTTCCGACCTGTGAAGTTGTACCAGTTCGATCTGGTACGAGTTCACGGGTCGGAAGTTACGAGTGGCCGCTATAGTGACTTTCACAGGTAAAACAGGTCGGAAAAACACGAGTGGGTTGCCTGGAACGCTACAAAGTCGTAAGTTGTGACTTGAAGCTGTAATTTACGGTTTCAAAAGCCTACCTGGAACGCAGCATTAGCCAAAACGACCGGATCGCTTACTTCTGCTTTAAGATTCAGCTGATGTACACAGGTGTATGTAAACACACAGTATATCTCTGCATCTGTGTTTTCAGATGAGATATTGTGTCTTGGATGACCTCACTGAGATCTGGCTCTGTCTGTCCTTGATTCTCCTCCTCTGTCTGCATGTTCACTCTCATCTCTCTGCGCTCTGCAGGGGAATAACAGGCCTCATGGACACGAAGGAGCTGGGTGTGAAGATAATTGAAGATTATGCCAAGTCATGGTCCTGGATACTTATGTAATAACACCAACAACACAGAGAACAACATTTGATCTCAAACACACTACAGTAGGTCTGTGATCACCTCATCAGCTGGCCTGGGACCAGACTAATACTTGTTCCTCACAAAGACCTTTAAAGTCCAAGTATCAGCTTCTCGGGCACCATCACAGATCTGACCCACTAATCTTTAAATTATTGTCATTAAAAAATGATGTCACACATTTCATCCATATGGTTGTCATGGTAATAGAAAATGCATACTACAACAAACAAAAGGATGGAAGAAAGGGTAACACTTACAAGTACATAATTTTAAGCATTAGTTAAGCATTAATAAATCTGAATTCTTCACATAAATACTCATTAGTATGTTTATTAACACAGTGCTTATCAATGATGAGTAAAACATTTTTAACTGTGTTTATAAACTACATACTAATGAGTATTCATGTGTTATAAATGATGCATTCAGTAATGCTTAACTAATGCTTAATAGTGTGTTACCGAAGAAAGAGAGTGGATCACAGCTCTGACATAGAGTAAAGACAATGGACAGAATGCAGTACATGTTATTTAATACTCACAGACTAAAATCAGATATCAACTGGCATTAAAAAACATTTCAGAGTCAGTTTACTGTTCTTCCCTTTCCAGTTTAAAGTATAAATACAGATGTGAAGCTGACAGCTGGTTCTCTAGTATCAGTTCATTTAACATTGACCTGCATCCTGATGGAACTCTGTCTTGTTCTTCTTCCTGGTTCCACGTGACACTGACAGAGGTCTGCTCATATCCCTGACTGTGAGTCTGGTCTTCATCCTGCTGCTGAGGTTCACAGCTGGGTTACTGCTGTGGACCACCATCATCTCTGTCATAGTGCTGCTTGCATACGGTGTGTATTCAAGACTGTTGTCTAAGGCCTCCAACCTGAATCACCATTCTTATATACAGAGCCTTGCAAAAGTCTTTATACCCCTTGAACTTTTTGTCACATTACAACCACAAACTTAAATGTATTTTTGGGGGATTTGTTGTTCTGAAGTAGAAGGAAAATGAGGGTGTTCAAGGTTTTTTACATATCAAAGACCAAAATTAAACTCTGCCAGTTTTGCACATCTACACACTGCAATTTTTGCTCACTCTTCTTTGCAGAATAGCTCCAGTTGAGTGGATGGAGAGTGTCTGTGAACAGCAGTTTTCTTTACCACAGATTCTCAGTAGGATTTAGGTCTGGACTTTGACTGGGCCGCTCTAACACATGGGTATGCTTTGATGTAAACCAGTCCATTGCAGCTCTGGATGTGTGTTTAGGGTGGTTGTCCTGCTGGAAGGTGAACTTCCGTCCCAGTCTCAAGTCTTTTTCTGACTCTTAACAGCTTTTCCTCCAGGATTGCCCTGTATTTAGCTCCATTCATCTTCCCATCAACTCTAACCAGCTTCCCTGTCCCTGCTACCATTGTCCTTCTACAATACTTTACAATTATGTGCTTCTTTGTTTTGGTCTATCACATAAAATCCCAATAAAATACTTTTAAGTTGTAACGAGGCAAAATGTGGAAAGTTCAAGGGGTATGAATACTTTTACAAGGCGGTGAATGTATGCAAAGCCTCCTGTAAACATAAGGGTCCTCATTCCAGGTATGTGGTACTGCTCCATGGAGTGGTCCCGGCTCACACACAAACCAGGCTCAGACGTTGCCATCGTGGAAGTTGGCCTGCAGACTGATCTCCAGGTCTACCTTCAGCTCAGACAGACATGGATCATCTTATGTGAGTTTCTGTCAGCCAGTAGAATCCAGATCTGAGATTTATTGCTGTTCTGAAATCAAGAGTTTAAGTTTAAAGTTCAGAGGAACTTGGTTCTGACTCTCAAATGGACAGTTCAGACAATTGATGGTGGCTGCCAGTGAACATTGCCAGAATCAAGAATGAGACATGTTTGATGTTGTGTTTGTCAGGGGTGTCCATTGGAGCGACAGAGGTCTCCATCCTGGTGATGTTGGTCTTTTTGAGGAGGCGCGTCCAGGTGGCCATCGCCCTGCTCAGAGAGGCCAGCAAGTATGAGCTCCGATGAGCAAACACAAACACAGTCACAACAAATTCAACTCTGTGAAAGTCCACTGCTGCCAGAGGAAGAAAAATAAATACGTAGTGGAAAAGTTTATTGTTACAACAAAGCATTTTTCACATCATAATGAGTTAATTTCATTGTATTACAACATAAAAACATATCATGTTATAAAAAGACTGTTAAGATTGGTTATGACATGCAGTGTCTCATGTTGTTATAGCTGTCCTCAACCTCCTCTCAACAGCCATGAAGTCACAGCATGAAACACTGATCAATCTGTTTACACATTAACAGTTCAAATTGGTTCTATGAAACGGCTCATAAAGTCATATCATGGAATGTTTTTTTTGTTTTTTTTGTAATCAAAAAGTGAAACGTTCATATTTTCTAGATTCATTATACAGACAGTGTAAGATAATTCCAGCTCATGATTTCCAAAATAAATGTAATGTAAAAAAAAGTAGAATACATGGAAGTTTAACTTTTTAAATTTACCTGTGAACCTTTCCATGATATTCTTATTATATAAACTGCAACAGTTTATCCCAGTCATCCACCGTCCTCAGCCATATTATTAAGTTTATTCTCAGTGTACTGTTATTTCTTGCAAACATTTCATGTTTTAGCAATGAAAGTTATCATGTTATAACATGATGAGATTTAATGTCATAACGTAACACTCACACACACACACTCAAACACTGAATTCTCATTGACTCATATATGACTCATATCTGTTTCATGTCTTGTACAATATAAATACGTACATTTCTGTTTTGATCTAACTGCACTGCCCTGTTTCTATCTAAACACGTTTAGTTATATTTTTATACTTAACGTCCTTAGCCTATTTGTATTGTATTGTATTCTTTTTTCTTATACTATTGCACTGTTCTGGAGCCACTGCAATGGAATTTGGTTCAAATCCATGAAATCCAGTTTTAATCTTAGTCTTATAAATGTTTAAAAAAAAAAAAAAAAAAGTGTTTTAAGGCAAGGGAAGGCAAGGCAATTTTATTTGTGTAGCCCATTTTTACAAGCAGTTTGTCTCAAAGGGCTTTACATGGCATCATAACAACATGCTCTGCCCTTAGACCCTCAAGGTGATCCTGATCTGAGCTGCAACAATAACCTTTCACTGTTTATTTTAATGTCCTGCCTCTGTGTTTCCTTTGTTGTTTCAGAGCCATCAGTCACATCATGTCCACGCTGTTCTTCCCAATCGTCACCTTCCTCTTGTTGACTGTGTGCATCTCCTACTGGGCGGTTACAGCTGTGTATCCTTTACAGTGGTTCCAGTGACAGAAACACGCTATATGAACTCTTTGTTTGTCAGAGTTCTGCCACGCTCATGGTCACATTGAACTATGTATGAATTATCATTATACAGTACATATGTGTCTTTAACCAGCACTGTGAAACCAGACACCTGGCATCCTCAGGTGAAGCCATCTACAAAGTGATGTCTCCTAACGTGAGCTGCCCCTACACCAACAGCTCCTGCAATCCTGAGGTACACTTTAGTCCTCCATCGTTTACTTCTTCTCTTTGTTGCCATGGTATTTAAGGAGTGAGTGTATCGAGGGTTTACGGTAGTTTTGGGTCATACAGTATTTATCCATATTTACTGAAACACATTAACAAGCAGCTTGGCACATTTCCATCTTAACCTTCCTCTTCTGTTCGGGTCACCACTGACCCGTTTTCAGGTTTTAAATGCACACAAAAATTTGTTTATACTGTAGCATCAAGGCCTTTTGATTTTGTCAGGAACCTCTGTTTAAACAAAGTAAAACCAAAAATTCTAAAATGCTCTGGTTAAAATTATGACATTTGTGTTCTTAGGGTTGATTTCGACCTGGTTATAATAATAAGAACACTAAGAGAGAGTTAAAACTGAAATCATAAGTGCAAAACCAACTTTTTCATGGATAAGGAAGTCTAACAACGTAACGAAGAGATGAGAAACAAATGGAATGATAAATAATTGTTTTACAGCTGATTTAAGACTCTGGTCAGAACTGACCCTAACACCATAGATGGTAGCAGAAAGCTGACAAGAGGAAGGTTACATTGAAGACAAGGTGTACTGACAAAAAAGGTACAGGGGCCCACACCAAAAATATTAAAACCAATATGTTCGTGGATAAGGAAGCCTAACCAAGAGAAGAAAAACAAATTGGATGAGAAAAAAATATTTTTTGTGAATTTTACAGCTGATGTACAGTAAAACATGGGTCAAAACTGACCCAAACACCATAGATGGTAGCAGAAAGCTGACAAGAGGAAGGTTCAATTGAAGCCAAGGGGTATACTGACAAAAAAAGCCCAGGGGCCCACACCAAAACTATTAAAACCAATATTTTCATGGATAAGGAAGCCTAACAATGTAACCAAGAGAAGAAAAACAGATTGGATGAAAAAAAATGTATTTAGTTTAGTAATTGTGCAGCTGATTTAAAACACAGGTCAAAACTGACCCAAACACAAGAGATGGTAGCAGAAAGCTAACACAAGACGAAGGTTAAGTCCATTGAATGTGTCAGAATCAATGATATACAGTTTGAATAAATGAGATCCAGTTGTAGTGAGTGGCCCTCTCCTCTGTACTCCCTCTCAGACCTTCAACAGAACCAACATCTCCAGGTCGGCGTCGTGTCAGGGCTCTCAGTGTCTGTTCGCCTTCTACGGCGGGGAGACGCCGTACCACCGCTACATTTTCCTCCTGCAGCTCTTCAACCTGCTGGTCTTCCTCTGGCTGGTCAACTTCAGCTTGGCCCTGGAGCAGTGCACGCTGGCTGGGACGTTTGCAAGCTACTACTGGGCCAGGAGGAAGCCTCAAGATATCCCAGCATGTCCTCTCTTTTCATCCTTCAGCAGGGCCATCAGGTCAGCACCGAGCCTGCTGCACCCTGTTAGATCCTTGACACACAAACAGAGTCCTGTGTTTTAAAAGTGCACTGAGCTCTTCTTTGTGTCTGCAGGTATCACACAGGCTCTTTAGCTTTCGGGGCTTTAATTCTTTCACTCGTCCAACTGGTGCGGATCATACTGGAGTATCTGGAGCAGAAACTAAAAGGTTCACACACATACACATACTGTATACACACACACCCACACACTACTAATCTCTGTACTGATCTTGGCCATGTTTGATCACATAGGTGTGGACAACAGTGTGTCCAGGTTCATTCTGTGCTGTCTGAAATGCTGCTTCTGGTGTTTGGAGAAGTTCTTGCGTTACATGAACCATAACGCCTACATCATGGTGAGATGGGTTCAGTGCTTTACTTCTAAGCTTTGAGTAGTGTGAATTCAAGCTATTCAATTTCCTAGTGTTGTAGATTTTGTGGGATAGCTGTGATTTGTCTCCACTTTTGCCACCAGGTGGCGATCTATGGTAAGAGCTTCTGCAGCTCAGCCAGAGAGGCTTTCTTCCTGCTGATGAGGAACGTGGTCAGGTGAGGAGGCTGAGTGCTCTCATTCTCCATGGACAGCTCAGAGTCCTGGCTTTCATTGTGGTCTTTATAACAGTGGTTCTCAAAGTGGGTCCTTGAGAGGGTTCAAGGGGGTCCCCAACCTTTTCTCAAAATTTGTTTTTCAAGAAGTATTACTTTTTTTCCAGAAATGTCTTGCCATTGACTGTAATTTAAACACACATTGACTAAAAAAGTAATGTTATTCATTAATATTTGTGTATTTCTGGTATTTGTTTCAAAATGTTGTGTCAATGTAGGGGTCCTTGATGTACAAAAGTGAGGACTGCTTTATAATATGCAATATTTGATCAGTATTTAACATGTGAGTGGGATCATTAACACAGGTATGTCCGATATCCACTGGCAGCTTTAGCAAGTGAAGCAGGCCATGCCCCCCCAAAGGGTTCATACCTGCAAGAATCATATTTCACCCACTTTTTAAAAAAGATAATAAACTTGTTTTAAATGAATAATATTTGCTTATTTTCTTGCAAATTGTATGATGTGTGCCCAGTGGTTTGTCACTGTATCATTTTCAGAAAAAGTTCATTCATTTTCAGAAAAAGCTTCAAAGTTCAACCTCAAAGAACTGTAACAGTTCTTCTAATGATAGCTTCAGACTGGCAGACAGCCACTCAGTTGGGACTCAGACTACGCTGTTACTGTGTCAGATCAGTGAACTTATGACTCTGTCACTGCAGGGTTGCAGTTCTGGACAGAGTGACAGACTTCCTGCTGTTTATGGGCAAAGTGCTGATCGCAGGAGGAGTTGGTGAGTTTTTATGATCCACATCACACTGTCCATTGATGATGTTCTTCCTGCAACTCATTTTGATATTGTATGTGTGTGTGTGTGTGTGTGTTTTTCAGGTGTGTTTGCATTCTTCTTCTTCACTAAGAAGATTCCTTTCATCCAGGAGGAAGTGCCTAATCTCAACTACTACTGGGTCCCTCTGCTGGTCAGACTCACTCACAACATAGCAACATCCAACATTGAATATGTCCATCCTGCAATTCCTGATATATAGTTATGAATGATTTTTCATTATCAAGAACAGTTTTACATGATTATGCAGTATGTATGTAGGAAGTATCATCCTATGGTATTACGTTCTATCTAATGTTTTTGTCAGTGAGTTAATCACATATCCATATTCTGTTACATATTAACATTGGTTGAGGTGTTTTTTTAAAATGCATTTAAAGGGACAACGAGGAGTTTTGGAAAAGTGAAGCGTTTTCACACTACATTTATGAGCCTCCGCGCGCACTGTGAAATTCTTTGACCGGCGCAAGACAGACTCATGTTTTCATTCATCAAGAATTAAAGTCAGAGGTTCAAAGACGATCACATACCATCGTAGTTCCGACCATAAACGGCGATTCTGCGGCGTTATTCTCATAACTCGCCGCGAAACCGAAAGTAAAGAAACGCTGGTCGGCTCGCCCAGCATTTCCGCCACCACTAATAATAACAAAATAACGATAGAGACAAAACGATATATTTATCGAAAATGGGCCCATTAATAAGTATGGGTAGCGTAGATTCATCCACATTAATGTGAGACTTTTTTATAACCAAATAGAAACTCCTCGTTGTCCCTTTAAGGTTCCCCAAAGTTGAGCTTTAAGTTGGTTTTATAAGGTTCTAAAGTTGAGCCAATTAGCATTTAGGAAGTGTTCAAGACCAGGTTTGCATCTTTTTGATGTTGGCTCACTGTTTAGTGACGGCTGGGAAAAAAACAGTTTGGCAGAAAATCTAAACACAGAGAATGTGATGTACATTCTGTCAGCTGTGATCAGATGTGCAGATCCTGCTCCAGTTTCCCTAACATGTGTGTCTCTCACATCAGACTGTGGTGATAGGTGCTTACCTGATTGCACATGGCTTCTTCAGTGTCTATGCGATGTGTGTTGACACACTCTTTCTCTGCTTCTGTAAGTACGACATTGTCATTACTGCCTTTGGTACATTACAGTAAGAATTTGTACATGTAGATCAGCCTTTCTCAAATGGCCAAAAGTGGCAAAAGATTGGTCAATGGACCACTGGTGGTCCATGAGCGACCTCTAGTGGTCCGTGAGGTGACATGGTAACATATCATGTTTTAAAAGTTACAGTGTTTCAAACTGGCTATGACAAAGGTGTATGGTTTTCAATAGGAAGGCTGTTTTCACACATGGTGCGAAAATGATTTTTATTTTTATTTGTTTTTCATTTTTTAGCTCGTACAGTTAGTGTTCACATATTCATCTTTTCACTCTGGACCAAATACCACACCACTGGCGGGCTGTCATGTTTCCATGACGTCTGACCACGTACTATGTCATATTTAAATGACTGCACTGATGTAGATTAATGCAACTTAAATAGGCCCTAGTGTTATTACGGTATCTTTTTAATTATATAAAAATGACTGATAGTAATATATATTTTTTTTAAACATACAGTTAAAATGACAGCAAATAAACCAAACAGGTAAGATAATGATAAAGAAGAATTGAAATAAAAAATATTACAATAATTCATTATTATATCTAGACGTTTATGTTTCTCACAGCCATGATCGAAATGCACATGTTCTATCTACAACACAACTAGGCCATTTGTCTTCTCCTGTAACAGAGGAGTCTCCATCTCCAACAAACTGTTTCACTGATCATAGGAACATTATTATGTTCATTTGTTGAACTCATAATTATCTCTTTCAATTCTGGCTGTTTAACAACACTAACCTTGTGTCTTTTCTTTCTCTGTGATCTCTCTCATCCTGCTGCACAACTTCCCATCCATATAACTTCCTGTTACTCTACCACTGCTGTCCCTTTTTCCTTCCATCCATCCATCCACCCATCCAACCATCCATCCATCCATCCATCCATCCATCCATCCATCCATCCATCCATCCATCCATCCATCCATCCATCCATCCATCCATCCATCCATCCATCCATCCATCCATCCATCCATCCATGTTCTTATTCTCCTATACTTCCCCTTCCTGCATGCCCCTGTTTTTCCGGCCAACCAGGCGATGACTTGGAGAGGAATGACGGTAGTTCAGAAAAACCTTTCCTCATGTCTCCCGAGCTGCACAGAATTCTGGGGAAATCCAGTCATTCGATGTGATATCCTGTCTTCCTGTCGGCTCCACTCCGTCAGCAGCCAGTCTGCTCACTCTTAACTCAATCTGTGAGGGACAGCCACCTCTGGATTGACATCACCTGTCATAGTCCATGAGATGTTTGTGTCCCAGTACTGACACATATAGCACTGGATGGTTTTGGACCAGATCTTTGGAGACCATCGATTTTTTTTTTCTGCAAAGCTCAACTTTACAATGGCTGGTCTAGCTCACCATTACTAAACATGCTGAGACACAGGAAGGTAATTCCTAATGAGGTCTAACGTTTGAAGAACTCAAACACCGTGCCATCATGTCAGGAACATAAGGAACCAGTACAGAATCTGCAGACTTTTCACAACTTAATTCATTCTTAATAGAGATGGAACTCACCTTAAACCAAGGCAGCTTGATCCAGGACTAGGTTTTTGCTGGACTTTGTTTCTTCCGGAGCCTCTGCCATGTCAGCGACTTACTGAACTGATTGAGGAGGTTCATGACTCAATGCCGTTGTTGGTCTAACAGGGTCCTTCAAAGTCAGGATTTTGTTTTGTATTTGGGTTCAGTTTGTGTAGGAACCTAAAAACCTCATTTGAACTTCTGTTTTTGTTTTTATTCAATGTTCATAAAACTGTTGTGCAAAAACTTCAAAATGTGTGAAAAGTAGTTGAGCTAGAAACAAGCCTGGATGCAAAAATTGCTCCTCAACCTTGTGGTTGTCAAACGGACTTATGGTACTGTAAATTCATGCCTATTCCTATCCAATAACCTCTCAGTGTGTCACTAACTGCAGCTGTTCACTTTTTGTACACAATATCTGGGCACGAAGTAGAAAGTGCCACTTGATTTTACTAGTTTATCAGTGTACAGTATCAAGACATTTCTTGGAGCCCAGACTCAAACCCACGTGATCATCAGGATTCTGGACCTTTTTTTGTGACAGAACACAAGAGGTTAACTAAATTATGTTCAAGGGATGGATTTCAACAGAGACAAGTCATTAGGAGTCACTGGCTTGAAAGCTTTTGTGACAAAACCATATTAAAGATCTGGCAGGTCAAGGGTTAACACTCTGCTCAGACAGTGATACATTGTGGTATTGCCAGTGTCCAATAGACTCCCCCCACATCTCCATATGTATATACACTCTAACAAAGAGAAATGACCTCCCCACCCCCACCCCCACCCCATAAGGAAATACATCAAAGTGTGTGTTTTTCTCATTGTGCAGTGCTGGAGCAGGAGATGAACCGTGGTTCACTGGCTCGCCCTTTTCACATCAGCAACACCCTCAGGAAGACCATCAGTGGACGTCTGAGAAAAATCATGAACTCAAAAAGACACAGAGCCAAAAGAAAAAGGGGAACCCTTTCATTCACAGACTGTTAATTACATAGTAGTTACTTAGTAATTATGTAGTAATGTGAGGAAATGGCAGTTAAGTGGGCTGTTAATTATCCAGCAATGTGATGGTTTTGTAAAAAAAAAAACTGTCAGAGTAATGACAAGTTGAAGTAACACGAGTAAATGACTGCAAAATATTGGGTCATTATGAAGTCGGATACTGTTCAGTCACTGTGGGCTATACTACTTACTGTAACATTTCCTTATAATTACAAACCTGCCCAATACTTTTACATGACTTTACAAGTAATTATACTGTGATAACTCAACATTATTCTGACTTTACTTGACTGTCACTTCTTGGAATATGTTTCACATTACTGTACCACCAAATATGTACATCATCCTACTCAACTGTTATTTTCAATCTCTTCACATTACTATATAATAACCATGTTATTGTTAGTAGCTTGAAAAGTACATGGGTTGGTAACCCCAAAACTCTTGCCTTTTAAATGAACTTTTTTTTTTTTATCAACAAAGAGAAACAAATACTGTTCATGTCAGTGTTGCCACTGTTTTTTTGTTTGTTTTATTGTTTTGCTGAAACAATAAACTACATTCACTCTATGTCCAGGCATCACTTGTCCAATCTGTGGCAGCATGAATGTGCAATGGGGTCAACACAAATTCAACCTATACCAGAACATAATGTAAGCCATTTAATCCTGAGCCATGTTCACAGTTGCAACAGTGTATAGAAACATATAGATATGTTTCTATATAGGAGACAGAGACACAATGTTAATAGATTGGCCTTTGATACATAAGGCACTGTGAGGGACAGACTGTGTTATCTGTCATTTACAACAGTGATCCCCAAAAAGCACATTGCAGGGGGTACCGGAAGGGGTGTCGGAACAGCGGTGTGTCGGAGTGGAGGTGTGTCGGAATGGAGAGGCGTCCCCTGGGCTGACATAAAGGCTCAGGGGGTACACAAGACCAAAAAGGTTGGAAAACACTGGTTTACAACGTGCAACTCAACTATCATCATCAGTCAGACTCAGACTCCTCAGGACCTGTCAGCAGTTATCAAAAAGTCTGACTGACTAGAATAATATTGGACCTGTCAACATTTCTCCTTCAGCTTACACACAGATATGTATTGACTGTTGTTGTTTCAAGCTGTTTGAGGAGGAAAACCTCTCACATCACTTTCACGTTTCTCCATCAGCTTTGAATGAGTTCCCAGAACGAAGACTCAAGAACAGATTTGATTGATTCTTTGGTGTTTTATTGATGATATGAAGCTAAAGTTTGTTCGCACTTTGATCAGTAAAGTCAGATCAATCACCCTTGTTGAGTAATTTCATGAACACATCTATCAATCAATCATCTCCTCAATGATTATGATCATGATATTTACACTTTGATTGAAGCTCATAGATCCTATTAGAGAGGGAATTTTAACAACAACAACAACAACATTTGATCTGACAAACACATCAGTGTAAATGTGGTTCTAGATTTCTTTGTTTCCACAGTGAGAACAAACCTCAGTGATAAAGAAGCTCTGCTGATTTCTCTGTTAAGGCCCAAACAACAACACACAAACACATCAACACAAGTATCCAGCAAACATTTAGAGCTCAGAGAAGTTTCTATTTTCATGTGGAGAACTGTGGGTTCAGATAAAGAACCATCATCATGAGCAGTGATCTCCTCCACGGCTCCAGCTCCACCTCAACAAACTCAAACATCAACACAACAACAAATACCAAGAGGTCAAAGTCCCGCCCATGAAGTTTGATTGACAGGTGATCTCTGTGCAGAGCAGAGACACAACAGCAGTGAGCTGTTAGCAACAAACATGGAGACTAAAGAAAGTGATGAACTTGATTACAGTTTTTAACCAACTGCACCTTCAATGATCTTTGTCTATTTGAGTTTACAAAACTCTGCTGTGACTCCATCCCAGGGAAGTCCAAGTCCAGCATGTAGAGGCTGAGTGAATGTGGTCTGGACTCTGTGGAGGAGAGTCATGGTTTCAGAGACGCTGTAGAAGGACAGAATACCTGCTCTGTGATCCAGGTACACTCCTAGTCTGGAGCACCGAGGACCTGAGACTGGAGTCTCGATGTTGTTGAACATAAATGTGAACCTGTTGTTGACACAATTAAAATATAACACCCAAGAATTGTCATTACATCCAAATCGACATTCATCCGACCCGCCTGCTCTGCTGATATTCTTGTATGCGACTGCTACTTTAACTCCTCCTACTCTCCACTCCACCTCCCAGTAACAACGTCCAGTCAGACTCTCTCTGCTCAGGACCTGCAACCAGTGAGTGAATCTGTCTGGGTGACTAGAATAAAACTTATTTTTACTCATTAATGTTACTTTCCTGTTTCCCTCAGATAACACCAGACATTTGTGTGCTGTGTTTGGATCCAGTGTGATTTCCTGTGAATATCTTAAGAAGTCAGCTCTGGTCCTGGGCTCTGGTGGTGACAGTAAAACACCCACTTGAGTCACTGTCAGTGAGACGTTTGTCCATGTGTCTCTCAGAAGGTCCTGTAGTTTGTCTCTGAACTCTGACACAGCTGCTGTCACGTCCTCAAAGTATCTCAGAGGACGGACATGGGTGCTAGATGAGTGTGTAGATTGACTGAGTGCTGACAGTGAGGGGTAGTTGTGTAGAAACTGGGTGTGATCCTCTGTGTGTGACAGCAGCTTCAGCTCATCGTCTTTCCTCTTCAGCTCAGTGATCTCCTGCTCCAGCTTCTTCTCAAGCTCTTTGACTCCACTCACTTGAGTTTCCTGCTGGGATCTGATCTGCTGCTTCAGCTCAGAGCTTCTTTTCTCCATCAGACGGATCAGCTGAGTGAAGATCTTCTCACTGTCCTCCACTGCTTTATCAGCAGAGCCATTGATGGCCTCCACCTCCTGTTGAAGCACCTTCACATCTTTCTCTATGTCCTGGATTCTCTGCTGGATTTTCTGTCGACTCAGCTCCAGCTCTCTCTGCCTCTCAGTCCTTTCTGCTGCAGCTGAGACTGTGTCGTGGCCTTTATGTTCATCCACAGGGCAGAGATAACAGATACACTGCTGATCAGTGCGGCAGAACATCTTCATCACTTCATGATGACGAGAGCAGATGTTCTCCTGGAGCTTCTTGGACGGCTCCACCAGCTTGTGATTCTCAAAAGCCAGAGACTCATAATGAAGCTGCAGGTGTTGTTTACAATAAGAGATCATACATGTCAAACAGGACTTGACAGCTTTGCGTTTCCTCCCAGTGCAGACATCACAGGCCACATCTTCAGGTCCAGCATAGCAGTGATCAGCAGGAGCAGCTTGGAGTCCAGTCTTCTTCAGCTCCTCCACTAAAGCTGCTAACATGGTGCTTTTCACCAGCTCAGGTCTTGGTATGAAGTTCTTCCTACACTGAGGGCAGCTGTAGATTCTCTTCCCATCCTCTCCATCCCAGTGGGTTTGAATACAGTTGAAGCAGTAGCTGTGTCCACAGGGAATAGTCACTGGGTCCTTCAGTAGATCCAGACAGATGGAACAAGAGAAGGTCTCCTGGTCCAGATGAACTCCTTTCTGCGCCATTTCACCTCTCACAGACAACGACTGTCTGAGTTTCACTTGCTCACAAGTGAAACTAGTCTGAGCTCTGATCTCAACAACATGTGTCTGTGCAGTGAACGGGGCCTGTCAGCTCCTCCTCTTCACCACATGTTGGTTCCACCCATCTTCAAACTGTAGATCTGAAGGGGAGGGAACAAGGAAACACATCAACAGCTGTCAGATCATTGGAGTGGAGCACAAGTATCAAGGTTCAGGAAATACAAGTACTCAGGTCAAATACAAGTACCTGCAGTCTGTCAGTCAGTAGGATTTGAGTGTAGTCAGGGGGCAAACCCTAAGATTGCTATC
Source organism: Trachurus trachurus (assembly GCF_905171665.1). NCBI lineage: Eukaryota > Metazoa > Chordata > Actinopteri > Carangiformes > Carangidae > Trachurus > Trachurus trachurus. Next base: position 26,048,031 of record NC_139900.1, read on the forward strand.
TATGCTCACGCTTCTGGGTAAAGTTTGCCAACCTTATTTTTTTGTTAGAAGGAACCCCTAGGAATAATAGGGGTGTTGTCATCTTGGATTTTTTTGCTGGTGACCACTAGAGGTGCTATAACATTCAAATACTCAATTCATGCAGTTTATATGCATAATTTTCAATGTTCAAGATTTTATATTTAGGGTAATGGATACAAAACCAATTGAAAAGCAATTTTTAATTGTATTGGTATATTTTGGCCAATGTTGGTTAAAAAAAAAAAAATAACCAATATTTTTTTAGGCGTTTTTGACATACACATGCAGTAATAAGCATCTTTTTTTGCAATTATAATATTCAAGATTCTAACTAGTAATGGAATGTTATGCTAATTTAAGCTGAGGGTCTTCCAAAATTTTGCAGCAGCCCCCCTTCTGGAGCTAGAGCTCTGCACCATGCTTTTGCCATCAGTTTCACTTTCTGTGCTTGATTGAACAGTAGGCTATCTCACAAAAGTGAGTAGGCTACACCCCTGCCATTAAAAAAAAATTCTATCTTTTCATGGAACAACACTGAAGATATTACACTTTGATACAATGTAAAGTAGTCAGTGTACAGCTTGTATAACAGTGTAAATTTGCTGTCCCCTCAAAATTGCCCGACACACAACCATTAATGTCTGAACCGCTGGCAACAAAAGTGAGTAGGCTACACCCCTAAGTGAAAATGTCCAAGCAGGATTTGCCAGGGGTGAAATATACTCATTAAAAACGGTTTGGGAAAGTTACTCTGAGCTCATTGTAGATTTTGATGTTATTGTTAAGTGTGAATAAACACATTTTCTATGACGTTCTATGCCAAAAACGTCTATAAAAAGTGGTAGGGTGGATTCGCCTAATGTGGGACACTGCCTAATGTGGGACACTTAAGCTTAAATGGGTGTAGGTCTTCCTATAGCAAAAGAAAGTTAATGTAAATGTGGTCTCACACAAGCTGTGATATTGCATGATCAAAATCACATGACATCTCAAATGTCCAGTCATAGGTTTAGGAGGGACAGCCTTCAAACCGGAGGCACCCTGTGTGAAGACCACCAAAATGCTAGGTACTTAGGGTTTGGACAAAAATAATGTTAAGGCCATAATTTATTAAAAAAAACAAAATTATTGCAATTTTTTGTCAAAATGTGTTTATAATATGTTGATGCATTAAAATATATCTTAATATGGTGTAACCATTCTCAATATTTAGGATTTTGATCAACATTTCTACTGTCCCACTTTAGGAAACATGCTTTCCTAAAGCGGGACAGGTGGTTTTTCCTAATGTGGGACAGTGCTTTTCCAGGTAAAACTAATAGGTTGAACAATAACAATGGTTGTTTACATGGTTTTATTGTTATAATGCATTGTTTTGAATATTTTACAACAAAAGAAAATTATATTTATTAACTGGAAGTGGTCATAATACTGTTAAAGGGGTAAATGGCTCTGAATTTTTTTCTTTCTTGTTTCTAAATCTTGTCTTTTTTGATAATGTTCATGAAAAATGTTGTGTTTAGAAGTAATCAAAGGATAGCACATTACTGATTAATTAAATGGAATGTATTTCAGATCACAGTGGCAAAGAAGAGTAAGGCAATGAGACAGAATCAGGGAAAGAAAACATGGGAAAAGAAAGGAAAATAATCAAGCAAGAGAACTCAACCAGTGGAAAAAAGACAGGATGAGGGGAGACATTACTGAATATAGGGGGATCACTGAGGATGGTGGTGTCCCACAATTGAGGTTGTTGACCAGGGCTGGAATGACCCTAAGTCCACTCTGTAGTGAAGGGTCAAAGGTCACCTCCACCACACAATTGCTAGAAAACCATTAATACTATAGAAGATGAAGCAGAACTAGGACAATAAGTGATATTATTGAACACTGGTTTGCAATCTAGCATTTATCATGTATATTAAGATGACTTTTAAACAGACTTTTTAGTGTCCCACATTAGGAGCATGACTGTCCCACATTAGGGAACGGAAATTGCCGCAAAAAACTTTGCAATCAGAGTTGAAATATGTTTGGTATTTCTTTTAGGAGTGTGATATCAGAATTTTCTCTTTGGATTCCATTAGATCACAACCTAAGGATTTCAGAATGGTACAGGATGTAGATTGAAAGTGTTTGCTTCATATCACATACACCAGAAGTCTAAATTGCAAAAAATGTCCCACATTAGGCGAATTCACCCTATTTAGTATCCAGTATTGGCTAAAATATTACAATATGATTCAAAAAGGCTTTTCCATTGTTGTTTTATCTATTTCCTTAGATATACAATCTTTAATCTTGACAATTTTAGGCATACAAATTGTACAGGAAAACTGACCTATGATTCTAGCGCCTCTAGTGGTCACCAGCGAAAAAAAATCAAGATGATTACACCCCTAAAATTCCTTCTATAGGTTTCTTCTAACAAAAAAAAAAGGTTGTCAAACTTTACCCAGACATGTGAGCAAAAGCCCCTTGACTAATAACTGCATCTAACCTCCAAAAACAAAAAAGAAGCCGCGGCCCTACGTCATCACTACGCGCCGACAATACACCGTCGTGTCTCCCCGTCTCACACGTGAGTCGAGCTATAGTGTTTACTACCATTAAGTCTGTTTTTACCAACTCATATAATCTTATTTAACTGGTTTTAGCGACCTCTTGAAAAACGTTCACTTGTTACGACAAATATCGGGTTAGTTTTTGACACAGTTCCTGTGTTGCGACTGCGAGTAGCATGGACGTCTGTTAGGAACTCCTGTTTAAAACATGTCAGTTTAATGTTTCACCGTTTATTAACAACTATGTTGTCCTCATAAATCTGAGTCATGGGGTTTTCTTAAATCGTACAAGTTGGAGGTGACTTCGGTATACATAGCCTCTTTCTAACACTTAAATATCTCTTGTTTACTTAGGTTACAGTTTCCAGAGAAGGAGCACTTGCTATATAATCAAATTCCGGCTGATATCAACAGACCTACGTTTACATATTAATTAATTATTTGTATGGTAAATCATGTGGATGTGAAATTGACCTTCAGATCTGTATGATAACTGTCTTCTCACTCCTATTTCAGACAGAAGAATTAAGTCAAACACCATCAAGACCAAGACGTTGCGCTGATCACCTGCAGACTGTAAAGTGGAAGCTATGTTGGCAAAAGCAGAGGAAAAGAAGCCACAGAAAGGAGGAGGAAAGAAGAGGAGACACCCCGAGGATGATGGGAAAGGAGAAGAGAAAAAGAAGAGGGGAGGAGACGGAGAGAAGGGTCAGGGCGATGGAGGCAAGAAGCGGCTGGACGCCCTGAGTGTGGGCTATTTCCGCCGAGTTGGGGAAAGACTCGGTGAAGGCTTTGAAGATAATGAGGAGAGAGGTGAGGATAATTGTCCTTTCTGGAGATCTGAGGAAGCTGGAAGTTAATAAACGTTGGGAATGTGCAGCAGAAGTACATTATAATAGTACACTGCCACGTGAGAACAAAAATCACTGCTTCAGGCTTGAATTATAAAAGGAAGAAAAATCCTTCCTCTGCCTTCTGAAATCAGTGCTACAATATCTGCTATGAACAAACTACCACAGTGGGACTATAATTTAGTGCTGAACCAGTGGACTGCTTTGGTAGTTGATTTATCATTGAGTTATTTTTTTTAGTTAATAAGCAAAACATTCACTGTTTTTTCTTTAATCACAGCAAAGTGAATAGCTCTGGGCTCTGGTTGTTGTTGGACAAAAGCAATTGGGAACTTAAACTGTACAGTTTTAATGTTTTTTCTAATATTTTACATCCAAAACCATTGAAGAAGAAAAAAGGCCATTTTAGCCTTTTTTTTTTTTTTTTTTTTTACTGCAATCTTTATTCTTTATTACAAGTGTGTATCAGGAGTCATTCAACATAATTTGATCTGATCACAGAAGATAAATCGTGAATGTTTAGTATAATATTTGTGTAAAACTGTGCATGAACTGTATAGTGTTATTATGCAATCACTGGCACATTTACCGCAATGTGCTTTGTGCCTAATACAGATATTAAATGAAGTGACTTATTTTTGTGGCTTCATTTAAAACAGTCAAAGTCCTAGTTCAGAGTGAAAGTTTGGCCACATGATTTGTCACGTAGGAGCAAGTTAGTTTCTAAAAGCCTAAAAAAAAGTGATAAAATGGGCTGTTATTGATGTTTGCTGACGCACAGAGATGGATGGAACGCTCCCTCACGCTGCTGGAGATCGTGAGATATTCATGACTTGTGGTTGTCGTATTGTTGACATGCTGATATGACAATGTTCTGCCTCTTGCAGGCTTATTGCATCACTCTGTCAAAATATAACAAGCCCGTCTTACTGCCTCCCTCTGCCCAGCTCCATCATAGTTACATGTCTGACTCCAGCCCCCTGACAAAACATCTCATCTCTGTTGACACTTGTATTATTTTTTTATTTTTGTCTACCGTCTCCCGCAGAGATGTTTGTGGAGAATGTGCTCTCAGAGGTAAAAGGTAAAGCGTCATTGGTGGCGACGGACCAGACAGGGAGCATCACTCTGCAGCGACTGCTCCCACTCTCCAGTCTTGAGCAGGTGGGGGAGGTGCTGTCTGAACTCGGCGGAGAATCGGGCTCCGAGTTTCAAGCCGTCTCCTGTGATCGGTGCGGGGGCCACGTGGTGGAGAGTGCAGTCAGACAGATGTCCAGGTGGATTGGTGAGATTTAGTTTCAGAAAAAAGAAAAGAGGAGACAACGTTTCGAGCGTACTGCCCTTCTTCAGACTAACTCATACAGGAACCTGTCCCGTAAGGTCACATGATGAGTCACATGATCAGGGAAATATATCAAAAGTAAAAAAGGACATAGAAAATATACACATATACAATAATATAAAAATACAAAGAACTCCATAATTTAAACTAGATCAAGACAAATCAGGCCTACTGGCCGTCAAAAGAATCTATTTAAAAATAGAGGCTCCTCTTATAGGAAAAGGAATAGGAATTTATTTATTTAAAACGGGGACAATGCACAAAAACATTAATCTAAAACAAGAGAAGATGCCCTGAGCCAGGTTGTAGCAACATTTGCTAATTTCCCCCTGTAGTCCCTGGGCAGATAAGAAACAGACAGTTAACAATATATTAAGAATGTTGAATAAAAGTGATATGATCTGAAATATATAAAAAAAAAAAATAGACAGAGTAAACTAGCAAAAGCAGGGAACGAGCGCCAAATCATGAAATACACAATAGAATAAAATTAACAGCACATACTCTCTTATTCTCATCACAGATTCAAACACAAGCACACACATAGACAACAGTCCAACTATCTCCTTCCCCATCCTCACCCTCATCTAATAACCACACTCATGCACATATTAATAACCAGTCACATTTACATACACACTCACATGGAACTTAACAATGTGTGCAACCTTGCTTACTAAGTAATCAGCTCTTTGATAAGCATGAAAATGTATAGGAATTTGTACATAAGATAAATTCTGTGGGAAGGACATTCCACTGACTCATGACCACACATGAAAAAGAAGAGCTACCAAATTGAGTTCTACGTTGTGGGATGCTACACTCACCCCTTGTATTTAGGATGGCTATCTTAGATAGTTGCATACAAGGTTACTGTTTTGTTTTTGTTTTTTAGATTTAACATTTTTTTTTACATTTAATCATGTTTTGAAGTTAAAGTGAAACATGATTCAATGTAAAAAAAAAAAAAAATTTAAATGTTAAATCTAAAATTTAAAGTTAAAAAAAGGTAACCTTGTATGTAACTATCTAAGATAGCCATCCTAAATACTAAGAGGCGCCTCTATTTTTAACTAGATTTTTATGATGGCCAGTAGGCCTGATTTGTCTTGATCTAGTTTAAATTATGGAGTTCTTTGTATTTTGACATATTATTGTATATATGTGTATATTTTCTATGTCCTTTTTTTTACTTTTCTACTTACCACAGGGTTTTTACCGATATATTTCCCTGATCGTGTGACTCATCATGTGACCTTACGGGACAGGCTCCAAAATGTGGCGTCCTGTATGTATGAGTTAGTCTGAAGAAGGGCAGTACGCTCGAAACGTTGCTGATATTGTTGGATGTGCTACATAAAAGCACATAAAGGGAGCTTAAGTGTGCGGTCTCCTCTTTTCTTTTTTTTATCTACATTTATTTTTGAGGCCAGCACCTTTTTAATTCGATGGACCTTTCTACTTTTTGAGATTTAGTTTCAGCCCTCAAATTGGTGAAATCACATGAAACCACTGGTAACACCTCAGTCATGTTTGTTCATTTTTATTTATATTTTGTCTTTACAGAGAAGGAGGCGTCTGCTAGCACAGAAGAAGAAGAGGAGGAGAGTTGTGGCGTGCTGGAGGCCCAGGTGTTGGCTTTAAGTCAGGTGGTCAGAGACAACACCGCAGAGTTCATCCAACATGTCCACGGCTCACATGTGGTCCGCACGCTTTTACATGTGATGGCAGGCTGTGTTGGGCCCCCCCGGACTGAGTCTCGCCCAGGTACACACACACACACACACACACACACACACACACACACACAAACACATAGAATATACAGTTTCACTTGCATAATAGTGGGCGTCTGTGCCTCAGGAGACAGACTGGAAGGTCGGTGGTTGGGTTCCCGGCTCCTCTGTCTGCATGTGGACGTGTCCCTGGGCAAGACACTGAACCCACACTTGCCCCCTGATCTGTGCATTTAGTGTGTGAATGTGTGTGGGTGAGTGCGACAAACGGTGTAAAGCATTTTGAGTGGTTCTAGAGACTAGAAAAGCGCTGCTGTGTACACACTACGAGTCAAACGTTTGGACACATTTTCTCATTCAGTGATCGTTCTTTATTTTTTATTATTACACGGCTCTATTGAATGCTGCTCTCTGATTGGTCCAGCGCTGCGTTCTGCGGTCTGTTATTTCTGTATAACGGACCGTCGTCATGTATAACAGACCGTTGCTAGGGACGGCGCTCTGATCAGCGCAGCAGAGAAAAGAGAAACTATGCAGGATATTTACATTGTGTTTCATTTTTACCGTCATTAAACAGCTTCGGACTATTAGTGATGTCAGATAAACGACTTGTAACTTGTTACAAGGAGAGTGGAGGCTCCTTCACATCGCTGCTGGAAACCTGCTGGAAACCAGACCTGCATCAGAGCCTCTGACCCGGTGTCAGCTCTCCTCTCGTCTCGGTGGCACTGCGACTCCGCGACACAAACGCACCCCGTAAACAGTAAAGTTAATCTCTTGTTTATGACAGATACGACTACACACAATACACACATCTTAACACGTGTATGGTAATCTATCGATCCACTGATTGATTATCAAAGGCTTCAAATGCACGACCGGGAGGAGGCTCGGCAAAACAGCGGAAGTGACCGGTCTTGCAGATTCGCTAAATGCAATTTTAAATCGATGAAAGTTGTATTTTGATCAACATTATGTTTCAAATTAATTATTTCACTCGTAAACCGTGTAATAAGCGGGATAATGTACAGTTGGTCGGTTGTTATGGAGAAATAAACCCCTTCATGTTGAATGAAACCCCTCCGCTTCGCGTCGGGGTTCCATACAACCTGTCGGGGTTTATTTCTCCATAACAACCTCCGAACTATACATTATCCCTTACTTAATTTCTACATTGTAGATTCATAATAGAGACATCAAAACTATGAAGAAAACACACGTGGGACTATGTAGTAAACGCACAAGTGTTAAAGGGATATTTCAACATTTTGACAAATTTGCCTATTGCCATAATCCCTATAGAGTGCCGAAGCGGAAGCAGGAAGTAACGTCGCCATGGGGCTTCAATTCGGAAATAGCCTCCATGTAAGTGAACGGGAGTCAAAGTTTTATTTCGTGATCCGATTGAATTGTATCGTGAGAAAAAAATATGACCTCTTCCTGTTTAAAACATCACGTTTCATGACAAAAAATCAGCAGTTTTTCTTAAAACGGCAACAGAAGAATGTATTTTGTGTGACGACACTCTACGGACTACAGATCTGGTGTCCCACAAAAAATACGTCACCAACTGACACGGGAAAGGGCGGCATTTGGTGACGTCACCTACGCGACCTGTAGTCTTTCTGGTTACGGATTCTTCGGAATTTTATTTTACAATAGTTTTACAACAAACTGCTGATTTCTCGGCATGAAACGTGATGTTTTAAACAGAAAGAGGTCATATTTTTTTTCTCATGGCACAATTCATTCGGATCACGAAATAAAACTTTGACTCCCGTTCACTTACATGGAGACTTTTTCCGAGTTGAGGACCCATGGCGACGTTACTTCCTGCTTCCGCTTCGGCACTCTATAGCCTTAGGAGTAGGTTCATTACATTTAATAGTCCGTGCAAGCTATTTTTAGATCAGCGGGGCAGAGACGTGAGCTGCATGGTATTTCCACGTTTCCCTCATCAAACTAAATACACAATCCAACAACTCCAAGAAGTTGGTGGACAAGTTGTGACCTGCACATTCACCACGCTATGAGATAATAAATCAAAAGTGTGCAAAAAGCTGTCATCAAAGCAAAAGGTGGCTACTTCCAAAAATCTAATATATAAAACCTATTCTGCTTTCATTAAAACGTTTGTGTTTCTACATCTTGCCTTATGTGTTCCTTTATAGTTTTGATATCTTCAGTATGGATCTACAATGAAAGTAATGAAGTAAAGAAAACAATATTGAAGAAGAAGATGTGTCCAAACTTTTGACTGGTAGTTTAAGTGCAAGTCCATTTACAAATGGTCTTTTTTATACTAGAAGGTAATCATGGCTTAACCTTTGGACCCACCGTACCCATTTTAGTTTTCACTGTCACTCACCAAAACTCTATTCTATCTCTACTGCTCCTTATTCATGTAATTATCCAATCAGCCAATCATGTGGCAGCAGTGTGATGCTACAGGTCAGGAGCTCCAGCTAATGTGTTCTCAGTAATTTGTCCGTGGCGTGTTGTTGAGGCCAGACGGGCTGGTTTGAGTATTTCTAAAACACCTGCTCTCCTGAGGTTTTCACAGACAACAGCTTCTAGAGTTTTACAGAACCTGAACTGTAGGTACGTGTATGTGTGTATGTGTGTGTGTCACGGCTGCCGCTGCTGCTCCAGCTGCCGACTGTGCTGATAAACGAGTCAAATGATTGAACCAGACAACGGCAAATAATTTCCAGTTGTTTTTTAAGAGCTCCAGCGTCTCTCCCTCATACCTCATGTTGTATCGTTGCTTCACATCTCTCCCTCCCTCCAACCTCCTCCTTTAGTTCTGGTGGAGCTGAGACTCTCCCCTCAACTGACACATGAAGCTTTTCATGTTGACATGTTGACCATGCATCACCCACGAGTCGACCTTAACCAGACAGAGAGGGAACTGTCAGCAGTGTCTGTTTTTTTTTTTACCTCAGTCTTTACTTTTTCCTTTTATCCAAGAAAGGCAGGGAGAAAAAAAGCCTTGTACCGGTTTTCTTTGTCAGTGGTAGTTCTGTGAGGTCTGCCCAGTGTGTCTGGACAGGCTACACATCCAATATTCTTGTTTTTGGTTTGTTTCTCCAGGTGCCAAAGACCGGAACATTGCTCCTCAGCTGACAGACTTTGAGATTCCCACCTCATTTTGGTATGAGCTGAAAAGCCTCACGGAGACCTTAATGGAGAACGTCAACTGTGAGTCTTGTTTCATGAAAGCCTAGTACATAAATCCTCATCCCAAAAGAAATATGTTAATAGTGTGATGCAAAGAGAATTGATTGATAGCACCTAGATTTCACATGGAAGCTTAAATTGATTTATGATTTTGAAAGTATTTTTGGACATAGTTGAGAAATGTTTATCCAGTGTTGAGGGGAGATAGATAATGTCTCTTTCTTTTTTGGAATTACTTACTTTGAAGATTTAATTTTTCATTAGATATCTTTTTATTATATGATAATCATTTTCTCTCTACACCCACAGTTGAACAAACACTGCCACAGTGCTGCCTCCCTCCTCTTCTCAGCTCTGTGCTCCAGTAGCATTTTTCTTGGAATCAGAAAGACATATAGGTGTTTTTTAAATGCAAGGGTGGAGCCAGTAGGAAGTGCTTGAGGGGAAATGCTTTAGAATGGGAGGCTGGAAAAATTGTTTTTAGAATTTATGTGATGAATCCGACGTTAACGATTTAATATGGAGTCACAGTGAATGATCTACAGGGCAAATGCAGGGTGCAGGGAAAGATGTTGGTTTCTAACAGTGCTCCTCTACACGGGGATAAAAGGAAACTGTTTGTAGAAGTGTGTCCATTTGTTCACACAAAACACAGCACACAGTGTCTGGGTAACTGAGGAGAGAGAAGTGGCACTGTTTTCATATCTGTCTGTCCCCTCCATGCCTAACTCAGAGTGATGAAAAAATATCTTGTGGTTGAGTAAAGGCCTCTTTACATTTGGGCAAACTATGGTAAAGCTGAACACCAACAGATGACCAGGTGAACAAAGACAATCAGAACAGACATAGAGTTTATTAAAAACAAGGCTGTGTAACATACGTTAAAGGGATAGTTCAACATTTTGGCAAATTGGCTATAGTTTTAGGAGTAGGTTTGTTACTTTTCATTGTTGGTGCAACCTATTTTTAGAATGGTGGAGCAGAGCCGCGAGCTGTTCAGAGCTACGCTACGGAGGCTCATGGGATTTCTTGGTTTCCTTATCAAACTCATCACACAATCCAACAACTCCAAATTGCTCTGGTGGACAAGTTGTGACCTGCACATTCACCACGCTATGAGATAATAACGGAATGTTACGAGACACAGTTGTTTTTGGGGTAAATTTATTGAAAACCACTGATGCACTTTCCCGTCTGGGGCAGTTTTTCGGCAAGCAGCGAATGTGCAGGTCACAACTTGTCCACCAGAGCATTTTGGAGTTCTTGGATTGTGTATTTGATGAGTTTGATGAGGGAAACCAAGAAATTCCATGAGCCTCCGTAGCGTAGATCTGAGCAGCTCGCGGCTCTGCTCCGCCGTTCTAAAAATAGGATGCAAACCTACTCCTAAAACTATACGGATTATTGCAATGGGCCAATTTGCCAAAATGTTGCACTATCCCTTTAAGGTTACTTTACTAATATGAGTCTAAGATATAGTTACCTTTTCATACTAGTGCACAAGTCAGTAATACCAGTATGGAACGTCTCTGGTAATACTAGTAATAGTAATCAGAAAATGTCTCTTCCTCCTTTCCAGCAGGTGGTTTTGAACTGTACTATATGTATTATAGGTGCTTTTAGCTGTGTGACATGTTGACCCACTTGTGAAAATGGGGTCAGGGGTTAGTTCAGGTTCATACTTTTATCCCAAATCTTTCTCAGCACTATTCTAGAGCTTTAGAGCATTTCTGCAGTGACGCAGAATAAAAAAAAGTAACCGCAGGGCATGTCTGCCTTTTTGACACTGAGTCGTTAGAAACCTCGATTTCAATATACCATGAATCTGCATGTAATGTCATTGTCCCCGTCTGTGCAGATTAAATTCCACCATCCCCCAAATCACTATAAAAATCCTCATACAGCAGTTCTGTCCAACAAGATGAAAATTACCAGCTCATTAGCAGGGTTTTACCATATGATAAATTGTGTATAAAAATAGGATTGGATTTAGATTCTTGCTGTTTCCCTCCAAGATGTGATAACACTGGGTGGGAGGAGGCTCTTATGGGTAAAGAGCAGACAGATAAGACCATGAGGCTGTATAAACCAGGCGATTAAGAATCTGCTTTGCATATATTTTATTAAGGATGAACTTGTGTGGATGTAAATATACTTTTAGTTTTGTTTGCCACAGGGCTTCTTTGAATTGGCAGGAAGTGTTGAGTATTTCCCTCTGGCTCCTTGTCTGTGTCCTATCCAGTGAGTGTGACAGATGCCGTGGCCAGTGCAGCGTTCCAGACCATGTTGACCGTGTGTCACCGAAAACGGCCCAAACTCTGCAAACAGCTCCTGACGCGTGTCATGGAGTACCTGACGGGCCGCAGCGCCGCTCCGGGAGTGAGGTCAGAGGCGACTGTCAAATTCCTAACAATACATTCAATTTTTTTTTATTTTTTTTTAAAGGGACATTGTGTAACTTCTCCTGTTATCTATTCACGAAAATCGATAATTTTGTTCAAAAGTCTGTTTTTCATTAATCAGTAATCCCCCCATCAACAAACTGAAGTGTTCCTTTCAACTCTGAATGAGCCGTTCATATCATTCATATCTACATGGAGCGGGTAAGCTCGGTGCTGCTGCCATGTGGTGTCGCCATGTTTTTACGTTCAGTGGCAGCGTGACGGTAGGAAACCACGGAAACTCACCGGAGACACCGGAGCTGTCGGCTCAGGTCGAGGTGGCGTCTGTGAAAAGTCACCGTGGTAACGCAGTGAGGAGGAATGGAGCGTTACACTGATGCTGCATTCACCTGCAGTCGGGCAGACGGCCGTCACTAACAAACCAGATGTCATTTTAGTCACAGAAGTCAAGAGAAAGCCGGTAAAACGTGGGTCGGGTAAACAATACGACATCGCCATGACAACATATCGTTTCGTGTATTGTTTTGCCTCGTGCTGACGGACCACTTGTTTACACTTGTTTATGCCGTTACGTGCAGCGGCTGTCGTCCGTCTGCCGTCTGCCCAATTTCATGTGAATGCAGCATGAAAAATACGATTGAGTTGCTTGCGATATACAACCACAACGCTAGATGGGAGTAATTCCTACACAATGTACCTTTAAAGATTAAGAGTAATTTCCACAGAACGTGACAGGACGTGTTGTGTGTGATTTCCCTGCAGTCCGCTCCTGGTCTTTCTGAAGGATCAGGCCTCCAGTCGCCTCATCGAGACCATCATACAGCTCTCCCACAAGCCCCTCCTCCGCGACCTCTACAAGAACCATCTCAAGGGCCAGCTGGTCGACCTGGCCCTCCATCCCATCGCCAACTTCCCTGTACAGAGGCTGACCGCAGCTTCGGCCAAACACAAGCTGGTAGGCCAAAACCATCTGGCGGAGCAGATGGGCGTGATGATTTCATAACCGTGGGGATAACTGAATTCTCCCCCGTGTGCTCCCCTCCCTCCCTACCTCCCTCCCCCCCTGTTTTTGCCTCTGCAGTTCCCGAGGTTGTTTGATGAGCTGGTCCAAGGTGTGGAGGCCATCCTAGCAGCAGGTCACATGGGGGTGATCGTCCAGCTGGCAGAGAGCTGTGCGGAGAGCGAAGAGAGACAGGATGAAATGATGCAGTGTCTCCTACGTGTAAGCCCTCAAGGAGTGTTTGCTGTTGAGTTATAGGGTTCCCGCGGGGTCTTAAAAAGTCAGCATTGAATTTATGAATTTGGAAACAATACCTTAAAGGAGAATTCCGGTCATTTTTGACCCCTAAATCGTTGTCCTGATGGTCACCCAGTGTTGGGAGGAGCAAAAAACGCGACTAAAATTGATGCAGGCAAACCAGAGTTACACCATGGCTACACGGCGCTAGGGATAGCGACAACGCTAACCTAAGGGGGCAATTCTTTCAACCACAACAAATACTCAAAAAACAATCAAATATCTACGGTACATGACTGGAATCCTTATGACACACCACTGAACTCATATAGTGTACAGTATAAACAGTATAAACTTGTGTTTTTGCATGTAATCACCTCAGACAGCCGAACTCTGAAACATCCTGGAAAGACATTACTATCCGATCACAGAGCGCCTGCTCTCCCCGCCACAGAAACAAACACTTTTTCCTTGTTGTGATGATTTCTTTACAAAAATAAACGGTCAGAGATATTTTGGACATTACCACTGCACTGCTCCACCGTTTATTTTAGTAAAGAAATCATCACAACAGGGAAAAGGTTTCTGTGGTGGGGAGAGAAGGCGCTCTGTGATCGGATAGTAATGTCTTTCAGAGTTCGGCTATCTGACGTGAGTGATTACATGCAAAAACACAAGTTTATACTATTTATACTGTACACTATATGAGTTCAGTGGTGTGTCATAAGGATTCCAGTCATGTACCATAGATATTTGATTGTTTTTTGAGTGTTTGTTGTGGTTGAAAGAATTGCCCCCATAGGTTAGCGTTGTGGCTATCCCTAGCACCATCTAGCCATGGTGTAACTCCGGTTTGCCTGCATCAAATTTAGTCGCGTTTTTTGCTCCCCCCAACACTGGGTGACCATCAGGACAACGATTTAGGGGTCAGAAATGACCGGAATTCTCCTTTAAAAGACTTGATAAAGTCTTGAATTTTAAAGTCTGGGTCTTAAAAGTTGTGCTGTATTTAACTTCTCCGTATTGCATTTTCCGTCAAAAGTTCCGTTTGTCAACCGTGATTATTTTGATCAAATAAATAAGAGCGGCAGAACCCATAATTACGAACGCAACACAGCCCCGGGGAATATGCCCCGAACACGTCACTGAAGACCTCGCGCTACTGGCGAGTGAAGCAAATGCGGGTACATTTTTTAAGTGGCAGGTGAATTTGATCAGCCCACATAAATATTGTACTGTGGAGTTTATATGGTATTATCATACAGTGAGATTGTGATATCATGATGCCTTACGATGCAATAAATATCATGGGCTTGTTATTGAGGTATTGTAACACTGTGAGATTTTGATATTGTTACATCCCTAGCAGAGCACAAAGAGCAGAAAAATATTGGGATGATACAGTTAATCTACAGTAAACGCTCTGAAATTCAAGGATGCCATTTTTCTTTGCCGGTAGGGCCGAGAAATAGGTATTAATTTTTGATATAAATGGTCTTAAAAAGACTTGAATTTAACCTGAAGAAACCTGTAGGAACCCTGTATATACTGTAGGTCCATACAGGTCTTGAATCAATGTAACAACGCCCTTGTTTTCATTTATTCATCCACCTTTATGACTGAGATGACTGAAACCCCACAACCGCTTTATAAACTGCTGCTCGATGTGATTTACTGATAATGGATGTATGGATGTGTCGGCCCCCAGGCGTTCCACTGCGCTGAGCCCGGCTCGCGGCACGTCAGCTGCCTCCCTCTCTTCATGTCCCTGCTCACCTACGAGGTGTACTACAAGTGCGACGCAGCAGAGGGCAGCACCCCCACAGAGGTGAGTCCGATCCAACCAATTAACGACCCCCTCCCCCGCAGTGTTATCGGTGTCGAATAGCTGTGGATTGTAAATTGTGGTTTTCTCTCGGTTCTTTCCACAGGTCCCTCTGTCCTCCATCTGTTACCACGGCTCCCGCCTGGTCCAGGCTCTGGCCAAGTTCAAGGAGCGCTCGCACCTCCTCAGCAGCCTGCGCACCCTGAACCACGCCGACCTCCTCACCCTGGCCTCCGACCCCGCCGGCAGCCACGTCCTCCAGGCCCTCGTCACCACGTCCAGCGACAAGGGGAGGGGCAAGATCCTCAAGAGAATGGAGGTACGATGCAGGAGCGTCCACGCATTGTCACTCAAATGATTAGTCCAGACTCATTTGTTTAACCTCCCTGTTGTCCTTCTGGATCAAATTGACCCAATCTGTTCCCTTCCTCCATCCTTCCTTCTTTCCTTCCCTTCTCTCTTCCTTCTTTCCACAATCCTTTTTCCCTTCCTTCCTTCCTTTTGATCCAACTGACCCTCCATCTTTCTTTCCTCCCTTCTTTCCCTTCTTCCTTCCTAGAATGAATCTGTTCCCTCCCTCCATCTTTCTTTCCTTCCTTTTTCCCTTCCTTCTTTCCACAATCCTTTTTCCCTCCCTCCCTCCCTTCCTTTCTTCCTTCATTCCTTCCTTCCTTTTTGACCCAATCTGTTCCCTCCCTTCTTCCCTTCCTTTTGTCCTTCCTTCCTTCCTTCTTTCCCTTTGTCCTTCCTGCCTTCCTTCCTTTTACTTTACTTTATTTGTTTATTTGCTCAGGACAATGCATATTAATGGACAGTGAGTGCAAGAGTACCCACAGTAAATACACCGGATTTCGCACATGTGCTAAATTACATCTGTAGTCCCCAAAACAATACCACAAATGAACATAGAAAGTCCAAAAGACAGACTTTCTTCCCTCTCCTTCCTTCTCTCCCTTAGTCCTTCCTTCCTGCCTTCCTTCCTTCCTTATTTCCCTTTGTCCTTCCTGTCTTCATTCCTTCCTTCCTTCTTTCCCTTCATCCTTCCTTCATTGACCAAGGTGGACAACAGGAGGGTTAATCTCACATTTTGGAAAAAAAATAAATACAGAGGCTATGCCCACACACTGATAGTACCACAGTGATTTTTATTGCACACAAACGTTTTCTACCTGTTGGAACAATAGAACACACATTTATATATAAACATGAACCACATGAGTCACAGGTGTGTTAATGTGTGGTCCAATTGGATGAAAGGGGGCAAACCTGAAGGTGAGGGGCACAGCCTTCGACTTACAGTTGCCTCACTGTGTGTTAAGACAGTGGAAAAATTTGACAACCATTCATAAATACAAACAATGACATATATTATTTGATAGCCCAAATATATCTGCTAATCTCACATCTGAACATTTGTCCTACCAGGGTCTGTACATCCAAATGGCCTGCTCCAGGTTGGGCAGCCGGGTGCTGGAAGCCATATGGAACAGTGCGTCAGTGAATCAGAGGCAAAGCATCGCACAAGAACTAGGTAAAAAATGACACATTGTGCTGTGGTCACTTTGCATAGAAGGTTTAACAGGCCTCAGCAGTCTTTACTGAACAACTCTCTTTAATATTTCCTGTTTCTCTCCACTTTTCCTGTCAAACTAAGGCATGAAAATATCTAGAAATAGAATTGCACATAATATCAAATGTATGTTAATTAATTTTTCCTTTCCTTTCCCATCTCTACCTTTCAGTTCCAAGTGAAAGCCAGCTGAGGTCCAACCAGTTTGCTCGTCACGTGTGGGC
This sequence comes from Trachurus trachurus, assembly GCF_905171665.1. Taxonomy (NCBI): domain Eukaryota; kingdom Metazoa; phylum Chordata; class Actinopteri; order Carangiformes; family Carangidae; genus Trachurus; species Trachurus trachurus. The sequence goes on from NC_139900.1 coordinate 26,064,983, forward strand.
CAAGTTCTCCCTCTCCCACTTCATACACAGGCGATCCCACTGGCAGGAAATCCAGACCGGAGAGTCCAAGAAGCGGAAGCTTTTCAGTGACATTCTGGAGTAGAAAATAAATACTAGAATAATCTTTTATTGTTGCTTGCTATATATTTCGACCAAAATTAAAACAGAGAACGACTCTTATCTTTGTGACCTGAGCTTTTCAATTCATATAGTCATAAGGGATGAAGTTGGCTGTATTAGAGTCGGAACCAAAACTGGCATTAGGTGCGAGAAGTAATATTGCCTGTAGGGGGCGCTAGTGCAGCATTTATTCTGTGACTCCTGTTTTCCCCATGTTCCAGGTTCTGAAAAGAAAAGAGCAGCACAAGCACGTGTCATCAGAAAGTCGCTTATAAAACTCTCTGATGGACAGTCTGATGCAGACTCACAACAGTCGTTACTAATCCTTTCTTTGTTTTGTGTGTTTTTTCCCATTGGAAATGTTGTCTAAATCTCAATAACAGAGATAGCACACATTATACATTATGTTATTGGCCCATCTCAGACATTTGGGGGAAAGAAACAGATGAGCATCTAACCGACAACATTTGAAGCTGCACTTTGATTATTGAGTTCCTCTAAATGTCGTGACTCCAGATAATTCCTTCACAGGAGCACAAACACTGTCAGGCTGTTATAAAAATCAATCTGCGCCTCAGCAGTGAGCTGCTTTTGTCGCAGGGCCTGTTGGAGACACATTTGCTAAGTCACAGAGGATAACATTGATTAGAAATTGATTTGAAGAAGGAGGACCTTATCTCGGCAGATGCTTCTCAGTGGAGAGGAGGCAGCGAGGCCGAGGAACCAGACGACACGTGTTGTCAGTGTGGGAACAACAATAATGAGCAGCACACGCCTAGGTAATGGGTACAATGTCAGTATGCAGTTTACCATACTGGACCTATCATTTAATAACCAACCATATAGTATGCTACCACAGGTTTGATAAATACATTTTAACAAAGACATTCAAAGATATTTTTCTACTTTTATTTGTACAAAATAAGAATAAATAAGCAGATGATTCAGATGTCACATATTCATATTATTACATCAACACATCCAAAGAAATATATTTCCTATTGCACTGCATTACATCAGAGGCGGCTCTATTTTCTGTCAGTGTACAGAATGTAAAGCAACGAGAACCACCTTTCACTAAAGCATGACTGCACCTAGAGACCAACTTAAAGAGAACTTGGCACTGAAGAGGATTTAAAGGATCAGTTTGCCTGAATCTTTAGAAGAAGAAAAAACACCACATTTTTTATATCCCTGTTACATCTGATAGTTTTTATTTGGTTTTATGTTGGAAAGTTTTGATGCTGTATGCCCCATGAATACAAATGAGGTGAATTATCATTACTACTTCTGTGGTGTTGAAAGAGCCCATCCAGATTCCAGAGATAATTTTGTCTTTCGGAGACGTGGCCTGACCTTTTGCAAAATTATAAAGTCACAGCTATGCACATATTTCATAGTCTGCATTTATTCACACTCCCATAAAAATGAAATGAATCCACTTGAGCTATTGATGCTGTAATCATGAATTTTGTCCATGGCCTCACAGCCCTAATCCACAATACTGTTGACCTGCCTGGTAGCATAGAGAACACATGATGGTCTCCTCCCTCAGCTGCGCGAATCTTACTGGCTCAAAATGAGTGGTTGTGCAGTATTTAAATGCCTCGAGGCCATGCCTTGTAATTAAATCCCTGAATTTAAAGCAATAGTTTGATATGCTTAACTTAGCTTAGCTTAGCATAAGGACTCAAAACTGTGGAAAACAGCCACCCTGGTTTTGTTTAAAGGCAACAGCACCTTTAATTCTCACTAATTAACACATTTGATTTAATTTGTTTAGTTCACATGTAAAAGTGTGAAAGGAGCATCTATTATTCTGTGGGGTTGTGTGATGGACTAAATGTTGGCAGGGAACAATAATTATCCGTTGCCCGAGATATAGTTGCTAATGATAGTTGCTTGGCAACCTAGTGGTGACATTTCTAGGTCTATGTCTGAAATCACACCCCTATTCACCTATTCTCTTGTTCCTGCTTTGTGCCACAGACATCCAATAATTTCCAGCATACTGAGTATAGATTGACATTTTTGGACATAATCATAGATATGGAGGGAGGTGAATCATTATATTAAGGTTTTTGATTTGCATTGATTATATTTTGTATATTGCATGGATGTTCTTTTACATTATATGAATAATTTAGCCATTATACAGTGTGCAAATGTCAGAATTTGGACTATAAACAATTGTGAACTAAATAATGAGTGATTTGGGACTTATTAGACATTTAACGTGTAAATTAGGGTGCTCTTCAGTTTTTCAGACATTTGTGAGAGTGTATCGACCTATTCTGTGAACTTTGCAAGAAGGTAAATAACTGAGTTTACCAAAATGTCAAAGAGTTCTTTGGAAGAGTGTGGTTTTATGAGTGTTCAATCATTATCCAAGACCTTCCCTATAGTAGGGAGGTTAAGCGACTTTTGACTTCAAGTCATGATGCAAAGGTCCCCTTTGGCATGGAAGTACCTTAGGGTCATACAAATAAATCTATCCAAAGACACAAGTGAGATCACACTTTGTATCCGAAATAAACACGTTTTTAAAATGCCTTTTTTTAATTGAGAAAACGCATGTTAAAAGCACATTCCATTTAGAATGTCCATTGCAACTACAATGTTTTCAGCTCCTGGATGTTATCTACAGCTTATTTGTGACATGATTGCAATATTTCAGGATTGTTTCTCAATTTGAATGATGAACAGGGATCTAATGCCTTTCAATCTGTAGGGCGGACTGACATAGGAAGCCTAAAGTCCAGTCAAGACATTCCATTATGGCTCATTTGAAATAAGAAATAAAGATACTGTAACATCATGAGATTGATAAAATGAGCATTAACAAGCATTCACAAAAGTAAAAATCTGCCAAAATAATGAAGCTTACCAGTTTATCAACATTACTATAAGAGAGGATCTTAGCCAGCTATACTGCGCAGGTGAAATAAGTCAGTCCTAATCTTATGCTTTATGTGAGAGCTGCAAACCTAAACTTCTTTATATGTACATAAAAGCTGAACATGGCTTATTAAGGGCGCTCTACACTAAAATCTGTTAGTTTACTTTAGGAGCACAATGTAAAATGATTTCAGTATCAGGTTATATGAGCCTTAAATAATGTACAGGGCCCATTTTTACATTTGAGAACAGTAAAAACATTTTTCCTTTGACTTTAAGTTGACTTCTAATATGACCCAGAATGGGTCATACATGTAAATTCAACTTTTTAAAATCAACATACACAAGCAGTAACTAGTTATAGGTAGGCCTATATTTTGACCAACACAATATTTGGCTAATTGGTCTTTCCTGACACTACTGTGATATGAATTACATCTTATTATTTAACTACTTGTAGGCTATATTTGTTGCACTCCGTCTGATGTTCAACAAATCAGTATCAGTATAGTTTTATTAATGTTTTTACATTAATAAAGCCCAATATCCTGTCACACAAGCAGCTCCATGTTGTCATAGAAGCTGTAGATCTCATCCAGGAGCTGAAGGCATCGGGGGATCTGCGAGTTTCTATGGACATTCTAAATGGAATGTGCTTTTAGTATGCGTTTTCTCAATTAAAAAAAGGCATTTTAAAAACGTGTTTATTTCGGATACAAAGTGTGATCTCACTTGTGTCTTTGGATAGATTTATTTGTATGACCCTAAGGTACTTCCATGCCAAAGGGGACCTTTGCATCATGACTTGAAGTCAAAGACCTATTTTTTGGGCTTAACCTCCCTACTACTATTAAATCCAGGGGAGACTATGTTGAGATCAATACTAATCTCATGAAGGCATCTAGTTATAGTCTTGCCATTTGTCCTGAACATATGGCTTTGCTGTCACCTTTCGACCTGCTATTAATCCACATTACTGGAAATGTAAGGGAGCACTGCGTGAGGCATTAAAGGGATAGTTCACCCAAAATTCAAATTTCACTCATTATCTACTCACCTTCATGTCAGAGGTGTGAGAATTTTCAGAGTCCTCCGTGCCTTCTCTGAGTTACGGGGGGGTCCGCGCAGCAGTATTTGTCCATATAATGGTTGTGAATGGATACCACTTTTCTTCGTCCAAAAAGACACACCAAAAAACATCCAAATACCTCCATACTGCTTGTCTGTAATGTCCCTCTTGTATTGAAGCCCCAACATGAAATTAAATAAGTCTATGTTTTAAGCTTGTTTGTAGCGGAAGCTCCCAGTGTCTCAGTTCACTGCTCTATGTGTGAGTGCAAATCTCTCGTGATTTGCACTGACCGGCGGAACAATTTCTCAAGTCGGGGCTTCAATACAAGAGGGACATTACAGACGAGCAGTATGGAGGTATTTGGATGTTTTTTGGTGTGTCTTTTTGGATGAAGAAAAGTGGTATCCATTCACAACCATTATATGGACAAATACTGCTGCATGGACCCCCCTGTAACTCAGAGAAGGCATGGAGGAAAATTCTCACAGCTCTTAGTCAACATGAGGGTGAGTAGATAATGAGTGAAATTTGAATTTTGGGTGAACTATCCCTTTAAGGCCATAATGAGGCTGATTTGAGCCCTCCTCTTCAACCACTTTCACAGTCACTTGGCCTGATGGTTCCTCCTGCTTTGACAAACCAGCACTAATTACATGTGCTTCATTCTGAGCGGGATGCTGAAGCGAGCCCGTTCTGGCTCATTCTTCACTCCCTTTTGTTGTTTTGTTATTATAGCTCTGTGCATGTATAATCGGCTCTGTGTGCTCAGGAGACAAAGCACAGGAACAATGACCTTTGGTGTACAGAGCCATTGCTGCTTGAAAACACATCACACAGCTTCCCCAGGGTTTCAGCAACACTCCCTTCAGTGCCACTCAATGTCTGGCCACACCAGCGAGCGGCCATCACTGCAGCCTTGCACATGCCAGAGTCTATCCCCAGTTACACTTCACAGACCATTTCCAATATTACCTTCCAGCTAACATGCCTACACCCACACCTCTGGAAAAATATGCATCTCATTAGATGCACAGCACTCACTGAAAATAGTCTTGCTTTGGTGCAAAGTGAGGAGTAAGTTCGACAGGCTTTCACTGACACGCAGTAGGTGGTTTCTCGTCTTTCAGGCTGCCTCTGTCTTCCCTACTCTCGAAAAATATTCTTTTTTGCCCGAAAATCACAGGAAATGAATGAAGAATGAGTCAGCAACAGAATAACAGAGAGAGAGGGAGGATTTCTGTCACGATTCGTGAGACTGATAGGGTGTCACGAAAAGAAATTCTATCATATTGTCCTGGTTTCCCTTTCTATTTCCTGCGGGCGTCTGTGCAGCTGTCAAATGTGTGCTATTATCTGACAGTTATCTGACCTGTTTAAGTGTGATAAAATCCTTTTTGTGTCAGTTTCTATTCAATGAGTCACATTGTATAAAATCTAGCCTGCCTCAATTTGAAGAGTTCACCGTATCTCTGTTCATCACCATCTGTCTCTTATTCACCTGCTGGCTTATATAAAAAAAAAAGTAAAAACAAACAAAATACCTCCTCTTTCTGCAAATCAACATAAATATAGGACATATGAGATGCCAAAGGACTCTAGGACTCATCGTCTCCTTGACAACAGTCTCCAAGCAACCATTACTCCTCAAAGCATTTCTCCAACCCCGTCTCTCTCTGACTCTCTCTCTCTCTCTCTCTCTCTTCAACCCCTGTGTCTCTCTTTCGTCTTCTCAAGAGTCCCCCCATCCTATCCACTCCAGATAGTTACTGTAGCAGCATCAGAACCCTGAAAACCGCAGCCGTCTGATGTGATCTCATGTGATTGGCTGTAGGAAACAGTGCTCCCGCTTCTGAGCCTGAGGCGCTTCGCTACACCTGCTAAAACTAGCTCGGAGCAGACAGAGTGGAGGCTGACTGAGATGTTTTCATACTTTAGTTGTGCCATTATTTTTTGGAAGACAGTTCAGTGCATCAGCTGAAGTGATAACTAATCAAATCCCAATTCTAAATAAATCATTAGCTGTATTAAAGTATTATACATCGTGGCGTGCAGACAAAAAGTAGACAACTACATCCAAACAGACCGGATATGTGGTCTTTTTAATCTACTCTATTGATTGTTGAAATGATCTGCTTCCAGGTTATGGTTTTAGGATACTATTTTTAAAAAATACACTGAGGGTGGATCTTGCCAGCAATTTTATATTTTCAAAATTCAAGGGTATCACTTTTCATTAATGACCTTGTTACTGACAATCCATACATACAGCATGCTTTGTGGATTACTTAGAAGTGGCTCTTAACTCTCATGCCCCCTCCCTGCCTTTAGGAGGCCCCCAACTGATGCTCCCTGATGCATAAATTCATGGCATCCAGACCCAAGGAACAGTTGTGGGGAAACTAGTAACATGAGGAGCCAACCTGAATTGTATTTTACCCTTTTCTTTTCTTTTTTTTTTTTTTTTTTTTTTACAAATGGAAGACACAATAAAGTTTGCTATTTTGACAGGCAACTGGAAACTTAGCAGCAAAGTCATCTTGAACAAGCACTGGAGAAGCCTCTTGACTTGGACAAGTACAAGAGGAACAAGCTATATCAACATAACAGCAGTACAAAACACCAATTAATAATATCATTAGTCACGTCTGTGTTAGACGAGTCACAATATCTGTGAACAAGGTTCGTTCAACAACTAGTTTTTCCCTCTGGCAGCCCCTCACACTGTGGGAACCATGTAATAAGGACATCAACTCCGGAAAAAATGTGGTTTTCTCTTTTCCAATGGTCTGAGTAGCACTCCATTGAAATCTACATATTTTTAACACGTGTGATCCAACTTAACAAAGTCACACCACAGAGCAGCCTGTACCCTTCTGCTTCTACCGGGGGGATTGTGGAAAAACTGTGGAGGAGCCTATAAAGAAAGATGAAGTTGCATCAGTTGTAACACCTGAACTAGGCTATATGTGTTATGACAGAGAGTAACAGAAAATTTGAAATAAAGCTAATAGAATAGACTGTTGAAATGTATTATAGATAATTAAAAAAATCAGACAGTTGAGCTAGTTATCTAAAAGTAATAGCTCTAAATAGTTAGCGAAACAAAAACACTATAGTAATGAATCACTAAAAATAGTGCAAAGATGACAAGATTTTTTTAAAGACATAACAGCTGAAATGGGAAGTTTAAAGTTGTCTGATGTAGCTTCTGTGTAAGTGTATGGACTTGACCAAACCAACCTACTTGTGTGTGGAGAAAATTAGCCTACTAACAATATCCAAATACATTTATAATGTTTTACCACTATCCAGTTTAAAGTCAGTAAAATATTAGGAACAAGTCTGGTGGTGTTGATCAATAAGAACTTTAGTTTATCTTATAGGATTAAAGAAAACAAAGCAAATAATGTGACAAAACTCATCTTTTCTGATCTTGTTGGACAAATCATCCTCTGTTTTGGTCTTCCCTGCTGGAATCTATTTTTGACCTGATGATTTTTGTTTCAGCCTGATTCAGCATGATTTTACTGCTTAGTCCTAAATGGGACAACTGTCCTAAAAGGACATGAAGCAGTCTGAGGCCTCGTGACTCATCTGATAACCTGTCACGCCATCCTTCAACCTTGTGATGCCTGTAATGAGACAATCATTTATAGCGTTTAAAAAAAAAAAAAAAACAGGACAGGACCCTCATTCAGGATGTCAAACAAAAATTCATTTATTCTTAGTGGAAAGACGACAGTGTTTAGTAGATGGTGACAAACAAGTGAGCATGTGTACGTGACGTTGCCACACTTGACGAGATATCCAAGCAACGTTTCCAGAACGTTCTCTTTTGGGTCACCTGTGTGGCCAGCCCCCACAGAATTCAGTCTCCACACACATGATCATGAAAAAAAAAAAGAAAGAAGAGGAAAAAACGAAAACATCAAAACAGCCACAGGTAGATTTTTAGGTTTGTCTTGTTCGTCCTTCTGTGCTTCAGGAACACGCGTGTGCTCCATGACTCAGCTTCAACTGAAGAAAAGTTCAGTCCGGTCATCCCTGGTAACGTCTCAGTCTTTAGAGCCGCTTTGACCTTCTTTTTTTATTTCTTTTTTTCGCTCCACATCCTACAGTAAAGGGTTCTTTGTGCTGACCACCTGTGATGCATTCAGCGGAAATATGGCTTGGGAGCTGATGTATGTAGCAAGTATAAAAGTCACAGATGAATGTATGCCGTCGGTGGTATCAAACACTTGTTTCAAATCAGTACAGGACACAAGAGGTGGATGCAGTGTGACGACTGTGGCTAATAAATAAAGGGTCTTGCCTTTGATGGCGTTGCTAGAGACACTAGCTAGATTGTGCATTAGCTATTGGCCACTGAGGTACAGTAAATCCAGTATCAAGAAATTGTAAAACCTACAGGGTCATGTCTTATATCGTCTACTCGGCATGCTATAAAACAAGGTCTACAATAGGTTTACATTAGATTGCTATCAGTCTATATAATCAGTGCGTGCTACTTGGGTGCGTGTTTACTTGTGACCCCCCCACCCACACCTCCTCTCTCCTCCCTTTAAAGGGATAGTTCACCCAAAATTGAAATTTCACTCATTATCTACTCACCCACATGTCGACTAAGGGCTGGGAGAAGTTTCAGAGTCCTCCGTGGCTTCTCTGAGTTACTTGGGGTCTCAGCGTAGCAGTGCATGTCCATATAACGGTTGCAAATGGATACCAACTGTCTTCGTAACAAAAAGACACACCAAAAAACATCCAAATACCTCCATGCTGCTCGTATGTAATGTCCGTCTTGTATTGAAGCCCCCCTAACCCTAACCTGAAAAAAATTAAATAAGTCTATATTTCAAGCTTGTTTTGTAGCGGAAGCTTCTCGAAGCTCCTCTTCTCGGTTCGTCAAATTTGGACGAACTGGGAAGAGGACAGACCCTGGTTAGTCCAAATATGAAGCTTCGAGAAGCTTCCGCTACAAAACAAGCTTGAAATATAGACTTGTTTAATTTTTTTCGGGTTAGGGTTAGGGGGGGCTTCAATACAAGACGGACATTACATACGAGCAGCATGGAGGTATTTGGATGTTTTTTGGTGTGTCTTTTTGTTATGAAGACATTTGGTATCCATTTGCAACCGTTATATGGACATGCACTGCTACGCCGAGACCCCCTGTAACTCAGAGAAACCACGGAGGACTCTGAAACTTCTCCCAGCCCTTAGTCGACATAAGGGTGAGTAGATAATGAGTGAAATTTATATTTTGGGTGAACTATCCCTTTAAAGCTATAGTGCGTAACTTCTATCGCCCCCTAGAGGATTTCTGCGTTATTACAACAATAATCAATATGGCGTATGGCCTGGTGTAACCCGCCCCTCCCCTCCCCACCGCTACCGTTTGTCACTCTTTCTTCGCCAACAGACCTTCTGCTGAATGGGAAGGCTTTTTCTTTTTAGTAGGATCCACTTCTCAACCTCTTGGTCGCTTCTTCGGGTTCTCCGCCATGTTGCTTCTAGCAGCGCTCTCCTCCCCCCTCCCTTCTCATTGTCAGGTAAAACCCAGTAGTACGCGTTATGCTGCGTTCCAGGCAGGCTTTTGAACCCGTAAGTTACGACTTCAAGTCACGACTTTGTAGCGTTTCAGGCAACCCGTAACTCTTGTTTTTCCGACCTGTTACCCGTGAAAGTGCACTATAACGGCTGTTAAACTCGTAACTTCCGACCCGTGAACTCGTACCAGATCAAACTGGTACGACTTCACAGGTCGGAAAAACACGAGTTACGGGTTGCCTGGAACGCACCATTATTTCCTGTGCGCCAGCGCGGAAATGTCGCCCAAAGACACCAAATACAAAAAGAACAAATACTGAAAAATACCACGAGGTGTTAGAGGAGCCGAACGGCTTAATCAGCGTTGTATCATCTCCTCTTGTATTGGCTTGGGTGAAACGGATATTTACAGACACGTAGAAGTTACGCACTATAGCTTTAACCAGTTTGTATCCTTTTACACCTCGACACCTCGTCTCCTTCCTGTGCCTCCATAGTCACCGGCTCCTCCCGACTATCTACCTTTCATCACCTTCTCCATCTTTTCACCCCTGCTTCATATCTTTCCATCCAGTGTGTTTGTACATGTGCGGGAGTGTGTCTCTTTGCCTGCGTGGACTTATGTGTGTGTGTGTCACAGTGCACTGAGGTCATGGCAGGAACGGGACTTCTGGCGGAGGATCTTGCTGCCCCGGTGACGGCTCATCTCCCGGTAGCGTCCCCTGTCCCGATCTCGGTCTCGGCCGTACGAACGTGGGACCAGCCCCGCCAAGAAGCGTTTGGCCCGGCTGGTCAGGCTCTCCCTGCGACCCGCCCCGGGGTCTCCGTCGGTCCAGCCGGGACCCACGCAGTCGCCCCTCGCCGTCCGAACCGCCGCCTCCAGCAGCTCGTTGGTGCCGTGGTCCAGAGAGGCTGAGAGCTCCAGGTAGAGGCAGTCGAACATCATGGCGCTGGATTGGGCCTCTGGTAAGAGAGGAGAGGAGAGGAGAGATTTTTTTTTAGAAAATGCGCCTGGATGGTGCTCATTCTAAATAATTGGGGCTTCACAGACAGGCAGATGCAAATGGCAATTACAGGCAGCAATTTGAAATGTAAGGACATTAGATCCTGAGGCCAGTGAACCATCCACAGCATGGTAACGACCCCAGCTGGTGCATCACCACAACACAATATCTCTGCATCGACAGCTCACTCAGGGCTGTTTGAGAGACTCTGTTAGACTCCTAAGTGTTACTTTGTTACTTCTTACGCTCCAAATTGAGACAAATGGATTAAATCTACAGCATCTCACTTTGTCAAGAAGTGGCACTCTGTTTATTAGTGAGCTTTGGAAAACTTGCGTAATAATGGTGATGATGAAAGAGAGATAGACAAAGACCTTTTCTGTAATCGTGATGTATTACAGTGGATAAATACACAATAGGCGGTCTTTATGCTTTCAAGCTAAAAATTACAATAATTTGTTTACACGCTGAATGTTTTTTCTCTCTGTCTGTCGACCACACATTCTTTATCAATGAATGGAGTTTGCTCAGTTGTCATGGAGATGGATTCCTAGACATAATGGCATATGACATTTGAAAGCGCTTGAAAAGACTGGGTTCGTTTTAATCACATCAATATTTTCACCGAAAAATCTACAGGATCTCCACAGTTAGATACTGTAAGACCATTATGAGCTTTTCTGAGTCTCATGGGGAACGAGTCTTCTGGGGAATCTAGAGTAAATGAATCTTGAGCTAGGATTGTTTACTGTAAAAAAGTCCTAAAAAAAGTTACAGATGTAATTGTAACAGCTTCTGGGCTTGTGGTTCTGCAGTATGAGACTGATATTTTCCTGAGAGACGGGTTATCACTGATGTTTCCCTCCATCGAAGGATACTGGGGTTAAAAGGTCCTACAACATTTGGGTGACTCAAATTGCAAATGAAAAGCTCTAAAAGCAAGACCTTGCCTATATTCCCGCATAAATAGCTACTAATATAAAAAAAACCTCTGGTTTCTTTATAATAGATTTTTTCATTTAAATTTTCATTTCATTAAAATTCCATTTTCAGTTCAATGAAAAGCCCTTTATTACACTAACTGTTTCAATTAGCATCCTTTTGAAAGTTTGCCTCAGCATCAGTCAGTAAATGAACAGAGAGCACCAGACAGGCGGTGAGGGCAGGATGGGGTTAACGTTGCCACTAGCTGAGTTGTGTAAGCTCAAATCTCTTGGCTGCAGCTCAAATGGGAAAACGTTTTCTATCTCAATGTGACTCTCCTGGATAAGGGCAGGTGACTAAATGTGTTGTTGACAAGGCTCAGTATCTCAGCTAAAAACGCTGTTTGTCCCTGGTCAAACAAGAAAGGCTATGATAAGGAAAGCTGACAGATATGAATCATTTTGCAACAAATGGGTTTCATTCTCTGCTTAAAAAATAAAAAATAAATAAATGTTAGGTTTGGCTTCATTTCTGCCAGTCTGAGAGTGCAGCTCTGTGCAAGTGGTTTCAAAGCTCACTATCAGAATTCATAATAAGAATTCTTAAAACTTAAACGGTCTGAACTTCAAAGGAAAATGTTGGTGGTTGATGAATTTTGTAAGGATTTCACAGTAAAAAATTTTCCAACCTTGGTTCTAGTTTAGAAAATGTATTTAAAGCAGAAAGAAATATTGTGGAAATATGATAAAACAAAAGTACTAATGAGCTACTCCCAAGGGGGAAAAAAACACAGCACATTAAGTGAGATAAGCTCTTTAAAAAGCTCCAATAATGAATAATATCATAAAAAACAAGTGGCTTCCTCATGTGATTTGAAAAAGAAAATGCCAGAACAATGGAGGGGACAATGTGGTCCTCATTTACAGTAAACTGGGTTGGGCAGAAATCTGGACACAAAAGGAGACCAACACTGTAATCTGGAAACTACAGCAGCTCTCCTGCAGGTCGGCCATATGCTTACTGTCTACTTTCATGGTAAACTGACCTATACAACCAGCATCTCTGTTGCTTTTTTCTAGTGCAAAGTAACAGACTAAGAGAATTTTTAGTCAGAAAACAGAGTCTTATGGATCTGCAGACGCCCTTGAATTACAATAAACTGGCAGGTGATTTTCCTATTGACACCTCCAACTCCAACCCCATATTTAACTGTCCTTCAATATTTTACTCTTATACTCTTTTACGGCTTGCAAATTAAAATGCAAAAACGTTGAAGTAATACTGTAAGTTAGATGTGAATACTGCTGCTATATTTTACACCATCTTTGACCTGTTGTACTTTATACACAAGCTGTCGAGTACAATTAACCATCAAAATGAACTGTTCAGGTACATTCATCTTTATTTTTACTCCAGGTAATGAGGTAGTCTGAAACCTATCTAATCAGTTGTGACGTTGCCCTTTTGACTCTCAACAAATACCAAGCTGTTCCTTTGTGTCTCATATCTTAACAATTAAACTCAAGCGTTGGTGCTTTCATCTGTGAAAAAAATACGACATGTTCTAAAATAGCTGGAGTTTCCTGTAAGACCAGACAGGATGATCTCGTTTACATTTTCTGGAGCTGTCTTCACAAGCTCTGGAAGAAGCTCGTGAACAGACCTTGAATTTGGATTTTTTTTTTCTGGCAAGGTTAAATATAACAAGGTCCTTTTTTCCAACTATTTCGAGAGCTTTCTGCCACATTTTCTTCAGCAGGGGATGAAGTTTGCTCAGTTGGCATGGAGATAAATCTGTTGACAGTGGATGAGCAAACTCCATCTGCTGATAAAGACCATGTGACACAGTTGAAAGCTACAGAGAAATTAAACATGTTAATTTGGTTTCTGTCGGCTGCATTTACACATAGACAAATATACTGTATGTGTTACACAAGTGTTACAACAAACAGTACTCGATTTGATCAGGGTGTAATAATCCACCCGCAGAGCAGCTGTCGACCCACAGTGCTGTCACCTAATAGTAGGTGAGGTAGGAAAAAAGACAAATCCCAAATCAGCTTATCCTAATACCTGTGACAGCTGATTGAATTGAATTGAGTCTTTATAACTTGTTCAAAGAGTCTTTGGGAAATTGAATTGAACTGAAGAGAGGAGAGGAGAGAAGAGGAGGACAGGAGAGGACAGGAGAGGAGGAGAGGAGTGGAGAGGAGGAGAGAGGAGAGGAGAGGAGGCAGGGGGCCACCCAAAGGCGGTCACAATGTAAGGTCCCTCCCTGTGTGCTGACAAGGAGAAAAGAAACAAGGGATGGAGAAAGAGACTGACGGAGAAAGAAGTAAGAGCAGCATTACGCTGAAAAGGAAGAAACATGTGAGTCACGAAGAAAAGAAAAGGGAGATGCTGAAAGGAGATGACAGGCAAGATGGCACAGGAAATGAACTAGCAGGAGGAGAAGGAGACACACACACACACACATACACACACACACACACATACAGACAGAAATGACGCTGAGTAAGCAAACCAAGCCAGAGTGCATATTAATCAAAGCCCTGTGGAGCCGGGCCACACCACAGCCATACTGAGCAAATGATAAATATGTTGTCAGTGTGACAGTGAGTGTATCATGGTGTTAAGGAGGGATGTAGCAAAGGGGGGAAGGTGAGACATAGCAGAATAAAAGTGTCACTGTACATGCCATAAAAAGACTTTATGACTTCAGCTCTCTCAGCCAGGCTCCAAGTTCTGGTCTGGCCACACAGACCAATCAGAATCCACTGTCAGGCTCAGATAGCAGAGAGAATACATGCGGTCTATCCACAGAGAACATAAGAACATCCTCGTCAGGCGCCACGGGACAAGAGAGGACTATTTCCATAATGCTGACCACATTAATGCTTTTTGTTTTTTCATAAAGAGAGAATGTGCTGAGTCCAGGCATCTCTTATTATTCATTCCTCACCTCCCGCCGCCCCCCCACCCTCCTCCTTCCCCTCGTGTCATTAGGTTTAAACCGAAGCTGTGACCGAGTCGGCAGCAACGTGCAGGCGCCGATGTGTACAAATTTTACACTTGCCGCCTCCCTTTAATTGCACAACAAAGCAAACCAAACAGGATTTGACCCACACGATCAACACAGGAACTCGCGCATTTCTCACACGCTTTTCCACACTATCTTGTGAAAAGCCTCCAGACTGTTCTCACTCTCAGTCGCACCATTTCAAGCCGGAGGTTAACCCTGCATCCAAAGCCTAACCTGAACCTTGAATCTAACATCATTTAAACATTAATCTTGTTTTAAACTCTTATCATAATACTCCTTCTTTTTTCTTCATCATCTTTTACCTACAGTAACATGACTTCTCAGGCCAAAAGGGTTATGAAGATGAAAGCAATGGAAATTCTACAGACACAAATCTTTAATACATCTTAGTGTAGTGTGGTGTAGGTCCAACATCCACTGTGGGCCCACGTGTTGTCACTTTCTGATATGTATGTGACACTTGATGAGTCAGAATGAAAAGTGAACTAATATTCATTTTAGATCTTTTTTTTTTTTTTTTTTTACTATATTATGCAATGTAATCAGGCACAATTATTTGCATGCAGTCTAATGTCTGTAGTGTTCTCCAGTCACTGTGTGAACAGTCCTGGAGAAGTTTAAATGCTAAACTGTGGGGTTCAAGTATTAAAGCATTAAAGTGAATGACTCGCTCTTTGAAGCAGCAGCGACGGTTGAAGCATCATTCATGTTGTGGCGGGCCTCTTCTTTATCTGACACAAGCTGTGACACAACATATTGAAACAATGTGCTTCATAGGCAGCGTGAAACAAGCTTTACTGCTGTGGTGTATTTTGCCCATTACTGACTGATGAAGTGTTACTGCTAATACGCAACAACACCTAGCGCGCACAGAGCACCTGCGTCCCCTTGAAGCCATCTATCTGGCCTTTCTATTTAACTTCACTTCAATCTCCACCAACTGAAATATCAGGGACTTCAGCTTTTCTAAATGACTCTCTAGTCACTCATTTACTTCACCGCTCCGCTTTTTGGGATGATATAGCGTATCGTTAGCAGTCCTAGCTTCATTGCTGTGGTTTTATATGGGGGGTTCAGCCATTAACCTTAAAGGGACAACGAGGAGTTTCTATTCGGTTATAAAAAAGTCTCACGTTAATGTGGATGAATCTCCGCTACTCACACTTGTTAATGGCTCCATTTTCGCTAAATATATCGATCTGTCTCTATCGTTATTTTGTTATTATTAGTGGTGGCGGAAATGCTGGTCGAGCCGACCAGCGTTTCCTTCATGGCGAGTTATGAGAATAACGCCGCAGAATCGCCGTTTATGGTCGGAACTACGATGGTATGTGAACCTCTTTGAACCTCTGACTTTAATTTTTGATGAATGAAAACATGAGTCCGTCTTGCGCAGGGTCAAAGAAATGTACGGTGCGCGCGGAGGCTCATAAATGTAGTGTGAAAACGCTTCGCTTTTCCAAAACTCCTCGTTGTCCCTTTAAACAGCCAAAAGCAAAGAATAAAGAATAAAGAATAAAGAAATAAAGAAATACCTAAAAGTAAAGGAAGGTTGGAAGTGCAGGCCGAGAGGTAACCTCAAAATACTTTAAAGGGATAGTTCACCCAAAATTGAAATTTCACTCATTATCTACTCCCTTATGTCGACTGGGGGCTGGGAGAAGTTTCAGAGTCCTCCATGGCTTCTCTGAGTTACTTGGGGTCTCGGCATAGCAGTGCATGTCCATATAATGGTTGCAAATGGATACCAACATGTCTTCGTAACAAAAAGACACACCAAAAAACATCCAAATACCTCCATGCTGCTCGTATGTAATGTCCGTCTTGTATTGAAGCCCCAAAATGCGAAATTGTCCCAAAAAAAAAAAAAAGCTTGTTTGTAGCGGAAGCTCCTCTTCCCGGTTCATCAAATTTGGACGAACCAGGGTCTGTCCTCTTCCCAGTTCGTCCAAATTTGACAAACTGGGAAGAGGAGCTTCGAGAAGCTTCCGCTACAAAACAAGCTTGAAATTTCAATTTTGGGTGAACTATCCCTTTAACATTAAAAGCCAAGTGGACACTAACAGGCCAACATTACCTTCCTATCTGGTCAGATTCTTGTGAAGAGTCATAATTTAAACATTTACTATATTTGGTTTCAGAGAGTTTCTACAAATGACAAATGAGACAGTTTAAAGTCTCCCACACCCAGCAGCAGCAGCAGCAGCAGCAGCAGCAGCAGCATCGGTGGTGTCGGGAGGCAATTTAGCTTTTTCTGAACAGGCACAAAAAGCCACAATTTGACAAGATAGGCAGCTGGTCTGGAATGTCTTTGAGAAAAGAGCTACAGGACCCTCTTTCATTCTGGCAGCAAGAGATGCAGACACCTAGTATCAAATATTTCAACCTGAGGTTAACATCATATAGAAAAGCCATTGCGCTTGTGTAACACTTGACACACAGACTCCCTTTGTAAAAAAAAAAAAAAAAAAAAAATCCTGATTCTTAATGTTTAAAGACTCTGTGTTTCTCTCACGGGCAGTATAACCGGCCCCGCTCTCTCTCAGCTCACCAACATCCATACACTCACATAATGCATCACACAGACAGACTCCCATTCATGCACACACCCTCCTTATACATTCTCCCTTGCCTTCCTCTTGTTCCTTTTATCCCAGTCTGTGGTATGAGACAGCGTCACTGACATCAAGCAGCAAAAAGAAAGCAGAGAGATGTGTGGAGTGTGCGCGCCTTGGCTTGCTTGTACCTTTGCCGTGCCGCCCGTGTGTACACAGGCAGTTGTGCATGTATGGCGAGTACAAACATAATGACAGTAACAGCAGCGTCCTGTGAGAGGGAGATAATTCAAACAAAGATGTGCTATCTGTGGGAAACAAAACAAAACACACACACAAAGAAAAAAAAAAAAAACTAGCGGATCCGAGGGACACGGGGAGATGGAACCTCTCCAGGGGATTAGATAGGGAAGGATAAGGTAGGTGATGTTTGTAACTGCAGAAAAATATGAGAGTCTTTATGTTAGACTTAAAGCTATGGTCTACGATCTGAAAGATTGATCATTACTATTAATGTAATTTAGACGGTGGTTATGGCCCTATAGTACGACAAAAGGCCCCAGCGTTTTCGTTTGGACGGCCAAAACGGATTTTTTCTGAAATGATGATGTCATACCCCCCACCGCTCTGTAACCTGAGACACACCGCTACAGCAGCTACACAGTGACAGTCTATGGACGTAACAACAACGGCCGACTAACGTCAGGTCGCTCAGAAGCTGCGGCTGAATCGCACCTGTTTAATCATCACTGATCGTCATATTTACTCTTTTTTTTATTTTTTTTTTATTTATAGTGCAATGCAGGTGATAAACAATACAAGTGTGAAAGTGTGTAAGACGGGTGAAAAACAAACATATATAGCAACACAGGACAAGACGTCGTCATATTTACTCTGACACGACTCCCTGTCAACATTTAATCCCATGTTTGAGTTTGAATACAGCAGGGGACTTCTTCTTCTTTTGAATTTCAACAGGGACTTTCCGTCTTCTTCTCTGTCTTACGTGTTTACAGCGCCACACACGCTCCACACACGCCTGGAGTATGTACTACAGCGTTTTGGGTCGTTTTCACTGGATCCGTGTGGACGCAGATATTTCTGGAAACGATGCCGTGTTTACAGAGATTTTTTTCAAAACGATTAAGAAAAAGATCGGATTCGGTGAAGCCGCGTATTCGTGTGGACGGGGCCATAGAATAGAATAGAGTAAAATAGAATTCTATATTCATCTTCACACTCTGTCACTGAACAACATATAATACAACACTGAGCCAAAACTGACCAATAGGAGCCATGCGGCCCGCTGAAAGCCCCACTAGGATTCAGAGAAGCACAGTACAGGGAGACTGGACGCGAACAACACATCATCGTTTGATTGATGGAGATAAAGCTCTGCCAAGATATGAGCCTGAGAAGCGATGCTGCTGATACAACTGAGTTTATGTTGAACAGGTTTTTATCTTTGGAAGTTGTGACTGTGAATCCAACATTTTACTCCGCATTCAAAGGTGGCGCCGTGTTTGGTTTCTGCTGGCAGGCTTGTTGCTCTGCTGTGCAGGAGGGGGTGTGTTGTTAGGAGGGCCATATGAGCTGTGTGTGTGGGGGGGGCTTTTTTTCAAATCTTTCTCATGGTCTTTCAAATCGTAGACCATAACTTTAATGATGTGAGACAGTCACAAAGCAAATGTGTGCTGTGGGAAGTCAGAAATTGCAGGGGTGACGATGAGAGTTTTATTATTATTATTGTTATAGGTATCCAAGTATATACAGTATACCGATGAATACAAATTCAAATCAAGGTTAAAACTCTGCTGTCACTCTTTTCCTCCCTTGTCACTCTGCAGCAACTTCCTGTTTGATATGTGCTCCATATAAACTCACGCATAAGGTGCAGGAAAATTACAACCTGCCCGTGGTCTGATCTCCCTTCAGAGGATTTTTCAAGCATCACTAAATGGATTCAGTTCAGCACTGGGTTTTTCGTCTTCAGTGAATTTGTTTTGCCAAGGCCTTGCTTCAGTGCTGTGTGTCAAAATGTAGCAAGTCTGTAAAGCTCGCTGCCCAATGTGATATTTACCACAGTAAAGTGAGCTCTTAGATCTGCAGGATTTATTCATACTGCAGTAGTTGCACCACAGCAGCTCTCACACTCCAACCCCAGCACCAAAAACCCACCCACCCTCCTTGGATTTTTTCATGTTTTATTTTTTACTAGATTGAATCCCTTTTGATGGAATTAGGATTTCTTGACAGTGATCAACCGACTGAATATTCCTCAGTATCAAAGTGAAAGAAAATATCATACTCTTTTATCTGAATTAAATAACATAACTGCAACAAGTATTCATCCCTATTATTATTTAATCGGGGTAACTTTGCCAGAATTTTACACCCATTTATTATTGTGATGTCATTTTTTTGCAGACATTTCATCAGCAAAAGTCAAGTTAACATTTCAACTTGGCGATGCCACATGGGATCAGCAAAGTGATTACAGTTCATCCTATAGAGGGGAATGAAAGTCGGCAATCATCTCAACAGCTGCTGAGACATTTCACTCTAGCAGCCTGCTGCTGCTGCTGCTGCTGCTGCCGCTGCCATAAAAGTCAGGGATCACTACAGTCATTCAGATTCATCCTCTAGGAAACACATGGCAATCTAATGGCTGTATCTGTTGAGATATTTCAGTCTGGACTATGGAGTGGTGGACAAACTGACAAACTGACTGACATCAACAGATCATAAAACAGTTTTATGCTTGGCTGGATGGGATTTCACAAATAAATCATGATGTATGGATTGACGAGGTGGCTGCAGATGCTCAAATTAATCACAAGACAAAAATAAATCTTCCATCGTGTTTTTTTATGTTATTTTTGTCTGTGTTCTTGTCTTGTTGCAGCGTCTTCTTCTGCTGTGATTTAGCGCCACCCAACTGTAAAATTAGCACCACTCCTTCATCTTGGCAAAGCGACTAAAGTTAGTGGATGGAAATGTAGAACCGTCCTACTGTCATCACAGGAGACCGACTGTAACAATGGGCAGCGATTGGAAAGCTACAGGGTTGAAACATCACAGAAAAGAAGTAAAACCCAATTATTCCATTTGCTGTTCTTCAGTTGAAATGAAGCTTGAGGTTTTTTCTTTTTTTTTAAATAGGAGCCAATGAATGTTTGACACTTTTGTGTATTTAAATTGCAAAGCTGTGCAAACAGTGTAGAATTAATTAGAATATGTTTGATTTAGGTCTATTTGTATATTTGTTATCTTTCTGTTTCTATTCATTATTTGACGAACAATCCTAATCGCACTCAGATTCAGTGTTAGAAGTTTAAATGGTTTTTTTATTGACTGTATATATTTCGACCACTTAAAACAATAACAGATGATAGTATTTTCTTCCCATAAGGAGTTTACCAACGGAGCATTTATCCTTGGATGCTGTAAACAGTGAGGAAATTGATTTTGCTGATCAAAGATAGATCCCCCCAGAGTCGTTCTAATGGAGATGAAGTCGGCTCGGAGGAAGATTTATGGTAAAATACCAGGAGAGAGAGACAGATGAGCCAAAACAGAGAGGGACAGAAAATAGGGTAAATACATGAGATAGATGAGTAATTGAACAGAGCACACTACTAGGCCTACTACTCTCCTAGGGACAATGTGAGTATGCGTGTGTTTGAGTACCCATTAACTATAGGCTACATTTGCATTTTGAGTGTTTCATACTCTTATACATTATAACTAAAAGAGAAAGCATCAACAACTACCAGAACACTGTGAAGAAAAGACATTTTCCATTTGGGAGTTTGAGAGGCTTTATATACAAGAAGAGAGGGAGTGCATCGCAAATGTTTTTTTTGTGTGTGTCTGTGTTTCTTTCCTTGCATCATTCACGCAGCAGCCTATGTTTGCTCATCGTTGCTTATGTCTGGGCAGAGCCATAAGCCCCATTCCCCCTTGGTTACTGTTGCTAGGTCTGTCAACCTTTCAGTTCGCACAAGGCATGTGAGGTATGCACTTTATAATGATAGCAGTGGCAGCTTTATCACCAGAAACAGGAGGTCGAAATCAGACGTTACATTTTCCTTTCAGGCCTTCGACTGTTTGATTTTGCAGGCTGAAATGACCACGGCCTTTTGTGGATTTTGTTGTACTTAGCTATCTAATCAATCTCATTTTCCCAGCAAAACTAGCTGGCATCAGCTGGATTGTTAAACGTGAGAAACCTGCTATTAAAAGCCGACTGATGCTCTTTCCATTGTGAGCCGTGTTTGCCTTTCTGCTGGGGCTGAGGACACTCATATCCAATAACTGCATACCAGCTCCATGGATTAAAGATGCATAGTAATACACAGTGCAAACAGTAATAACTGACCTTGTTTGCAGCTGAAGCTGACTGATGAACAGTTTTACATAAGTCATCTTTATGGAGAACTTATTTCTGGGCTGCAGTACCACAAACGGCCACCGAGATAAACTGGCATCAAGGCCAGAGAATCAAAAGCAAACCTGCTGTGTCAAGTTAGAGTTGCTAGGCTTTGACCAGACAAGAGTTCAGGTGGGGTGACCAACATCCTCTTTTACCTGGACATGTCCACTTTTTACGCCCTGTCCGGGGCGTCCGGGCGGGTTTTATAAATTCATGAAAATGTCCGGGTTTGGGGCATCGCGTGGCGTAGTGGTTAGAGCGGGCACCCCATGTATAGAGGCACAGTCCTCGCTGAAGTCGGCCCTGGTTCGAGTCCCGCATCGGGCGCCATTTACTGCATGTCATTCCCCCTCTCTCTGCCTCCCCGTTTCCTGTCTGTCTCAACTGTACTATCTATAAAGGCATAAATGCCCCCCCAAAAAAAGAAAATGTCTGTTTTTCATGTGACCATTAAACATACTTTACTGGCGCTTTGCACAGAATACTCCGGTATTTTGTTGCATCTCTGATGTAATTCCCGAGAGGCTGCCTCGATCTGTATGTGCGGCTCTGCGACGCACTTAGTATACAGAGGGAGCAGACGTTGGAGCAGCGTTGCCTCTGCTCACATAATGCCGAAGCGCAAGTGTAGCTGTACCAGGGCGGACTGGACATCTGTGTGTTCTGGAGAAGAACGGCCGGTAGCCCAGGACGGCCGGCGGCTGCCTCGTAGTCACTGTTTTCCTTTTCTTTTTTCTTTTCTAAATACCCGACAGCGTGCTTATCTGTGATCAGGGCCGGCCCAAGAGTCCATGGGGCCCTAAGGGGCCTCTATTATTGCCAATAATACTGATTATTGATCATTTACACACTAACAAATTAAAATTTTTCTGTCGTCACGGATCATCATCCTAGCCTGGAATTTCTTTTTTAGCCATCTATGGTTTTTAATCTGAAATGATATCAAATTCAGCCAAAAGTACAGCCTGGGGTTGATTTAGGTTACACTTAGCCTATTATTCGAGGTGATATTAGGCCTAGTACTAAATGTCATATGGGCCTACTAAAAGTAACAAAATAAACCAAGAGCCAATGCATTTGCTGAAAACATGTCATAGCCTAATTTCTTTTTGGTTTTAAACAAACTGCAACACCAATGTGAAACAACAACTTAAAGTGCAACCACAACCCCCCCTCCCCCAGGTTGACTGGAAAATCAAAATATGGTCACCCTAGTTCAGGGGAGTGGTTTGTGTGTAACAGGTTCAGAGTAAAGACCAGTGACCTTTCTTCTACCTACCCTCTGAGCTGATTTCGCGGGAGCGGACCAGGTCGCTCTTGTTGCCCACCAGGATAATTGGCGTTTGTGGCTGAGACTCCCTGAGGAGGAGGCGGAGCTGGGCGGTGCGGTGGAAACTTCGCCTGTCAGTCACTGAGAAGACCAGGATACACACATCACACTGTAAAGTAGACAGGTCCTGGGAATATAAACACACACACACACACACAGACAAATTCATTAATAAACCAGAGCAGATTAGCACTGCACACAGGAGTGACAGCTGAATAGGTGTGGAATGTCAGGTAGCCACAGCAGGCTACACAAGAGCCCTTGGACGCTATTGAACAACATTTTAAAACTATTGTCTCCTTCCTTGAGTCCCTGTTCTGTTGTTGTAGCCAACATTCCCTAAGCACCGGTTATTGGTTCTTAAAACTGGTTCCAGACCAGCACCAACTTCTTGCTCGGCCAGAGCTAAGAACCGGTTCTTCCAGGGGCTGGCAGCAGGGTTACCTTAGCAACAAGACCAGCGCTAAGATATACAGACACGTTATCGCTACGTATTAAGTTTGTTTATCAATGTAAACACAGTTGAAGCTAACTAGCTGAGCTACAGGCAGTGGCTAACAGCAGCTAAGCTACGGCGAAGACGGCTGCGTTTTCCTTCTTTTTTTTCACCCGGGTTTAAAGTTATCGTTAATTAAAAGTCTGTGCTTCCACGTCGGGTCCGGTGTTCAACACCCGCAGGTCGGACCGGGTTGTCTAACTGTAGCAGGCAGCAGAGACAGGAGCAGCTCCTGGATGGGGAGTGTGGCTCGACTTGGCTCCTAACCAGTGGAAAAGCAAAGTGGTTCTTTGGAGGCACCAGAGTTGAACCAGTTAAGCAGCGAACTAGCACCAGCACTGGAACCATGTGGAAAAGAGGTGAGAGGACATCAGTACCGATGCCAGGCGGCCGGCACTCAAGTTTTTATCACTGTCCCATGAGAGGACGCAGAGGCTTTGCTGAACTTGATTGTATGCATGTCACGCTTCACTTTGAATCTCCTGACCCTTTTAACAGTGACCACCAAAAATCCCATCGGGGCTTCCTGTCACAGAGGCTCAATTAGCCCGAGTGGCTCTAGCAGAAAGAGCAGCTTGGAACAGCCTGGGACCATCTTTGTCCTCTCTGGCTCTCTCTCTAATTGTGTCAGCTACGTTTACGTTGCATCGAAGGTGGTTCATGAGTCATTGCAAAGTCCTCCTGGCTCTACCTGAGAATTAAGGAGTGTGACTGAGCCAAAACTTGACAAAACATCATATACATAAACCATTTGAAGTGATTATACCATCCCATTAAAGCTGCACTGATATATATTTCATTTGCATAACAACAGAAAGGGTCAAGTGAGTATGACTTCTTCTAGTTCTTAGTGATGACCTCACTGAGAATCGTCAGTCTCACTACCTGCTCATTACCAAACAGACACAGTTATTAACTAACTAGATTACTTGCATGACCTAAAACACCAAATACAGTACAAGTAATTAAAAACAGCATTCATCTTATATCAACAAATGGAAATAAATCACATGAATATGTATTATTGGAAGAGGATTACTCATAGTGACAGACCCACAGAGAATTTTGATGCAAATTTGTGGTTGCCCTTCATTCGACAGCGCACTCTAGCTCATTGTTTTGGTTTTAGGGCATGTTAACTCTGGTTTTATCCACATGGTGGATTTGTGTTGAATTTTATCATAATTGCTGTGTGAAGTCTTGAGTAATGGCTCCAAAGGGCTTCTTGAACACTTGAAGGGATTCCCATGAGTTCCCATGGGGAGACATTGTGTTAAGGCCACAATCATATTCTCTGAGGTCACTGTGACTGTCACTGGCCTTGACCTTCAACAACCAAAATATAATCAGTTTGTCTTCAAGTCTGAGTGAATGATTTTACCAAATTTGAAGAAATTTCCTCAAGTTTAAGAGACGTTATATTCCCAGGACCTAAACCACATTTTGTGAGGTCATCATGACCCTGACCTATGACCTTTAACCAGCAAAATCCAAGTGGACATTTGTGCCAAATTTTATGAACTTCCTTCAAGGCGTTACTTAACTGACTTTGGGCCTGATCTACTAAAATCCCAGAGAATGGGCGGTAAATTGCGTGCTCGAGAGGGAGGAGAGGAAAGGAAAGTGTGGCATGTGTAACGGCGCTTAAATTACACACACCTGGAAAACTGCTACAGTTGGCTGGAATGACCCGGATGCGAGGAAATTAGATATAAGAGCTTTAGCCTTGGCAGGCCGATAAAAGAAAAAAAGCGGTGCCAGTTAAGACTTGCCTTTCAAACGAACTACATAAATAAAGATGCACCACAATCTGTTTCAGGTTTGGTAAATCATGTTGCATTTGCTAAATAAATCTATTTGCATCTACTACCAACTAACCCAATTTTGCACGTTCTGGCCTAAACACCCATATTTGCATATTCATCAAGGCAAACGCGCTAAATGCATCGCATATGCTTTTTTGCCCGTTTGAGAGACACAATCCTCAGTGCACCCGGTTAGTAGATCAGCTTGCCCATTTTTTTGCGGGTGACATCAAGTTTGCACATGTTTTTATACAAGCAAACCTTTAGTAGATCAAGCCCATAGTGTATTCACATGGCCAAAACTGGGTTGCAAGTGACCTTTGAAGTCCAAAATCTAATTTGTTTGTTCATGAGCGGCAGTGACATTTGTGCCAAATTTGAAGTAAATCCATCGAGGCATCACTGAGTACAGGACAGACTGATGGACAGGCCAAAAACTATATAATTTGGCTCTCACCAGCACAGAGGCATAAAACATACTGACAAACCCACTGTATAGCTGTCCATTAGCAGACAGCAGACATACAGACATACAAGTGAACAGCTGAAAAAAGGTGTATCTTTACTGTACCTCAGTACGTGCTGTAGTGAGATAGAAGTGAATAGAGATCTTACATTGATTGACGAAGTGACCAGAAACACGACTCCAGATAATGTTGCTCCCTGCTCTTGGATATATACACAGCCAGAAAAACTGTTGTCGTTTTAGACAGGAACTTTGCTAACGTGTTAGGAAGAGGTGACAGTTTATTCCATTTCCAAAAACTGCAAAAACTCCATGAAGACAGGGCTCACAGAAATATTTATCCCACTCTGTCTGAAAAAGTCATGTCATGAGCCTGATCCAGAGATCTTACAAAACTACTCCTCCATCTTATTTTTCCTGTTTACCAACATTTTACCTAATCCAGCATGAGAATTTTGATGTTTTTGAAAGCTTTGGCATTTACACTATATTTTAAGTTCTGTAATTTTAGCATATGGCCTGTGTTGAAAAGGCTAAAACAAAAGATATATAAAGTTGGACAGACATAATCAATACAAACTATTTTTTCTCACAGACAGAAACCTGAGACCAGACGCTACAGTTTAAAGCCAGTCGAAGTCACACAGTAATGTTCTCTGTCAGTGAAACACAAAGCCAGTATACAATACAGGAACATTACCCAGAGGGTGACTGTATAGGCTACAAATGAAATATAAATTGTTACCACTGTGTCAACAAGATATTTTAGTTCACTGTTCACAGGGTAATATAAAGTTCACATTACAGACCCAGGGCCTTTCCCCTTGACTGCTCTGTAGACATGCTGCTCAGAGGGGAACTAGTCAAATTTTATTAGTGGGCCAGTTTAGCTTTAATCTATAACTTTCACATTGTATTATTTCTAAACATCGCCTGATTCCATCAAGTTGTATTTCAACTGAAAATAGGCCTGTGAAGCCAAAAACAGTGGTGACTGAATCAATACAAGAACATGGTATTCCCACCAGATAACCTAATCTGCCTGCTAGCTTTAGACTGTGCATTGTCTGTGTGTATGTGAGACTGTGTGATTGCCCTTGCCCTACATCCACAGCCCTGAAGGCAAATTCCTGCCCTCCAGAGAGTTTCAGACGCCTAAAAAATTCACACTGTCTCAAGCGGCCAAGTAGTATTGGATCAGACCCCAGAGCAGGAAATTCACGGGAAGTGCCTTGGCACTGTCTGCTTGATGGAGCGCAGGAAAAGACAAGGAGGAGGGAAAAGAATGAGGGAGGGAGGGAGGGAGGCACTGGCGTGGACGGCGACTCCACCACCTGTCACCGTCTGATTGAGGGATGAGGAGGAAGAATGAAAACAACTACGCACGGGGAGATAAACAGAGAGAGGGAGAAGCTTATCTTTGCAAGCAAGGGAGTACCAACACAGAGAAGACATCGATTAGTTTGATGGAGCGTTCCTGGAGGAAAACTGTGACCAAGTAAATACGCCTCTCTCTATCAAACTGAGGCAGAGCAACCCAGGACAGTGCCAACTCCCTCACTCTCGCTTTCTCTCGATTAAGCCTCTGTTCACAGAGAGCAGACCATCTGTCAATAACTACTCCTCTCATTCACAGTCTAATACACAAACACAAAAGCCCACATATAGTAATAAGTGAATATTAATATTTTAATTAAAGGATAATTACCGTTTTTTACAATCTGGACCTTATTTCGCATAAAATATGATAATTTACTCAACCAGATAACTTTGGTGTCATTACAAGTCGTTCCGATGAGATTAGATCCAGCCGAGAGCCGCGTATATCCGTAGGCTATAATGCGAGTCTACAGGGCAGCGCAATGCAGCCTCTAAATAACACATTATCTGCTGCGAAACTCGTTCATTCACCAATATTTAGTGCTATTCCCCTCTTAGTCCGGGGTTAGCTGTTATCAGCATCTGGGGTCTGTAGGTTGACCTACTGACCTCTGACCTGGATGATGTCATCTCTGACTCATTCTGATAATAATCATTCCACTTCGGCATTCGTGTCCATTTTTAGCGCAACTAGCCGGAGCTTTAGTGAGTCCAGGTTGAGGAGAGGAAGCCTGTGGAAGCTGAACTTCATCCAGCTGCTCATTTTGTTCTGACAAGTCAGAAACACGCAGAAACGAACCGTAGCATTAGCGGTAGCAACAAGCCGCGCCGCGGAGATGACATCATCCAGGTCAGAGGTCAGTAGGTCAACCTACAGACCCCGGATGTTGATAACAGCTAACCCCGGACTCAGAGGGGAATAGCACTAGCGTATCATAACAAAATATTGGTGAAATGAACGAGTTTTGCAGCAGATAATGTGTTATGTGTGGTAATGCGCTGCCCTGTGTTCTCGCATTAGGCTATACGGATATGCGGCTCTCGGCTGGAGCTAATTTCGTCGGAACGACTTATAATGACACCAAAGTTATCTGGGTGAGTAAATTATCGTATTTATGCTAGAAATAAGGTCCAGAATGTAAAAAACTGTAATTATCCTTTAAGCCGTATTAATGACAGAGAACTTTCCTGGCTTATCAGGCCATTTTCTATGTGATGTACGTTCACCGTCAGGTTTCACTTGACTGCAATTCTGGAAAAAAAAAAGTGAATGCATGTCGTAAACTTATATTTACTTCTATTGATACAGGCCATTAGCCTGACAAGCCAGACTTGAAATGTCTAGTCTGGCAACGACCGGTAGACCTCGGCTCAATCCAGGGGGCGGGATGAAGGCTGTCTTT
This sequence comes from Trachurus trachurus, assembly GCF_905171665.1. NCBI lineage: Eukaryota > Metazoa > Chordata > Actinopteri > Carangiformes > Carangidae > Trachurus > Trachurus trachurus. The sequence goes on from NC_139900.1 coordinate 26,093,461, forward strand.
CAAACTGCCTCTGCACCAATAGGGTAGCACTACGACTGTTTAGAGCAAAGAGCAGGATGACGGAGCAAGCTGGTAGATTAAACTTTTCCCATATCCCGTCGGCAAAACAAATACATCCTTCTTCGAAATGAATGACTTCAGTGCAGTTTCTTGCTCAACTTTTAAAGAAAATGACAAGTTTAATTCTTTCAAAGTTGATGCCAACGCCGATTCAAACGATTCCTTTGCCAAAGCCATCTTGTCATGTTTTTCACCGTCACAACTAGTATGTCGTCATCGCGTTAAGCCCGCCCAACGACTCTCTAAATAGATAGAGCGCTGTGACTGGTGAACACAAACGGTGTTCTAGACTCAAAAAGTTCCTATGGCTCGTTTCTAGATGGACCGCTGAGCAAATACATTTGCTGCCGCTAGGGTGCGTCTAGATTTCTGGGCTAACAGGCCATTGAAATTAAGAGAAAAAGATCTTAAATGACTGTTTTCTCAAACAACTTCTTGTCTTACAACAAGATATCAGATGCTTAATTAACACAACATTTTCTGCCACAACTAAAACTGTTGGTCACTGTTAATTAATTATTACACAAGTGCATTAAATAATTCAAATAAAAGATTAACCAGTGTGATACTTAACGCCTGCTGTGTTTTTCCTGATTTGAAGACAGTGGGTCTAAGTCGAGCGGTGATGTCACATCTTTTCATACACCAGTTAGGACTGCACTATACTGTATTTGAATCAAAATGTGATGACAGCCTTATTTGCATATGTTTCCAACACTGTAAATTAAATCTGATCAAACCACAGTCCTGCTGATGGTGGTTTTTTGAGTGTTAAAGTACTAATAAGCAACAGTGTTCTGTAATTGACATTTGTAGTTGCTGAGGCAGCCGTTGCCTCCGCCCAGCAAAAGTTATAATTTCTGTTTCAATGGTATTTTATGAAATGATGGGCTTCCAGCTTCATGGCACCAATTTGCTTTGATGGGTGAACCTGACAGGCCTGAACAGAACACTGACCTCAACCTCATCCAGCATCTTTGGGATGATTTAAAACACTTTCTGGATGTCATGCTGCGTTATCACAAAAAAACATCACGGCCAAACCTCTCTAATGCTTTGGTGACTGCATGAAAGTAAATCCCTGCAGCCAGGTGCAAAAATCCTTGCAGTCTATAAAGAACACCACCATATCACCATATTAAAGCTCACTGGTGTTTAAAAATGAATGTTCACCCATCACATATTGCTGTAATGTTTATTTATCCCCTTATGGTCGATTATGTATGAACACTGATTTACATTTTGAAATACTCAGGCTGTGATCCTCATGCTCATACACAACCAGTTCACTACAGAAACAGAGATATCTGATTGGTATGCAAAGTCACTCAGTCAAGGCTGACTCTTTGTTGAAATTATGAATAAATAATGGACTTATTTTTGGTGGGGGGGGGGCGGGTGCTTTAGGCTACATACTGGAATGCCTCTGCCAAATGTCTCATGTTGTTGCACACTATGTATAACTGTGTATCACTGTCTGTCTTACTGATAGCCTCTGCTTATGAAATCCAACCTCCAGGGCTGAATTTCATTTTTGAGGGCATGACCATAGAAATAAGCATTTGTCGTAAGAAGGATCCCACTTCAAAGATGCCAAGCAGAATTTTCCATCAGAAAAAAAGTATGGTGGGAAAAATTACTGGCAAAGCTCTTTCTAAATTGCCCTGAACATGTCTCTGTCACTTTTGTTCTGCAATATGGGTGAAATATAATATACCTTGCAGACATTTTGTTCTGACTCTTCTTGCCTCAGTTTCTCACTCTCTTTGAACCCAACTGGTGTAATCGTTCAGGCCTTCACAATGACAAATGTTGGTTTTCAACAATACAAAGTTCACAATACAGTCAGACAAGTCTATCTTCTCCATCTGTACAGCGGGGGTCACAGGCCAGGCTTTCTAAGAATTAATTTTTCGGCCACTTCCTGTTTCTGGCACAGCTGTAGATAAGAAAACACATCCAATAAAACGAGATAGATTTTTTTATATAAAGGAGTGGACCACCGGGAAGCGGCAGCTGAGTTTCCCGCATCACAAAATGGCAAAACCCTGAACTGGAATGAACTTGGATTTTCATATGTGCCACGTACACAAATGCACACACATACATACATTACATTAACACTCAAAAACGCACTCAAACACCAACTTGCTGGGGCCAACACTGCATCAGCAGCCATTAACCGTGAGGACAATGAATCACTTATCAGACATCATTTGCATAACATGTAGTGGCTCTGTGAGCACTCAAACTATTATTCCTTCCAGTTGTGGAAAAAAGGCAGAAAACACATCATATGACCCTTTTTTGTGCATGATTATGTTTGTGTGTATGTGCATACATTCCTCACTACACAACATGCTCCTGAAGTAGTGCAATTGCAATCTATTGGCTCCCAACTTGTTTATTTTGCTGGACAACATACATAAGCAAAGCAGCTTACAGCCCTAGCAGAAGGTCAAACCCATCCCCACCTGCTCGCACACACGCACAGATAAATACATAGACACTCATGCTACCATTTGGCTTTATTATAAGTAAACACATGCACTGTATGCATCTGCCTCGTTGGCTTTCTGCTCTGTCTGTCTGTCTGTCTGTTTGACTGCCTGTCGGAGCAAAATGAAAAAGCAGGCAGATCAATAAAGAGGCAGAGGTGATGAACGAGGGGAAGGGCAGAAAGACAGAGAAATTGAAGGAAGAGAACTGAGGATCAGGAGAAAGAGGGCAGAAAAGAACGCTGCTGTGTAGCTAAGTCACAATCTGATAATAGGATGACGACGCTTAGCACAGATAGAGTGCTGAGCAAGTTTGTTTGCTCTTTTTCTTCAGTTCTGTGGCACAGAAACAACACTTCCCTAAGGAAACACATTACTGAGGCCATCTGGCCCGGCACAAGCGAGGCCATAAACACGCATATACATGAGCACCGCGTGAGCAATGACCACCAATGACCACATCATGCAGCTGACATCAAAGCACAGACATAGTGCACCATGCAGACGGTGCACACATGAGCGAAACCCACCTCACACACACGCACACACGCACACACGCACACACACACACACACACACACACACACACACACACACAGGAGGGTGTGGTAAGTATCCCTGCATGACCCAGATTCAAGATTTATTATGACAGCATGTAGAGGCTCCACCCTAGTGGTGTGTCCATCAGCAAATCCCTGATTCCTTACTGGTTACAGGGATGCTGATCTGTTGTTGACCTCTGACCTCCCTGTAAGAGAGGTGGAGGAAGGATGAAAAGGATTTCCCCTGAGGACACACTGAGTCATGGAATAATAATTAAAACATTTTGTCACCTCTAAATTAAAAAGTTACACGTTTGATTTCTCAAAAATTATATATATTTTGTGCAGAGCTACTCCATTTATCTTGTGCATTAATGGCCTCAATTAAAAAAATATTCTAAAGTTTCAGCTGTCAATCAGTGCTTGAAGTGTACACAGGAGAACTAATTATCTTTTGCTTCTTTTACCTGTTGCATCGCTGCTTTGTGACTGAGATTAAAGGATATGAATAAATCGTGAAATTTTGTGCAATCAGAATCCTCAGGGAGTTTTGAAACCCCTGAAATGATTCATTTCCCTTCTTTCATCCTAATGTTGCAGCTCAGCCTTCGTATGTGCAGTATGTTTTACATTGGTGTTCAGTTTGTCATCGTCCCTTTCCACAACCTAATTAACTGTGCTGTGTCTTGATAAAACCAAGCCACTGTCCATGGTGCTGAAATAACAGATACATTTATCCAAACTCCTCATCTGACATTACATTGTCCTGTAAACAAAGTCCTTCTAGGACAATATAGAACGTCTCTGCTGTAAAGCAAATATCATTTTAAGAGACATATTGTAGCAGTGTCCTGACAGCAGTCTCCTAAAGAGGTAAAGTTGCTGTTGTTAGGGTTAAATGTTGCTCATGAATCTTTGGTGTAATTTGAATGTTGCCGTGCACCAAACTGTTGCTTAATTTTGAGTTGAGTGCCATTGAGTGTTTCAGTTTCCTCATTGGTCATTGTCCTCCTTGAAATAATTAAAATTTAACAAGCCTTGTTGGTTGCTGACAGACACATTTAGCCACTTTTTCCTTTTACAACGGAGCACCTAGTGACTAATCTATTTGAATAAACCCTAGCATCAGGAGGAGATGTTCCATAGGTTTCTTTTCACAGACATACCATGTGGCAGCTGACCTGAATGAGCATTTGATTTCTGAATGATTATTTTCCAAGTAAATACAGCTAAAGTTAGAGCACAGCAGTTGTCGTTAACTGATGTGTTTGGTGATTTGGTCAGACGACCACACAGTTATAACATTAGGATATTAGCAGTGAAGAGCAGAAGCTTGTAAATGGTGAATGCATGTTTGTTTACACAGTTTTTTTTGTTAAAAATATGGTTTTATTAAAAATACTGAGTCCTTAAAGTATGAATTAACAGATAAAGGGCTGACACTAGACACTACTCTAAGACATGGTCTAGTCATAGTTTTGTTCATGTCTGAACTTGATGAAAAAAAGAGAATGTTTCAAGTTGGCTTACTAATGTCAATTTCTACTCATGTTTATTCGCATTCAATTCTAAGTCATTCAAAACTATTGCCATAACGAGTCAGCTTTGCCTGGCAAGCTAGTTGACACGGTCAGCGTCAGGTCTTTTAGTTATCTGATGCTGAGTCTACCTTCGTAGGAGGTTAGTTAGCTAATAGAGTTAGCATCAGAGCAACCGTAAGAACAGAAACAGAAAAGTAGGCTAATGGACGAGAAAAGTTGTCAACCTAAAATGTTGAACTTTGGGGGGAAAGCTTAGCAGAAGAAGTGAAGAGACCTTTTTTTGTTTGTATTATCAGTAAGACATAAAATGTAACTTAAAATCTGTCAGTGAAATTCTCTCATGAAATGAAATGTTGTTTGCACATAAATATCTAGTAGTATATCACAACTCCTTTGTCTGAATAGTTTCCGTGAGCTCTGCAATCCGCCTGATCTTCAAAACTCCATTTAAACCTGCCATAGGATTTTGATGGTAAAATAATCCCTTGAATACAGCAGAGCAGTTCCAAATGGGCTTTTCTACTTCCTTTATTCTGGTTCACACAGAGTGCTCTATACAGATAAATTGAGCAGTGACTCCCAGCGGAGGCAAAAAAACAAACAAAACTGTTAAAGTATAATAGCTTATGTGGATTAGGGCATTAAACAAGACACTGTAAATAGTCGTGAACTCTAATAAGGCAGCAGAACAGGGAAACAGGAAAGAGAAAAATGTCCAGGGAAGGAAGTCCCTAAACACAACGCCAAGATCGGTCTGTTTTCCAAGAAATGGTTGGTGGAACGATGTTTATTTTTCCCCTCTACTCGAGGAAAGGAATGTGGTCAAGCAATAATTATCTTCCTCCAAATTACATCCTGGAGTTTTTCCCTAATTTGCTTTGGCAAAATAAATGATCCATCTTTCAGTGGCAGCTAAAAACTCTCAACTGTGCACACTGATAAACACACACATACTGTACTGTGCATCACTGGCCTACATTTAAGCCTAAGGCTGCACCTTTTGGTTGTTTTTAATAAATATTTTAATTGAAAGCTATCAAATAATAATGTAAACTTAGACTGAGTCAGGCGAGGAATAAATTCAGACATGCATGAGTGCACAGACACTGACATCAGAGAGAGCAGTTGGAAAGCCCCTCTGGTCTTTAATGACCTCAGTCTACCACTGACCGTTTAGGACATACATTACACAACCAATGTCAAACTAAAGGCGAAGGACATCATGGGCCAGCTAGGTCAAGGCCAAGTGTGCCAGTGTTTCTATTTTGAGCACATGAATGACTTATTTAAACCATCCAACCCCAGTGACGTCAACAACACTCACAACATCCCGGCGTCTGGCAGAGCAGACTCTCCAGCCTTCTGTGTGTGCTGTATTGTTTTACACTTTTGACCATACCACATGCTATATCTGCAGATACACACACACACACACACACACAATCACACCTGTCTGTCAGTAGAGTAAGTGCCCCAGCTCTACACTTGAAGTCTGCTGTGTGCACCACTCCCTGCATTGCAGCTGGGAATATTGCAGCTCCAGATAGACCTTCATGTGTCAATCAACTGTGAGTCAATCCAAACAAGCACTCGAAGGAACAATTGCTGGGTGTGAATGTAGCATTTTTCCATCTTGTTTTGAAGGGAATGACGAGGCGCTGATCGGGGCCGGCCAGAGAGCGGATAAAGCCCCACAGCGTAGGATGCTGACTGTTCTAGCATGATCTTATGCGTGAGTGAGTGATTAAGTCAGCCCCGTATGTGCATACGTGAGTGTGTGTGAGTGTGTGTTATGTGTCTGTGTGTGTTGCTATGGTAACTTGGGTGTAGGTTGGGATGCCCCATGGAGAACACTTGCAGCTTGCTGCAAGGCCAGAGGCTCTGCCTTTTGGGACTGGGAGTGCTGGCGATTAATGCTGTGTGCCAGTTGAAAAGCCATGACATGTGTGTGTGGTAGGCAGCTGGACAACATCTGCATGAACATCTGACTGTTTGAGCGTGTGAGCGTGTAAGACCTTGTGCTTAGAATGTGTTTGTGTGCAAGTATATGTCCTCCATTTATGGGCATTACCACAAAAAAACGCAGTAAAAACATGAGCTTGAATTGGCAGATGATTTGGGACGGCGTCCAGTCCTCTCTGCCTTCCCCCACTGAAGCCCTGGAGTTATTCCAAGCTTCCCACTGGCCTGCGTCTGTTGCTTCAGCCTTAATGGCCTGCCTTGTATTAACACGCACAGAATAACAAATGTAATTAACTCTCAGTGAGATTTAACCATGGCAGAAAAGGGCCAGTGGAGAGAGGCACTGCAAGCACTGTGCAGAAACGGGCAACAGAGAGTGAACTGATGAGGAGATTTGGAGATGATGACGGCTGCAGGGAAGACAGGGCAGCAGAATTGGGGGTGAGAAAGGCAAAATAACGCTTACAGAGGAAGTGAGGAAGTGAAGAAACCAGTTTGCCTCCAGTGGACTTCCCCAGAGCTAAATGTAGCTGTGTGTGAATAATTTAACCCCAAGGGGAGAGTCCCTAAGGGGTGAGTGGACATCTGGATTCGGATGCATCAGGGATGATCCACCCTACACACTAATTAGAGTGCTCTACCATTTCATCATCATTATTAATAGGTATTAATGCTTTTTCATTTGGCAGGAAGCGCTAAACAACATGAGGAGCTTTTTGACAAGCTGTTACTGCTCTCTGCGGCTAAAGTTTCTTTTTTTTTTTACTGCTCAAAAAGCATCGCCTCTGGGTTGTATTAAGTCATTCACGCTGTTCAGCTCAAAAGGTTGATGATGCATAGCCGCAGCAATTTTAGCCCTCAACCAAGTTTCCTGTAGATTTGAATTGAAACAGTGAAGGTTAACAAAAGAGTCATTTCCATTTTTCCGAATGAGAGAACTTCAAAAAGCTCAAGTACAGTGAGCACAGCTGCTCCTTCAGGATTTCCTGTACGGTGCAGCACACAGACGTAACTGTACGAACGCACTCTCTTTCCTCTCCAATACACACAGATAATTCACCCATCACGGAAATCGAACAAATGGCTTTTTCCCATTTCCTAAATACAGTGGAGGGTATATCAAAACCAAGCTCAAAGAGAAAGAGGTCACAGAGCATGAAAACACACTGAGCCAACCCTCGGATGACCCCTGGACATTTTTGTCCACCTCTCACACTTTCCCAACTCCCCACAGTCAAATGACAGGTCACTGGGGCCTGATTTTTGGCAAGGAGGTTTATCTTTGGGTAAACTCTGGATGTCCCAAGTTTCAGAATGAAAGTCCATTTTTTGGACCTGTAATGAATTTTTACCACACCCATGACCCTTCGCTGGACAAAAATGTCCACCTCTGTCTATGGGTTTTTCAATGTATTTTTGTGTTGATTTTGGCGGCCCCTGTGGACGAAAGCGGTGGTGTTTTGCCGGAATGAAGACTACATTTCCCACTGTCATGAAGACGTTTGTCTGGCCGACGCATGTATATTCGTTTTGGAAACGTCGGAAAGAAGATGGGACTTGCTTTGAAAACATTTTTTTTAAGCAGCTATCTGCAGCATGCATATGGATGAGGTAATGTATCTATTCGTATGGTTTGGTCAGTGGTCCGACCCGACCATGCCTTCCAGAGGTATAGAATTAGACTACTTAGAAATAGCGTATCTTCACACTGATGGGCTCATTTGCTGTTGTAGGTAACAGAGACACATCAGCAGAAACCAGAGACTTTTGCATATCCAGTTAAAAGCTCAGTACAGGGGCTTTAACATAAACATTTTAACTAATAGATATCACCATGAAACTCCCCAAGTTTATCACTCACATTAAGACAAATGTTTTTTGTATTACAAGTTTGTAAAATTTTATGTTTAAATGTGTAAATGGGGCAATATCTGATGAAATATGCATTATGCATATGCAATGTTTACATACATTTCCAGAACAGAAATCTGAACAACGGATATAGCCACTTTCAAAATTCTCGTTTTATTTTGTTGACATATTAGAGTCAGAGGTTTTCACTGAGGGGATTTTGGATATCTCTTTTTATCACTCTGTAAATGAGAAAATACTGTCACCAGCCCTAAAAAATCAAATTTCGCTTTTTTTGTTTTTGTTTTTTTGGAATAAAATGTTGTATGAATGATATATCAACAATCCCCTTTGTAAAAACCTTTAGAATATAGACAGGAATAAAAAATAAATAAATAAAAGCATAGTATGAGAAATCATGTGTTTTTGCAGCAAAAACAACTGGCAAGGAAGGGGTTAAAAATTTTTAAACCCATGTCAAAAGTGATTTTCATGTTTAGTCAAGACCCAGCCCTATATGTATCACAAATATTTTGGGAGTAACTGATCTTCAATGTCTCTCACTGTATGGACATTTGTGTACATTGAAGGGTTATCTGAGGGTTAAATAGTATGGGACGAACAAGAGAGAACGAGTGTGAAGAGACTCACCGGTTTCCAGTTGTCGTAAATGATGACTTTGCTGTCTTCATCGTCAACTGTCACTGTGCACTCGTAGCCCTCACCTGCAAGCAAAACACCAACGTCACTCATACAGTGGTGAGATAACATGTCAAAGCAAAAATGTTTACTGACACAAAAATGTGACATCATACACTGTGGAGACAGATTATTCATACTAGTGCCTGAAGTGAAATGTCAGTGATCTCAAATGGTGCCTGAAAATGTTGACAAGTTAATCTGGGTCTTAAAAGATGTCACTGAGCTGAGCTTCAGCAGAAACATTCAATTGACTCAGTGAAGATGTTTAAAGTCCTCTTTCTTTGCCAAGTGACATATTTGAAAAATAGCACTGCAAATCAATTTATGACACTTCTGATTCTTATCTGAACATTTTGATGTTTTTAGACTCTAATTTAGAAGATAAGCCTGGTGATATTCTACATTATTGATACTATCAACAAAGTCCAACGTAAAAAAAAATCCAAGATCAACAATGTTTTAGTTAATTTTAATTCTTGTTGACACAGCTGCTAATAAAGATCTTTAAAAAAAAAAAAAAACGAAAGACAAAAAGGCCCAGCTTCCCAAAACACATGGGCACTGGTTTTTAGCAGATGTTACTCAGAATGTTTTAAATAGTGAGTTTTGGGGGACTTAACCAAGCGGTAATTTAAAATAGGCTACATTTGGTGAAATATTGTTTCTTTGGCAGCGATGTGGGGACATGTGGCATTGACTCAAAATAATCACTGCTGGTGCTCACTGATGTATTTTTAATAGTTTTGAACAACAGTGGAGGTCTGTGACACAGAGAGAGACTGTGACTACACAGCCACTTCTGTTTGTAGAATCAGTTCAGCTGGATGTGGTCACTTCATGTGATTTGCTGACACTGACAAAAATAAAAACACACGGTGTTACCAGACGTATCTTTTAAAGAAATGTTTCTTCTAGTTTTAGTTATGACAAATGTAGTGTTGATGAACCCTGTCTTTTAAATTGCTCCTTTCTCAAGAACTGCTTGAAAAAGACTAGACAATCCACTATGATGAATGACATGGCTATTTCAAGGTGACTCCTGTGTTAATCCTGCACCGTCTCTTACTGATAATTACTTTTTGAAGACACATAGCCTATTGATTGATGAGCATCTCTCGAGTCAGGGGACTGATATGAGGCCAGAGAGTTCGTTCAAAACCCAATGAAATGAGAGTTTGATGGGTGAACAGTGGTTTTACTGTTTGGGATTCTCAACATAAATCCCATAGAATAATTTAGCAGACTGCTAAAATCACTGCGCATAATAAATACACCATCATGGAAACATGTACAAGCTGCATGGACAAAAGTGGCTTTTCTGTCCATTTATGATGCATGAATCCAAGTGTACTACATGGACAGTAATGAATACTGTATGGTTGTGCGTCAGGGGCAAGTCAGCTGTAGCTATGCATGAGGGAGAGCTGTTGCCTCTTTGTGACACTGACTTATCGATTGGCTGGCTGGATGGTTGAGGACCAGAGCTGATTATCCCTAGTGTTGCAATTAGCTGTATGACAGGCCTACTGAATGACGGAGAGAGAGGGCTGTTTTCAGACTGTTTGAACAGAATTGAAGGAAAATACCCCCAAAAGGGAAAATATAATCATTAACTTTCTTGCAGAGCTCAATGAGAAGTTCAGTAACTCTCATATTTACATGAATTCAGTATAAAGGTAGAAGCTGGTTAGCTAAGCTTAGCATCAAACCTTGAAATGCGAAGAAAACGGAAACAGGTTACATGTCTCTGAGAGAAAACACCTAAAATCAACAATATTTGTATAAGTTACATTATGTAGCAAAGGTTTGTTTTTTGGATAGCTTGGCATAAAGACTGGAAACAAAAAGAAACGGGCTAACCTAGCTCAGGGACTAGTGGCCAGAAAATCTGGAATATAATATCTCCCCTGAAGGAGGTTAAAATTTTACTTTTGGTTTTGGTTCATTTTCGTTTATTTATTTTTAACTGACAGGATATAGAGCTCGTTGCTGTTTTTACTTTTTTGACAGAGCCAGGGAGGCATTTTCCACCCAATGCCAGTCTTACGCTTGGTTACAATCCACACTTCCTAGACTGTAAGGCCCAACCAAAATATGGTAGTGAGGATTTTTACAATTTTTTTTCACCAGCTGTAACAACCCATGCTGTTGCTTTGCACAGCTTGCACAGTCATCTAGCAACTGACAACACTAATTTTTTTTTTAGCTTTTATGGTACACTAAGCTAGTGGGCTGCTAGCCCCCGCTACACATTTAGCATATATGGGAAGATATTTGTAACCTGATTTGTTTTTCGATTGAACCTCCACATGTATTGTTTGGCTTCACTGACAACCCATCTTCTAAAGAAAAACAATACTATATCATCAATCTTATTATACAATTGGCACATTCATAAATGTCGTTACACTAATCAAAAACCACTTTTTCTTATTTTTGAAAATGAAGCCAAACAATACATTAAGTCTATTAAAAAATCCATCAACATGAAAGCTATAAAGACTTTGAATTTATGTACACTTTATAATGTTTTTGTATGAAAGCTTGTCTCGGCATTGTCTGTATTGAAACCCCCTGGCGATGTTCTGTTGGTGTATTGAATTGTATTGCACCATGATGTCTTAATAAAGTTTCTAAAAATAATAATTAAAAAAAATAAAAATACACATTTAGCATATGTAGATATGAGTGGTACCAATCTTCACATCACCCATTTCTGGGAAAAGCACAGAGCATTCCAAACTCCATTTTTGGATGGATAGTGAAGTTTAAGGCTGAATGAGAAAAGATAAACGAGTGTTTTTCAACCTTGGGGTCGGGACCCCACGTGGGGTCGCCTGAAATGTCTAGTAATTGATAATAAAAAAAACACTAAAAAAGTATTATTATTCTTTTTAAAATTATGATTTAAAAAAGCACACACTATACTTTCACTTTCTCGAATATAAATCAAGTTCAAATGAATAAAAATATCTGAGCTGACTCATCTTGATTGGCAGCCGCGATCAAAATGGGGGTCAAAATGGGGTCACAAGCCAAAAAAGGTTGGGAACCACTGAGATAAACTCTTCACGGGCATTGACCTTCCAAGAATTTTGACCACTTTAATTCCAAGTGTCTGAATGATTTTCTCCAAAGCCAATCATTGAGGTTGATTTAAAAGGTTATTTCAGTCCTACCACACACACAAATTCACCCCAAAACACAGTCCACCAATTTCGGCAAGTGTCGGCCATTACCACATGCTTGTGTCTCAGAGTCTATAGAGAGGGATCTGTCCGACTGCCCAGCCAAAGATAAGGCCAGCGATGATTTGCCCACGCCATTCTGTCCCAAAAGCACTATTCTCAAAGCCCCGCTGTGGCTGTGGTAAGCCGGCTGAGCGACTGCCGACTGACTGAAGGACTCATCCCGAGGCACCGCTGTGTCACTAATAGGCAACGTGGCAGGTTCATCCAAGCCCGGGATCCAATCACAGTCCTCGGACACAGCCTCTTCCCTCCGCAGCTGGTGTTTTAGAGGCAGGGGTGTGCTCCCTCGCCGGAGAGGGGGTGCTGTGGTGAGAAACATACTGTACTACAATGACAAAAAAAAGACATACAGTATGTGTGAGTGTACAAGGAACATCACATGTATAGGATTATTCTTGCAGCACTTTAAAATAGCCATGAAGGTCCAACCAGGCAACAGATCTACCTGTAACACTGTCTATTCTGGTAAATGTTATCACTGCCGAATGGGGGGGGGGGGGGTGTTGCCGCTGTGTGCGCCTATGTATGTAAAGAGGGGGGGAGGTGATAACAATGGAGGTGACTGAGACAGATAAGTGACAGTGTGAGAGAAAGATGCTGATGAAGACGCAGAGTGTGTCAGAAGGGAAACCTAGGGAGACGGTGGTGTTGATGGGTGGGAGGGGTGCAGGTGGTGAGATGAGGGAGACACAAGACAGAAGGAGCAGCTGAAAGGATGGCAGAAGATAAGAGGATGCTAAAAGACAGCAGGTAGATATGGACACATGCAGGGAGAGAGGAGAAGACAAGACAAAGAGAAGAGAAGAGGAGGGAGAGGAAAACAGGCTGCAGCTGTGTGAAATAAGGGCATAAGAGTGGTTAGGTGGCTGTATACTGTACAGTGTGTACACCATGAGCGCAGCGTGAATTCACAAACAAATAGGTCAGAAACATAAAGTCCTGATCTCCATCCCTGGTTACTTAAACAAAAAAAGAAAAAGCAAAGCTATAAAGGAGGATGTCAGCGGTTTTCTCCAGGACTATAATGTGGCTGAGGGAAATGTGAGTATGTATGTGTGGTTAACTATGCGCATGCATGTGCATAACTGTGTGTCTGCAGTCGCAGCAGGTCAACCATAGACAACTCTCATCAATATTAATACAGCAATTAATCTAGCCTCTCTGACACCCCAAGGCGTCTGCAGCCCAGTGTCTGCCCGGCCCTGGACAAGCTAAATACAGTCTTGGTGCTTAATTAAAGGGGATTGACACAATAACAGGAACATATTAGAGTATAATACCATCCAATTAAGCACCACCACAGAAAGTCTCACAGATTACAACGAGCTGGATCAATGCCTCACTAACCCAATGTCAATAAAACCTGAGGATTATGAGTTTAACAAAGTTCACTGTGAGGCTGTTGTATTGGAATGCATTCAGTTCAAACTTGCAGGTGTACATGATAAAATAGCAAAATTCAGTATACTTTGTTATATAGTATGATGTTCTGTAAAGGCCTAGTGATGTAGTGTGATATCATATTATTTACTGGCATTTTGCAGTGTGATGTGAATAACTGTAATAGTGTTTCCAGTAGTTGTTGTGTGGTGTAGTGTTGTCTAAATCATTATAATATAATATAATATAATATAATATAATATAATATAATATAATATAGATGGATATTAGTACAGTACAGTCTGGTATAGTCTATACTAGTATAATATGGTAGTCTGTAATAAAGTATATTACAATATAGCGTGATATAGGACAATATGGTATTACATATCTTGTCACTGCTTGTAACATTATACTATCTTATATAGGAGGTGTAGTGGTATAGTATAGTATACAGTATTAGCTTATTGTCTATATGGGACAATATGGTAGTACAGTACATATCATTTTCGTGCAGTTGAGGTGTGGCACTGTTATGTCCAGACACACACACACACACACACACACACACACACACACATACGGGTTTATATGGTTTAGATGGACATTTTCTCGAAACCCGTCCGGTGGTGGTTTAGCTGGACTACCCTTTCCTGAGGTCCTAGAGGTTTGGGAGTTAAACTAAAGTACTGCAAAAAATCTGAAAAAAATTTAGCTCACTTCAGAGTTCAGATACACCCTACACAACTCCATACACACCACCCTGATAGTATTGTGGTTTATGCAGACAACACGAATATGTGGCTTATAAGCTCATAACAAACATTATTAGGTCTTTAAAGGGCAATGATGTCACAATTTAAATGACTCCTCATTAACATAAATACACAAACCTGACAGCACACAACATTAACAGAACAGTCATTTTATTATCAATTAACTGCTGTTACATGGAAATACTGCCCATGTATACATAATATAACATATCAAATAGTGAAATAAACATCACTATGTGAAAATAAAGTGTCAGAGCACTTAATCTAGAACATAAAAACACAATAGAAATAAAACAAACAAAAACAAACCTCACACATAGTCACTTTGTCAACAAAAACCCAACCCACAGGCAACTGGCAGCCTGCCACACATAACCCCCCCCCCCCAAAAAAAAAATAAAAGCTTTACTGCAAGATTATTTATATTTATTCTGACTGACCCATGTTGAACAGGTGGCATTATTGAATATATTAGGGCATCAAACACCAGAACACCACTGAACCCTGTGGAACCCTATAGCTTCTCTTTCTGTGACTGTCTCTTTGCAGCTATTCCTCTGTTTCTGACAAAGTCCCTTATATTTTGCACTGTTCTTTGTGCTAATGCAGAGCCTTCTACCAGCTTGCAATGACTGCATTCGTTTTTGGTGGCCAGTTTTCCTTTACAAATGTGACCTCTGAAATGCCGCATTACTGCAGCAACCTCAGCCTTAGACCACACTTTCTTCTTTGGCACTCTTCTGGACTCATCGTCTTGACCAGCATCTTGTCCTAGAAGATATACAAAGTAAAAGAAAAAACATTACACATACAAAACATGTATTGGCTGGTTGAATCAATCAAAAACAAAGTTCAACTAATGAACAGATTCCTGTTTACTTGTTTCTGTGATGAGCATTCTTGAATACTCAATTTTCAGTTGACACCTGATTTAATATCACCAACAAAATTTGTCCAACTTTGATGAATCTTAATATTTGCCAAACGCCTCAAAACAGTTTAATCTGTGCTCAAAATCAAACAATGTTTTCAGATACACTATATCAGAAAATGGAAAACGGTGTTCAGGACATGTAGCTCCAAAAAAAGGTTTGTGTTTTCCAATAATTTCAACATTCATAACTCCATAAGATGGTTTAGATATTAAAATTTGGATATTGCATACTGCAAGTACTGCAAGAATTACAGTATTGACTGTCTGTGGATTCAGCACTTGCAAAATGACTAAGAACAAAGACAAAATCTAAATGAAAAGCACATTACATTACACTGTAGATGTAACTGCAAAATCAAAGTCAACAAGTGAAAGCCGGCGGAGACGGCGGCTGGGCGCATCAGCAGAGCGGGGCTGGTTTCAATGGCCCTCATTTATCAAACTTGCGCAGGATCTGGTGTAGACTCTGGTGTAAATATCAGTGTACGCCAAGTGTCACGTGTGATTTACTAAAAGTGTGTACGCTGCTGATTTCGGCGTAGAACCGGCGTGGTGGTGATAAATCCGGCGGCTGAAAACGAGCGTCATTTAAATGTCACGCCCCGATATATTCCTGCTTTAGAGGCGTCGCCCTGCCCCTTTTACGACATGGAGACACAGAAGACGGCCAAGAAGAGGGACTTTACTGGCATTACCGCGTTGAACAGGGAGAGGGCGGCAACATTAAATATCTGGACATTGACTGCGTTTACATGCACTTCAGTACCCCGATTTCAATCGGGTTTTTTAAGTACCCCGAATTTGTGTTTGCGCATGTAAACACCATTTCCCGATTCCAGAAATCGGGATAAGCTCATATCCCGATTTTGAGAAACCCGATTTTGCTGCCCGGAGAACTCCGAAAGAAATCAGGATACTGGAGCATGTAAACACAGTACCCCGATATCTGAAAGCTGCTCAGCCAGCTGACGTAACTGTTACCATAGATACGTTACGTACAAAATGGCGGCGACAACAAGAGCGCATTCTGGAGCAACGAGGAGACTATTAAGTTTTTTTGTTAGTTTTTTTCATGCGAGAAAGTAACTGTTTATATCCCCAATGTGCGGCCGGTTTATACAAACGACGGCTGTTTAGAAGTCTGCTACGATGTTTTCCGGAGCAGTGAAGCTCCCCGTGTGTGAGCTGTGACCGGGACAGGTCACAGAGACAGCAACCCCATCTCCTGACGTGCTCGCCGGCCAGAACACTCCGTCACCTCGGGAGAGAAGACGGTCGTTAATTAACTTACCCGTAGGTTTTTAGATGTTTACTGCCGACAGGTTATATTCTTTTTAGGAGATAAATGCTAGTCTCATTGATGAAATCTAAAAATTGTGGCAGTTGCCTTAGTCTGTTTGAATGAAAAGTGAAGCTTCATGTGTGTATTGGAGGAGCAGCGCTGCCTGGAGGCTCTGTCGCCTAACGTGTGTACAGAAATCACCACTTTTACATCAATAAAAGCATGTTTTACAATGAACCGATCAGTCTGTATTGAATTTACCTTTCTTTTATTAAGTTATATAACATGGCAGCATTTTTAATTTGTAAATTTTCGGACCTATATTTCCTAGTAGTTGTGCTTCCTGTTGTAAATAATAAACATGAATGAAACACACATACGCACGTAAGACGCAGTAATCAGAAACCGGGATACTGTATTTATCATGTATACAGGGATACTGAATAACCGGGGTTCTCAAACTTCATGTAAACACCATACCCCGAATTTGATCAATAATCGGGGTACTTAAAAAACCCGATTAAAACCGGGGTACTGAAGTGCATGTAAACGCAGTCATTGATAGATTGATAGATTTTGTGATTGATAAGCGTCATCCCGGTGGATGGAGGCTGCAGACGCACGTGTCACCGACCACGTCAGGAAACCCAGCGATCTCATGAAATGCTCCTGCAGTTTACTAAACACAAGTGATTGAGGAGAAATCATAGGCATATTACTGCTGCGAACGCTACTTTATAACCATCAGTACCGCTGGCATGGTTCGGCTGATGGAGGGATGTGAAACACTGGCCCAATCTCCCGCTGACAGGTCCCGGTGGCGAGGGAAAAAAAACACTCCGCCACGGAGATCAGCCCCCCCGCCCCCGGGGGCTCCGGTGTCCGGCAGAGAGAGAGACTGAGGAGCTGTCCGGTCATGCTCTGGTGCAGGAGATGTTGGAAGTTTGTGTGTGTGATCTAACAATAACAGGTCTGTCATTGACTGTTTCTGTTTACACAGCTGATTAACGAGCATCTGTCACGTCGTGGTTTTTAATTCATCTCAGTTGCTCAAAATAAAAGTCGAGTTAAATTTTCAACACGGACTTGGTTGTAGCGTTTCTCTTTTTTTTGGCTACTTTTTTATCTTTTTATCAATATAAACAACAACAACATGTGGTCCACATCGCTGCGTTATTAGACTATGGTTTAATAATCATTCTGACACAGCAGCACTCTTTCCTGCATGTTCTACGCTGGTTCCAAATGTGCGTACACCTGGTCAGAGCTGGCGTGGGATCTGTGCGTACCGTACGCTCACGCTCAGATTGATAAATGCCGATCCTTGCGGTGAATTTGGTGTACACCCATTTTTCTGGTGTACGCAAGTTTGATAAATGAGGGCCACTGAGAGCAGAGAGCAGACCGGGGAGAGGGAGAGGCGGCGGCCGCCGCGGCTGCTGCACTCGCGCTGCACTGTGACTCTCCCACTCCTCACAAGCTCCAGACTGACAAGCTACCGGCAACACAGCGCCTCTGTCTGCCCTTTCAAAGTAAAAAGCCGCTGTCTGACGTTTAATAGCGGCGGGGATGGTTGTGAAAATAGATGCGGTGGTGCGGGGCGGGTCAAATTACTTCAAACTAGTGCGAGCGGAGTAAAACAAACAAACTAGTGCGGACATTTAGGAACCGAAAAAAAGGATGGAAATTCAAATGGCTTCTTTTAAGTTAGATATTTGACAGACATTCACTCCATCTAAATTAATAGAAAATATAAGATGTGTTCAACTGAGCAACAACTGTGAGAGTCTCAGCTCTCGGCTTCTAGAGGACTTAAGATGGCGTTTTTTTCTCACGAGAGCTAAATTGGGTACTCCAATAGGGTTAAATAGAAGTGAATATTGCATATTATTTCTCAAAAATGTGGTTTTAAGACCCCTTCAACATCTGAAACAGATATAAATACCAGATGGTGGATACTTTAACATAGTTTGTATTTTTATCTTACTTTGTGTCTTTGTATTGCCTTTCTTGGATTTTATAGCTTGCTTCAATGTCTTTTTATATGTTGTGTAAAGATGCGTTACAATCAAACTTACTTTCAGAGAGAGGGGCAGTCTCATTCACTGTGGAGGTCACTGATGACACTGCTTCTGCAATATACATAAACGTTTTTTATGGAAAAAATACATTTGATCAAAAACAACTGTAAAAGTAACTGAAGAAGTAACTTACCCAAATCTGCAGCATCATGGACCTGCTCCGTAGCTGTAGAGTCTGTTGCAGCATCCACAGCCTCTCTCGTGTCACACTCTGTGAATGCTGTGCCACTGTCATCAGATTCATTGTCACTGTCCTTGGCCTCAGTGTCGCTTACTGCGATTTCACCTAGGGGATGGTGTTAGTAAAAGTCTTATGAATAGCACAAAACTAATTAAACTACAAAGCAAAACTGGACCTAATGACATTCTAAATATTTTTAAGATACCGTATATATAAGTATCATTCAATGCCACAGTTCTGTAACTGGCACCATAGTGTAACATGATGAGATGCCAACTTTGTGGCCATTGCTAACCTAACAATCTTGACTGATCGGTATCATGTGTTGACAAGACTTACTTAGCAACTTAGTGAAAAAACAATATCAAAATATCAATAAGTGCTAATTTCTGTCCAAACCTTCAATTTCTATCTCATCCAGGGATTTCCCCTGCATGCTGGAAAGATGTCCTTTCTCCATTGATAAAAGCAGTTTAGAAATCTTGGCCAGCTGTGTTGTGGGAACTGGTAATCTGTAGAAGTCCCGGTGAACACGGATGTCATGTCCCAAGAAATCTGCGACCTGATCAAGTTCATTATTTTTCAAATTAAGGACCTGAGAAAGTGTTGCAACATGTTTCCTAAGTTGCGTCGACCTGAGATGCTCAGGGTGCTTTGCTCCACACTGGCTTGCATGAACACGCAAACAGTCCTGCCCTCTGTAATGGGTCATTGATTTAGGTCTTGCAAACAGGAAGACATTTGTGGCACAAACACCACACTCAGTCCTTTGACTGGTCAGTAATGAGAGAGCACCCACCATCCTTGGTGTGAGCAGAACTGCAACCTTTCTGCCCCTTTTCCCCATGATTTCGATTCGGCTGAAATAGTTGCAGAGCTTCTGTTCAGTCTTTGACAAACCCATGGCAACATCTTCATGGAGCTTTGTGTTGTCTCTTTCATGGAAACTTTTGAGGCGCATTTTTGAAACCTCCCCAGCTCGTCTTCGATTGAACACAATGATTTGTGCAAGTGTAACTTTTGCAAGTTGAGCATAGTTCTGAGTCGTGGCATTCTCCTTCAAGTTGCAAAAGGCACTTTCTGCAGATTTCTCAAGGTACTGGTGAAGAATGCGAACATCTTCAGTGAAAGGTAAAGTTGATGGCTTGTTGTACTTTGCATCACTGAGTGTGTTCAAGGCACTGTGAGACACCATCTCAGACCACTTGGAGGAGTACAACTTCTTGAATGTGTCAGTGGACTTGATCAGTTCTTCATGTTCTGCCATGAGGGCCCTACAATGGATAATGTCACAAATTTTGTGCAATGTATGCCCCAATTTCAATGCAAGGCTTGGTGCTCCATACAAGTGTTTTTCTTCATCAAAACCAGAAACTTTCTTTACAGCTTGCACAACCCTCTGAAAGTTAGCAGGTTTAACAGCCTCCTCCAGGTTATGTACTGAGAAGTCTGTGCGCAGACATAACAACAAACGCCCGACTTCACGAAGCTTCTGTCGCATGTATTCGTACTTCGTAGGGTCTTGTCCATGTCTGTTGAAGAGTGATTGGGCAAACTGAATAATAGACAGGTCATTTCTCACAGCTGAGGCAACCTCATCCTGTTTCATGGCACTAAGGAGCTTCCAAACTCCAGCTGAGACCTGGTGACAAGATGCAGACTCTTGAGCAACAGCCAAACCCAGTACTTTGGTCCTCCCAGGTTGTTTTTCCAAATCTTCATCTTCTGGCTTGCAGGGGCATCTGCGGACATGTCTCCAAAGCTCTTTCCGGAGGTACATCCCTTGACAGTACATACAGTGAACAAACTTTCCTGCCACTGCTTTAGCCTTTGGTTTTCTCTTTACTTTCAGTGGACCTGCTCCACCTTGTAAAACAGCAGTGTTATGTCTAAAATTTCCCTTATTCCTCATTTTTTCTAACAATATTTTACGCTCCTTTGAGTGCTCAGGGAGGGAAAAAACACGTACAACTTCTGCATGTGTAGTGTGTGTCTTCAAGTGGCGAGAAATTTTGCTTTGTGGTTGACCACAAATGTAACAGTAATTTTTAGTGCTCATAGTCAAATGTGTTGATTCTTGATTGTGAGGCTCTGCTTGCTCCTCTAGCCTTTTCTTCTTTTTCTTTGGCGAGGTTTTTAGAGAATTTGCTGAACCTGATGTTTCTTCAAGGGGCGGTTGACCTTTTGATGTACTGGGCACAACTGGGATGTCTGTGTCTGACCCATAAGATGTCCCAGCATCAGGTGTGACTGGTTTTACCTGAATGTGTTCATCGTTAGACCGAATAGGTATGAAAGGTATACTTGTGTCTGAATCTTCATCATCATCTTGAAACTCTGAGTCTGGTATGTAATCCTCATCAGACTGGTCCTGATCATCATCAGATATTGGATCCACATTGGAATGTGGTATGCTATCCTCATCTGACAGCAGTTCATCCTTAGAACCTTCAGAAAGCTGTTGCTCCTGAAATGGTGAGACAACACATTTTAGTTATGGACACTTTACATTCACTTTAAAATTCAAGACAACCTAAGTCGATACTTGCCTGTGATGGGTGGAGGAGATCATCATTTGGAAATCGTCTGAAACAGGTTTTATGCCAGACACCTGAACAAACTGTAACACATTTTTAAAGTATTAATGTCTGTTGCCAGTCTGTTTACATTGTTCCTCTCCAAAAGTAATGATTTGGAATACACATAAACTGCAAAAATGTTTCATCCCAAGCATGACACTCTCACAGATTTTGTCAGTGCCAGTGAAGCAAAACAAACTGTGTACCAAGGATGAGTGGTTAATTATACAGTACATTAGAATACACAACATATACTAGGTACATGGTTAGGTACATCTAAATAAAACAAAAAGAAGAAGCATTAATTCAACTTTCTGATCATTTGAGGCTTCAATTCAACTCTGTTGTTGTTGTTGTTGTCGTCTGTGTTATACAGAGAAGTGTTTCTAGTATTTATCCCACCCTTAATGTTAAAAAGGGAGAAGACAAAAAATTAGAAACATCTCTTACTATGACAAAACACAGCTCAGCAGCACCATAAACTTCAGCTTCCAAAATGATCAGAAAGTTCAATCAAAACCTCCAAAAAGAGTTTCAGCAAAAATATCACAACTATAATTCATTGCAGGACTGTTGTACGACACTGCATTACACACCTGCAAACTAGTCACCTTTTGGCTACAGTCACCTTTTTTATGTCAACCAGGGTAGTAGAAGTGAATGAAGAGGGTTTTAGTTTTGTATGTTGTCACCTTTTTCACTACTCCAGGGTTTGTAGGTCTGGCATTAGTTTCAGATATACCCAATACCCTGCAAACGGAGTCTGTTTTCACCTACTGTCACTAGCCATACAAAATAATGCTGCATATATCTCACCTTTGCACTTATAGCCAAGCCACTTTAAGGAGGCTACAGGTCCCACACACTGAAGGCATTTCTCCAAGGAGGATACTGTTGCACACACAAGCCGGTGATTTTGACACTGTTGGCGGAAAATATTTCACATTCACATTTTGACATCTTGAAAGTCCTAAAAGAGCAATTCCATTCCAATGCAATATCAATGTGACACACAATTTTCCTTTCCCCTATTGAGAACTGAATCCATTTGACTTGAACAAGTGAAATGATTTTTACTTATTTGTATTGGTCCCAGATACAGGGAACAAAAGAACATGAGCTCAAAATTACAACAGTGTTGAATGTAAATTTGCCTTATTTGTTAAGATCAGGAAAAAAAGAAATTGCTAGCTTTGGCTTGTCAACATTTTCAGTTATACTAAGACTGACTCAAATCTGGGGATTTAGACTTAGAAAATATCACATGTATTGCTCCTATAGGAATAGATCTTGTTTTACTTCCCATTTATTACTAACAACACAGTTCCCATCGACCAGATGTAACCAACTTAACATTCTCATTAAAGTAACAAACAGATCAAATGCAGGTTGTCCAAGTATTTTTGAAAATCAAAATGATGTCACGGGAGAAAGGACCTTGTTAACTGTATGGACCTCCTAAGTCATATTAGAGTGGATCACTGCTTTATACACACACACACAGAATCAAACATTATACTGACCTACACTTTCAGTACATGGCCCTTACATACCATTGTCCATATAAATCATATCACAGTCAGGTGACTGCACACACACATACACACGACGAATTGTATTTACCTTTCCATGCCCGCTGAGTGGACCAGGACCTGGACTTGTCTGAATCTGGTCTTCACATATCTGGATCCGACTGCTCTCAGCCATTAACTATAGCAGATAAAGCATATGGGAAAGAGGCATTAAAAACACAGGCACTGAGAATGTACCACTCAGGAAGATATGTGAGGTTTGAATAAATGGGAGGATCCCACATTCATAAAAAGAATGTGAGGAAAGCTGATGAAGATATACCTCTTCAAAATCTTCAGTTGGGGATGTCAAAATGGTAGTCTCAGAATTTTCCTGAGGTATTTCCTCATCAGGATCCTACAAAAAGAAGAAAATATGGCACCATAAATACCCTGAAGACAGATTTTTAGATGTGTAAAATAATGTAAAAGAGGCATCATGACTGTGTCTCATTAGTGTTTTGTGATAATTCTTCTAAATCCTAAATCTGTATCAATGAGTTTTGAATAAGATCTTGTTTTACTTCCCATTTATTACTAACAACACAGTTCCCATCGACCAGATGTAACCAACTTAACATTCTCATTAAATTAACAAACAGATCAAATGCAGGTTGTCCAAGTATTTTTGAAAATCAAAATGATGTCACGGGAGAAAGGACCTTGTTAACTGTATGGACCTCCTAAGTCATATTAGAGTGGATCACTGCTTTATACACAGACACACACAGAATCAAACATTATACTGACCTACACTTTCAGTACATGGCCCTTACATACCATTGTCCATATAAATCATATCACAGTCAGGTGACTGCACACACACATACACACGACGAATTGTATTTACCTTTCCATGCCCGCTGAGTGGACCAGGACCTGGACTTGTCTGAATCTGGTCTTCACATATCTGGATCCGACTGCTCTCAGCCATTGGCTATAGCAGATAAAGCATATGGGAAAGAGGCATTAAAAACACAGGCACTGAGAATGTACCACTCAGGAAGAATGTGAGGAAAGCTGATGAAGATATACCTCTTCAAAATCTTCAGTTGGGGATGTCAAAATGGTAGTCTCAGAATTTTCCTGAGGTATTTCCTCATCAGGATCCTACAAAAAGAAGAAAATATGGCATCATAAATACCCTGAAGACAGATTTTTAGATGTGTAAAATAATGTAAAAGAGGCATCATGACTGTGTCTCATTAGTGTTTTGTGAGAAGAAACATCCACTTGAACTGTTTTAGTAACTTTGAAGGCCAAATGACTACAGTCTGTAGACTAGTCCATGACTATAAAAACTATAATCTTTGAATGTATGTCAAATTATTAGATTAGTATATGATTCCTTCCTCCATGCTAGAACTTTGGCTGTATGAGTGACTCCGTGCCTTTATAGGTCCTAAATCTGTATCAATGAGTTTTGAATAAGATCTTGTTTTACTTCCCATTTATTACTAACAACACAGTTCCCATCGACCAGATGTAACCAACTTAACATTCTCATTAAAGTAACAAACAGATCAAATGCAGGTTGTCCAAGTATTTTTGAAAATCAAAATGATGTCACGGGAGAAAGGACCTTGTTAACTGTATGGACCTCCTAAGTCATATTAGAGTGGATCACTGCTTTATACACACACACACAGAATCAAACATTATACTGACCTACACTTTCAGTACATGGCCCTTACATACCATTGTCCATATAAATCATATCACAGTCAGGTGACTGCACACACACATACACACGACGAATTGTATTTACCTTTCCATGCCCGCTGAGTGGACCAGGACCTGGACTTGTCTGAATCTGGTCTTCACATATCTGGATCCGACTGCTCTCAGCCATTGGCTATAGCAGATAAAGCATATGGGAAAGAGGCATTAAAAACACAGGCACTGAGAATGTACCACTCAGGAAGATATGTGAGGTTTGAATAAATGGGAGGATCCCACATTCATAAAAAGAATGTGAGGAAAGCTGATGAAGATATACCTCTTCAAAATCTTCAGTTGGGGATGTCAAAATGGTAGTCTCAGAATTTTCCTGAGGTATTTCCTCATCAGGATCCTACAAAAAGAAGAAAATATAGCATCATAAATACCCTGAAGACAGATTTTTAGATGTGTAAAATAGGGTTGTTCGGTATACCGGTACTAGAGTGGTACCGGGGTACTAACGCATTTAAAACGGTACCATACTGCGCTTAGATGGGACCGGTACTTTCATTTTGCGCCGCCGGCAGCGGTGACGTCGCCGCGTGAAGTCGCCACATTGTAATTTGAGCCGAGGCGAGCGAGTGAGCGAGCCACAAACGAAGCAAGGTGCTTTTATTATTACCGTTACAGCGCCACCTGTCCATGTGCCTGTGTTTGTGTGTGTATCTGTGTGTGTGTGCGCCGCGCGCGAGAGAGACAGGCCGCCACAGCCTCGTAAATAAGTTTCGTTTTTACCGCGGATCACCACTGGCATGCTCTCTCTGTCTCTCTCTCTCTCTCTGTGTGTGTGAGTGAGCACAGCGAAGGAGCGCTACGCAGAGATGAATTAACGGAAAGATATTGCGTTGATGGGGGTGGGGGGAGCAGAATCAATCTGGTCTG
The DNA here is from genome assembly GCF_905171665.1 of Trachurus trachurus. Lineage (NCBI taxonomy): Eukaryota > Metazoa > Chordata > Actinopteri > Carangiformes > Carangidae > Trachurus > Trachurus trachurus. Next base: position 26,119,256 of record NC_139900.1, read on the forward strand.
GGAAACAATAGGTGTGTGTGTTTGAGTAACATGAACGTTTGTGTTTCATTCTATAAACTACTGAGAACAATTTCTCCCAAAAATTACAACTGGTCAAAATAACAAAAAGAGATGCAGTGTTTTCAGACCTCAAATAATGCAAAGAAAACAAGTTGATATTCATTTTTAAACAGACCACTAATGTTTTAATTTAGGAAGAGTTCAGATTAATATAGATGGACAATTTAATCCTGCAGCAGCAGTGATTGTTTACTGATTTACTGATTATTTACTGATGCATATGTTATAGTTATAAGATTTTCTATTAAAATAAAGCCAATAATGACATTTTTTGTGTTCTCTTTTTATGTGGAAAAGTACCGAAAAGTATCGAAAAGTATCGAAAAACATGTTGGTACCGATACCGGTACCAAAATGTTGGTATCGTGACAACACTAGTGTAAAATAATGTAAAAGAGGCATCATGACTGTGTCTCATTAGTGTTTTGTGATAATTCTTCTAAATCCTAAATTTGTATCAATGAGTTTTGAATAAGATCTTGTTTTACTTCCCATTTATTACTAACAACACAGTTCCCATCGACCAGATGTAACCAACTTAACATTCTCATTAAATTAACAAACAGATCAAATGCAGGTTGTCCAAGTATTTTTGAAAATCAAAATGATGTCACGGGAGAAAGGACCTTGTTAACTGTATGGACCTCCTAAGTCATATTAGAGTGGATCACTGCTTTATACACAGACACACACAGAATCAAACATTATACTGACCTACACTTTCAGTACATGGCCCTTACATACCATTGTCCATATAAATCACATCACAGTCAGGTGACTGCACACACACATACACACGACGAATTGTATTTACCTTTCCATGCCCGCTGAGTGGACCAGGACCTGGACTTGTCTGAATCTGGTCTTCACATATCTGGATCCGACTGCTCTCAGCCATTGGCTATAGCAGATAAAGCATATGGGAAAGAGGCATTAAAAACACAGGCACTGAGAATGTACCACTCAGGAAGAATGTGAGGAAAGCTGATGAAGATATACCTCTTCAAAATCTTCAGTTGGGGATGTCAAAATGGTAGTCTCAGAATTTTCCTGAGGTATTTCCTCATCAGGATCCTACAAAAAGAAGAAAATATGGCATCATAAATACCCTGAAGACAGATTTTTAGATGTGTAAAATAATGTAAAAGAGGCATCATGACTGTGTCTCATTAGTGTTTTGTGAGAAGAAACATCCACTTGAACTGTTTTAGTAACTTTGAAGGCCAAATGACTACAGTCTGTAGACTAGTCCATGACTATAAAAACTATAATCTTTGAATGTATGTCAAATTATTAGATTAGTATATGATTCCTTCCTCCATGCTAGAACTTTGGCTGTATGAGTGACTCCGTGCCTTTATAGGTCCTAAATCTGTATCAATGAGTTTTGAATAAGATCTTGTTTTACTTCCCATTTATTACTAACAACACAGTTCCCATCGACCAGATGTAACCAACTTAACATTCTCATTAAAGTAACAAACAGATCAAATGCAGGTTGTCCAAGTATTTTTGAAAATCAAAATGATGTCACGGGAGAAAGGACCTTGTTAACTGTATGGACCTCCTAAGTCATATTAGAGTGGATCACTGCTTTATACACACACACACAGAATCAAACATTATACTGACCTACACTTTCAGTACATGGCCCTTACATACCATTGTCCATATAAATCATATCACAGTCAGGTGACTGCACACACACATACACACGACGAATTGTATTTACCTTTCCATGCCCGCTGAGTGGACCAGGACCTGGACTTGTCTGAATCTGGTCTTCACATATCTGGATCCGACTGCTCTCAGCCATTGGCTATAGCAGATAAAGCATATGGGAAAGAGGCATTAAAAACACAGGCACTGAGAATGTACCACTCAGGAAGATATGTGAGGTTTGAATAAATGGGAGGATCCCACATTCATAAAAAGAATGTGAGGAAAGCTGATGAAGATATACCTCTTCAAAATCTTCAGTTGGGGATGTCAAAATGGTAGTCTCAGAATTTTCCTGAGGTATTTCCTCATCAGGATCCTACAAAAAGAAGAAAATATAGCATCATAAATACCCTGAAGACAGATTTTTAGATGTGTAAAATAGGGTTGTTCGGTATACCGGTACTAGAGTGGTACTAACGCATTTAAAACGGTACCATACTGCGCTTAGATGGGACCGGTACTTTCATTTTGCGCCGCCGGCAGCGGTAACGTCGCCGCGTGAAGTCGCCACATTGTAATTTGAGCCGAGGCGAGCGAGTGAGCGAGCCACAAACGAAGCAAGGTGCTTTTATTATTACCGTTACAGCGCCACCTGTCCATGTGCCTGTGTTTGTGTGTGTATCTGTGTGTGTGTGCGCCGCGCGCGAGAGAGACAGGCCGCCACAGCCTCGTTAATAAGTTTCGTTTTTACCGCGGATCACCACTGGCATGCTCTCTCTGTCTCTCTCTCTCTCTCTGTGTGTGTGAGTGAGCACAGCGAAGGAGCGCTACGCAGAGATGAATTAACGGAAAGATATTGCGTTGATGGGGGTGGGGGGAGCAGAATCAATCTGGTCTGGGAAACAATAGGTGTGTGTGTTTGAGTAACATGAACGTTTGTGTTTCATTCTATAAACTACTGAGAACAATTTCTCCCAAAAATTACAACTGGTCAAAATAACAAAAAGAGATGCAGTGTTTTCAGACCTCAAATAATGCAAAGAAAACAAGTTGATATTCATTTTTAAACAGACCACTAATGTTTTAATTTAGGAAGAGTTCAGATTAATATAGATGGACAATTTAATCCTGCAGCAGCAGTGATTGTTTACTGATTTACTGATTATTTACTGATGCATATGTTATAGTTATAAGATTTTCTATTAAAATAAAGCCAATAATGACATTTTTTGTGTTCTCTTTTTATGTGGAAAAGTACCGAAAAGTATCGAAAAGTATCGAAAAACATGTTGGTACCGATACCGGTACCAAAATGTTGGTATCGTGACAACACTAGTGTAAAATAATGTAAAAGAGGCATCATGACTGTGTCTCATTAGTGTTTTGTGATAATTCTTCTAAATCCTAAATTTGTATCAATGAGTTTTGAATAAGATCTTGTTTTACTTCCCATTTATTACTAACAACACAGTTCCCATCGACCAGATGTAACCAACTTAACATTCTCATTAAATTAACAAACAGATCAAATGCAGGTTGTCCAAGTATTTTTGAAAATCAAAATGATGTCACGGGAGAAAGGACCTTGTTAACTGTATGGACCTCCTAAGTCATATTAGAGTGGATCACTGCTTTATACACAGACACACACAGAATCAAACATTATACTGACCTACACTTTCAGTACATGGCCCTTACATACCATTGTCCATATAAATCATATCACAGTCAGGTGACTGCACACACACATACACACGACGAATTGTATTTACCTTTCCATGCCCGCTGAGTGGACCAGGACCTGGACTTGTCTGAATCTGGTCTTCACATATCTGGATCCGACTGCTCTCAGCCATTGGCTATAGCAGATAAAGCATATGGGAAAGAGGCATTAAAAACACAGGCACTGAGAATGTACCACTCAGGAAGAATGTGAGGAAAGCTGATGAAGATATACCTCTTCAAAATCTTCAGTTGGGGATGTCAAAATGGTAGTCTCAGAATTTTCCTGAGGTATTTCCTCGTCAGGATCCTACAAAAAGAAGAAAATATGGCACCATAAATACCCTGAAGACAGATTTTTAGATATGTAAAATAATGTAAAAGAGGCATCATGACTGTGTCTCATTAGTGTTTTGTGAGAAGAAACATCCACTTGAACTGTTTTAGTAACTTTGAAGGCCAAATGACTACAGTCTGTAGACTAGTCCATGTGATGTCTCAATCAATTGGTAATCTATTGTTGACAAAGACACACCTCCTAAAAATCTTCAGCTGTGGATGGCGAAATTGTGGCAACGTGATATCAAAGAGTTGAACCAGTTAATGGCCAATACAGCCAACACACTTGAAGCCATTATCGAACCCATCATGCACACTTCATTTCTGCTACCTGCATTTGGTAGGTGTTGCTGTATTTGTACTGCATGAAAATCTAACTTACCTGATCAAAGCTTTTAACAAGACCAGTTGATGCAGCTGTCGAGGGCTCCGATATGGATGACACCTCATCCTGATGCCCCTCCATAGATGTTTCTTTAAGTGCCTGGAGATTTTAATGACAGATATCAGACTGATGAAATCAAGTAAAACTAAATGTTCTAATACAATCAACATTTTTCATGTGTGTATGTGGCAGACAGTGTAGATGTATTTCGCTAAATCAACCATGAATTTGAATTACTGTATTTAATGCACTATAAATTATGTTAAGGACAAAGTAAGATAGAATATGTTTATGTATGTGAATTTTTGTATGGCAAGAGGATGTCCTTTATGAGAACTATGATTTCCACAAAGTATAATAATTTGGACCACCTTGCATCTCCATGGCCAGTCTGATTCACCATAATTATAGGTGATCTCGTCTCCTGGACTTATGTCACGTGTTGCAAACAAACACAGATGGGGCTTTCCTTCCACTGTCAAATACTTCATCTTGGCATTGGGATTTATATGATCATCATTTACGAGCCTTCCGAGTGACCCATCTTCTTTTGCTGCATCAACACTACAAAAGCAAAGGAAACGCATGAGTACAATGAGTACACATGAGTTTATAATTTGGCACTATAAATGTGCCTGACTTAGAACAACAATATAAATCAACAATCAACAATATATTCTGAAAAGTAGCTTATGACCACTGTATATATTCAGTGAAACAAAAAAAAGTGTAATTTAATTCTGATTAGAAAAGGCGATGACACAACACTTACCACCACAGTTTTCCATTAAAACGGAACTCAAACATGAACACCTTCAGGCTGTCATGGTAAAGTCTCTGTCTGCTCTCACATTCTTGCCTACTTATTAGTTGCCCTCGATATTCCAACAGAAAATCTCCTTTTTCAAATGGAGCAGAGGTGAAGATACCACGACCTAGTTAAAACACACATAACAAATAGACAAAAAGTAAGGTGAAATATTTAAACTTAAATCATGATAACCAATTAGAGGATTGCACTAACCTTTAAAGGCACTGATGTATCTGGTGTCAAGTCCCACTTTGTCCCTTCCAGTACTTGCATAAAATTTTGCATCCTCTGTGGGATTTATGCGTCTACGCCTCAGCATGTTTTCCTGGCATGGGGGGCAAGCACAATGTTGTCTTATTAAACCAACTCCGGTTATCCCCTTACAGCAGACATCCAAACTATTCCACAAAGGGCCATGTGGCTGCAGGTTTCTGTTCCAACCAAACAGCAGCACACCAGACTTGACCCGATCTCAGTCTTCGGATTGTTGATTGGTCAATCTGTGTGTTTTTGATCGGTTGGAACAAAAACCTGCAGCCACACAGCGCTTTGTGGAATATTTTGGACACACCTGCCTTCGAGTCATTGTTTGATTATGTATTGTGTGATGGCCATTGGCCCCTTGAAATTGCAGTTTGTAGTCTGTATGACTTCACATTGAAATTATGATATTAACATGAACAAGGGCTTGGGATTTTATCATTTACAATGCTTGTGTTATCAGAGGGTTTAAACTGTTCCATGATTATTTAACTAACAAAAGGCAACTAACTAGGCTAAGATCTCTCTTTAGACCAAAAAAAGAGAGAAAACTTTATAACAAGCATGAGACACGTTAGAAACTGTGTTCACAATGTATACCTGTCCCAGTAGTCAGGTAATTTAATTCACAGATTGACTTTTTTCCCCCCTACATTTTGGGGGGGGGCCTGGGTGAAAAATAGTCCCGCACGCTGTCTTAATTTAGGCCGGTGCATATTCTCATTTGTCCAGGTCATAGTATTTCAGAGGAGGTTAAATCGAAAGCAACTGGATTTAGTTATTTGTCTAGGAAGACGTTTCACCTCTCATCCAAGAGGCTTCATGTAAGCATCTGACCAGGCTGCGGATGCGTAACTTACATGAAGCCTCTTGGATGAGAGGTGAAACGTCTTCCTAGACAAATAACTAAATCCAGTTGCTTTCGATTTAACCTCCTCTGAAAGTCTTAGTTTAGAGAAAACTATGATTTAATAAAATGATGCTGTGACGCGCTTCCCTCCTTCAGACAAAATGTGTGTGAATGTGTTTTCTTTTCCTTTTTTTTTTTTTGCGAGCGAGTGTGATGGCCGAGTAAACCATAAACACCCATCCGAAATAAACGCCGGGTCAAACATTGCTTTCCTGGTTGCCAAAAAATATTCTATGCAAATATAGCCTCCCTAAACACAAACAAATAACCTTAAACGGATTGAAAGGGGTGTCTAGAGACATTAAAGACGGCCGAGGACCGACGAGACGCCTCTGGGCTGGTTGCTCCTGCCCGGTCTGTCCTCCTCTCATCCGCACTTCAGCACCTGTCCTGGGCTGCACCGTGTCAGCTCGGCTCGCTCCTCGTTTTAAATGACTTTACTCCTAGTGTAAACAATTTACTGTTCTGATCACTCATATCCGTGTTTAGTTAGGCAATACGTTGCATTATTATTAGTTATAGCTACTTCAAAAGTAAAGGACGGCGGAGCGAGCCAGGCTGTAGCCCAGGACAGGTGCTGAAGTGTGGGAGAGGAGGCCTCGTGCCTACGACCGAATCACAGCCGTGCTGATATACAGTACAACATGACACCCTCTCGTGTGATATTGCTTAAATGAACGCCAAAAAGGGCACAGTACTGTGTACAGATGCTATGGTTAGCCGAATTAGCTTTAAGCTAAGTCGGCAAATATAAGCTTTAAGCTAATTCGGCTAACGTAGCAAGCACGTTAGCCGCTACTTGCTACGTTAGCCGAATTAGCTTTTTAAAGCTAATTCGTAGCATCTGTACATGGTAATGTGCCCTTTTTGTGTTGTAAAATTACAACACAAAATACAAAATCATCCTCACCAAAAACATAATACTGTGTACAGAGGCCATGGCTCTAGTAAAAAAGACTTACCGAGCACAAAGCCACTGTATTTATAAATATATATGCTTACCTGTGGTTTCCTGGTAATCCTCCGATGTCGGCATCATGGATGTATTATGGTCGGCATCCTGCTGGTCTTTAAAAAGGGGGCGTGTCGTGTTGACGCAGCTTGGAATTGACGTCTCGTACCACGTGCGTAAACCAGCCAATCACAGCGCAGCCCGCCAAATTTCACCATGTGTATCAGAAATGTGTAAAAAACGGCAATACCGCTGTGTCCACTGGGCGTGCTGTGCTATACACTGTGATACACTCAAAATCAGGTCAAGCGGTTAAGAAGGACTTTCAAAATAAAAGAGAGGAAATGTTATTTAGACGCTACTGAGTGAAGATACACTGTTTGATTTAGGCGGACATTGGCATAGTCCGTGTAATCCCCTACTGTCCGCGTAATGTCGGCACGTAGTCAGGTGTATTGTCCGTCTATACCGTATAAACAAACACACACACACACACACACACACACACACACACACACACACACACACACACAGACCATACGCCATTCACTTAGGTGGCTCAATTAGGTTAATTGAAGGAGCTAATAAATTAAGCATGGCCCTCATTGTGCGTGGCGCCCAGGGGAGCTTTTACACGCAACGACGGGAAACTGACCGCGGGCTGAGCCAGTGTGTCAAGGGTTAATCTCGTTCTCTCGCCGGGCTGTCGAGAAACTGGGGCAAACAACAGCGCACAATACAAAATTAATACTACAGGCCATGTTTTCATTCTTCCGTCTGTGCAGCCCAGTTACGCTGGCTGCTGGTGTAGTTGCATCTAGTTTTCTACTTTTAACTGTTTCACCCTACTGCTTATTAGACTTCATCTGCGACTGTGTCTGGGATATATAGGCTACTGTATGAGGAACGACACAGAGAGAGAAATTGATGGATTGATCACCTTTATGAACTGTATAAACACTGTATAGACATCACAGCAAAGCCCCCAACCATCTCACATTAGTGGAAATCCATATAGAAAAATACAGACAAATGATATGAAGTTTACTATAAAGTCGGTGAGTTGCACAGACACACTGGGAGTCCCTGTTATATTATTCAAAAATCCCGACCTCAGAGTAAAGATCAACTCAGTGAATTCCCTCACACACAAACAGACCTGGAGTAACCCAAGTGTGCAACAGAAAGAAAAAAAAACAGTTCAGACTCAGAGCTCGTGCTACCCCCTATGATACACACTGAAGGGTGTGTGTGCGTGTGTGTGTGTGCAGCCTGAGTAGTAGTGTGTGCAGTAGTCCAGTCTATTGTGAGGAGCGCACGCGGTGGGTTCAAGAGGAGGAGGAGGGGGTGCATGGAAAATATGCGTGTCCTTACCTGGTCAGCCATGGTTGTCAATAAGTCTTCTCTTTATGGAACAAGTGCTGTGGATGCAACCGTCTGTGCCGCCCGGTTCAAGTCATCTGTGCCCCGCTACAGACCCGGCATCACATTCACAACGGCGGTAACAGACGGCGCACAAAAGAGACGCACCACATCTCATTTAACATGATGTTATTCTTCCTACTCCGGCGCGTAAAAAAAAAAAATCACCCTCTGCTTTTGACTTGGAAGAAGAAGAGGCGCGGCGCATGGAAGATTGCACAAGGCTGGCTGGTGGTAGTAGTAGTAGTAGGGCGGAGGTGGAGGAGGGAGGATGGAGAGGTTACACCTGCGTCTTCGTTTGGAATGAGAGGCGACTTCTTGCTGAAGGAGGAGGAGGAGGAGGAGGAGGCAGGAAAGCCATCAGCACAACAACACATCCCCTCCTGTCCTCTCGCTGTCCCAACGGCCAGCAGCGACTGATCCTCTCTCCCCACCTCCACTTAATACCTGCATCTCTCTCTCTCTTTCTTTCTCTCTCTCTCTCTCTCTCTCGTAAAGTGTGTATTGGGCTGCGCGTCCTTGAGTGAGTGTAGAGTGATGGTGATGATGGGGTCCTCCCCCCTCACTTCTCTCCTGCAATATAAATATAGTTAAATATAAATAAATATCAATATAAATAGAATAGAGTTCCTTCAGTGTTTGTCAAACAGCAGCTCGGGCTTTCCCGGTGTTTTTCAGTCAGGTCTGACGATTATGTAGGCTGTGTTTATGTGGCTGTGAGATGAAGTGACCACCAGAGGGAGGTAGAGAGACGCCTCGTTAATATGGTGCTTCTAGGGCAGTGGTTCCCAAACTTTTTGTGGCCAAGGCACACCAAAGGACAAGTAAAAATCTCAAGGCACACCTATTGTTCAAAATAGCCTTCATAACACGTGTTATCACTTATATCATGTAAAATATCTGTAAATGTGCATAATTATTTAATAATGCCAAATAAAATGTGACAAAGACAACTAGGTTACATTACTCACAAAATCATATTTATTAACAAAATATTTTTAAAAAATTAATTTGAAACTTCATCAAATTAGGCTTCATCAAAGCAGCAATACAACCATTTAAACCAGACAGGTCACAATAAGGCAAAGGAAACTTAGCAAAATGTCATCACAGAGAACTGTCAATGCAAGGAAGCTGCACCGTCCATGGTCCTACAGATTGATCAGTATTGAAACATATTGTGCGAAATATGGGGTTCTCTTTGAGGTTTTGTTTTTTAAGAATTGTTTTTAGGTATAGAGTTTGCCTCTGTATTATGAAATGAGCGCATACAAAGTACTGATAGTAAATTAAAAATAAATATTTTTTGTGTAGTTGTATATTGCAATAATAATGTATGGTTGTCACAAAATCCCACAGCACACCTGGACTTGCCTCACGGCACACCAGTGTGCCTCGGCACACCGTTTGGGAACCACTGTTCTAGGGAACGATTGGAGGATTGATCCTTGTACTACTGTGCTCCATGTTATAAACTAAGAGACCACCATCAAATAAAAATGATCAAAAACAGATTTTGATAAAGTTGATGGACATTTATGTTGTCTGAAGGATTTAAAGGGACACTCCACTGAGGTGTGTAGTAAGGATGAAGTCTGGAAATAGTGACTTCTGAGCTCTCTGAATTAAAAAATAACCCAGATAGAACAATTCTAGATCACTCCACAAGACGCAAATGGAAATTTTGTTTTTTTTTAGAATTAAAAAACCTATAAATAAACTATACCACAGTGCACACAAGCTCAACATCACCAATGCTAAACTCTTAGCTTGCAGTATAATTTATTGCGGGTAAGTAGATCAGTTTTTTTATGTTTGAAAAAAGCACATTGAAAAAACCCACATATGAGGGAAACAGAGGTGTTAAAGAGGAACTATATACATGTCATACCTTAACTATGCTACGTTTTCACCATAATCAAACAGCTTTGGAGTAATTGTGATGAAAATTAAATTAATTAAATGACTTAAACACAGTAACTATCTCTTGGCGACACAAACACACCCCGTAACCTGTAATCTCTAGTTTATGACAGATAAGACTACACAAATCTACACACCATAAGGCATTTATGATATACAGTATAAGTTATCCATGCACCGCTCCATGGATTGCTTTCTCGTCGGCTTTGTTGAAAACAAATGCACATGGCCAGGAGGAGGGTTAGCATAACAGTGATAAAGCAATTAGACTTGCATAGTTCCCCTTTAAAACTATTTTTTCAGTTGAAGGACTCATTCCAGCATTTCACAACAACCTACAAACAAATGTGGGGCATGGTGTGTGAAAGACATAAGCATTTAGGTCTTCCATACACAGAGTGTCTAACAAAAAAAGTATCAGCATATTTCCATTCTACATGCTCTCTCTTGGACTCTCTTTTGTAAGTGCACATCACGTTCCACTTTTTCAAAGACAATACCCAAAGCTATTTCAGCTGTGACCCCAAAGATTTTCATTGTGTTTTAGTGGGTTTCTGTGCTGCATTGGGGACATTCCAAGGTGGCTGTTATTATTACTTTTATGCATTTAATCCCACAAAATAATGAGATCCTTGAGCGTGGTTCAGATGTGCATATCTCTGAAGTTATGGAGGAACTTGCTCCTAACTCACACCATGACTCAGCAGTGTTGGAATCTCACTGTTTTATTTGACAGTAAACTCAGTTTCACTAGTCATACAAATTCAGCTGTAGTGTCAAACCATCACTAGACTCTAGAAACTGTCAAGTCCTAATTTCTTCATGATTTTAACTACTGAGACACAGTCCCCTCTTTTTGCATCAGTCTTAGGACTGATTGATATGCCATTGCCCCTATAGCCTACATATTTCAGTACTCTGTGATGCATGGTCAATTCTCTGATGTTCACAATTGCATGTATTCTGTCTGCTCCAATGTCCTGGCATGCATTAATGTTGCATACTTTTTTTTCTCCATTCTCTCTTCACTGTCTGTTCTTGAATAAAAATAGAAGGCCAATCTTGAAACCCCTAAAATTATAATTACGGGGTATGTCTTGTACAAGAGACCAAACACATGATAAGACAATGTGTGTTTTTTTCTGATATTAAAAACTCAAAAAAGTAATGTCAAATAATAATACGTTTCATTAAGGATTGCTTAAACTCATTTTCTATTTAATTATCAATTTCCTGCCCTGCGGTATGAGTGATAATTATGTTTGAAGGTACCTGGATAATACTGCAGGGGATGATGTATTCACATCAAGTATAAACAATTAGTCATTTCCCAAAAGCCCATTGCTCAGAATGATTACTTGGACTGCACAGTTCTTTGAGGTCAGCAAATCTTTAGAATAGAGTTGTCGTTGGTCACGAAGATCCACTGTTTTACTTTTAAAGAACTATGTATTCCTCCTCAAACTGTCACAAAGTTCATGTATATGATGGGGTATGATGGCAATCACCTTTTCAAAAACAAGATTATCCCATATTAGTGACAGTGTAGAAGATATAGTGACCGAGACATACTGTTATGACCCCATACATGCATCATATTTCTAACTGCAAACTTGAAAGTTTCAATAAACAAACTAATAAATAAATAATCAATCGTGAAAATAATCTGCTGGATTGATGTTTCTGAGCATCCTGATGTTTGGTTTCACTCAGCTATCAAGTCCATTACCACTGCTGCCAACATAACACCCCTCTGTGACTGTGTGCATTAGCTAACAGGAGACTCCAACTGAAAAATTCATTGGTGCAATTTGTTTATAAAACCTCTCTGACTGACAACATCTCAGCCCCGGATCAAATCTGTCAAATAGATTATTCAGATTATTTTCATTTTTTGCTTATGAGATGTTCTGATGTTCTGTATGTAATTATTTTCTGTGAGGCGACCTTGAGTGCCATGAAAGGCGCCATACAAATAAAATCTATTATTATTATTATTATTAAATATCTGACAAAGGGTCCTGTAAGGTGTCAGGGTCGACTTTAAACCCTGTCTGGTCACAGCTCACCCTTCTTTAGCTGCAAAACACTTTGAGATTTCAAATGTTTCATCTGTCGCTCTGTGATTTGAAGGGTTACATTTTTGGCATAATGTGTATGCAAAAGGTTCTCTCTCAATGACACATTTGCTAGAAATGCTTTTCGTGCTGCCCTTTGTTGTTGTTGGTGGTGGTACATCTTTAATGTTGTTTGCCTGCGAGCCAAAGTTATCCCGTAAGTACCACAAAACATCACATTGTTAAATGTTTCTCGTTGTCCTCTGTCATTCTTTTTGTTTGAGTTCCTATTTTTTTATGTAGTACCATACACATCGCATAATGGATGTATTTGTGCAAAGCTGATGATACGCATTGACACATTTGTGAGGACACAAAATGTTTAAGACATTTTTGTCCAGTCTCAGTACCACGTGGGAGCAGAACATTTTTAATATTAATCCAGGAAGCTGTGCTCTACTCCTTCTTCTAACAATCAGAAAGACACTGATCTCTAAACTCCAGGTCGGGGACAGTGGAATGCAGCTTGGCAGTGATGTCGAGTAGTCTGTTTGTCTGGAACAGGAGTCAGGAAACGGTTATTTATTACTTTTTTTTTTTTTTTTTTTTTTTTTTCAAAGGAGGTTAAATCGAAAGCAACTGAACTTAGTTATTTGTCTAGGAAGACGTTTCACCTCTCATCCAAGAGGCTTCATCAGTTCATGTACGCAGCTGACCAGGCTGGGACTGGTCCAACTATCTGGTGTGGAGACTCACTATTTAACCTCTTGTGTGGGCGTTTCACAAGGGTGATGATGTCACTGGTTCCCTTTTGTGCTCCAAGTGCCAACGACAGTAGTTGGAGTGACAGTCGTTGGTGGGAAGTTGGTTTCGACTTCGTTAGTGCCCTATTGTGTTCTAACGACAGTCGTTGGAGTCACTTGCCACTTGTGAACAGTAGTTGTTCTTTGAGGCTAGATTGTTGAGTCTCCTGGGAAGGGATGAAAGGGCAGCATTGTAAATTGGAGATAGGTGGTGTCTCAGACCTCCTCCCCTGTTGAGGGTTGGTTTTTCTACTTTTACAAAAATGGCTTCTTTAACTCCTCTTTCAAACCATCTGTCCTCTCTGTCTAGGATTTGGACATTGCTGTCCTCAAAGGAGTGGGCTTTCTCCTTGAGATGTAAATGAACAGCAGAGTCCAGTCCTGAGGAGTTTGCTCTCCTGTGTTGGGCCATGCGTTTATGCAGTGGTTGTTTTGTTTCTCCAATGTAGAGGTCTTTGCATTCCTCGTTGCATTGGACTGCATACACCAGATTGCTTTTGTGGGTGTGTGGTGTTCTGTCCTTGGGATGTACCAGTCTCTGTCTGAGTGTGTTGCTGGGTTTGAAATACACAGGGATACGGTGTTTGTTAAAGATCCTCCTGAGTTTTTCTGATACTCCAGACACATATGGAATGACTATGTTTTTTCTCTTGTTTTGTCTTTCTTTCTCAACCACTTTGCTGGTTTTCTTTCTGGAAGCAGCTGCAGTTTTCACAAAGGTCCAGTTAGGGTAACCACAAGTTGTGAGGGCGCCTCTCAGGTGCTTGTGTTCTGCCCCTTGGGCCTGTGAGCTGGTGGGCACGTTATCAGCTCTGTGTTGCAAAGTTCTGATAACACCAAGCTTATGTTCCAGAGGGTGGTGAGAGTCGAAAAGTAGATATTGGTCTGTATGTGTGGGTTTTCTGTATACCCCAATGTGGAGGCTCCTGTCCTTTTTCATATGGACGTCACAATCTAAGAAAGGCAGACTATTGTCCTTGACATCCTCTCTGGTGAACTTGATGTTTTTGTCCACTGAGTTAATGTGTTCGGTAAAAGCTTGCACTTCTTTGGTTTTGATTTTAACCCATGTGTCGTCCACATACCTGAACCAGTGGCTCGGTGTTGTTCCTTCAAAGGAGTTTAAAGCCTTGTTCTCTACCTCCTCCATGTACAGATTTGCCACAATAGGGGATACTGGTGAACCCATGGCACAGCCATGTTTTTGTCTGTAAAATTTGCCGTTGAACTGGAAGTATGTGGTGTTCAGGCATAAATCCAGAAGCTGGCAAATATGTTCGGGTTTGAGTTTTGTTCGGTTTTGCAGGGAGTTGTCTTGTGTGAGTCTTTCCCTTACTGTGGCCGAAGCCTCCATAGTTGGAATACAGGTAAAAAGAGAAGTCACATCGTAGGATACCATCGTGTCATCTGGTTCCATTTGTATGTCCCGGACTTTACCCACAAAGTCTATAGAGTTTTGGATGTGGTGTGGGGTGTTCCCCACCAAAGGAGCCAAGATATTGGCTACGTGTTTGGCTATGTTGTAAGTGACCGAGTTTATGCTGCTGACGATGGGCCTGAGCGGGGACCCTTCTTTATGGATTTTGGGGAGTCCATATAGGCATGGGATTGAATCCTGGGGATAAAGCCGGTAGTATTGTGTTTTGTCAATGACCCCTTCTTTTTGTAATTGTTGTAGACATTCTATCACCTTCTTTTTATAGCCACTGGTCGGGTCTCGTTTCAGAGTTTCATAAGTGTTAGAGTCGCTGAGTAGTGTAGATATCTTAGCCTGGTAGTCAGTTGTATTGAGCACAATACAACTGACTACCAGTTGTATTGTGTGTGTGTGTGTGTGTGTGTGTGTGTGTGTGTGTGTGTGTGTGTGTGTGTGTGTGTGTGTGTGTGTGTGTGTGTGTGTGTGTGTGTGTGTGTGTGTGTGTCTGGACCTTTGTGAAAACTGCAGCTGCTTCCAGAAAGAAAACCAGCAAAGTGGTTGAGAAAGAAAGACAAAACAAGAGAAAAAACATAGTCATTCCATATGTGTCTGGAGTATCAGAAAAACTCAGGAGGATCTTTAACAAACACCGTATCCCTGTGTATTTCAAACCCAGCAACACACTCAGACAGAGACTGGTACATCCCAAGGACAGAACACCACACACCCACAAAAGCAATCTGGTGTATGCAGTCCAATGCAACGAGGAATGCAAAGACCTCTACATTGGAGAAACAAAACAACCACTGCATAAACGCATGGCCCAACACAGGAGAGCAAACTCCTCAGGACTGGACTCTGCTGTTCATTTACATCTCAAGGAGAAAGCCCACTCCTTTGAGGACAGCAATGTCCAAATCCTAGACAGAGAGGACAGAGGGTTTGAAAGAGGAGTTAAAGAAGCCATTTTTGTAAAAGTAGAAAAACCAACCCTCAACAGGGGAGGAGGTCTGAGACACCACCTATCTCCAATTTACAATGCTGCCCTTTCATCCCTTCCCAGGAGACTCAACAATCTAGCCTCAAAGAACAACTACTGTTCACAAGTGGCAAGTGACTCCAACGACTGTCGTTAGAACACAATAGGGCACTAACGAAGTCGAAACCAACTTCCCACCAACGACTGTCACTCCAACTACTGTCGTTGGCACTTGGAGCACAAAAGGGAACCAGTGACATCATCACCCTTGTGAAACGCCCACACAAGAGGTTAAATAGTGAGTCTCCACACCAGATAGTTGGACCAGTCCCAGCCTGGTCAGCTGCGTACATGAACTGATGAAGCCTCTTGGATGAGAGGTGAAACGTCTTCCTAGACAAATAACTAAGTTCAGTTGCTTTCGATTTAACCTCCTTTGAAATACTATGACCTGGACAAATGAGAATATGCACCGGCGGTTATTTATTACAACTTTCAGTGAGTGAATATTGAGAATATTGGATATCCTTCCAGGCTAAGGAGTTTTATAGCCAGCCTATAGCCTAAGTAAATTAAACCAGTCAATCAATTAATTCTGTAGAAAACTGTTGTATATCCAGCTAATATTTCTCAAGTGTGACCACACACTAAACACACCTGAAGGCACCTTCATGGTTTAATGTTCTTTTCATTTCATTAATTACCACAGCCTTTGTTAGTTTTCTTTTTGTTGCAATCACTGCAGTTAACACAAGCTCAGTTTTTTGTTTTGTTTTGTTTTTTTGTTAAATTTTGACTCAACCCTGTTCTGTTTTTTTCATTCATTTGTATTCTTGAAATTTGAGATCAAAACAAAACAGAACAAAAAGAGCTTATTAACTAATTGAATGCTAAGACTGATCAGTGTCTTTTGAAATTAACAACTATATCTATCCATTGTCCATACCACTGGATGGTTGGACCTCGAGCCAAGGGTGGGGTACAACCTGGACAGGTCACTGTATCACAGGTCTTATATACCGGTAAACAACCTCACACAACCACATTCACACCTGCAGGCAACTCGGAGTCATCTGTCCACCTATTGTGCATGTAGTGTACTGTAGGAGGAGAACCCTGAAAGAACCTACACAGACACAGGGAGGACATGCAAAGTCCACCCAGAAAGGGCCTGGGAATCAGACCCAGAACCCTTGCTGAGAGGACAGTGTTAACCACCACACCACCTACTCGCTCATATAGCAAATTTAATGTAAACTTTATCTGCTTTCGCTGCATTTGGCCAGGTAGACAATTTTGTGAAACATCACTTATCATCACTGCAGGTTAATAAATTCATCTCACTTCAGTCTTATGTAAGAAACAATCTGACCACATCTTTTGAGACATTTCTCTTTCTTTCTTTCTTTCTTTCTTTCTTTCTTTCTTTCTTTCTTTCCTTCTTACACCCCTCTTTCCCCACTGATTTTTGTGTTGTATTATATTTTTTCTCTCCAGCATGTTTACATGACTGACTCTAGTCCTAAATATTGTTTGAGCAGCAGTGCTATAAAAGCTAAAAAGCTGTGTCAGTAGAAACTCTGTCAGAGTGTAATATTAATCTAAGGTGTATGTCTGGGTCTGGATCAGAAGGTGTGTTGGTCTAGATGACAGTACTTCTAAGCTATGCTTTAGGCAACACAATGTTAGGACTGCACACACACTTTAAGGGGTTTCAAACACACACAGAGAGAAACAGAGAGAGTGTAAAAAAAAAAATAAAAAAAACATTGCATATTGCCAATTATTGTTTTCCTTCAAGGCACTGTGAATTTGCTTTGTTATGATGAAAAAACAGTGTCAGGTAATGCATTGGTGCAGCTCAATCACAAATGTGTGCTCTGGAAATTTTAATAGTATGAAAACAACATTTATTGTTCATGCTCATCTTCATACTCAATGTTACAGAGTCATTCTTCCTGTCTAAATGTGTTGATTGAGTGTAAAGGAATATTTGTGAATCGCTGCTTCTCAGTAGTTTATCTATTTAAGCAATAATCCCTGTGGGATTTGAAGTGTTCAATGACTATGAATGACCTGACATCCTTGTAAAGCTGTTAAGTGGTAAGTGTTTGTTCTTGCCGTTACATTTGAGTCAATACCAACCTCCAAAATGCCAATCTATACAAGGAGAAGTCCTTCCTATATAATAACTATCCCCCTGAATCCCTCGGATATTAATCTTCTTGACACACAATCCAGCCCATTCAGCTCCCTGCTGTTCTTAGCCGTCTGATCTGACAGTATTTTCAATAGTACAACAGGCCTCCAGATATGTCAGGGCTTCAGTAAACACACTGAATGGAAAGGATCCCCTCAATGGGCCTGCTGAGCATGACTTATATTTTAAGCTTTCGATAATCTGCAGACTTAATTAAGTCTCATCAGGACATCGGAGCTCACTAGTGCCTGGCTCTGTGTGAACAGATTACAGTGCAGACAGATGACAGAGATAAGTGCTCTCATTAGCCACCAGGCCCGTATCGACAAAAGACCGCCTGCTCCCTGCTAATAGAAACACTCTGGTCTGTCATTATAATGTGCAGTGGTGCAGTCTGGGACATGTCAGGAGGTCAAGAGGTAACCAAGGTAGGCTCTAAGCCTGCCAATATCATGACACCAACAAGGTCAGAGATTGCTTTATGTATTTATCATCATCACATCTCTGCCAACCACAGCTCTAATGACATGACTGAAATTGAATTACCTTTCATCCATCCACAGCAGACAGCACTGACCTCTGCCTCTGGAAAATCATAATGTAAAACAATGCAGTAGCTACTTTTAAATAAGCTCTAACTATCAACACATTCAAATATAGCTACAACTTAAAAGTTGAAAAAAAGTACTACGCTGACAGCTGCTAGAGGAAATTTAGCAGTTTTTCCTCTTTAATAACAACATTTACTAACTACCACGACTAACTGAATTATCATTTATCATCATAATTGTCACTAGATCACAGCATATACGCATATACGTTTCATTTACAGACAAAAGAGCAGCGAGTAGCTAGTCTAGAGTTTGTTTTTTTATGTAGGCCTAGCTAGCAACACAAAGAGCTAGCTTATTTCATACTGTTCTAACTTGGTCTTTATTCATCTTGCTGTCGTTTCTTAAATTATTCATTTCTACAGTTTAATATTTGCTTAGACAGTTGGTGTGAAGGATTAAAGTACATTTTTAACTCATTTTACCCAAGTAAACGATGTATCTTGTTTTATCTTTGTTTATTTTGATGGTTTAGACAGCGTTACATATTTCTTTGTGAGTGTTTCACAAAACACTGAGCTATCTGCAAAGAAAACATATTATGTAATATTTCGGGGGAAAGGAAGTGATTTAAACTTTCAAATACATTTGCATCTCTCAATATAAATAGCCTGACAATAAAAAATCCAATTACCCATCCTCACCCAATTTGTCAAACAAAAACCCTGACCACTGAAAATACACGACATGCCCTTTACATTGTGATATTACACCACTCCACATCCAGATGGGCTCCACTTGTTATGATATAATTTTCCCATGTGGTCATTTTGATGCGATTCTTTCCGCCAAATCCCTATTTAATAAGCACTTGTCCGCATTCAAACTCAGAACAAAACAAGTCAGCTTCTATTAATGCTTCTCATAAGTCAAGAAGGGCCTCTTTTCACAAGGTTACTGAGATGACATCAAATTTAGATAATGTTGCAACCAGGAGATTTACTGGGAGCTTTACAGTGAGGCAGGCATGGTGCACTGTGTCCCCTGTGTTTCTGCCCCGTCATACAGCTTAATAATGGAGTTACAAGGTTGTATTGCTTTTTGTAATCCACTAGATGCAAAACAATGACGTCCTTTGGCGGTTTCTCCAAAAAAGAAAAAAAAAAGGTTGTGCTCTTTTCGTAGGTGTAAGTCATACTTATCAGATGCTTTCCTATTGCAATACCAGGATGGTTGTTAAAAAGCTTCATGGGGGATTTGGTTTATATTTGGATGGGTTATGTCAGTCAATGTTGGCTCAGCATAGGGCTGCATTCTTCAGTCCCTGTGAAAGGCTGTTAAGATTGCAGGTTGAGGTCCTATGTGGGAGCTCTAAAGACATCTTGTTAAGTTCACTGACCTGGATTTGCAAATGATGATGTGTGCTTTGATATAAAGAGAAACTGCTGTGTTTGGCTGTAAAATCATTTCAGATTTGCAGTTATAACCCTCCTCTGCAGGCTTTCCACTGCCAGGACTGTGAGTTGCTTAGTGACTCTGGCATCACGATGAGGAATATAAACCTTGTGTTTTTATGGCACATAATGCTGTTGATGATGCACTGTCATCTATCTGAGAGCGTCACACTCTGTTGCCTGGAGCCTTTTTATACCTTTACTGTAAAAGCAACGAGGATGTGGCTGTGACCGATAGGATGTGTATACAAAGCATGTTGTGACTCATGCAAAGTATATTTTATGTCAAATACGTCTGGGGTAGAAATAGCACAGCTGACTTTACTGAGTCAGTCTGTGTGTTGACAGTTTGATGAGTAAATGGGTGTGCAGGGGGCTGAGGGTGTGGCAGGTGTGGGGGAGGTGCAGGGGCGATACGCCACCGCTGAACAGGCTTCTTTCCCAGATGCTTATGAAAAATAGAAGGCAGCAGATCTCGGAGCTGACGTACTGCTGGACGTGACAGCAGGAAGTACAATGGCGGATTCCAGCATGGTGCCAAGCACACCAGTAAGATGGCCGACAAGGACGCCACCTCCCACAACAGGGAAACGCTGGTCTCCTCATTTGGCTCATGTAAAGGAGACAAAGATGAAGACAACTCGTGTCCGTTAACAGGAGATGCTACAGAGCTTACAAAAGGAGACATTACATTGACAAATTCAAGCGCGTAGTAAGGTAACCAGCTGAGTGCAAACACCACTGTTGAGCCAATCAGCAGAGCTGTAGCTTTCTTGTTGCGGCGGTCTGCAGCCAGGGTACCGCGGCAGCGGTGGAGGTGAGAGATGATGAGGCCGCAGTTGATAGCGATGCAGAGGAGGGGGGCCACGTAGTAGAGGAGGAAGGCAGGGACCAGGAAGAACAGCCACTCGTCCCGGCCCACTGACCACGTACAACCACCGTCAAAGTTAATGTAGGTAACCTTGGGTAACGCCATGGTAACTGAGACTAGCCAAATGGCTACCACAGTACATAACCTGTAGGAGGGGAGGACAGAGAATAGGTTTATTTATTATGCAGGAGGATGACATGTGGTTGTACAACACAGATACCTTGGTCTGATAAAGATGGTGGTTTGATTTAATGGGATTAGCTAACAGTGCTAATATTGATCTCTGATTTCTATACTGTAGTTGATGTGTGCAGGGCCGTTGCTAGGAATTCTGGGCCCCCTGAAAGAATACCAAAGTAGGCCCCTGACTTTTCCACTTTTTTTCTTAGACTACGTATGTTTTATCATTTTTTATTTAGCCTACTTTGTTTTGATGCTAATGCAGCATTACTATGAGTATTAGTCAGGGTTTTATGCAGAATAATTCAGTCATACAAAGATTAGATTACTGGGGTTTTTGTGGGCCCTATACTGGGCGCTGGGCCCCTAGAATTATCATCACCTTTCTCCCCTATACAATGGCCCTGGATGTGTGGTGTGCATGTAGTGGCTGCAGAATATCTTGGTTGGTTTGTTAGCAGACACACTGTGGTTACATCCCATGATCTAGAGGTTAGGTTTCCCATCTATTTTTAATGGGGCATGCGCATCCCTAAATATATACTGCAAGAAAAATATATAGAAAAAAGACCTGTTGCTGTTATATTGAAATCAAAGCAGCAATAATACGTAAAACTGACACTCTCCACTATAGCTGTCTATGTTTTGACTAAATTTGACTATGACAGCTATGAAAAAATCCACCACTAACTATTATATTGTGTGAACACATACACAAATTGCTTCTCTGCAGCAGCTCAGCAACAGCAGTCCCTACACTCACGCAAGGCAGAGAAAATACTCATGGCTTTTGTTTGCATAATCTTCATTAAAACTCATATTTCCTGCCTTGATGGCCTTCAGGTTGTAGTCAAGTCATTTACATCATTCACAAATATAGGATACTATGAATCAACAGTTTAATATATTGTGTTATTGTGTCCACCCACTCAACAAGATGTGACAGTCACATTTTTAATCTTCTTTACAAACACCCCTGGTAAGTGAACACTATGTGGCAGGCAGCATCATAAGGAACTTTTTTCTCTCTAAGTAATTCATAAGATTCCACACTCACAGAAAAATGATGTAGCTGTTGTGCCTTAAAAACCTGCTTACATGTAAGTCATGACACATCAGTTTGATAAGGAGTACACAACAAGATTAGCATTCGTTTGACTCTGCAGGTGGTATATGCTCCATTCTGTTCAAGAGCTAGTAGCTAAGTTGTTGTTTGTTGTCTTGGTCTTGGGTTCATAGCATGCAGCGGGTTCATCTGTGGGTTTTTTTTTTCACTGACAGCATCTGTCTGCTGTGGCTGCAAATAAAATGAGAGTGAACCAGACACTAGAAGCCAGAAGTTGCAGGCCAAAAACAAAACAATATGCACAAAGACACTACACTCTGAAACTGCACAGTAAAATAAAAACAATCTGGGCTGGGGCTTCTCTACATGTTTCTTATTCACTACAAATTTCTTGAAAAGACCAAAACAATTGCTGTTCTGCCTCTCAATATGTTGTGATTACCTAAAGTAGTCTGCGGCATTCTGAGGACATAAACCAACAGATTGCTGTATCAATACTTGACCATGGTGACATCTTTTGCATGCATGCAAATCTCTCCTCTCTGAAAATGCTGGATTCGGTGTAGGCTATCATGCAGCATTAAGATTTGTAATAGATTTAGGTTTTCTTACTCATCATCACTGTAGTCTTTATGAGAGTGTTGGCTGGCCTTCACTGCACAATCATAGATGGGAACACTGGTATTGTTTTCTTTATAAGGCCATCCTGTGTGACTCACCTCCTTATTTATGTTCTCTCTTGGCTCCTAAAGTCAACACCAAAAGCTGTAGTCTCAGGCACGATAGATTGTTAATATACGCTATTTCTCGTACACGGACTGTCTTTGGGGAAAGTGCCTTCAAAACATTCGCACCCTCGTCCTGGTATAAATTACAGAGTCGTTTTAAATTGGATTATCTCCCAAGTATGGAAGATTTTAAAGCTACAGTAGGATCAAGGACTATTTGACTACTGCATGCACATGTCCTCTTACTGAACACAGCTGGTGATTATACTGTAATGATGTGATTTGCCAAACTGTTTTAACTGTTTTTATGTTTGTTTTGTTGTTGTTTTTCAAGTGTGTACTTTATGTGGACCTACTGTGCTGCTCTCTTGGCCAGGATCCCCTTGCAAAAGAGATTCTGAATCTCAATGGGATTATTCCTGGTTAAAGGGATAGTTCACCCAAAATTGAAATTTCACTCATTATCTACTCACCCTCATGTCGACTAAGGGCTGGGAGAAGTTTCAGAGTCCTCCGTGGCTTCTCTGAGTTACAGGGGGTCTCGGCGTAGCAGTGCATGTCCATATAACGGTTGCAAATGGTTACCACTTTTCTTCGTAACAAAACGACACACCAAAAAACATCCAAATACCTCCATGCTGCTCGTATGTAATGGCCGTCTTGTATTGAAGCCCCGAAATTCTGAATTGTCCCGGAAAAAATTAAATAAGTCTATTTTTCAAGCTTGTTGGTAGCGGAAGCTCCTCTTCCCGGTTCGTCAAATTTGGACGAACCAGGATCTGTCCTCTTCCCAGTTCGTCGAAATTTGATGAACCGGGAAGAGGAGCTTCGAGAAGCTTCCGCTACAAAACAAGCTTGAAATATAGACTTATTTAAATTTTTTCGGGACAATTTCGCATTTCGGGGCTTCAATACAAGATGGACATTACATACGAGCAGCATGGAGGTATTTTGATGTTTTTTGGTGTGTCTTTTTGTTACGAAGACAGTTGGTATCCATTTGCAACCGTTATATTGACATGCACTGCTATACCGAGACCCCCTGTAACTCAGAGAAGCCACGGATAACTCTGAAACTTCTCCGAGCCCCCACATGAGGGTGAGTAGATAATGAGTGAAATTTCAATTTTGGGTGAACTATCCCTTTAAATAAAGGTTAAATAAAAAAATAAATAAAAAATATTGAATGTGACTTATTTACTGCTGTGCAGGGTAAATACAGATTTCATGTGCTAGTGCGTGTTTTCTCCTCTCAAACTTTCACAAACCCACCTCTCCTTGACAAGTAATACTCACACTTGTGTCATGCTAGCGGGCAGCCTCATCCGAGGTGCGACAATTCGATACCTCAGAACTGACAACGCTGCCAGGCTGAAGATTTCCACTCCCACTGTCACTGAGGTCATGAAGCCCAGAAGGACACAAGTCCCACCTCCGAGCTGCCAGTCCTGGAAAGTAGCGCTGAGCAGCACACAAGGCAGGGTGAAGAGGGCTCCCAGGTCGGCCAGGCTGAGGTTGAGGAGCAGGACGGAGCTGGGCTTGGAGCGACTGCGAGGGTTCCTCACGAGTACCACCCACAGCAGGAGGTGGCCTCCCACCCCCACCACAAGAGACACCAGGCTGACCATGGGAAGCACCACAGTGAAGGAGATGGTGGTGTTGGTGGAGACCACGTTGAAGAGGAGGTTGACTATGGCAGGCATGATGGTGAGGATGAGTGGTTCTGACAGTAGGGATAAAAGACAGATTTAGGGGACTGAGGACGGTTGAGCAGATGGAAGAAACAGAGGGATGATGGTGCTTTAAGAAAAAAACAAAAAACGCCAAATTGGATTTATTTTCTAAAAAAAAAAAAAAAAAGGATTATGGATGAAGAGGAAAAGGTCAGATAAGGGGAGTAATTGCACAGAAGTTCACGTAGAAGTCACGAGGAGAGAATAAAAGAAAGACATGGGATGAGACACGAGCAGAGGAGAGATGATGAGAAACAGAGGAATAATAGGGGAGGATATTTCTAGATGAAGAAAATTACAAACTACCGCGAGAGCGAGGCTGACAAAATCAGCAACAATGATCATCTAGCAAACTCATTTTAAGACTCAACCGTTTCTCATGTAATATTCATGTTTATAATAGTTGCTTGCTGCTCAGTGATTCCTGAATCAACTGCAATCTTGAGCTCACCAGGCCCTTCCTGTGACTGACAAGGCTGATGAGGAGGAGACACACACACACACACACACACACACACACACACACACACACACACACTCCTTCTTTCTCAGGAGACTTAAAGCAACAAACATGTGACATCAGCAAGTCAACTGTATCACGACACAAACAACACAGCTCTCCTCGGCGAGCACATGACACAGACAGGAGCGTCACACAGACAGGAAGGGAGCTTGTTTATTCCCATCCCCAGGGGGATAAACAACACAAACACACAGGGTAGTTGTGCAGAGGGGGGGGGGTGTAGTAAAGAAAAGCAGGCATTGACCGGAGCCCCGCAAGTAAACAAACCACTTATCCCCATACATAAACAAGCCTCTTATTTGCTGTTAAGGAGATGACACAGCTACCTACGCGCTGACATTTGGGAGGGTTTTCAGGATTTTTTTTTTTTTTTTTTTCAATGTCCAGGCTACAAGTCCAACATTTTCTTTCATCCCTCATAAATAGGAATAAAGCTGTGTATTTCTGATGGTTTCACGGATCGATTCTACTCTCTGCTGCATCCCTCTGGAACATGATGAAGAAAAACCACGAGCCTTTGAAGATGGATTAAAATAAAGGCTCTTTAACACACCCTGCAGAAATGTCTACAGTGACTCGTAGGCATTTAAGATGTCCAGACTCACATCCATTATCTAGTTTTTACGTTGACATATTTTGTTGAAGCTCATGAATTATTATATGAGCTAAGACTGTGGTTAGTGTGTCTTAGTCAGTTTGAGCTACTGCACATCATCATCAAGGAAGGAATTCACTTTGGAAAATATGGTTATTGGCCTTAGATCTTAAGCACTGTGCATTAAATATGCAGTTGGAGTTAGTGTTGCTTAGCATAAAGACATCATAAAATACAGCCTTAACACTACAGTATTTCATAATGAACAATATAGCCGTGCACAGGGATTGTGAACAGCAACAGTGAATCTTCTCATTTCCATGTGTTGTCTGATTTTCTGCTCACCAATCTCACAGGAAATTCAACCTGCTTTAAAACCGGAGACACGCTAAACTGCTATTTGTCTGCTATTTGTCAAAAAAGCAAAAAGCACAAATAGTCATAATGTGTTAGATACTGATTTTTTAGCAAGCTTAGTCTAGTTTAGTCTGTTAGATAAAGTAACGGAATCCTGACTCCAACCCTGTTGGATTTTTAGAATAATACAATAGCAATGTCACGTTGATGTGCCTAACATGTCTTGCTATTGTAAGTGCTCACATTTCACTTTAAATGCCCTTATTTGTCTTAATGTATTTTTTCACTATTTTTTCACTAAAAGCAGCACCCCTTCAATCTTTACTTTCATTAAAACTGTTTCACAGATATAATCTAACCATTAATTGTGACATTATGAGTATAACTTGAACATTGCTGGGACATAATGGAGGGATGCTCCATTACTCCTCCTACTTAAGTCAAAATCTGATCATCTCCATCCAAGAAGCTGTGTGTCAGAGACAGATGGACAAACAAATGAACAAGTGTTTGTTCATTCTTTCATCCTTCTGTCTCTCCCATGCAGTATCTTAATCAAGCTGAACATTCCTGTCCAAATCTTAATCTTGGGGGAATGATAATATGAGCTGTACACAAAAAAAGACACCAACTAAGCTGCCTTGAAGCACTAACTAAGGAATTGTCTATGCTGAATGAAGACCTTGTATGGATGTAAGGCAAATTTGTTCATTCAAGGGGAAATAACAAATTAGCAGCCTGCTTCCAGCCATACTAAATTTTACCTCACACATTGTTAACGCTGGATGCTGGCAACAGAGCTTCCTGTCACCTTAGGTTTATTAGTACAACAGCATCTGGGTGAGGAATGAAGCAAAAACAGCACAAGTTGAAGAAAG
The DNA here is from genome assembly GCF_905171665.1 of Trachurus trachurus. Classification (NCBI taxonomy): domain Eukaryota; kingdom Metazoa; phylum Chordata; class Actinopteri; order Carangiformes; family Carangidae; genus Trachurus; species Trachurus trachurus. The sequence continues at coordinate 26,146,095 of NC_139900.1, forward strand.
GGCTAACAGATGTAACATGACAGATGGAAACAGACAGCCAAGAACACAGAAGTGATGGGAAGTACAGAGATATGAAATGAGCAACACAAGGCTAAACTATTTGTGTTTAATTTTAGATACATTGACCTCCAGCTGAACCGATTCACCCATTTAGAAGTTGTGACTGGCTCTGGGCTATTATTAGTCCAGCCACTTTCATTTCTTGGCCACAGTATAGATTTGCATACATATGTAGCATGATAAATCAATCAATCCAGGCTGTGGTTTTCAGAGGAACACTAAGTAGGAGGGGAAAAAACAGAGTGATTTATCACCGCATTTAATCTAGAAGTACAGACAAGTGAAAAAAAATATATAATGTGCTCCTATTAGCAGGGCCGTTGCTAGGATTTCTGGGCACCCTGAAAAAATACTGAAGTGGGCCCCTAACCCCTGACTTTTCATCGCAATTTTTTTTGATTGACTGTGTATAAGAGGAATTTAGTAAAAAAAAAAAAAAAAAAAAAATCAGTCTCCTGGGTGTTTTTGTGGGCCCTACTGGGCTGTGGGCCCCTAGAATCACCTTTCTCCCCTATGCAACGGCCCTGTCTATTAGCTGCACGGACAGTCACTGAAAATAACCACCGGTCCTAACTCAAAGTGTGGACCGGCATTACAGTGCTTTATCATCATCATCATCATCATCATCATCATCATCATCATCATCATCATCATCATCATCATCATCATCATCATCACACCAAATGAGCCCATGAATCTATCATAAAGACAGTATGCTATAAACTCTATTCATAGTTGCAGAGATGCTGTTGAAGTACCTGGTTGTGACTCAACACCTCACTGGAGTTGGTTTCTAGCAGAGTTTGACTCATTATGACTGGCAGGTCCACCACTTTGGTTCAGACTGAAATGTCTCAACAGGTAGTGTATATTAGAAGGACCATCATAGAATTTCATACACGCCATAACATTGGTTCCTATGAGATGAACCCTATTGGCTTGGGTGGGCCTTTGTTTTGTTAACACAACGACCACAGATCAAGATGAATAACTGCCATTGAACACTTCAATGATTTCTTGGCTCGTAATATAGTGCCAACATCGGGTCGATGTTATCCAGTTCCTCTGATTCTCATCAGCCTGCAGGTGTTCTTTGTGTTTAGTGCTAATTAGCAAATGTTAGCAAAGTTTATTAGAACAGAGATTTTTGTTTAAATGGATTAGGTCTTTAAGGATGTCCCTCTTGAAGGTAGTAAACAGTCACAGAAATGTATCTTCATTTCCCCCATACTAAGTGCCAAGATATGTAGCCTCCTGTGCATAAGAGATGTTAAGATTGTCACTATAAGAATGAGATCCTGGAGTGGCTGTACGTTTTCTCAATTTAACAGAATGCCTGAAGGACATTAAACACAAGGTGGAGCAAATTGCATTTTTGTTGGATTTCAATTTCCTTTTAGGCTGTCAGGCATTCACTTGTTCTTAGCCTTGTGATTTTGTTCTGAAGTAAATTCATTCACAGATCTATACATGCTCTCGTGTAGGGAGCGAAATGTTCTGTGTGAGGGGCTTTTCCAAGGTAATACACAAGTGAACAGAGATCAATGTGGGTAAAAAAAAAAAAAAAGACTATTCAAAAGAGGAAAAATCACAACAGCTTTGTCTGGATAATGGTTTGACAATCTGCTGTCCATCAACAGACCTGCTTATTGTCTTTGGTTTCGTTGTTTGGCTTCGTTGTGTTTCTCAATCCATCTTAGCACAACTCCATCAAGAAACCCTGCTCTGGTCTTTGCATTGCACCTCCATCTCATTTATCCATCCTTAACAGTTCATCTCACATACATTTATTTAATTGCACTATACATCCTGCTTTTTGTTTCGTATTTGTTGCTTTTGTTTTTAGTAGTGTCATGTTAATTGTCTCTTATTTTAGTGTCATTGTCTGTTGGTTTCTGTTTGGATACATTCTATTTGATGTGCTGATTTTTGTGTTTCCTGTTTTTATGAATTATGTTCCTTATGTCCTTGTTGTTCATTTTAATGGCTTTTAACACCTCACCAGGAGGACTAACAGTCTACAGTTATGTTTATTAATGTGCACTGTCCCCCTTAAATAAATTAATAAAATAAAATAAAGAGAAATGTCCACTAAGAACTGAGAGATTTTTGGTTATGGTTGACCTTTTAATCAGTAGGTTATCCATCCATCCATCCATCCATCCATCCATCCATCATCTCTACTGTTCATCCATGTGGGTCACAGGGAGAGCTAGAGCCAATCCAAGCTGACATAAGGTGAAGGTGGGGTACAACCTGGACAGGTCACCAATCAATCACAGGGTTGTAGCACATGCACACTCACATTCATGCCAAAGCCAGATAACCTGGAGAGAACCCAAGCAGACAAAGGGAGAACATGCAACCTCCACCCAGAAAAGCCCCAGGCCCGGGAATCTAACCCAGTACCATCTTGTTGTGAGCCTAACCCAGCCCAGCCTACTGTTTATCTATCAGCCTCAAAATCTGATACAGGGAAGTGCAAATTATGTTGATAACAGGTTCAGATATGATGATGATCAGATCATATTCTACTTTCTTACTTTCTCATCTTCCTTGATATTAACAGTCTTACTCAAAACAGTCTTACACTATTAACAGCAAACTTGACTTCCTGTTAACTCAGTGTATCATGTAAATGCTTGATGCCGACAACTAAACAACTAGAAAGGTACAATCGCAAAAACTGGCTCCATTCTGAATGGTGGTTTGTTCTTAAGGTTGTTTTAATGTGTCAGAGGTCTGTTGCTCTGCACTTGCATTAACAGGCACAACATGATGTCTTTATGGAGCAGTTAAGATTACCCTTTAAACACAAATAAATATACAGCTCAGCTGAAGTGCAGCTCAGCGGCACTTGGACAAGAAAAGATAAAGATCAAAGAAAACAAACATCTCTGATTCCTGTTGTGTTGAAGACAGGAATCAGAGCTGCCTCAGGCTTTATTTCCCAGGTCAGGGCTGATTCTTCCTCGGGCAGATATCAATGTCAGGCAAATTAAACAACAAGATTATCAGGCATGTCATAATAATATAATCACACAATAATAATAATATAAACAAACTCACATCCTCATCCAAAATTAAATGATAGACTTTAATATGAGCACACGCAGAGGCTAATAATTTAGTGCTGTAAATCTTTGACTCAGGTGTGAACTAAAGGTAGAATTGAAAAAAAGAAAAAGCAAATACAGGTGTATGAAATGCGGACATAGCCACAGGGAAATATAAAGAGGTTGTTAAACGTATGTGCCTGACTTACTGTGAAGAGTGACCCGCTCCAGGGAAAAGCCCTCCGCTCACCATCAGCTGATGTGCTGTACAAAGAGGAGAAAGAGAGGGCACACACCTGCGTTCATCCTCTTCCCCCCTCCTCCTCTTGACTTCCCATGCTTTGGCCAGACGCACACACACAAACACAGTGTGAGAAAGAGAGAGAGAGAGAGCAACACTGTTAAACACTGTTCTTCAGGAGAAATAGAAACTGAGGCCCATTTTCTCCTCTCCTGCCCCCTGTACCAAACTGAGAGAGAGGTTTTCCTACAGCAGATAACTGCAGCAGATCCATCATACCAGGGAAAAACACGTGATGAACTGTTAAAGGTCTGTCTGGGAGAAGATCCATAATTTGTAAAGTTAGCTGCACAAAACACTCTGCCATGAGACTAGAGAGACACATGAAAGCTGTTATTGATATGATATAATATTGTTGTTGTTGTTTTTCATTTCTTTATTTTATGTATTATCATTATTAACATCATAATATGAACTACGTGTATATATTTTTATTGTTGTTTTTCATTTCTTTATTTTATGTATTATTATTATTATTATTATTATTATTATTATTATTATTATTATTATTATTATTATCATCATCATCATTTAATATGAACTACGTGTATATATTATTCATTATATAACAACTTACCTAATGACACCCAATCTGTGTATAAGAGAGAGACTTTATCAGCACACACATGCATAGGGTATACAGTATAAATGTATATATATACTTTTTTATTTTAATTTTATTTGTATATATTTGATTCTGTGTGTTGTATTTGTTTTGTTTCATTGATTCTTGATGCTTTGGCAACATAGTTCTCGTAACATTCATGCCAATAAAGCAAATTTAAATTTGAGAGAGAGAGAGAGAGAGAGAGAGAGAGAGAGAGAGAGAGAGAGAGAGAGAGATCTATTTTATTCTTCTCCCAACAAAGTGCCAGGATAATGAGCAAAGGTGCCACCGAGGTGAGCTGATGTGCACATTCAGAATCACCAAGGCACATTGTACTATATTAGTAATGGACACATTTGTGTGATATTTGTGCTGTTGGATCAGGTGTGTCATCCTTGTTGCGGTTAAGGTAGATCTTTCAGATAATAACCTGCTTCCATGTTTGTGTGGGGGAGATCATGTCCCTGGTTCAACTTGAAAAAGCCTCAGTGCGCAAAAATCCTTGAGGAAATGGTTTTGGAGGTTTATTGTGGAAGAACTGCACTGAGCCCCTCTCACTGCAGCCCAATCCAACAGCTTTGGCATGAATCACAAGTCCGACTGTGATTTGGGCCATATCATCCAAAATCATTGCCAGACCCTCACTGATGCTTTTGTGGCAGAATGGGAGAAAATGTCTGCAGCCATGGATTAGCAGGCACACTCACTGCTCTCTTAGTGTTGTTTACAGCCACACAAGCGCCAAGGGAAAACAGCTCTATGAACTCTCAACCTGTCAATCTGCAGAGTGAAGGGCCGGTTTGTGACCGTAGTGGAGTATTTAGCAGCTCAAGCGCCAGATGTTATCATCTGGAGCTGGTAGAGAACACTGTGGAGACAAAACACAGAGTTAAAAGAGAATGAGTAGCCTACAAAACTCACCTGCCAGGTGCCAGATGGCCACGGCTCCGAATGAGCGAGCTGCCACTGTTTCCTAACTAGTTTAAGTGAATAAACTGAAAAGCCGATCGCATGTTGGTGCTGTGTTCCCAGTTTGCTGCCTAAAAAACTCAGCTACTGCAGATTTAAAGACGCTCTATGGAGCTTTCTTGTAAATAAACCCAACTTATGTTTACATTCGTTCTCTGTTCAAAACACATCCACGAGTCCAATAAGCAAGATGGATGTACTTCCTTCCTCATACAATATTTACAAAGCTCATTTTCTTAGTTTAAGTCCTGCTTTGCTTCCATCTGCATTTCCAAGCGACCAGCCTGCCTCTTCCCTTCTTTTACTAGCTCTTTGCTGCCTACAGTATCTACACAATTACATATGACTTATACGTCTATATGTATGTTTATGAATGTTTTCATATGCTATACATATCTAGCCCAAAGCTTGTCAATATATGTTGATATTATTTACAGCACGGTTCAAAAGAAATCACATCAACAAAGTGAATCTTAAAGGGATACGCCAACATTTTCTTTTGTGTGTCTTGCCTCACTCCGAGTCCATGACCAGCAGATAGACACCATCCTTTCGACTGTGCGTGTTATTGTCCTGCCTGTTGTTTTTATGAGACCAAAAACAAATTTCCACATCGTGGACAAATAAACTAACTAACTAACTAACTAACAAGGGAGATACAGGCAGAGCTGGCGCACTGCAAATTAGCTTAGCTCAAACCGGCATTTGACTGCTCAAGATGCCTTACCGGAGAGTTTTGTCAGATCTGAGACGAAGATCAGCCCGCCGGTTTCCGTTTAGAGTTGCTGAAGAGTTTCTCTGATGACTTTAGGTGGAGGCAGGCTAACAATACCTATGCACTTCAGCGTTTGAGCTAAGCTAATTAGCGGTGCGCCAGCTCTGCCCGTATCTCCCTTGTTACTGCACGCACAGTCGAAAGGATGGTGTCTATCTGCTGGTCATGGACTAAGGAGTGAGGCAAGACACGAAAAAAAATGTTGGCGTATCCCTTTAATGATGAATTAGTAAACTTGCATATGTGCTCACAACATCTTACACTTTTTAAAAAAAATGTACGGTAGGGGTATGTTAACAACATACCAATATAAGTATTTCATATATCATAAACGTATGTTGTATATATGATTATAATATGCCTGGTTATAGCTGACATACAAATATGGCAACGTTGCTGTTGAAATGGGGACGTAAAGGCTATGTCATATGTGACATTTTTTGAATCAGTGGCTAAAATTGCAACATCCATTCACATCTGTCAAACAAAACAGTTAACATTTTGATGTTCACCATCTTAACGGTAGTACATGCATACATGGTATGCATGTAGGCTACTAAGTTGTTCTGTAAAACAGCAAAATTGGGCCTTGTGTCCTCAATATACCACTTAAGTGCTTTAAGTCTGAAATTTCCTCTCCTCTGTATGACTCTGTTACCTCAGTCAGCCTCTCTCCCTCCAGGTAGGCTACATTGTTGTGTACAAAATATCTCACTCCCACTAAATCCAGCACTGCCTCAGCTCGTCCAGCTCTGACCTCACTATCACTTTCCCTTTCACTCACACAGACAGAGGAGCACACAAACACACTGAAACACCTACACAAGTGCACGCACACCTAGACACACACACACACACACACACACACACACACACACACACACACACACACACACACACACACACACACACACACACACAGCTGTAATCTCCATTAATTGCTGGCCGTATGTATTATGAAATTCACTGGTTTACAGGGGAAAACAAACAGCTATGGAGAATAGCAGTGGGGTGAGAGAGCAGAGAGAGCAAAGTCGATGCAGAGACTCGAGAAAAGGGTGGAGGTGGGGAGGGGGAGGGGGGCTGCATGAAAAGTGTCAAACACGCCTCCTCAGATCGTAAAGATGGAGGTAAAGTGAATAGAAGCCTTTTATGAACCTGAGAGGAAAAACACAGCGGCAGCTGCGTCGGTGGGAGTCGAGATGTCTCAGTTGTGTGGAGTTGAGGATGGAGCCAGAGGAATCTGTCAAGTGTATGGCGTTGGGTTGCGTCATGTTCGTCCTTTTTGAGGAGGAATAAAGGCGTAAACCTGAGATGGTGGGGAAACAGAAGCTGTAAAAAAAATGTTATGTTTACTGGTTCACTTGAGGCCCCCAGTACAGCTGTTACTGCAGATGTTATATCAGTGAGTCTTTTATTTTACTTCTTGGTTTTTGGTATTGGTTATTGTTTTGATTGTTACAGCATTTCCAAGCCAGATATTCTCTTATGCGCAGAATTTGGATGGTCTGTATGGATAATGGAAAAACAGTTCCTATCCCTTCTACAAAGCCAGCCTGGCCTGTGTCAATGAACAAGACAATCTCATGTGGATGTGTCAAAGGCTGCCAGAAGAACTGTTCCTGTGCAAAGAAGGCAATTCCATGCTACATAGGGTGCCGTTGCCAGGGACTGACAACCAGATGCAACAGATTAAACACAGTCAGTGACAGCAGTGAATCAGAAAACTAGATACTATACGAAAACGTGTTGTACCTGCTGTAATTTGGACATGTATAAATCACAATTGTGTTTTCTAGTTCTGGCCAAGAAGATGGTTATTCAATTTATGAAAATTTAAATGAAAATAAATGTTTTGCTGCCAGGAATTTTGTTTCTTTAATTATCAATATAGGATATTTTTCATAAACACTGAGGCATTGATTTGTACAAATGATAGAAGAATAAATGAAGAAACAGCACAGTTTCAGTACAAGTCTCGATTTGGAATATAGAGAAGACCGTTGGCCACAGCAAGTGGGGCTTTTGAGATAGAAAGGCTATGTTGGACTCAAGACGTTTTCAATATACATATTAGGTATAGATATTCTCCATAAAATGTTGGAAAATAATAATTTTCATGAGAATTTGTCAGGCGACCAGTCATTTTTTTTTTTTGTCTTTTTTGGGATGTTGAGGGTGATATCTTAAAATCAAGTTGCAACAAGGCCCAGAATATTTTTTTCATGCCTCCCCCTATGTGTCAAGATACTCTCTGCCAAATTGTATAGTTGTATGACTATTCATGCCATTGTACCTAAATATTTGCATTTACATAATTTTGCCAGGAAAATTACCCAAGAAGAGGGTTGGGTTCAGTATCTTGTCCAAGGACACTTCTAAATAGGAGATGGGAATTGAACCACCTATATTGCGATCAGTGGGCAAACAACTCTGCCTACTGGATCCATGCATTTATCTGCCTGATCCACACAACAGAATGTACACTATGTGCTATTGACAGAGATTTGTCATTGTTATTCATATACATCCCAAAAGGCAATGCACAGAGCAGATGGAAGAGCATTACACATGTTTGTGTATTAACAGTTCAATAGTTCAACGTGATGATGTAGTTCACACTGCACTAAATTAGTATATGGATTTGGGACATTGCTCAAATGACTCTGTGAAGCTGTTTGTTTTATTGTTTTTTCAGAACACTTGGAACATTGTCATCCATTTCTGATGCAAATATGACATATAAGCTGCTGCTTTTCTGTTATATTTCACTCTAACTTTTTTACTATAAAAACTAAATATGGAATAAATTCAAACTGATGACATCACAGTGAGATGTGAGAATGTATGATGGCATGTTGGCATTATTCATTAACTTCAATATTGAGTTTATTACTGATGTGTATCAGATAAATAAAGGACTAGCATTAGTAGATATTTCAATTCACTAAGTTAATCAAGTTTTTGACACTCCCAGTGGAATGTGGAGATTGTTTTTGTTAATGCTGTAAAGGGACCAGATCTGTTGCACAGAGCAGATTTTATATATTTTCTTCAACTCTGAGCTGATGAAACCTGAGATAGGAAAGTTTTCTGTTCCAGAGCTGCTGATCTGAGCCAGTTAAGCATGTGCGTGATGAAAATCCACCATCAATGGAGCTTTGATATTATAATTCACCATGGCAACCGCAGAGAAAAAATGGGTCGTCCTACTTCACCCCGCTGGAGTTAGAAGTTCTAAAACATGCTCATGGCGAGTACCGGCGAATTTGCGGAAACAAAAGAAAGCCAGCTGCTGCAGCAAAGGGCAGATAATTGATGTGGGAGGGGAAATCTGCTCAAGTCACTGAGGAAGTTTGAATGCCAGAGTCAATTCATTTAACATTTAACATTTAACTTCCTCCATGGGTGAACAAGTTAAATGAAATTTAGAAACATAGTTCAAATTGGGAATGTATTTTGTGTCAGCTTAAAAGCTCATGATTGTAGGTTTCTTCATATTTTTACATGTTAGATACAGAAAATAACATTCAGCTATTTCAACATTCTCGTGTTGCAACCACACAACACACAGGAATGTAAGATTCTGTTTAGTAGATACAGTAAACAGCTAACAGGAAAAAGGCACAGGCCCACGAAATGGGTGGCCACTTACAACACCCTGAAAGATAACCACGGGCATCCTTGGGTCATTAATTCTTTAATCCGACCAGACAAGCTCTGAATGTAATTTGAGGATTGCACACTGCCTGCATAGCAGCTGAACTGCTGCAGAGAAGTAGGCATGTGTGTTCGCATTAGCAACATGGCTGCTGCCCTGCTCCTCCTCACAGCTCTGTCTCTCTTCATTGCAGGCCACAGGAACAGTGGATTGATTTCATTCTAAACTATTTCCTGATTGATTTTGGCCAGAAAATGTCACTAAATGTATCTACATTCAGCTGCTGAAAGTGTTAAAATATGTATATTTATATTTCTCCATGTTGTATCCCTGCTTTTGTGTTAGGGTCACCACTGACCCATTTTGAGGTTTTAAATGCATAAAAGTACCACATAAATTTGTTCATAGCATTATAGCATCAAGGCTTTTTGACTTTGTCTTTGACTTTTGTCTAAACAAAATAAAACTTTTTTTTTTTTTTCACAAAATTCTAAAATACTCTGGTTAAAATTATGACATTTGTGGAGTTAGGGTAAATTTTTACCTGGTTATTATACGGTAAGAACAATAATGAGAGTTCAAACTGAAATCATAAGTGCAAAAACCTTTTCATGGATAAAGAAGTCTAACAATGTAACCAAGAGATGAGAATCAAATGGGATGATAAATAATAGTTTTAGTGTGTTTTACAGCTGACCCTAACACCATAGATGGTAGCAGAAAGCTGACAAGAGGAAGGTTACATTGGGGAAGAGGAGCTTCCGCTACAAACAAGCTTGAAATATAGACTTATTTAATTTTTTTCGGAACAATTTCGCATTTCGGGGCTTCAATACAAGACAGACATTACATACGAGCAGCATGGAGGTATTTGGATGTTTTTTGGTGTCTTTTTGTTATGAAGACAGTTGGTATCCATTTGCAACCGTTATATGGACATGCACTGCTATGCCGAGACCCCCTGTAACTCAGAGAAGCCACGGAGGACTCTGAAACCTCCCAGCCCTTAGTCGACATGAGGGTGAGTAGATAATGAGTGCAATTTGAATTTTGGGTGAACTACCCTTTAAAACCAATATCTTCATGGACAAGGAAGCCTAACAATGCAACCAAGAGAAGAAAAGCAAATAGGATGGATTGGAATGTTTTTAGTGTATTTTACAGCTGATTTAAAACACGGGTCAAAACTGACCCGGACACCATACAGTAGATGGCAGAAAGCTAACATAAGACGAAGGGTATATCATGTTCAGATTCAGATTCACTGACTGTTACCTTGCTCTGCAGCCGTGATGCATGTGTGACGACTGGTCTTAAAACGTTTACTGTCAGAAGTGTGTTTAGTGTTTGACTATAGTTTAAAGGAACAGACTGTACTGTTCATTGGTCAGTAGACAATAGGGTACAGTTGCAGGCAGAGGTAAGGTTACTTCTCAGGCAGGAGTGGGAGTGGAGGGACAACATACTGTAGAGTAGACAATGCAACTGGTGAATATTAAAAATGACAATATTATTTTTTTTCTGTGAACTGAAGTGATGAGAATATATTACAAATGCAAAAACAACTTCTCCTGTTTAACAAAGCATGTCTGGGTATTAGCAGAGGGCAGCTCCATCAGCCTCCAGAGCACAGATTAACACAGCGAGATGCAGAGTAAATGCCAGGTTAATTCTTCAAGTAGAGTAGTAGAATTTAATGTCATACTTGTGTTTCCCTGTCAGCGATAAAAGAGCGGGGCGGCGGATTACAGGAAACTGAATCGCTGGAGCATCGAAGCTATAGAAGTGTGTGGGTGTGTTTTCTGTTAAAACAATAAACAGATACTAATCTGTACTTGAAGGAGATAAAGAATATTACCTCCAGTGTGTATGAGCTGTTTTAACAAGACTGCAGGGGTGGTGGCGGATTTATCTGTGAGGTGATTATGTCTCATCCTGGACTTGTGGGCTTGGAGGCGTGGTGGATGGGACCAGTCTATGCAGACGCAGGAACCAGGCTTTGAGCAGCTCTGTTGAATGTCTCAACCCAGACATTAGTCCTGCTGTGGGCCACGTCGTAGCACCGTCTGGGGCCTTGTGTCTGGCTCTGGCAAAGGGTCAGTGGTCATCAGACAGGGCTGGCATGGTCACCGAGCAGGTGGCCTCACATTCTCCTGTAATTATTAAGTGGATGTGAATGTAGCCTATACCGAGGGAGACAAGTGAATGATATTTGTGCAAAGCTTCACTTACGCTTCACGGGATCACGCACAGAGCCAGGTCACTTGACTTTTTTGACATTTATGATCTTATGTACCCTAAAAAGCAATTCACTTTTTCAATATATAGTGCGTACTGTACCTTCTGTCAATCCCTAGAGAAATCGTCCCATCCACCATGTCTAGTGCTTCAATGAAGGATCTAAATAAATTACAAGTGGCACAAAATAAAGCAGCACGCTGTATATGACAGTGCTCCTACAAAACCAATGTGGCACGTATGCATGAGCAACTGGCACTCAAAGAAGCTCTTACATTTTGTTGAACTTCCTTAGGAATATTATTGTAAATAAGTCTCAAAATTTTTTGGATTGTTTGTTCTCACATCAGTGGAGTCGACATAATTATCAGACAAGACATGCTATAGAAGGGAGGTTTACTTTGCCTAAAGCGAACACTAATGTGATGAAGAAATCTGTTTTGTTCACAGCCATCCTAGAGTGGAATTTGTTGCCACTTTATATTGTGTTAATTGATTCTAAAGAGAGGTATAAATTCTTGCTCAAACAGTTTCTTCTAATGTTGTAGCTGCAGTAGTTGGTATATGCTATATAATATAGTGCCTGTTCTCTTCCCTGCCCTGTGAGAGTACTATTTTGGTTTTTGTATGTTTTGCTATATTGCTTTAACCCGTATGTATATATTTATTGATTCTTAATTGTATTGTACAAGTGGTGTATTGTGTCTTGTGTTATATGTATGTCTGCGTTTACTGTATGATTGTATCTGTGTGTTGTGACTGTATTAGTTGTTTTTGTTCTACTTTTTCCTTGATTGACTTGGAAGAATATAATAGTCGATTTTGACTGAATGTTTGGACTCCAGGAAGAATAGCTATGCTAATGTGCTGGTGCTAATGGAGATCCAATAAATGAAATGAAATGAAATGTTGTTGCACTTCAAATTGTTGTTTCACATTGCTGTTGCAGTTTTTTTTAAACCAAATATAAAAACACCGATGACGTGTTTACAGCAAATGCCATAGGTGGGTAAAAACATGCCAGGCTAGGATGATGATTCGTAATGACGGATTAGAAAAATGAAATAGGTTTGTAGTAGGTGTGTAAATGATTAATAATTAGTATTATTGGTAGTAATAGAGGGGCCCAAAATAATATTTAGCCTCGGGCCCCATGGAGGCTTGGGCCGGCCCTGACTGCAATACAGATAATGAGAGCTATAGGTTGCAGGATTTCCTGATGTTCAGTGTTTGTTGCTGTAAGACTGTTGTCAATGTACCTGCATATTGTTGCTGTAGACAGACTTCCCATTCACACAGTGTTTAGTTTAGTTTAGTTTAATAAGTTTATTTGTATCAGGGACAATGTACAAAATAACATCAGTCTCGAAATGAGAAGAGATGCCTTGTACTGGATTTAGCTTACTAGCTACTTTCCATCCGTAGTCCCTGGACAGGTGAATAAGAACAATAGAAAGGTAAGAATTATCAATTTACATAGCGTTCTAAACATCCATATACACATGTGCATAACTCACCCTCTCACACATCACAAACACTCAAGACATATTTCATATCATACCTCTTTCACTAACTGAGGAAACAGTAATAGAGACATGCGTGCCGCTGATGGAGTCTGTCACATTGGGAAACTCTGCTAAATAAAAAACAAATTACTGATGCCAGTCTGGGGTTGCTGCAGAGTGTCATTACAGAATCTAATTTCAAATATCATCATTAACTTCAACTGAGTGATTTGTACATCAGGCACCTGAAGTCCTGTGCCACTCTTCTCAGATTGTACCCGCAGATCTGTGCCATATCGCAACGGGCACCTGGCATAATCTGTTTCCAATATATTCCGTGCGGCAGTGTCACAAAGGAAACATTAGAAATCAGAGCAACACTATAATTAGCCCTGATCTGAGAACATGTCCGTGGTGTGCACCATTCGTCAAGGCCAGAGAGTGTTGTTCTGATAAATGACAGAGTGTGGCAAATAATGGTAATGTTTTATTAGCGAGCCATCGGGGACTGATAGCACATCTAATCAGGGTCTCTGCTATCAAAATAAAGCTATGCAAATTAAATCAGCATCAGTGTTGTTTGGGTAAACATGGAAGGGACACATGGCATGCCCATCAACTGCATCAGGATCAGCCGCAGGGATCAGACAAGGAGAAGCTCACAAAAACCTGCCACTGAGCATTTTGGGTTCACAGAGTCAGTTGCCATGGTAACTGACCCAAAGTTTGAGTTTCCTAACAGCTCACAGATCGAACTAATTAAGTTTTCACAGAGCCCTCTTTTGAAAGTACACAGTGGTGTCATGGAGAAAAGAAAAAGCAAATTCATTTGAGCTCTTGAATTAATCCATGGACACAAATCAATATTGTTTTCTCCTTATTTAAAAGCTAAATGATCAGGTGGATGTGCTTTGGTGTGTTATTACTAAGACACAGCGAGGATAATCTGTTGTTGTTCTTGTTGTGAACATCTGTGGTATCGTCTGTTGGTCTGTGTAGTCACATGTCACCGGTATTAAAGTTGCGTTCAGCTTACTCGTGACAAACACTGTTCCACCGGTACGTGACAAAGACTCGAGTCGTGTCCGCTTCCCCCACTTCTTAATCACTCTGCAGCCTATTTCACTTCTTAGCTTCTTTTTTTTTTTTTTTTTTTCTTGCTTCACCACCAACTGCTCCTGGAAAATGAAAAAGCAAAGCCGCTCAAGGGAGACTAACAGAAACAGAAAATTCAACTTATGAAAAAAAAACAATACTGGTTTCATTAAAATATAATCATAATGAAGGACTGGCAGTGCTGCTGCTTAAAATATTATCACTGCTCTAAATGCCAGCAGCATCACCGTTTTGCATCCCAACACACCAGCCACTGTTTAAAAGTACTGAGGCCTTTACATTCAACCATGAATCCTGCAAGTTTACTCCCTATGTGTGTGATGTGCATTCTTTTAAAGTAAATACAATGATATCCTTTCAATTAGGCCTACTGAGTGGTTGTTAAAGGGGAGACACTACAGGTGAATAGGGTAAAAATTTTAAATAACAGATATGAAACTTACCAAGTTTATCACTTCTTACAAGTTTTGTCAAATTTTATGTTTAAATATGTAAATGAGGCAATATCTGATGAAGTATGCACTAATTTGCATTCATTTCCAGAACCAAAATCTTATTTTGTTGACATATTAGAGTCAGAAGTTTTTTACAGAGAGGATTTGGGATATCTCTGTTTATCACTTTGTAAATGAGAAAATACTGTCACCAGCCCTAAAAAAATCAAATTTTGCCATGTTTTTAGGAATAAAATGTTGTATAAATCAGGCTTTGAATGATATATCAACAATCCCCTCTGTAAAAACCTTCAGAATATAGACAGGAATAAAACTGGAAGGTTTGGTGTTTCTAAGTGCTGCTGAAGTGGAGATTTCAGGCTCAGAGTCATTTTGAGAAAACGGCCTTTAAAGACTTGTACTGGAAAAGTCTATTGATTGTTAATGTAAAGCACACTTGATTGGTTGCGGATACAAAGGAAATGATGATTTTTAACCCTACATCATTGTTCAGGAGAGAGAGAGCTTTAGGCTACAATGATACCTGACATGACATGGGTCAGACAACAAGCACAGGACAGTATGTCACAGTAGCATGTTAACTTTTGGTGAATTTAGGAGAAATCTACTGACAAAAGAGACAAAATGAAGTAAAATAACCAACTTAATGTGGATTTCTACTATTTCTTTTGACTTTTCTGAGAGAATACATGTTAAGGAAGAAAAATAGCCCAGAATCTCAAAATTGATCAGTGCATGAAAAACAGTGTTTTTGCCTGTAGTGTGTCTCGCCTTAATGAAGCCTGGCTAAAAGAACAGTGTTTATGCATGCAGTTGTTAGAAATACTGTGTACACAATGTGGTATGTTTACTGCTGTGGTGACGCTAAGCTGAAATCCTTTTATGTGGTGTTATTGTGTCACCTAACTGAAGCTCACCAATACCACACACACACACAGTCAACCTCATGTGTCCAGGCTTTGTTACCTGTTTTTCTTTGCTGCTCAGAAGGTGCACAACAGACACACAAACTCATTAACAGCTTCCCACAGTGAGGCAAGTGGCTTGCTGCTGACCCATGTGCACATGCACCTCCAACACACACACACACACACACACACACACACACACACACACACACACAAAGAGAGAGACATAGATGAATGAGCAGGCTTGCAAATATTCAAATAAGTGAGTTCACACTTCACACCATCTGAAGATGAATGAGCTGGAATACCCTCAGATAATAATCTGCGCCCACACACACACACACACACACACACACACACACACTCCTTAGTTAGTGGAACACTGACCGTGTAAGTTTACATACACAGTAATGAAATATTGGGCTGAGCATATGGTGCGTGGGACTGTGTGGATGGAAAGACAGAGAGAATTAACCATGCTTATCCGCTGACCCAGTGAATGTGAATGCAACACCGCTGGCTGCCATGTGTCCTGGCACAGAGGGAGATCAGGTGGACTGGAGGGAGGGAACTAAACACGTCTCAATGTCACAAGACAAACAGGCTCATCATTGTTTGGAGAAGCTGATGAAAGCGCCCGAGCCTGATCTCACCTGTGAGGCCGAGACGTGTGTCTGACAGACAGAATGCAATGTAGAGAGAGAGAGAGAGAGAGACAGGCAGAATAACCTGCTGCTTACTGTACATGCAGAGACAGGAGTCATTCATGAGCATGTTTATACTGCCAATTAACCCTCCTGGAAGGGAGGACAAAGGCAAAGATGGGAGGAAAGGAGGAAGGGAAAAAGGAAGGAAAGATAGAAGGAGGGAGGGAACAGATTGGGTCAATTGGGTCAAAAAGGAAGAAGTAAGGACGAAGGGAAGGAAGGTAGGGAAAAAGGATTGTGAAAAGAAGGAAGGGAAAAAGGAAGGAAAGAAAGATGGAGGGAGGGAACAGATTTGTTCAAGGAAGGAAGGAAGGAAGGAAGGAAGGAAGGAAGGAAGGAAGGAAAAAAACATTGTGGAAAGAAGGAAGGGAGAAAGTGGCTGCTGCTAGGATCTATGGTTTTGGTACTGACAGTAGATCATGACTTGGCCACAACATGTCAATGGAGTAGTGAACAGGCAGCGGAGAGAGGAGCTTTCAGTCTCTGCTGCCATCTGCTGCTAAGAGACAGTAACACATAAATGAATTTGAAATTACATCAAGACGTGTGCTGCCATTAGACTTAAATGTTGTTCAGTGCTCATTTTCTGATTGAGTATTCACTTACACAAAGCAAAGCAACAACACTATAAAAACAACATGGAACATAGGCTATCTATTAGTCTGTTAAAGGAATTGGTCGGTAATTTTGAAAATAATCTTGATACCATTTGTGTAGAAATCTACATCTAGCAGTTGATTCTGTTAGCCCAGCATAAAGATGGGAAAAAGCTAGTCTAGTTAGCACCAAGTCCTGCTGTTTATGTGATAAGACTACATGGTTCCCAGCCTTGATTACATGAAACCACAATCTGTTATATGTTTCTACTGTATATATAGAAAACATCAGTGAGGCTAAATTTGTGACGTTAGAGCTAATAAACTTTTCTTTCAGCAAGAAAATGAATGAACATAGTTTCCCAAATATGAATGTCTTTTTAAGTAACAATCAGAGTTTTTTTCTTCAAACTTGACGAAACTCCTTTGATCCACAAGAGGGCAATATACTGTTTTCACTGGTTTAGCTGAAAAGCCCACAGCAAACCCCGGCTTTATCGAGTAAAATTGGTATTCCCTTTTGAAAAATGTGTAACATTTACATTATGTTACATGTTATCTTTGAATTTGTCAAACTATCCCGGCAATAGTTGGACAAATAACATGCCGACCATTTAATTTTAAGGGTTAGGGTAAGTTGTACATTGACAATAAAAGTGTTGATATGGATGTGAACAGAGATCAAATTCCTTGTGTAAAGTTGATTTTATTTATTCTGATTAATAGAAGCATTTTTAGAAAATATACTCATTTTCAGGCCTGCAAAATCAGATTAAAACTGTAAGTGATCAACTGACTGACTTAAATACTAAGTGCATGATAACACATTTCTCAATCATCACCATCAGCATACACCAAAAGCATACTTACAAACACAGTTATCAAATGATATATTATCACAAATAAAAACATGATTGTTAACTGGTAGAGTTACCACAATGGCTAGTGCAGTTTTATATTCAATATTTACACCTTAATACAGTACAAACTCACTTTTAGTAGTCACAGATTGTCAGTAAAAGACAGGGAGGGGATGAGTGGACAGAGTATCTTCAACATCAAATGATTTTGTACAAATGCATAAAACAACAGCTCATGAGCATACTGGAGAGACACTTAAATATTGTGTTTGTATGAAAAGTATCTTAATGTACTGCAGGTCAGCTTCCTTTATGCCTGAGAAAAACCATAGCAAGTGCAACCAGTTAAAAACAGAAAGCATACAGTACATGCATACAGCTCAGCAACAAATGTTCCTATGGATTAAAAGAAAAAAAAACAAAAAAGCTGCGTCAGTTGAGTCCACAGTTTTAAAAGCTCGTCTCTCTCCAGTCCTCCATGTTCAAGTCGTCTCTTCCCAGCAAATTTCTCCTGGTCCACTGGTACTGTCATAAAGCATCTCTGTTACCAAGCTGGGGGCTGTCATAACCTGAGGAAGCAAATATAATGTTAACACATGGCTTCAAAGACTAAGCAAATCAAAGAGTCACTTTAACCAGATGAAACATAGTGTTGCTTCTCTCAGTTATATTGGTATAGAACCAGTATGTCCACCGAGGAGGGGAGGTGATATCAACAAATGAAATTACTTCTCAAACGTGAATTGTTCTGGATTTACACTTTAGATACGATGTCACCCAGGGGCATGAACGAAGAAATGGACATCCGTCCGTTGCTGTAATTATCGTTACCATGTAACAGACTATTTGATCTGTGTGTTGCTCCTCGTCCTAATGTGACTAGTGGCTATTATTGTGTATTATTACTTAGGTGTAGCCTCAGTGGTATGTTCTTACTTAATGACGGCATTAACGCCAGATCACTGTTTGCATATCCCACTTAGTGTAGCTTCCCTATGTACGACTTGTGTTTCTCTTACTAGTGTTTAATACACATAGACTTTGATGTTTATTATATCTTTGATATTTTTTATATATGTATTGTACTTGAAGTTTACTATGAGATTTCTATATTGCTGCTGGTCACACATTTGTATAGCTTACATGGTGTTCTCATTGGTATGTGTCCATGTGTACATACACATCACAGTTATATGCTTGTGTGTGTGTGTGCCCCTGCACACATGCTTATGTTTTGCTCAGGAAGTATTTATATTTAAGATGATGTTACGCTAGAAATAACAGGACTCTTTATTATTATTGATGGGGGTTTTTTTCTTCCTTTTTTAGCACTTTCTAACACTTTTTTTTGCCCTAAATGTTAGTATATTTTGTTTATGCTGGTCTCAGTTTCCTGTCACTCTAGTCATCACATGACCCACATCACATGATACCTAAGATGGCGTCAATGTGTATTTCTCATGTCTGGCGAAGAGCTGTTTCTGCTCGAAACGTTACGTCTTGTCTTGTGTGAATAAATGGACTGCATATTGGAGCCCTGTGGTGTGCAAGCCGCTCTACTTTCTTTTTAAAGACTAAGCACTAATGAAAACCTTTATACAGTATAAACAGTGAAAATTGTGTAATGTAAAGATGTTGCTAGCTGCAACAAACCTACAGAGGACGATCATAAAAACCTGAACTCCCTGTCATTCATGGGGATTTTAGCATGTTTTAGCGAATTCAACTCCACAAAAAGTACTTTGTGGGTTTAGCATTATAAGAAACAACATTCAGAGGATAATCACCAAATTATATAATTACTATTTCTTTCTGTGTTCATTTTAGTCCCTATTGAATCACTGTTTGGATTTTTCTGGTCTAGCCTTGTCCTGACCTGAACCATAGTGATGAATCAACCTCTACTTGTCCAGCACCAAACATCAGACCAGCAAAGTTAGTAGCCAGCCAATCAACACATTGGCACATTAAGCAGCTCAAGAGAATTGATATTGGACTAACATTGATCAGGTGGCAGAAAACACAGCTTTACATGAATGCTGATGTTGCTCCTTAGCTTCTGAATGTGTAAACAGTTTGCCATCATTTGGTGGTGTATCATTTCTATGAAGGGATAAGATGCCCCCATGTGGCCACAAAAAAAATCAAATGATGCAATTTCGAGTTTGACAAACTTAGTCTTCAAACTTCTGATAGGCTATTCAGATTTCAGTCCGTATAGCAAACATAAATGTGATGATGTGTCTGCTGCCCTAAATACGAGGCATCTACCTGATATTTCAGTCTACCTAACAACCAACCAGACAAGGCTCAGGCTTTTCTGCCACCATTTGTGACATGTGGGCCCTTTATCATTCTCACAGTGATGGTAATTGAGTCCCCGACAACAGATTTTTGATATATAGTTCTGCATTACAGAGGTAATTGGCAGTGGTTTTGCCATGTCATTAGTGCCCCTTGAATTCCACTGCCTCAGGTTTTCATCTCCAGTGCCAAACGGCTCAGTGTGGAAAGTGATGTTGAATCAGCTAAACATGGCTGCCAATTATCTCAATAATGGAACACGATATCAAAAAGAAATCAGCTCCAATTAACAGCAGGAGTGATAAAAGGTCCTTATTTCAGAAATGATGAAGTTTTCGTCTAATAGCACACTCATCCAGGCTGTGTCAGATCCAGCTGCCAGCTGCAATGACACATATCTGGAAAACAGCCAAATTACATCTTTTAATTACGGTATGTTTTATGATCCATCTTTGGTCAACCATTTATCAAACACTGGAACAAGTATGTATTCAATATGCAGGGCCTGACTCATCCATGTGCAGCGCTATGAAAAAGTTCACACACAGTTGAGTTTTTGCAAAAGTTACAAATTGAGACTTTTCCTCAAGCTTTTTTTTTTTTTTTGGTTGAATTGAATCGACTTCATTAAAGATTCATATTTTACAACTTCTAGAAAATGTTCATTAACTGTGACACAGCAGGCAATTCACTCTGAAATGATTTCTGTAGTGCAATAATTTGTCAAATACTGTGCAAACCTTTCCTGCACCATGGCAGTCGTAACCACACATATTTACAGGAAGTGAAACAGATACATACATCTGGTCCCAGCAGTATAATCCAGAGATCTGTTTCTGTACTGGGGGAAACAGGGCTTTTTCACGGGGAATCTGCGATCTGAAGACCTCTCCAGATCGTAGGGACTGTCCCGTTCCATGCCTGAGGGAAAACGGCAGGAGACAGACACACACACACACACACACACACACGATGGGGTGCAGGAACGCAACAAAAAAAAAGAGGGGTTGCAGGATAAGGCAGTCAACGTGGTGCAACAGCCAGCGAGGTCTACAGGCTTGGGAGAGCATGAAACCAGACACTCATGCTGCTTTCATTTGATAAAATATAACAAAGGCCTCGCGCCATTGTTATGAATTATGGACAAAAAACAGCAAGATGTGCATTTGTCGCAGATCTCCATGTGTGGAACTACACAGCATGCTTATTGTCTATGTAAGTAGCAAATACAGATAATGTGTAGAAAGCAGCAGGGATGCAGTAAACACAGAGGCAGACATACAGTACCTATGTCAAATGAGTTGGACTTCCTGGTGTGATGTGATGTTGCTGGGAACCCATTACGGCCTTCCTCCTCATCTGAACAATCACAGTCATCATCATTATCATCATATACACTATCTTTTTTTCGCTCCATATGGCTTGAATGACATCATCAACCACACATTTTGTCTCCTTTAAAGGGATAAGCCAAAAAATTTTCCATGACCAGCAGATAGACACCATCCTTTCGACTGTGCGTGCAGTAACAAGGGAGATAGAGCCGTATCGCCTGTAATTAGCTTAGCTCAAACGCTGGAAGTGTATAGGTAGTGTTAGCCTGCCTCCTACCCGAGCCGAAATCAGCAGTCAGAAGCTCATTTCATTTTAGCTCTAGAGTTGCTGAAGAGTTTCTCTGATGACTTTAGGTGGAGGCAGGCTAACACTACCTATACACTTCCAGCGTTTGAGCTAAGCTAATTACGGGCGATACAGGCTCTATCTCCCTTGTTACTGCACGCACAGTCGAAAGGATGGTGTCTCTCTGCTGGTCATGGACTCGGGAGTGAGGCAAGACACGAAAAAAAAAAAAAAGTTGGCGTACCCTTTTAAGTTCAGCTGTGCGTTCAAACAAGAAGATCTTGGATATTTACATGAACAGCTACTGTGATTACACATAAATATAAAGAGTTCCAAATGTAAAATATGAAACTATTTTAATAGAAAATGCATCAGTTTACAGTAGAGTTACCACTAGTTTGCTTTCCTGTAGTGTATCATTTGCTGACATGTTAGTGTACCTTGACTGGGATCGGCTGCCTCTGTCCCAGACTTGACAGGTGCCGTTGGGCTTCTTCTCTCAGTGATCCCCTCCTCTGGACCGATCGGTTGAGCCGGAGGCAAGTTCCTCTGGTCACCGGTGGGTTCTTCTCCTGGACTGACAGGTGAGGTTGCGGTAGGGCTCTTGCTGTTTTCTGGAGAGTTCTTGTCCCTTGAGAGGTCAAGACTGGGCTGAAGGTGGAACATGCAGTGATATTTGGTGATGTATAGTATCACATTATGCTGGATGGAAGTTACATTCTTCTCCTACATACACAGTATACCTTATTGGGAATAAGAGGACGCTGTCCCTCTGGTCCTCTGGCTCTCTGCTTCTCGTCACGCTTTCTTTCACTCAGCTCCTCTTCTTCCAGCCTCCCTGCCTCTTCTGGTTTAACAAAAATACAAACATTGTCTTTATAGTTTACAGTCTCAACATTTCCTTCTAAATCTTAAAATATTGTGTAGCAGGGGTACGCATTTAATGTACATTCTCTCACTGTAAATTGAAGCCATGCCTTGGCAAAGGCTGAGTGATTTCCAAACACATAGCAAACTAAGAATAAATAGACATATCATGTAAAACACCAACAGTGATGGAGTGAGTCTCTGTCACATTTTCTGTACTAAACGCTTCATACAGCTTCAGAGACATATAAGCATCTGGCCATCTTTTAACATGCATAATGTACATCTGTTAGAGTAATATAAGTATCATGTCTATATGCTGATGGGTTGTCTCTGACAACTCACCTTCAGCTACTGAGGAAAACACAGCAGCAGCTATTTATAATGCTTTATATTCACTGCAGTGGAGCTTTCAGTCAATCAGAGGATAAAACTTTACACGCCTGTTCTCCCTTCATTCCAACTGTCAATCTGCAGACCATTACATTGATTTCATGACGTGGCCTTTGGCTGTTGTACTGATCTTTTAATTCTCTCTGAGCCAGACTGCAGCCTGCAGCTCCTCTTGTAACTGACCAGGTTTACCTCATTACAAAGTCTAGAGTTAAGGCTAACAATGGCTCTTAATGACGGGCGCTTTCTCTGGAAAGGCCACTGTAGTTTGGATGAGCAGACCTGTGGGTCAAATCACTGCCCTTATACTTCATCTCTCATTAAAGTCACTTTGACAGACTTTTGTTTTGATGACGATGAGCTAACGTTTTAAAAAATCTGTATGTTGGCTCCCTCACTGCACCCAGAGATTCAAACTGTTGAAAGTGTGACAAATCTGTTACTGTTTTCCAATGTTACCAACTCATATTTGTACACTTGTTTCAGCTGCATGTAGCTTTGATAATGCATCAAGTAATTACATGTGTTTGACAGACTCACACTATCAGGAAATGTGCTACATTCTGCACTGTGACATCAGCAAAGACCTTGAGGGACAAAAGCTCTATAGTACATCTAAACACAGCCTTTCTGTGTTTACAGTAAGTCACAATGATTCTGACACAGGAGCTTCACTGTGTTTCAGTTTCTTTGGCTCAGTTTTCCAAAGCAGTTTCAATCTGCAAAAGTCATGATGCTATATTGTAAAAGACTATAAACACTGATTGCGTCGTTTGTGTGCGCATCACATTATGTTTATCACTGAATTAAGTTTTAGAATAAAATGAGTCGACGGTATCTTTCATCACTGTGCAGTTAATGCAGTGCTGAATCCTTTAAGATTATACAAACACCAATGAGAACAAGAAAAGAAAGAGGTCAGTATTTGAAATGATGCAGGGGAAGACTGACTTTAGTTTTACTTTTCGAATATGCTGCATTACTCTATCTGTAGATAATTAACACAAAGGTCCGATTACACTTAATCCTACATGGATAAATCTGTGATTGTACATCAGGTTACTGCTTCTGCCTGCATCAAACCTAATTATCTAAAATAAAGGAGGCTATACTGAAACTGTAATGATGTGAAGTATATAACAATAAACTGCTATTTACATGTGTGCTTCACTACAGAGACTACATTATCTCTCCTTGTTGTCTCTATTACTGATGTTTATTTGAGATCACAGCAGCAGTGAAGTCATTAGATTTTATGTTCATTTGTTATTTAAGTTGTTAAATTAACCGACATGTTTTATTCAGTGCCTGTGCATTTCATAACAAGCACTGGAGCTGGTGCTGATACAGAATGACTGTGTTCTGAGGACTGAGCATGTGATGCAGTTTGTGTTCTGAGAATTCAGAGCGACAATCCAGCTGTTTGCATCGGGAGTCTTGCACAATAAAACTCTGAGCCAAAGCAAATCATATCATACTTGTATAACCTCGGCTCTTGTTTTAATAACTTGCAGTACCTAGACTCTCCTGCAGGTGTCTCTGCCTCATGACGGCCAGGCTGGGCTTGGTGCTCTGTGGCGGCGGCTCTGGCCTCAGCCCACAGGGGGCCACGTTTCCACCGCCACCCGGTCTGTCCTCCTCCGTCTCCGTCCGCGAGTCTGTCAGGGGTACGATCCTCTCCTGCCTGCCCGTCTCCATCTGTCTGTCCGTCTGCTGTTTGGAGGACGCCACGTGGCCGTTGGTCCGGGTATCTGTGGGGGCATCTGAGATGGTGGTAGATCTGTCCATGTCCTGGTCTGTCCCTTTGATGTCACAGTTGCTGCTGCCATCTGAGTCCTCGATTTCTGCCCCGATGCAGCTGTACACCATGCTGACCAGGTCTGTGGACTGTACAGGGACAAAGACGAGATAAATACATAAGCAAACCATATCAGAGTCAATATTTGCATATAGGATGTACGGAGCTGTCTGGAATTCACTGCTTTGTTTGTGATGATGCACTGGATCTGTCTGGTGAAAACAGTGGTGAGAGTGAAGCATAAAATCAGATATAATCTTATAATCAGAGTGATTAAAAATGTATAACACTCGTATTCAATTATGCCAAAACTAAATTATCCCTAATATTACAAGATGTGTCCTCACAGGCCCTCAAGGATCAGTGAGGATCCATGATCTGTTGTTTGAGAACCAAAAGGGATTGAGAATGGCTGGAACTCTCACTGCTAGTGTGTGTGTGTGTGTGTGTGTGTGTGTGTGTGTGTGTGTGTGTGTGTGTGTGTGTGTGTGTGTGTGTGTGTGTGTGTGTGTGTGTGTGAGGGATTTAAAATAGGCCATATACTATACTGTACTGCACTGTAGTCCTCCACACCTCAGATAAGATAAGGCTGAGGCTGAGAATAGCAGGTGGTGGGCACAGCATGCAACCATGCGCTGTGTCATGTTATGTAGGACTATAGGAATTGGGAGCAGGATGCTACAGTTCATATTCATACAGTATGAGATAGACATGAGAATAGGGATGTAGTATTAGATAACATGTTCATTCACTTGCAGGGCCGTTGTATAGGGGAGAAAGGTGATAATTCTAGGGGCCCACAAAAACCCCAGTAGTCTAATCTTTGTATGACTGATTTATTCTGCATAAGATCCTGACTAATACTCATAGTAACGCTACAATAGCATCAAAACAAAGTAGGCTAAATAAAAAATGATAATACATATGTAGTCTAAGAAAAAAAAAAGGAAAAGTTAGGGGGTAGGGGCCCACTTTAGTATATTCTTTCAGGGGGCACAGAATTCCTAGCAACGGCCCTGTTCACTTGAAACAGGTTGGTGTGCCAGATTGGCGTCCGACTCCCCAGAGGAATGACGCTGTGTGTGCCTAAATGGAAGTTAAATAAACACTTCAGAAAGCTCTTGTGCTTTCAAAGGCCAAGGGTAACAAATAAGTATACTGTAGAGCAGCAATCCTGGAGCTGCAAGGGGTCGAGTGTCTGCTCACAGTGATAAAAACAAACACACTCACTGCGACTGCACTCCAAAGCCGTACCTGTCTTTGGATGAGGCAGGGTGGGCTGGCAGCCCTCATCCCATGCACCGGCACGCCCTGCGTCGGCCGAGGCGAGGGCATGCTCCCGTTTGCTCCGGGAACGGCGCTCTCTGGCCTCACACCGTCCTTCGGGTGCTGAATCATCGAGTAGACGTTCTCCGAGGCGCTGCTGGAACAAACCGACAGAAAAGCACAAACATTTTTATGAGTCTTGACCTTGGAGGGGAGGATGTGAATAAGTGGTGGCTGATCTGATTCGCCCTCAAATTGACTTTCATGGTTGTATTTTTAATGTGCTATAAATCACCAATCCTTTTAATTATTTTTACAATATGCAATATAAGCATGTGCTTCCTTTGTCATTAATTTGAAAATTCTGCATTAACGGACAGATTTTTGGCCCAGATACTGTTACACTTCCCACCTTCTTTCTGCGCTGCTGTAAAAAGAGACAAACCAAATGGAGTCAGAGTGTGGCCAAGTGAATGCAGCAACAAACAATCTCTTTGATTGCTTAGCAACAATCTGCAGGTAAAAACTACAAAACACTGTAAACTGTTTTTAGAACGCCTTTTCTATCTATATCTTTGTAGCCTTCGGATGACTCATCTGTTCTTTTATTCTTCTCTTCCAGACTGCTGTGAAACTTTGGCTTCTGTTGAAGTGTGTAACTCCTATGCCACAGCCAGGCTGTTAACCAGCAGAGTTGGATGCATCACCAGGTTTTACTCAAGCCACAGTTCCTTTAAGTTTAATTCGCAACCACTTCTGCTAGCTGGAGCACACACACACACACAGAGAGTACAGTAGCTCCCACCGAGTGCCTTCTCCTTCCCATTTTGTCCAACTGTGCAACTCCCTTTAATGGGCGAGTGCCTACTGACTGCTATATTTTCCCTTCGGTTACTAATCTTTGTAATTACACATTGCACTTTTCCCCCTTTTGCCGTACTGCTGTGTGGTTTTACGTTTTCAGCTATGGTGCCGTTATGCAAGAGCACCTTCAATATATTCAGTGTCGTAAATTCAGCAAAGGGAAACAGTTGGGGATGGCAAAATATTTTCTCCCATTGAAATATTTATGAAGCTGTGAAGTGACGTTAATGCCCGGCCCTGGATTAATTTAACAGCCATCTCATCCTGTGGCTCTGTGCACTTAAATGTTACTTCCACTCCCTCCATCCACTCAGCACGTACTCCGAGTCCTGGTTAGAGATGGTGGAGTTGCGGTTCTTGCGAAAGCCGGAGAAAATGGACAACACGCTACGTCTTTTCTTCCTCCGCAGTGACTGGCCCTGGTGGAGGGAGGACAACTGGCTGGAAGGAAGAGAGAGGGGAGGGAAGAAAGGTGGAGAGATGGTTAGTGGCAATACTAAATGGATATATAAAGAGGTACATAACGGTAGGATCATGACAGAGGTCATTTTTTTCCCACGGGGTTGTAGGTACTGTTAAAGCAGATATCAGCTTCACGGCCGTTTCGGCTAATGCTGCGTTCAAGGCAGGCTTTTGAAACCGTAAGTTACAGCTTCAAGTCACAACTACGACTTGGTAGCATTCCAGGTAACCCGTAGCTCGTGTTTTTACCATCCTGTTGTCTGTGAAAGTTCCCTATAACGGCCACTCGTAACTTCCGACCCGTGAACTCGTACCAGATCGAACTGGTATGACTTCACAGGAAGGAAAAACACAAAGTACGAGTTTCTTTGAACGCACCATGAGTTAGCAGCCCCCGCCCTTGTCAGGCATCAATTGGTCCTCGTGCTACGTCACCACATTCACGCGCATCCCTTGGCTGCACACACAGCCCTTCATGCCGTTCTCTCTCCTCATTGGATAACACTTGTATCCCACAAGGAAATTTTTCTCCTCGGGTTACAGCAGAGCAGAGTGACGGAGAGACTCGTGTTTAGGCTGAAATACTTCATGTAAGTGATTGCTGACGGAAAATAGGACTATTTAGGACTTATATTAACAAAAACATTCCACTGATATCTGCTTTAAGGCAATCAGCATCCAACCATTATTAACCAGTCTTATGTCATCTCAGTGTAATCAGCTGACTACAGTGTGTGGATTATATTACTTATCCTAATGAACCATTTGATGTTAACAGACACGCAGATGGTTTAACATATCTGACAGAAGGTGAAGTGTTTGCTGCATCAGTGAACCTTTTTTATGCACTGTTGCTGGTCGGCATTAAGCACACATTCCCATCCAGACTTTTTAACTGTTTGAGGTCCATCATTTCCATGTGGCTGGAGTGAACTTGGTGTTGTACAGCTCAGAGGCGAAAGCTTTTGCTCTCTGTCGATTGGACCACTTTGTGACTTTGTGACATGCCAGGCTACAAGATGAGACTGTTGTTCATAATCTGTATGTACTGTCTAGAGCTAGACTTCAGCTCTGTATACTACCTACTGCTGTAACATGTTATGTCAAAATGTCATAAGTAAAAGAAAATGTTATGTCAAAATGTAAAAAGCAAAAGACAAGAAAATATTATGATGAAGATTTTATTCTGTGGGTAATGAGGGGGGACTAGACAAACTTTTGCTTCTCCCGCTTTCCCTTTCGGCCATGTGTATTGTATTATTTGAACTAAGATGAAGTGTGATGATGATGATTTAATTGATTTGTGTATACATTATGTCTAATTTGTAATTATTAGTTAGTTTTCTTGAGTCTTTGTTGTCTAGAACTGTGTGTGTGTGTGTGTGTGTGTGTGTGTGTGTGTGTGTGTGTGTGTGTATATATATATATATATATATATATATATATATATATACAGTATATACTGTATATATAGTTGCAATGTAGTGTAGTTTATCAATAGAGATTTTTGTGGCTCATCTACAGATAACCTTAAGCTGGAGAAGCTCTGGTTGTTGGTGACATTGACACATGGATCAAGTACTGTTCCATCACTAAGAATTTCCATTATAAGAATTAGCAAGCTTTACAGAAGCTCATAGATGACAGCCTATTTACAAATATCAATATAACATTTCCTGTCCTTGCACAGAATATATAAATATAAGCACTTTCAATGTCTGTGTGGGGCCAGACAGGTTACTGTTGAATGGGTTTTTACAGATTTGCTACTAAAAGCAGAGAAGCCTTGATAAGAATGTGAGGCTGTAGGTTCATAAAGAGACCTACAGGCACTCTTTTGAATAAATACATTCAGGAAACAGTGACACCAGCTGCTTTAAAGTAACCCAAAGAAATGAAATCTTTATTAGGACCACACTGCTAAATACTGGTTTACTGGAGTTGTGCTGAATATTTTATATTTGCCATGAACTTTCACACCAAGAGCCACTGTAAAACAGTCTGAGGATAGATTAGTCATTTTAATGAGAGCAAACGCATTGAAAAGTGGCTAAACGCACAAAATATGACTGACGCCTTTATGGTGTACTGTAAAATATACAGCTGAAGCTAATTACTGTGTGAAACAAACGTGAAGTTTATGTTGATGTTGTGTTTCTCTGATATGCAATTACTTTGCCAAAGAAGCTGACAGTAAGTACCGTGTCTAATACAGAGAAAGACTCAGCATGACCACTGTGTGGCTCCAAGGAAATTAAGTTGGAAAGAGGAGGCTGGGCTGTGACAGTAAACAAAATGATTTAGTCTATGTAATGGAATATGTTCCAGGTATTGAACAAATAGAAGTATAAATTAGCCCTCAATTCAGTGTAAATGGAACCTCTCCACAACATTTGCGCCCCAGTGCTCCAGGGGCTCGCTCTTCAGTTATACTTGATCACATAAAATATCAGGAGAGGGGGGAAAAAACCATAGAAGGGAAAATCTAATAGTCCGGTCTTAAAGTACATTACATTATATTTATTACTCTTTGCAGATGCTTTTGTCCAAAGCAACAGAGGGATGACACTCAAGCTTCAGTAGAGGAGGAGGCCTTAGTGCTAAGTAGGAAATCTGTTCTATAGACAAAGGGAAAGAAGAACAGGTAATGCACACTAAGTGCAGGTTAGACATGTTAGGGTGAGTCTTAAAGAGCCTGTTGAACACAGAGAAGGAGCTGCTCAGCTAGTATTAAATCAATCTTTCCACCATCAGGGATCCAGGGACTGAGATTCAGATCGTATTAGTGCTTGCTGGCACAATAGTGGGAGATAAAGCTTGGAGGATCTTGGTAGGAATCAGGTCTGTATGCAGTGGACAGCTGACAAGTCAAGAGTTTTGACAGCTGGCTCTCAGTGAGAGGGGAAGGAAGTCCTGCGCCATTGACTGGAGGAGGCAGAAGAACATGTAATAAGACTGCTGCATATTTTGGGCTTGCAGATGCCCTGCCCATCAGAAAGAGGCCAGACCATGGAGAGTGACCAGAAGTGGTCATCTCTGAGTGGTTCAGACAGCTGGCCTTTACAGGAAGAGACAACTATATCAGGGGAGAGGTTTGTGTCTGATGGAAAAGTGGCACTTTGAACATGGAAAATCGTTTCTAGGAGTCTGTGGTAATGCTACTCCTCTCATTGTGAAAAGCAGTTTTTAGTAGCACTGACACTGGAGGAGGGGAAAAATGGGAGCAATGATAACCCATGAGATCAGGACAAAGCCCTGTCTTATGGAGGTGTATAATAATACACTGCTATTTCTGCTTCAGCAAATTCACAGGTGCCATTATCAGGTTGTTTTCACCTTGGGAGTCGGTGTGTGTGCGTGCATTTACATGTCTCTCCATCTCATGATTGTAAGTTAGCATCTTGTAATTATGTGGACAGATTGGAATTAAGAAATTGTCTTATTCTATGTGTCATCTCTACCTGAATGAATTTACAGGTCTTATTCACCTGCATTGTTTTGGATGATAATTTCACTCTGATAATCATATTATTTTAATTGCAAGAAAATTGTCTCATCATTAAGAGATGATTATGTCATACTAATTAGAACCGTCAGTTACAATTACACAATTCAAGTTCAGTGTTCACACTTCTTTGAGCTTTGCTGAAAGTTCAGCTCACGCGCACATTCAAATTAACTAGCTGAGCTCATGTTCATTTATTCAGTGTTTTTTGATGGGCTGCTGCAAGTTATTCTTGTTCAGGAGAACCTCCTTCTAATCTACCATCCCCAACGCTCCGTCACTGACACTTCCCCAGACTACATGAATTAGTACACAGTGCTACAGAATTAAAAACAGCTTTGTTTGAGTTTCCCCTCAGTCAGCTGCTTGGTGCCAACCAGCAACAGCGGTGCATGATCCCCCCTGCATGACCGACCATCCACACAGCGTCTCACACCAACCCCTGCTTTGTTTGAATCTCTCTGCCAGTCACCTTCCAGGTTCTGTAAAACACAGTTGATCTTCCTTCCTTGGATGTTTTTTTGGCAGTCAGCGTACAGCGTTTCACTGTATCACTTCCACGCTGGTGTGAGAGCTTGCTAAGTTGTAAGACCTTACGATACTCATGTTCACATTCATTAGTTGTGTGACCACCCCTGGGCTCCTCTTAGGTTTTGGCATCATTTTACTATTCTGTCTTCTGCCTGTGCTGCCAGCTTTTGTCTCTCTGTTCCCATCTGCAGACACGTCAAGTTTCAGATTTGAATGTGTCCTAGGTTAATTCTTATTGCTTAGTTCTGCACCTTCTCCTTCATGCACACCACACATTACTAATTTTATTGACTGCCACATCGAAGGCTCAGAAGATTTAATTTTCCATCTTAATTTTGTTTCATTTGGTTTAATTAAAACATTTTTTATTTATCTTAACCATGGCTTGTCTCCCTTTTTATGTGGCCACTTTAGCCAGTCGCTAATTAATGTGTTCAGTTAACCGTTAATCAAAAACCTGAGAGCAAATTTCATTAATTGTACTACGTACTTCATATTTAGCTGGCTTCAACCTTTTTAGATGCTGAAGAATAAACCCTCATGTTTCACATTTATTTTCAGCTTTGTATGTGTGTCATCCTCACATCCCACCATAATGAGTAGATATGATCTCCTTTAAAGGGATACGCCAACATTTTTTTTTCGTGTCTCGCCTCACTCCTGAGTCCATGACCAGCAGATAGACACCATCCTTTTGACTGTGCGTGCAGTAACAAGGGAGATACGGGCAGAGCTGGCGCACCGCTATTTAGCTTAGCTCAAACGCTGGAAGTGTATAGGTAGTGTTAGCCTGCCTCCACCTAAAGTCATCAGAGAAACTCTTCCGCAACTCTAAACGGACACTGGCGGGCCGATCTTCGTCTCAGAGCTGACAAAACTCTCCGGTAAGGCATCTTGAGCGATCAAATGCCGGTAACAGGATGAGATCGGTCAAAACGGAGGGTTCAAGCAAAGACGGTTTATTTTGGTTCAAGCTAGCTAAATCGAGGGTAGGTTAGCTTAAAAGCACAAATTCTATCATGGGGCAACGGGTGTTTTATTTTGTGAAAGTAACCGGAAGTGTGTTGGTCACAATGGCTAGCTTGAGTAGCTCCGAATTTCGTCCGAACAAAATTGTAAACAGGTAACAGGTATTTAGACAAATTAACGACACACTGCTGATCTAAACGGCTACTTTCTCGCTTAAAAATGTTCGAAATGTCGATAAAGTGATATATTTACAGAGTTTAGAGCTAAAATGAAATCAGCTTCTGACTGCTGATTTTGGCTCGGGTAGGAGGCAGGCTAACACTAACTATACACTTTCAGCGTTTGAGCTAAGCTAATAGCTAACTAGCGGTGCGCCAGCTCTGCCCGTATCTCCTTTGTTACTGCACGCACAGTCGAAAGGATGGTGTCTGCCTGCTGGTCATGGACTCGGGAGTGAGACACAAATGTTGGTGTATCCCTTTAAATGTATTCTTTAATGACTATATGAGAATAAAGCACAGTGTGTGAGCTACCTGTCAGGCAGGACTCTCTTGCTGTAGAAATCAGGCAGTCCATCCTCCAGCATGCTGACTCCTCCGTTCTCTGAGCAGTGCTACACACACGGAGACACACACACACAACAGGAAACAAAATAACAGGACAACAATGATCAATCCGCCACCTTGACGAAAAGCTGAAAGGCCAACAAAAGGTGCCATCTTTTCAAATGGTTGGCTGGCAAACCCCAACCCACTGCCAAAGTTAGTCTGTTTATAAAACAGGTCCTCATCATGCTGCCCTCAGTCAGTTTGTACCGATTTCAAAAACGCCTTTACAAAGTCTCAAACAAGCAAGCCGCTAAGATAGAGGCTGCCTCCCAGCCCCTGTAGGATGGCTGTGCATGATTAACATTTGAGTCACAGAGACACATGCGACAGCTTCTTACTTTAAAAAATAGCTTATTTTTGGAAAGTGCCACTGGCTCAGAAAACAAGATGAATAACAAAGGTTCACACAAAGAAGTCAAGATAAAAAAAGAAAGAAAAAGCTATACATGTTGGGGTTTTGGTCTCACCTCCAGACCAGAGCTCTTTTGTGGAAACATACGGACTGAACTTGACGCTGCATTGTGAGATCAAAAACGGGGCAGTTAAACATGAGCCACTTGAACAATACAAAAAACTTTTTCCTTCTTTTTTCCCTCTAGGTCCCAGAAAAAGACCAAAGTTAGGAAGTGTTACCTGTGTTAGAAACAGGTCTGAATACAAATCTGACTGAGAGGGAGCAGCTTCCTGTCAGGTATCCTCATTAGGATGGACAGGAAGCTGCTTGCTGCTCGCTAAGGCTCAGAGCGAGGTCAGAGGTCACTGCAGTGTTACTGGCCACCAACTCACAGATTCAGGAGGTAGGTGTCCCGCTCTGTGTCTCCGTGGTGGGCGGGGCCTGACGTGGGTCACGTGACGCAAGGGCGAGCCGTTGGTGGGGAGGGTGGACAGACACTCCCATGATGCCGAGTGGGTGAGTGGGGCAGAGTGGGGTGGAGCCGAGGGTGTAGGAGAGGCACAGGGCTCGTCACCTAAACCTAAACAGGATTGTGACAAAATGAGAATTACTCTCATGTCTTAGTATCACTAGTATCACAACTTAAAGGGACATTGTGTAACTTCTCCTGTTATCTATTCACGGAAATCGATTATTTGGTTCAAAAGTCTGTTTTTCATTAATCAGTAATCCCCCCCATCAACAAACTGAAGTGTTCCGGTAAACTCTGAATTTGCCGTTCATATCATTCATATCTACATGGAGCGGGTAAGCTCGGTGCTGGCTGCCATGTGGTGTCGCCATGTTTTTACGTTCAGTGGCAGCGTGAAACCACGGAAACTCAGCGGAGACACCGGAGCTGTCGGCTCAGGTCGTGGTGGCGTCTGTGAAAAGTCACCGCGGTAACGCAGTGAGGAGGAATGGAGCGTTACACTGATGCTGCATTCACCTGCAGTCGGGCAGACGGCCGTCGGTAACAAACCAGATGTCATTTTAGTCACAGAAGTCAAGAGAAAGACGGTAAAACGTGGGTCGGGTAAACAATACGACATCGCCATGACAACATATTGTCACGTGTATTGTTTTGCCTCGTGCTGACGGACCACTTGTTTACATAGAGGCTTGTTTATGCCGTTACATGCAGCGGCTGTCGTCCGTCTGCCCAATTTCACGTGAATGCAGCATGAAAAATACGATCGAGTTACTTGCGATATACAACCACGACGCTAGATGGGAGTAATTCTTACACAATGTCCCTTTAAGCTGAGCCCTTGTTGATTTTAATTTAATATGAAACAGGAGCTCTTTTAGAGTTACTTCCAAAAGAACAGTTGGATTCACATTTTTGTAAAATATATGACCACAAATTGTTAAAATCCTAAATGCCGACAGTTTTAATATCAAGGTCCACAGCCTTGAAATCTGCCTGCTGTAAATGAAATCATCATGAGTCACCTCCTCTCTTCTTAGACCGTTAGTGTGAAAAAATGGAAAGTTTGGCCTGAGGGCAGTGTCACAGAAAAGGCCGAGCTAATCTTTTACTTTTAGGATATTACATGCCAAAAATTGAATACACAGGCTAATGGCACCCGTACTATTAGCATAAGCGTTAACATACTGTAGACTGAGAAAGCTTGCACCCCACTTGTGTGGCTGAGGAAATACAATACTTTTTTTTTATTTGATTAAAAGTCAATTGACCCCGACCCTGCTGTGATTTATTTTAAATACATGGTGCTACATCAGCACACGTCCAGGCAGAGCACTCACTCAGTCTGGTGGAGACGGGGCGAATCCTCCTGGTCCTGGCGCTTCGCTTCTTGATGGCCATGGTATCCTTTGGTCAGAGAATATAATTTCATTATAAGGAGTGATTTTTACTTTTAGGTCTACAGTAGACACACAGAGTTAACAGATCAATAGGGAAAGGATGCAGAAGACGAATGCAGTCTAATACAACAGTCGTGCATTAAATAAAGGTAATAAAGTACTGAACTTTATGATGATGAGCTATAATTTGTTGTGCTGTTTAACTGCATTGTTTGGCACTGATCAGTGGTTCTACTCCATTAATACCAAACAGGGCAGACTAAACAATAGGAAACCCTCTGGATCAAAAGCACCACATACTTCATCCTCAAAATCATCACAGTTCTTACAAAAACTAAACTTTACACCCTCAGAGAAGAAGGATTTATTGTAGCAGTAACTCAGTCAGTTGGGTATGTAACCTGCCTACAGATAATCCTTACACTTGTTTTATCTGTACACTGTTGTTATACTGGTGAATAATACACACCAAACGATCACTAACCATTACCCACAGGGACAAGGTGTTCACATCAGTCAGCGTGTTTGTTTGGTTTTCCTGTTTGCTAAACTGAGTGGGCTGTGAAAAACACACACATTTGCTGTTGTTGCTTGTAAATATTGTCATGATCATGGTCCAAAATTTTGGGAAAATCAATATTTTATATTCACTTGTCAAAAAAAAAAATCCTTGGAGGAATATTCAAACCTCGGCCCAAACAGCCCAAGGACACTTGCTCAAACTTTTCATACAACTAAACACGTCAGTACTGCTTCAACAGTCAAAAGTCCAGACATACTGAGCTTTGAGATTTGCTTTAGAGGAAATAAGAAAATTCTCACATTTCAAAAGCTGAAACTGGCAAATGCTTCACTTTTGTGAACAAAATGATAATGCTCCTATGAATCATATGAAGTGATCAAAACTGTCACATTCGTTGAAAACCAAATTCATCCATTCATTACACATGCTGCTTATCCTTAGATAGTGGCAGGAGGCTGACAGTGACAGTGGTTGACATAAACCAAACACATTCACACCTAAAGGTAAGTTGGGTGCTACGGTTCTACTGTATCTTCTAGCGACACCAGAGGAAACTCATGCAGACAAGAGGAGAATATAAAAACTTTATGTTGAGAATCTTCTAGCTGCGATCTACATGTAAATGCAAATAAGACCACGCTGCAAGAATCAAAGACTTGTTGTTTGAGGACACACATCATATCAAACACTTACTATTCCCAGGTTCACACCAAACTCCTCGTCAGGAAACTCCAGAGACTCCATGATTCTGGACTGTCTGATGGTGCGTCTGCCGGTTCCTACATCGTCCCAACGCTTGGCCTGAGACACCTGCCGCAGCTGATGAAAACACACACACACACACACACACAACAATATCCTTCAATTAACTCTCAGTGGAGGAGCGTATCCAGCCCTGCACTTAAGAAGTTCACAAACAAAACAAATGGGTACTTTGCAGTTGTTGTTGGAAAAGCCCACAAAAGAATATGAATAAAATACAATTTCTTGTTTATCAAAGGAAAAGTGAGGGCGTAATAAAGGACAAACTGGCGCTGCAGCAGAAGACAGGAAGGAGAGCGAGGCAGTGGATGGAATGCAGAGCAGAGCAGAGCGGGGACGCCAGTGTTATTGCCACACGTCTATTTTTGCCTCCTTTTCCCACAGCCTTCATATTTAACAATTTAATTTTATGGAGAGGAGGACCTGCAGGGTGTAATCATGTCCTTAACTGACTCAAATCTAGTTGTTATGTTGTCTCTGAGGGCAATGTTCTCTTCAAAAGCTGCTTTATACGTATAAACATTAATCCTAATAGCACATGAACCGAAGTGCCTTCTTCAAATAATTACACACACCAGAAATCCAAGAGGTGTGGGATTTTCAACATCCTCAGAAAATTTGCCTTAAAAAAAAACTTGCAAGACTTATTAGATGAAGAAGCTCCACTACTGATTCTTAACTCACTGAATTTTTAGTAAATGTGTGCGTGATTTGTGATATAATGCTTTTCTGCATATATATATTCTGTAGATGTATCCATAGTTTTGATTGGACCCGGGAGATGATATGCTTTAAATATGACTCATCTTACCATGGAGAAATATGGATTTTGAGTGAAATCATCATATCTCACACAAACACACTGCACAAATCCCTCAGTGTACACAGTAGTGAATGGTTTTTGTTAAAGCTGCAGTAGGTTACTCATGGATTATCATTTACATGGAGGCAATACAAATAAATAGTTGTTTTTGGCAAATAGCAAGTGTAGGAATGATCTGGCAAAATGACGTGTGTCCTGCATCCTGCGTCGTCACCTCTGCACCGTCTCTGTGGGATGTCCTTTGGACCAGTGCAAGTGTGTCCTTCTTTGAACTGGTTTAAATTTCCACAGAATTGATCTGTTTCTTCCCTGAATTTTATTAAAGAGATTTATGTCAACCAGTTTTAAAAAGCCAGAAAATCTGTTTTCTGAGCTTCTCACTGTGAATGAATGTGGTCGTGCATAATAAAGACAACATTTAAGGGTGCTTTCTTGGAGTGGATGGTGGCGATGGCGATAACGGTCAGTGCTGTCTGTCACTGCTCACTCTGAACTGAGCTGCTTCCTCATCCTCCCTTTCTTTTGATTTTGATGCTGACCTTGTTTATTCTAGACTGGTAAGGAAACACCTGTCGATGCTAATGTTATCCATGTAGCAATAGCAAAACTCTACTTGGACACATTTAATGCCAAAGTAAGACAGAGGTGTTTTGGTGGTGCTTCTACTCAAGAGTGAAATTGGTTGGAGCAGCCTGGATTTCAGACAGAGACAGAGAGTAAACTGAGATGTTTACTTGTGTTGCCCAGCCACTGTCAATTAAACATGATCAGACCACATGAATGCAGATTTCTCATGACTCACATTAGCTGAGTTATAAACTTAATAAATAATACAGATTGATTTGTTTTTCTTACTTCAGTTGAACTTTGCTTATTTTAGTCAGAGGCAGTTTTTTGAACAGTACAGGAAAATGACTTTGATTTGAAGTTTTCAGAGACTCATAGGAACAGCTTGGCATTCTAGAAAATATGCTGTTTCACATTCATGCAGAAGTTAAAATGGAAAAATAATCAATACCACTCCCATCTGTGTCCATCAAACATAAAGCTGAAGGAGATGGTTTGCTTAGCTCAGCTTAGTTAACCACAGAGACAGAGGGAAACAGGGGGAATGCATGCAGAGTATCAACAACAGCCTGTGTCTCGTTAGTTTGTTGTTTGATTCATACAAAACCTGAGGTCTAAACAGAAATGTTGGATCAATTCTTGACTGGCAGCAGTGACTTCCTGATGACTCATCATTAGGATGAGGTTGCCAAGCAACCAGCTTAGACTCCAGAAAGTCACATCAAAATCAAAACATGAACAAATGTATTTCTGAATGTGAAGTTATTCTTCCACACCAACATGCCGGGATTTAAAGCTGAAGTCTGTTTTGTTGTTGTGTTAAGAGACACAGTTATGATCACTGGTTGGAGTTTTTATCAATATCTATTGTTTGGTAAATCTAATTTTGTCTTAAAGGAATAGTTCACCAAAAATGAAATTCAGCCATTAGTGACTCACCTTCATGCTGATGAATACTCCAGAGTAGTTTTTTATTCCTCAAAGTGCATCTGGAGACCCGGGAGGCCGGTTCGTAGTCCAACCAAAACTTTATATGAGAGTAATAGGGCCTGACACAAACAGGCCCATAAAACTACACAAAAACCTTGAAAAATTCATCCACACTGCTCGTCCACTGCAATCCAAGTGTCCTGAAGGGATATAGTCCAGAGTTTACCCAAAACGATGTCATTTAGGCAAGTCCGGTCACGTCCGCGTGCGTCGCCTGAACGCAAGAGTGCGTGCCAAGCAAATTCAATACAGGACTGTTTAGGCTGTAAAAATATCCTGAATGACGTCGGTTCGAATAAACTAGGACTATATCCCTTCAGACACTTGGATTGCAGCAGACGAGCAGTATGGAGGAATATTACAAGGTTTTTGTGTAGTTTTATGGACGTTTTTGTGTCAGTCCCTATTAATCTCATGCACTTTGAGGAATAAAAAACTACTTTGGAGTATTCAACAGCATGAGGGTGAGTCACTAATGACTGAATTTCATTTTTTTTTTTGGTGAACTGTTCCTTTAAGTTTTTCAAAATTCCAGTTATTACCAAAACCAAGCTGTACAGTATCTGCTCTGTTAACACCCGATCCGAACTACATCACCTGAGCCTGAAAGTTGCAAATTTCAGCTTTAAACCAGACGAAAAACTTTTCTCTACAAACTAGAAAGAAGTCATGCAGTAAAGGGATATTACCAGTACCAGGGTTTTATGAGTGGTGTAGAGCTCTTGCAAAATCTGATCCACTATGGAGTTGGTCAGATAGGAGACAACTGACAACTTCACCTCCCTGAGAGACACACACAAGAGAAACAGAAAGACATGAGAAAGATCAACAACTCAGTCGGCGTCTCAGCAGCTGAAGCTCTGCGCTTGATGTTCCACCAGCTCCGTCTCTCTCTCCCTCTCTCTGCGTCTCTTACTCCAGGGCTCTGTTGATATCCTCAGCTGCTCTCTCCATCAGGGCGCTGCGGATGGCAGAGCGAGGGATCGAAACTTGCTCGGAGATGGATGAAAGAGGCGGGTTGAGTCTCTCGGCTGCCGAGCAGGACATGGGACACAGCTCACGGCACAGAGACACCATGGAGTCCACAACCACCTGGACACAAACAGGAAATGCATCAGGAAACACAATAATCTACCTGTTGAATGCATTTCCACACTATATTCTATATTGGTTTCCAAAGCTTTTAGTTTTTTGATCTGCTAAACCCACACTTATTTTGATCTTTAGAAATCATCCGTACAGTATATGAACAGGTAACTATCACATCTGTGCATCTTCTAAATCTGAGCTCTGCAGATCAGAACCAAAGCCTTTTGCATGGCAACTAAATTGCACGGCACAAACAGAACTGTCAATTGTGCTCAAATATGTTGAAATTTAATAGAAAGTATCCCAGCCTCCTCCCCAGGGTGTGCTGCTGCTTTATCATTCAACCGCACTTCGCTGCTGAATCCCAGTGGGATCAGACCAGAACTAAAAAAAAAAATGTTCGAGTGTTTCCTCCCTGTGAATTTAAATGCTTCATTTCTTTTGAAGTCAGCTTACCTGCGCCGCCGCACACACGGTCACGCGCTGCAAATGGTCAATTTATATGCAGCTTATCTGGGTATGAATGCGTGGGGAAACACAGCTGTTGATTTCAGCCAAGGTTCACCCCCCCCGCCCCCCCAAACCCCCCACTCACACCCTCACCCCCCACTCCCCAAACACACCTGCAGCTCCTTGTCGGCTGCTTTGGCCAATTCTCCAGCCAGAGTGTCCAGGCGCTGCTTGACTGGGCCGTCCACTGACAACACATGGGCCAGCTCACACAGAGACGGGTACAGCTAACACACACACACACACAAAGCAAATATTGAAAAACATTATCAATTGTTGGTCGGTGAGATCTGTGGGAAGAGATGTCTTAGAATTTGTGATGTGATGTTGCATTCAGGTGCAGTCAGGCAGACGGCCGTCGGCAAACCAACCGGATGTAATTTTACTCAACGAGAGAAAGACGGTAAAACGTGGGTCAGGTCAACAATACGACATCACCATGACAACATATTGTCATGCCTGTATTGTTTTGCCTCGTGCTGGCGGACCACTTGTTTACATAGACGCTTGTTTATCCTGTTACATGCAGTGTCTGTCTGACGTCTGCCCGATTTCACGTGAATGCAACATCAAGAATACGTTCCGATATGCAATATGCTAGATGGGGGGAATTCCTACACATTATACCTTTAACCATAATTCCTGACCCTTAGGTCATTTATAACTTAATTAATCCAAAATCGTTTTTATGCACACATGTTTTTTACTGCATTTTTACAAGAATATAAGCAGCACATTAAAGATGACACACACATTTTTACTGGGGTCTGTTTTACTTGGACATTCCTTTACTCAATGTTTTGTGTCACATAAATCATCATCATCATCCATTTATTCCAGTTCTTTTTAAACACATTCTCTCTGACTGTTAAAATGTATGTAGGTGTCTCTGTGCTGAAAATGTCATGGACAATTTGGAGCTTTTACATTCTGCCAGTCTCTGGTAACAACTTGGGGCCAGTGAGTCAGTCATCATCTCTTATTGTAGTACCTTTAATGTTCCCGAGACACCTCACAGGACAAGTATTTGGGATTTTATGTGCCAAAATATCTTTAACAACTGCATTAACATTTTCCCAATATAGTCTTGTCTTCGTGCAGCTCCAGAAGCTTCGTGAATGGTCGGCTGTTAAGGACAAAAAGGTGCTTGTTCTGTATTATTATTATTATTATGAAACAATTCTCTCCTCCGTACTGTTCTAGTGAGTTTGTGGGTACACACTGGGATGCCATTCTTCTTCTGTACAGTAGTTTGAATCCTTAACTCTGCATCTATGTGAATACAATCACTCCAATCGCCTTATTACTTGAGATTTTTCACGACCCAGTAAGCTAGAGTTGGCCCTAATTAATTGCTTATATCTGATTAATGACGTATTAATCTGATTAATCATCAAGTAGCCAATGATAAACTAATTAGCTGCAACCTATTGTTTGTTGTTTATAGGATGGATCCCCATTAGCTGCTGCCTTGGCGAGCACTAATCTTCCTGGGGTCCATAAAATATAACATCCAAGACATAAAATAAATACATACAGTCATACATTCCTAGCATAACTACACTTATAACAACAAAAATAATAATAC
Organism: Trachurus trachurus; assembly: GCF_905171665.1. Taxonomy (NCBI): domain Eukaryota; kingdom Metazoa; phylum Chordata; class Actinopteri; order Carangiformes; family Carangidae; genus Trachurus; species Trachurus trachurus. The sequence continues at coordinate 26,188,211 of NC_139900.1, forward strand.
ACATACATGTACACACACACATGCATATGAAGCCTATAAGACTGATTCCTGTCTTTCAGTCTGGATGTGAGCATTCAGAGACTCAACATGCAGACTGAAGTGTTATTAAAAAAAACTCATTTGTTACAGCCGCCATTAAGTTTTGAAATAGCAGCAGTTAAATTTTGTATTGGTGTGTTGGAACTGCATACGGTCACAGAGCAATTTGCATCAGTGTCTACACTGGCATGAGCAACATCTCATTTGTTGGTTTTACTGTTGTGTAATAGTCATGCAATGCTCAGTTTTTTTCTGGTTGTATTGATTTTGTTTGCTTCTAACGTGGACTGTATTTTGAAAACATGTTTTTAAATGCATTTTCATGTATAAATGATTATAAGGATGCTGCTTAGTGTGAGAATGAACCCTCTGTGATGCAGTGATGCTGAGGCAGAGAGAAGCTTCACTGAGATGCAGTATATCGTGTCTTTATTAGAAAGTGTGAAATTATATAATCTGCAATTTATCTATTCACTGTAGCTGCCAACAGATGTAATGGAGTGAAAAGTACAATCATTTGTAAAAAAGGTATTGTATAAGGTGACACAGTCTCTTAGTCAAGGTTTAGTTACAACTCTAGACTAATGCACAACTGACTGGCACTGATTATTTAATACATATCCAATTTGAAATGTTGATAAGATGGGTATACGGGGCAACATGGATACACACATGTCTTCAGCCAAAACAGTGTATAGTATACCTAATATTTTATACATGTGAATGGACCCAATGCAGCTGATGAAATATGTTTAATGCAGCTGCAATCATTGTCTGTAAGCTACAATAAGGGCTTATATAACCCATGTAGATCTGGTTTTCTTCCACCATAAAAACTGATCAGGAGCCATTGAAGAGATAAATAAAGACTCACTCTGATAGAAACTTTCTCCTGAAACGTTTATCATCTCCAAATTGCACCCTGTGCTCAGATGGACGTATAGGCTCATATATACAGCACATATGTACTGGGAATGCAAGGATATGAAGCTTTTTTGGGGTGAGGTCTGTTCTACTTTATCTAATGTACTGGAAGTCACTGAACCATGTTCTCCCATTGTGTTACTCCTGGATGATACCACCTCAGTAAAACTGACATGCTGGAAAAGACATACTCTCCTCAAAAAATTGCTGGCTTTACGCTGGAAACCTCCACATACAGTTACCAAGCCCCATTGGATTAACACATAGCCTACATTGACATAATAAATATGGAGCTTTCAGTGGCAAGAATGCACGGTGCTGGAGCTGATACTATTCTAGCATGGCAAACAATGGCAGATAAGATCAAGGAATTGCAGTAATCACTATTTTTTATTTGCATTTCTTGTTAAAACATGGTCTCTCATGTCCTGTAAGAGTTTTATAGAGATCCAATTGGGGGGGGGGGTCGTCACCTGGTCCCTTTTTTATTTTCTTATTTTTTATTTTTTTATTATTATTATTATTAATTTATTTTTACAGTATTTTTTATTAGATTGCAATGTACCCTTTACTTTTATCAGACTGCTGTACTTGTTTTCCTTTAAAAGCAATAAAAAAAGTTGTTCACAAAAAAAAAGACTCACTCTGATCAGCAGAACAATGGTATCGCAGCCAAGTTTAAAACATGGCTTGCCGACAATTCTACCTGCACACACTAACACATGGCTGTGCGTTATTTGCGTCATGATCATGGATGCTGCCTGTCTACAGTACATGATGTCTGTCTGCACTCCTGAATGTGACTGTATGTGCTAATGTGTGATTATGTTTTATGTGCTGCTTCTGTATGTTATGACTGTATTGATGTTTCACTGGTTTCTCCTGTCTTCACTGATCTATCTTGTCTCCTAGCTGTCCTAAAGCTCTCTTTTTAATCAATGTGCTGTAATATATTGTTTTTGTTTTTTGTTGTGTTTTTAAGGTTCCCTATTGTCATCTGGCCGGGGACTACAGCAGGATATTAGCCATGTTGGCTAAAGTTGCCCTTTTTACTGTTATTGATACAGTTGATTGATTGGGATTGTCTTCGACATAATAAACTAATAAACTAAACTAAACTAAACAGCGTCAATAAAATCAATTCCCATCCAAAGTCTTCGACACATATTCTGTGGTATCACATGAATCATTACAGTCAACAAATAAAACACACACACACACACACAGAAAAAGAAAAAAAACTCAATGAAGTCACTCACAGCTCTGGAGTTCCTGACTTCTTTGAGGAGCTGCCTCGCCGTCTGCACCTCCTCTCCTTCCTCGCAGCCTTTCAGCACCAACACCTGCTGCTGCACCCGCACACACAGACGCTCCATCACCTACACACATGGGGGGGGGAAAAAAGAAAAAAAGATGAATATAATATGTTACAAGCACAAGATATTCAGTCTAGGATCACAATACGAATCTCGACTTGTTTACCATCATATGCACCAGCACAGATACACACACACCTGTTCAGCAGTGCTGGTGACGAGGCCTTGGTGCAGCCTGAGAGCCTGTTTCTGAGAGAAACGCTGAGTCTGGTTGTTTCTGAGCAGAGCCCGCTGGATCTGTCTCACACACACACACACACAGAAAACAAACAAGGAGGGAGAGAAGTGAATCTGACAGGTGTTTACAAAGCGCAGTGTGCAGGTGACAGGAGACAAGTCCATTTGCATGGTAATAAGGAGACCGGAGAGAGAATTCTCATCCTCACAAATACACTGGGTGCTTTTGATTTTTTTTTTTTTCTCTCGACTCAGCAGGTCGAGGTGCTCACTGCTTCATCATCTTATGTAAAGAAAGATTGGATCGGGTGTTCCTCAAGGACTTAGGTGCTCTGCTGACAATGCAGAGACAAAAACAACTCCCGACCCTAAGTGAACACTTCATACACACACACACACACACACCCATCAGCTATAACATTATGACCACCTGTCAATATTGTGTAGGTCCCCTTTAACAGCTTTGACTTGTCAAGACACTCCACCAGACCGATGCAGGTGTGCAGCGGTGTCTCGGACAAGAGTTAGCAGCAGCTCCTGTAAGTTCTCCAAGTTGTGAGGTAGGTGGGCCCTCCTCAGTGGATCAGACTTATTTGTCCAACCCACAGATGCTCAACTGGACTGAGATCTGAGGCCAAATCAACACCTCAAACTATTCCCACATCATATGTAAAGTTTGGACGAGTACATAATCCTGCAGAAAGAGACCCCTGCCATGATGTTTCTATGAAGAAGTGGGTTTGTTCTAAAAATAATGTTTAAAGGGACATTGTGTAAGTTCTCCTGTTATCTATTCACGAAAATCGATTATTTCGTTCAAAGTCTGTTTGACCCCAAAAAGGAAAAAAGGATCAATGCGCACTGCGCACTGGGGGTTTATCCCAATAGCCTTTTCGGAATAGCGGGGTCTTTAGAAAAAATAGAAAACCCCGCTATTACGATGAATGGAAGTCTATTGTCGGAAAGGCGGGGCTTCGGAAAGGCAGGGTGTAACCGCTGTTGGCAGTGTACATAGATTCCTATCAAATAAACAAAATCACACCATTGTTTCTTGACAGGTGTGGTCCAGGACCTGGTCTCGGGTTCCCCTGTTGTCCCTCCTTAGACTTTTTATGGTACTAACCAGTGCAGCCCAGGAACAATACAGTACCTGCTGGTATGAAGATGCTCTAACCCAGTTGTCTGACCGTCACAATCTGGCCCTGGTCGTATTTGCTCAGATCCCTTCACTTGCCCATTTTACTGCTCCAACACATCAAGTTCAAGGAGTAAATGTGAAGCTGCTTGATGTATAACACCTCTAACATGTGCCATTGTAAAAATGTCAATTGGTCATAATATTATGGCTGTTATTTTACAGTGCACAGTCTAAGCTAGGGCAGTTCAGTAAGTAAGCGGACATGATTCATTGGGCTTGAGCTGCAGTGGAACCATTTCTGATGTCAGGACACTGTTGATGTGTTGTTTCTGAGATGTATGAGAAATGCTCCTTTAGCCCGTGAGCCTGCAGGGAGGAGAGATGTTGCACATGATTGACTGACAGCCGAGCCAGCAGGGAGATCCGGTCTGACGTGCAACGTAAACAGACTTGCTCGGTTAACTGCAGCTTTCAGGCCAAGTGACAGACAGAATCTCTTCAGCAGTGGTAGTGAAGAAAACTGACCACGTCATTCAGACACATCCTTATGTTGAGGGAGTGTTTTTGAAGCAATTCAAAGCACGACTGATGATCTAGAAATGTATCATGCCTAATGATGTTAGCAAGCAAACATTTCCCCCATGGCTGATTGTTTATGGACTCAAAACAAGCTGCAAGACAGGATGTTAAAAAGAGACACTGTGACTGGAAAGCTTTTGGCACACAGTCTGTTTCCTCACATAGATACACAACCGCACGCAAACAGATACATCATACAGCTGGAAAATTAAAAATGTGGATGTCTGCCTCTTGTGAACCAATTTATGATGCACTACACATCTAATTTACAGACAGAGCTAAAACCAGGATACATCTGAGTGGGAGAAAGTAAACAAAGCAGTGCTCACTCCTTACATTTTATCACCACCAACGGGCCCTTGACTAAGGCCCTTAACCCTGCCCTGAATAGTTCCAGAGCCGCTCAGTAGCTAGCAGATAAAAAACAACAACAATCCAGCCAGACAAAAAACAACCAAAAGTTCAGTAACTCACAAAGCAAGCAGCAGAGTGTCTGGCAGCTCTCTCTGATGTGAGTTTGTAAAGTGACAACAGAGCTGCTAAGAGGCTGGTCGGCTTCACAGCCTCCAATTTCTTTTAACATTACTCTGTCTGCTTCTTACAGCACAACATAACATAACATAACGCAACAAGATGCAATTTATACCAATGTTTTTACACCATGCTGACTCCAATTTTACCTAGGTAATGCAACACCTTGGTGTCAAGACTTTAACACAAGAATCAGGTAGCAAGCAGGCAAGAAACTGTTATTTTCATAATAATCATTATCATCTGGAAATTAATAAATTAACAATTCTGTCTGTAAAATGTCACATCCCAGTGTCCTAAAGCCTGAGGCGACATCTTCAACCACCAGGTTTGAGAGAGAAAACTTTTCTTTGAAAAGCTTCATCTAGGTATTAACACATCAGCTTAAAAAAAAGATTATCAAATTGATTGATTTTCAAAAAAAAAAAAACGATTGTGATCTGAGCCACCGCTTCATGTGCTTTTATTTTGGAATGTCTTCTGTATCGTACTGGCTGGGTATCATAAGCCAGGCAGTCAGAGGGCATCACAAAGTCTGAGTCTCTGATGAATTTAAATGTGGAAACATTTCAAACAGACCCCGCTACATGCCACACACCACATGTAGTTTCCACAGCAGCAATAAAGTCTACAAATACTTTCAGACTGTCTCATCACCTCTGAAGCACAAGCAAATGAAAGTCATTCATCAGGCTGTTCCATCTCGGTCTGGGACTAATTGTCAGCTAATGCCGTTATTCACCGACTGCATCTTTAAAACATGAAGAGGCGAAGCTCCTCTCACCTTGGTCAGAGCTTGGTCCGTCTTCTCGGGGGCGCTGCGGTGCGCCTGGGTGACGTCCCCGAGGGGGAGGGGCATGTACTGCAGGGTGAAGTTGCTGTTTAGACAACAGAGAGAGAGAGGGGAAAGGAAAGACATCATATTACCCTCGGAATAATAAACTGGAAGATTTATGACGTTAACAAGAACAAACAGAAAAACACCCGTGGCGTTTATAACAGTTGTCTCCAATTCCCCAACACTCAAACACACCCACACATCCTTGTACAAACTCAGACACAAACATAAGAACTCAAACTTCACACCCACTTTTGACTGGTGCCCAACGTCAAAAAGCCTGATGAAACACTGTGCAATGGTAAACACTGCACAAAAGATGGTTATCTGCCTTTCATATGGGGTTGTGCGTGTCTGTGTGTGTATGATTCGATTTATGTGTGTATTCCTCTCTTCAAACACGGTGCGTGTTGTGTTCATCTTACTGCTCCAGCGCTCTTGCCACATCTTGGAAGCCTGTCGCTGTGGTGTTGTTGCGATCCCATGTCACACTCCTGAGAGGGATCAAACCGGTGGGGAATGGGGGGGAGACAGGCACACGGGAAGAGAAGAGCATGAACAGTCAGGGTTTTTATGCTCCTTAACACACACGCAAGTACACATGCATGCACGCAACCTTGTACATGTGTCTTTGTGGGGATCCCTCATTAATAACCTTATAATAACCATAATAACCTTAACTGGGTTCCCACTCTTTTCTTGAAATGATTTTCCAGGACATTTTCAGCTGCTACAGTCCGACTGACATGTTATTACGTCACGTATACTAACACATCCCCCATCCCATTCATGCTTTGGAGAAGTCTTCTTTTCAACAGTTGTACCTTATTTTGTACATTTAACCAGTTTGTTTCTATGTTTATTCCTCTCTCACCCCCAGAAGTCTGATTTAAAGGGATAGTTCAACATTTTGGCAAATTGGCCCATTGCCATAATCCCTATAGTTTTAGGAGTAGGTTTGTTACCTTTATTTGTCGGTGCAAGCTGTTTTTAGAACGGTGGAGCAGAGCCGGGAGCTGCTCAGAGCTACGCTACAGAGGCTCATGGGATTTCTTGGTTTCCCTCATCAAACTCATCAAATACACAATCCAACAACTCCAAAACGCTCTGGTGGACAAGTTGTGACCTGCACATTCACCACGCTATGAGATAATAACGGAACATTACGAGACAGAGTTGTTTTAGAGGTAAATTTATGCAAAACCGCTGATGCACGTTGCCTTCAGGGACAGTTTTTCGACCAAGCAGTCTCTGAATTTTCCTCTAAATCCCATTAGTCTCCGTAGCGTAGCTCTGAGCAGCTCGCGGCTCTGCTCCGCCGTTTTAAAAATAGCTTGCACCGACAATTAAAGGTAACGATACTGCTAAGACTATAGGGATTGCCAAAATGTTGAACTATCCCTTTAAAGATGTGCAGCCTGTGGCTCTGACTTATGTATGAAATAATCTCTTACATGCTTAGAAATTATGACAAATTTATCATAGAACAACGCAAAAACATGTTTTTGTTTTTAAACCAGGCCCACTACAGCTCTCTGCTGCTCCTCTATCTGTCCCTCAGCAGAGAAAACCCTCATGCTCATGGTCCAACACCAGAAACGCTCATCAACTAAAAGTCTCTAGTCTTCTCACTCGTCACTTCTTTGGAAAACAAATTCTTAGTGGGGTCTGAAAAAGTCAAACAGAGCTCTGGCCAATGTCACTATGTGATAAATCATTTTCCAGGACGAATGGGAACCCTGCTTAACCCTATTACTAACCTTCAAACAGATATTTAACAGATATTGTTAACATTCCCCACCTTACTCACTCACACACTATATCACAGTTCCACCATTTATCTGACCATGCAGCTGCACAAACACATCACAGAGGGATTAACAACACATTTGCCGGGACTCTCTGTTTTTACCACATGCATAAAATGAGCAGCATTAAGAATGCATGACTGACTGCCATGCAACTAATGAGCTTCTGTTATTTCACAGTGCCGATCCTCCACCTACACTCAATACTGTCTAACTCCTGTTTTTAGTGCATCACTCATCTCCAGCCTCTTTCCTTTCATCCGTCCTCCTCCTCCTCGCCCGTCCCCGTCTCTCGCTTCCCCCACCCCACTCGCACTTTCTCTCTCTGCCCTAGAAATCTAATCAGCAGAACCCAAATCTCACTCCTTAGGTGGTCTCCCTCTCCCATCCCATCCCCTTCATAACTTTCTCCCTCTCCAGTGCATACCCAGCCGTTTCCCCATCCTAATACCACCATCCTGCCCCCTGTCTCGCTGCTGTCCTCCTTTTCCCCATCCCAGAGCTTCGTCTACTTACAGCTTCTATTTCTTCACCTCCAACACACCTCAAAAACACACACCCGTCTTCACCCAGCCTCTTCTTTTCTTTTATTTCAGCGTTGTACAATACGTTGTATGCCTGAAGGCAGTTTCTTTCCATCCCTCCTCCCCCCCTTTTCTCTCCCTCCCACTGATTCGCCTCGCTACCCCTCCGACTCCTCAGTCTTACCTTCTTATCTCCTATACGGCTCACTTTCCTGTCTTTGAAGCCCCGCACTCAACTCTGCTGTTCTGCCTCGCAGCAGCCTCAGTGTGTCCCCTCCTCAAACCATACCAATAATATTAATTTTCTCTGACCCTATTCTTTTCGTGTCCTCTAAAACCTCTTCTTTTCCCGTCTTACCCCTCTTCTTCTCCACTGATCTGCACCGAAATCCCTCTTCATCCCAACCACTCGAGGGATTTTTAATCAAACCCACCTGAGTGTTGTGTTGATCTGCAGGGCTTTGCTGAGCATCTTGGCCCCTGAGTCTTCCAGGAGGTTGCCACTCAGGTCGACCTTCCTCAGGCAGGCGTTGGAGCCCAGGGCGTTGACCAGCACCGTGCCTCGCTGACGGAGCCTGGAGTCAGCCAGAGAGAGGGACTGCAAGGCCTGGACGCAGTGAGAGAGCATTGGAGGGAAAAAGATGAAAAATGATGAGGGTGTTATCACTTTGAAGACTGGAATACATTTAAAAAGCAAAGAATCGCCCAAAAAGTGGAGCAGATTGTTAGGAGACATTTTTTTTTTTAGAGATTAACAAAAACCAGTATGCGTGGCTGGACCACCTATGGTCAAATCTTGATTATATAACCGTGGTATTATCTGACAAGACAATTTCAAATTGATCAATTTGAGAGAAAGCAGAGACAGACTTGTATTATTTTCTGTCTTTCTCACTTTTGTTATTTTCAAGCTTTGCTTTCATTGCATTGGTGGGAGAAAATTGGGGACAGAGGATACACAGCTACAGTACACACAGGTTGGACCAGAGATGGGGCAGCTGGAGCAAAGACTAAGACTAATTGGTATGCACTCTTCTGGGTGAACTGCTGGGGAACCTGTCCCATCTTTCCCTTGTTGTCTCTCACACAGCACAGCCTCCGTCTGGGCTCGGCAATGGTTAAGCCCTCATTTACTTCCAACTCCTGAACATAACAGACTTTTATTTGAGGCAGGTCTTTATGTCTAACTTCCTCGACTCGATAGGTAGAGCTGGAGTCGTTACCAATAACTTTATCCTCTCCCTCCTTCTCTCTGCTCGGTGTATCTTATGTTTTTCTTATCTTTAGTTATTCATCTGCCTCGTTTAAAGGGATAGTTCACCCAAAATTCAAATTATCTACTCACCCTCATGTCGATTAAGGGCTGGGAGAAGTTTCAGAGTCCTCCGTGGTTTCTCTGAGTTACAGGGGGGCTCGGCGTAGCAGTGCATGTCCATATAACGGTTGCAAATGGATACCAACTGTCTTCGTAACAAAAAGACACACCAAAAAACATCCAAATACCTCCATGCTGCTCGTATGTAATGTCCGTCTTGTATTGAAGCCCCGAAATGCGAAATTGTTCCGAAAAAAATTAAATAAGTCTATATTTCAAGCTTGTTTGCAGCGGAAGCTCCTGTTCCCGGCGTCAGTAATCGCACTGACGCCGGCGCAAATCTCGCGAGATTTAGACGACCAGGAAGAGGAGCTTTCGCTATAAACAAGCTTGAATTTCGGGGCTTCAATACAAGACGGACGAGCAGCATGGAGGTATTTGGATGTTTTTTGGCGTGTCTTTTTGTTACGAAGAAAAGTGGTATCCATTTGCAACCGTTATATGGACATGCACTGCTGCATGGAGCCCCGCTGTAAGTCAGAGAAGCCACGAAATTTCAATTTTGAGTGAACTATCCCTTTAAGTAGTAACAGTAACAGTTATTGTTGTGGAGGTGAGGCACAGTGTGTTGGAAGTGCTCCTCCACTTCCCTGTAGTTTCAGAGCAGCGGGGAAACCAGAGCGGCTCAGCAGACAGCTGCTCATCACTGTGCTGACCAGTGGTGGAAATCCCATCACTCAGTCAGTCAGTGGCAAAGCAGCTGGCCTAAATAGAAAGCTGGAGCTGCTAGGCAGTCGCAAAAATACTCACTTTTTTTTTTTTTTTACACCTTACTGTCTATGGAATTCAATCAAACTAGATATTAAAACTTAATTAATAACTTTAGAGGTGCAGGTTGAAGCATTTTGTTCCCTTTGAACAAAGCCATGCTGGCTGCTAAGATAAGCCAGGCGTCTCTTAGCTCCTGCCTGAAACTGTGCAAACATGAGAGCGGAAGCAAACTTCCCCAAAACTCTTGACAAGAAAGCAAGACAAAATATCAGGCTATTTCTTTTAGTGGTATTTTTTCCCCCTCCGAGTTCTGTTTATATCCTTTGAATTTGCTGGGAATCACTTCAGCTGCTGGGAGTTTGCAGTTTCTCACTTTCATGCGAGCAGCTTTCTATGACTCACTGGAGTGTTGGCATCAAAGCTCTGCAGGAGAGCCACATATGATTTTGATGTTAGTGTCGTCACCACTTCCTGGGTGAGTTGACTAACAGCTGACCTCCAGGGCACGCTGCTGTAATGCCTTTTTAACTTGCACATTTACACTTGTCTATGTGAGAGCGCACGTTGGTGCACGTCATCAGTCTGTGCTCAGTTGCGAGAGCGTAGTTGTGCTATCACCATCAACAGTGGTAAATAATTGAGAAAGCTAGATGTCATGCTGGATTTGCAGAGCGGAGAGAGCCTCGGGAGCCTCGCAGATAAACTGAGACCAAATGAATCACTCACTGGTGGCACAGACATCATGACTCTGTGTTTGCACCTTGCACCTCCGGTACGTGGCAGGTGGGAGATTAAGCTCAAGTGCACTTGAATGAGGACATGAGAATTTAAATGCTGACAGGTGTGTGTTTATGTGCGACCAGGGTACGTGTACGTGGCGATGGATCTGTGAAGTATGTGCAGGCGTGCATCTGTACATACAGCACCACAGAGGTTTTCTGTGTACTCGTGTGTGTGCGTGTCTACAATATGTTACATAATCCAACTCACACACTCTTCCTCTTGCACCAAATGAACTAGTTTCTGCAGAATCTCATCTAGCACCCTGAGGAGGCAGAGAGGAGAGGAAAACAGTCAACATCAGTATCATCATCATCATCATCATCATCATCATCATCTCAGCCGCCCCATGTGGTCCATACCTGCCCTTGATGTTGAAGTTCTTCCCCAGCATCAGGTGTTTGAGAGACGGGTGCCTGGAGAATGCTGGGATGACAGCCAGCAAGTCGGCATCCAAGCCTGCATCACAACACAACACATTCACCAGAGTTTCACTACAGTTAAAAGGGATAGTTCACCCAAAATTCAAATGTCACTTATTATCTACTCACCCTCATGTCAACTAAGAGCTGTGAGAGTTTTCAGAGTCCTCTGTGCCTTCTCTGAGTTACGGGGGGTCCGCGCAGCAGTATTTGTCCATATAATGGTTGTCAATGGATACCAACTTTCTTCGTCCAAAAAGACACACCAAAAAACATCCAAATACCTCCATACTGCTCGTCTGTAATGTCCCTCTTGTATTGAAGCCCTGACATGAGAAATTGTTCCGAAAAAAATTAAATAATTCTATATTTTAAGCTTGTTTGTAGCGGAAGCTCCCAGTGTCTTGGTTCACTGCTCTTCCTATGTCAGTGCAAATCTCTCGTGATTTGCACTGACCAGCGGAACAATTTCTCATGTCGGGGCTTCAATATAAGAGGGACATTACAGACGAGCAGTATGGAGGTATTTGGATGTTTTTTGGTGTGTCTTTTTGGACGAAGAAAGTTGGTATCCATTGACAACCATTATATGGACAAATACTGCTGCGCGGACCCCCCCGTAACTCCGAGAAGGCACGGAGGACCCTGAAAATTCTCACAGCTCCTAGTCGACATGAGGGTGAGTAGATAATGAGTGAAATTTGAATTTTGGGTGAACTATCCCTTTAAATAGTGCAAGGCAAGCAATACTGTGCTCTGCTGAGCCTCTCTTGAAACACATTGCCAAGTAGATGTTTAATTACATCCTTGTAAGCAATGATTAAATGAGACAACGGCCACAAAACTTGAAGATTAAACTGAAGAACTTTGGTTACTTCATCAAAACTGACCATTTCTGGGCTCTCATACCAGCGACTCCTCATTTGCCAGGTGCAAACATGTCTGGCTCCTAAACATCTTTTTTTTTGTCTCATGATCTGTTTTGAAAGAAAATCTCACTGCCCACTGAAATTCCAAAATACTCCCAATTACCCACCCACTCACATCATTTTCAAAAAAGCTCGTGGTTGGAGGATGCTTCTGAGAGGAAGCGGTTACCATGGCAAGATATTTCAGTAACAAAGACTGAAATGGCTGGTTCAGCAGAGAAATACATACATCTGTAATTTAATAAGCTCCCATGTTTCTAATTTTGAGTGTGTTTATTTTTGTGTCAGTGACAGCTGTGATGTGTCAGAGCAGGGGGGGGGGGGGGGCATGAATCAGACATGTTAATGCTCCCTTTAATACTACCGGTGCTAAATGGCTTTTTGGAAAATTAGGCAGCGTCATCTCAGTCAGTGGGAAGTGGTTGGCAGGATGAATGGTGAAAACAGAACACTGGTCGCGTCCCAAGATATGCATTTGTTTTTTAATGTTGGCAGAGTGAGGAGAGAGTGAAATTCATTGGTGCAGCAAAGTCAGGTGAAGTGGTTCTGGCACAATTTCTCCTACTGGATGAAAATCTTCAACGCATTCATCTGTGACTTTTAAATTACACTGCCGTTTCAGATGACCCACCTCAAGATAGTGCGCATTATGAAGTGGTGATGCAAAATAAGGGAATCTTCCATGTTATTGTAAAATAAGAACATTTTTTAAGAAGTAATTCCACATTTCATCAGTTTCTTGCACCAAGGTTACATGATGAGAAATACTACAATGGACGAGACCTCGCAGAAAGAAATTGCTGTTGGTTACATGAATACACCACCCTGTGTATGTGCTCTGTCACCTCTAAACTCTCATGAAGTGCAGTGCATCCACAACAGAACCCAGAGTTCAATTGTACGCAGTATGCATAATATCAGCACAGTACAAATAAAAGCAATAAAGACATAAAGCTAGAGCTAGCCTGGCTTAGTTCTTGCTTTTGTTGTTTGGTTTGGATTGCAAACCAAATTTGCAATTAGTCAAATGACCAAAACCAAATGACATGCTGTGACTCTGGCTCTACCAGGCACCCGGAAAGTACTGAGAACCAGGTCAGAGTCTTTGATCACTTTGCTCAGTTGGTAATCCAGCCTTGAATATAAAAGACAAACCACTTGTTGCCTCATGAATAAATGCATCATTGCTATTTTATGGGGCATTGCATTAGTTCAGACACAGCACTGAGGTTGCATTTGCACTAGGTGAATGACATCATCTGCTTTATTCATGCATCAGTTGCCGATTCCCCATCTGTTTAGCTAACTAGGAGCAACCGATCATACTCATGCAGGTGCACAGCACATCTGTCACAACTCAAAGCAACTTCCTCCCCCGCACTGAGCTCCTCCTCAGGTCATTAGCTTTTCATATTGTTGATTTTACTTTAACTTTAAGACGTGATGTTTACTGAAGCAGAGTTAGTTCTCCAAGAAGAATTTCAAGCATTTGAGATACAGTATGTGTCACTGACTGAATCCTTGTTGCTCTGTAATTAAAAACTATTAACTGTAACTATTGGTAATGTCAAAAAGTTGAGATGATAAAGTTTAAAGACTTTGAGATACAACCCACCCACTGGATATAGTGAGTCATATAGAGTCATCACTCCAACAAATAAAAGAGCTATTTTTCTACATTTTGCTATTGCTACATATTGTTTGCATTAACAGGTGCATACTTTGCTAGTGGGGAAGAAACAACGTGAGTTTAGTATCAAACAAAAAAATCTCTCTTAACCCTTCTGTTGTCCTCCTGGGTCAACAAAGAAAGGAAGGAAGGACGAAGGGAAAGATGGGAGGAAAGAAGGAAGGGAAAAAGGAAGGAAAGATAGAAGGGAGGGAAGGAAGAACGAGGGGAAGGAAGGAAGGAAGGAAGGAAGGAAGGAAGGAAGGAAGGAAGGAAGGAAGGAAGGAAGGAAGGAAGGAAGGAAGGAAGGAAGGAAGGAAGGAAGGAAGGAAGGGGAAAAGGATTGTGGAAAGAAGGAAAGGAAAAAGGAAGGAAAGAAAGATGGAGGGAGGGAACAGATTCGTTCAACGAAGGCAGAAGAAGGACGGAGGAAGGAAGGGAGGGAAAAGGGATTGTTGAAAGAAGGAAGGGAAAAAGGAAGTAAAGAAAGATGGGGGGAGGGAACAGATCGTTCAAGGAAGGAAGAAGAAGGAAGGAAGGGAGGGAGGGAGGGAAAAGGGATTGTGGAAAGAAAGAAGGGAGAAAGGAAGGAAAGAAGGAAGGATGGAGGAAGGGAACAGATTGGGTCAATTTGACCCAGAAGGACAACAGGAGGCTTAAGTGGTAGAAAGTTGAAGTTAGCATGCTAATCAGTTAGCCATGGTATCTAGCAGTTGGTCCCGAAGATGTAGGGCTGCTCACAGAGCGTGTTATAACCTTTTCTCTTGTAAATTCAACGATAGCTGAAGCTCTTGTCAAGCCTTGTCGCTCTGAATTCTAATCTTTAGTCTGGGTTAAGATATAAAAAAAAAACACTGATCCTTCAATTCCCATAATGCAGCTCAGATTGTCTTTCATTGGACCCTTCCGACTGCCTCCCAAATAACCACATAATTAAAGTTTGGCATTTGGCATCATCAGTGTCCTGACTGTGACGCTTACCATGAAAAAAATGTCATTGTGTTAGCACAACAACAGTCTGTTCCCTTGTGGGTTTATGTGCTGCCATGTTTGGGTGTGTCTCTTACCATTATCAGAGATGTCTAAAGTCACCACGCATGAGACTCGAGGGAAGAGCTCCTGAATCACCCCAGCACCTGCTGACCTCAACTGTGGATGGAAGACAGAGAGGAGTGGAGCATGATGGGACAGCCACAAGCATTAATCTGTGAGGAGGATGAGTGAATATACCTAGAGCTGCACAGACTGACAGAGCGTACCTCACAGCTGCTGATGTCCAGGTGTAAATCAGTGATATGAGGGTTATTGGACAGACCCAGGAACAGAGCCCTGAAGGAAAACACAGGCAGAGTTGGATAGGAAAAATAGAGGGAGAGAGAGCAGGGGAAAGTAAGAGCAAACCGAGAAGAAAAAAGATAAATGGAAAAGCAGATAAGGAATAAGAGGAGTGAGCAGAGTGATAGGTAGATAAGAAGAAATGGGGGAGAAACAGAGAGTAATTAATGGACAAAAGGCAAGGCAAAGATGACAGAGTGAAAATATTAGAGAAGGAAAGATCAGTCCCAAATAAATCCAATTGCTGCTTTTCCTCCCTCTAACAACCTGAACGGATCATCCGACCCCTCCCTGCCGCCCCATCCTGCCCCACGTTCTCCTCTGCACACCTAAAAGTTTTAGAGCCATCTTAAAGGATTTAGAGAAAAGTAGCTTAGGAAGAAGATTCATAGCTCACTAAGTCCCCACCAGAAATCACCTCAAAAACCTTCAGTATTTATTCAGAGTTGGCCAATTGTTGTGTGCGCACACAGACGCACGGGCCGAGCTGAATGCAGAAAGGAAAACTGCATTTGCACATCAAGGCCCTGCTGGAGCTTGTTCTTGTGCAATGAATACACATTTAAGAGTTATGCACCATGAGGAGGTAATGAGGAGAAGTGCTAAGTGGGGAGTCCACTCCATCCATTTTGGCTGGGATCCATCATGCAGCACACAATCATCTCAATTGTTGGCAGTTTGCTTTGTTTACTCAGCGACTGATTGTGCTTTTTGGCTTCAAGGAGCAAACAGCAGGCTAAACACCTAACAGAAAAAGACTGTATTACAGTGATACTTCACTCATCCCTGTAGGGAAAAGCAGCTCTCTGCCTGGCTGCTCTCTGAGCTGCTGTAGTTACACATCTCCTGAAGCTGGTCAGGATGCAGAGTCCTACACAGAGACACATAAGCACAGTGGAGGCTGGCCAATACAGCAGGCTTCAATCTGTGTCCTCTGATTGAAGGCCGGTGCAACGGAACACAGAATCGCTCCACTGTTGAAGAAAATAACGTTTGAAGCCTACTGTAAGCCTTGATGATCGAATCTTACCAGTGCTTTGGCTGCTAATTACTCCCAGTATGGTAAGCTATTTTAGTATCAAGCCTAGGGTTGCAAAGGAGCGGAAAATTTCCAGTAATTTTCTGATAAATTTCCAGAAACTTTCCATGGGAAGTTAAGCTGGGGAATTTTGGAAATATTCCAAATTGGAAACTTTCCATGGGAATTATTGGGAATTTCTGGGAATTAACTGGAAATTGGGGGTAATGTATCATGTATCATGTATCATGTAACTGTATCATGTCCAAGCATAAATGTAAATATTTTGTTTTGTCACGAGCAGGCATCCATGTAAAATAATACAATTAAAAAACATGACATTTCAACAGATTTATTTGTGATAGAACTTTATCAGCTTTTAATTCTTGTATGACCCCCCCCCCAAAAAAAGTCCCAGTGATTGAGGAATAGCATACTCAAGTGAACTTGCATTAAATCTGGTTGTTCTAGCCATGATTTTCCCCAACTATATTCAAGTTCCCTGTTAAGAGCCTAACTTTAATTTTTTAAATTTCAGATTTATTCTCGTTTATTCCCATATAGTCCCGTTAATTCCTATATATTCCTGTTAATTCCCATGGAAAGTTTCCAACTTTGAAAATTCCCGGAATTTTGCAACCCTAATCAAGCCTGAGACAATAAAAAGGATAAAAGATAAGTGGCTTTGAAGACCACTGTGTAGAAGCTATGCATGATGGTTACAACACATCTTAGTGAACATTAGATTAATGCATGCAAACTGTTAGATTTGACTCGATACTTTAGCATCATGAGTGGAGACAGTTTTAGCATGAGTGGCCCAGATGAGAATGGATCCGCTACCACACTTAGGCCTTGAGTTGACTAAACATTCCAGCAGCACAAATGCTTGTTGACACCACTGAGAGGTGGTATCAGTACTGTGAGGAACACACACACACACACACACACACACACACACAGAAACATAAGTTCCATGAGTTGTCATAGATTGAGGATACTTATAGCATAAACGTTCACCTGAGCTAAACATAGCATTATTTCAGATCTGTAGAGCTCCATGGCTCCAGGTGGAACGCTGGCTCCAGTGCTGGGAAAAAGGATGCGTGTCTCCTACACCTCCTAATGTGCAGTATTCCATTTCTTAATTGGATTATTTTATGGGTTTCATTTACTCCTACAGCGTGACATTCATTACAGAAAGACTGGCGCAATACATTCACTTAGTTTATCATTCTAAGCCTATAGTAATATTCTCACAATATTCCAGTGAGCACTGTGATGCAGTAATATGCAG
Source organism: Trachurus trachurus (assembly GCF_905171665.1). NCBI lineage: Eukaryota > Metazoa > Chordata > Actinopteri > Carangiformes > Carangidae > Trachurus > Trachurus trachurus. Next base: position 26,205,681 of record NC_139900.1, read on the forward strand.
TAGGATTAAGTGACTTTATGGTGATATTTTGCATCCTTTTATCTCATTTACAATGCCTCCATAGTATTTAGAATAATCCTATTATAACTCATGGTATTTGTTTTTTCATTTTTATTTTATTTAAAACATGATATAGTAGCATACTTCCTGCTGTTCTTCCCAGAGTTTATGCTACAGTATCATTTTTATATAATGTCAGTATAATATTACAGGGACTGGCTGATGTGCATATTACTGCATCCTCTTGGCTTTTATTGCAGTTCATTTTGCCAGCTCGGTGTGCACGTCCCGTCCAGAGCTTCTCTAAATGACGGCAAAGAGAGTTTCAGTTGCCAGTTGGCTGTCACAAGTGGTGATGCACTAGTCAAAGCTGAATATAGTCAGCAGAATATTCACTGCACAACCACATCAGGAACTGCATAACTAATACGGCATTAATAAAACACTAGGAAGATTTGCTTACCAAATGAGTGAGTGCTGGGGTGTCAGCTGCTGATTATACTAGTTTACCATTGGAAATAGGGATGTGCTCATCTAGCTTTTTGTCTCCCAATGGATTCTGACTTTATTTTTTCCATATTTGCCGGTTTCAGGCTTGTCAGCCTCAATGTTACCATCTACTGTAACATGAATGATTATAATGACAGGTTTTATAATGGCAATAACAAGCAAACTGTATTTAATGTGGACTGGTTACATCTTGATGCGATGCTATCATAAGGACATACTGTAAAGTCATTTCCTGTGATTGGTGCATCATTAAAGGGATAGTTTAACATGTTGGCATTACCTTTAATTGTCGTGCAAGCTATTTTTAGGACGGCAGAGCAGAGCCGTGAGCTGCTCAGAGCTACGCTACGGAGGCTCATGAGATTTCTTGGTTCCCATCAAACTCATCAAATACACAATCCAAAAACTCCAAAACACTCTGGTGGACAAAGTTGTGACCTACACATTCATCATGCTATGAGATAATAACGGAACGTGACCAGACAGAGTTTTTTTTTTCAAGGTAAACTCATGCAAACCGTTCCCTGTTGATGTTCCCGCCGGGAGCAGTTTTTCAGCAAGCAGTCTCTGCATTAGCCTCGAAAACAACTCTGTCTTGTAATGTTCAGTTATTATCTCATACCGTGATGAATGTGCAGGTCACAACTTGTCCACCAGAGCGTTTTGGAGCTGTTGGATTGTGTATTTGATGAGTTTGATGAGGGAAACCAAGAAATCCCATGAGCCTCCATAGCGTAACTCTGAGCAGCTTGCGGCTCTGCTCCGCCGTTCTAAAAATAGCTTGCACTGACAATTAAAGGTAACGAACCTACTGCTATGACTATAGGGATTATGGCAATGGGCCAATTTGACAAAATGTTGAACTATCCCTTTAAAGTCATAGCTCAGGTTATTTGAAATGGGGTTGTGTGAGGTACTTATCTGTAGTCAGTGTGTTACCTGCAATAGATTCAGATCAACACAATGACACTTCATTGAAGCATCAGGAGCACTGGCACACAAGCTGAGTGATGTGCAGCCAATATTAGTTGAAGTGTAAGCTGTATTTTAAATCTGTTCATCACTCCATCTCGCAATCCTGCAAAACAGCCCTGTGGAAACACATTTTTCAATCACCGAACTCGTGTTTCCCTACTTCCCATAAGTACGCTTAGCTGTGCCCGGCAGTTCACACAAACCGAGGTTACATATTAGCTGGTATTAGTTCTGTGGGATTTTTTTTTAAAAACAACTCTTTTTACTGACCCTATCCACAGCAGTACATCACTCAGCTGCTGTGCAAGTGCTCGTGCTGCTTCTCTAAACTCTGAGCATGTTGATCCGAATCTACTGCAGGTAATACACTGATGATAGATAAGCACCTCATACAACTCCACATCAAATAACCCAACACTATCACTGAATCTACCGGCCTCTGTGTTTGCACTTCACTAACAAATGATATATACACACACACACACACACACACACAGGACCACATACGCATACTCCATTCAAATGTTAATTGGGTTTGGATGGTGGTTTGGTAACATGATTACAAATGCAAGTATTATTTGTGGGTATTTTTAATACATTTTTGTGCTGACAGGCTGTATATTGTAATTGCATACTCACATGCATTTATAACTGCATGTGTCTTATGAGTAGTGTGGCCATCTTCATATATGCAAAGTGATTGGGGCATCACATCATGCATACACCTTGGTTATACTGTATCTCTGTTATACACCTGCTGCTTTACAGTCTGATAAGCTTAGATACAAACAGTAACAATGGCACATGTCGGAGATTGACTGAATGAGGTTACAGCTGCTGCTTTTTCAGCCTTTCACAGTTCCGACCATACCAGTGATTTGAATCTATAATACGTTTCCCAGATCTTCAGGGTTTCAAAGGTCATTCTACATCCTTGCCTGTGACAGCGACTCACCTCAGAGAATCAGGAGGGACTTTCATAGAGGCCAGGCTGACATGGGTCAGGCTGAAGGCTGAGCTGAAGAACTGGCGGAAAGTTGGCAAAGAATCCCTGGCTTTCCTAAAAAAGGACAGTAAAGAAAAGGATAGAAAGGTTTAGAGACTTGAATGTGAGGAGAGGAGGGCATTTAACTATGGATCACGGTCAGGCATTTAGACCGTCAGAAAATGAAAGGTGGTGAGAGACCGATGAGGACAGATAAGCGACTGATGGAGACAAGACAGAGGATGACAGAAGGACGGGACACGCTGATAGAGAGTGACAAAAGGATTGCGGCAGACGAGTGGAGAAGTGACAGAGAGGGAACAGAGCAACAGGAGGGAGAGGGGAAGAAGGCTAAAGCAGACAGATGCAGCCGCTGACATTTAGGTCAGTATTATATCAAGCAGATAAAGTGAAAAGGTGAAGTTAGCATTAATTACTGCCACCAGTTAAAAAGGTAACACTGACCAATTATCCAACCATCTGCCTGGCATATACAATACATTAGCCTGCCATCAGAGGAAGGACAGAGAACTGTGTGTGTGCGCGCACGTCCTGAGTCATGATAAACAAGGAGACAATCCTGAGCGTTTCCAACATGGATGTAGTACACTGCAGAGCTGTGTTTAGAGGTTGTCAGAGCAGCCAATCTGCCATTTCAACCCCCAACTGCACAAATAATTCACCACAGGGGAGGAAGAGGAGGTGAGGAGGGGGGGGGGGGGGGGGGGGGGGGGGGGTTGGAGACAGCAGGAGAAAGTGATGAGGCACAGAGGAGGAGGAGGAGGAGTAGGAGGAGAGGGGGGTGTGGGGGATTCATCTTCCAGAGAGACAAGGTTTGTTGTTCTGGAACAGATTACCCACCACCTCTCTTCAGGCAACATATACGTTATTTACTTGAGCAGCACAGAAGCTCTTTCTCTGTAACTGCTCTGCCTTTTCATTCTCATCCTGATAAACAACAAGTACTTTTTTTTCTTTTTTGGATTGCCACACACACACACACACACAGCCTGAAATTTACTTTACAGCTCACCAGCTAAAATGGGACCGCCACGATTAATTTTCTTAAAGCCGACAATCCCATTGTGTTAGCGCAGATGAAAGACGTATCACAGTTAACGTGACACTAATCTGGAACGTAACATGTTCGTAAGACGTCTTGGATGGGCTCTGCAGGAAAAGCACAGGTGCAGCTAATTTTGTTAACGAGGACTCGGCTCCATAAACGAGAGGCGCTGACTGATGTCGTTAACTACACCTGTGAGTTTTCAGCTGAGACGTCCAACAGTGTCTAGAGTTTCACTTCGACTTTGAGGCTTTATGCACAGCTCCACTAGCCTGACGAGCCAGACTATGCAAATATTTTTGCTGCCACTAGGGTGCGTCTAGATTTCTAGGCTACGGCTCCACTACTTTCTGAACTTAAACAAGCTAATTTATTTCCTGTCTTACATTATTGGACAAACTGGTTAATCCAGGTGTGTCTGACTCTGACCATTGTTGTGACTACTGAGGTCAGAGTCAGACACACCTGCATTAATCAGATTTTCCAATAATGTAAGACAGGAAATAAAGGAGCTTGTTTAATGCTGCATTCGATTGCACACGGAACCGATTCTGACCTCTGAATCGGAAAAATGCAATAGAACGGCCCTTGAAGTCGGGACTTCGACTCGGGAACTCGGGTAGGATCCATGCAGCCCGAGTCGGTCAGAATTACATCAAAGCAAAATGGCGTCGCACACCGTGAGAGGTGTTTATTTATTTAGGTTATTTATTTTCCAACCTAGACATTTAAGCAAGGGAGAAGTTATGGAGAAGGGAATATAGCCTATAGTTCCACATATACTGCAGCAAGAGTTGACATCTGCACGGCTTGCTATGACGCATGCAGGATTCCCATCGCTGGTGCGTTCATGGTGTGTTGCAGAAGTGGCGTTTCTCTTTCTCGTTCTCCCCCAAGTAGCTAATGTTCTTCCCCAGCAGTACTTTTTGATGCTCGAAAGACATGAGTTTACTGTGGCCGGCCATGTTTTCCGAGGTTGCGCAATGAAACGCATTTACCTCGGAGGTCGGAATTTCTGACCCGGATCTTTCCGAGTTCCGAGTGCAATCGAACGCAGCATAAGTTCAGGAGGTAGTGGAGCTGTGCATAAAGCCTATTTGATATATTGATATATAGATGTATGTATTATTTTTTTAAATAGTAGCACACATCAGAGTAAGTTTAACTCACAAATCTCTCTTGCTCTCTCCTACCCCACTTCTTACAAACTGTTGACTATGGATTTTGAGTAACCAACTGGATTTTACCACAATGTCAACCAGCCAATCATCAAATCAAACTTTAAAATCTATTGTCCTCTATTCTGCTGTCATCTCTGTGTGTATTGGTGCGACTCCACCGCATCATCCTCCAGTCCCTCACATTTGCTACCCAGTTGAGCTCCTCTTCTTCACCACCAGTGTCCAGGCCAAGGGGGCAGTTGTCGGTCTGAGAAGTGAAGCTCACTTCCGCGTTCAAAAAACAGCAATCCCCTCGGCTGTCGCTGGGGGCTGGCTCCAGAAGGGAGCAACTCCAATCGAGCCCCATGTTAAAATATCCGACTTTACAGCTTAAAAAAACATATTTACAGCCTGGTACATTTTATTTGTTTGGTCTCAACCGATAGTTTCTACCCCCGCACACACTCTGGGGGGGGTGAATTTTTTTTTAACTCTACCGTTTTACTATTATTAGGTTAAAAGTTCTGGCCAATTAGGGCGCAGAAACGTTGAGTGACAGGTCCGGAGACCGCCGCACCTCTCCAAATATGGCAAGTAAAATGCAACATGGCGGAGTTCAAACCCCCGTAGTAGCGGCACAAAACAGACTCCCCCAAACCAATGGGTGACGTCACGGGTGCTACGTCCATTCTTTTTACAGTCTATGGTCCAGGCCCCAGTAGGGTTTCCTAACCAACAACACAGCCTGACCCACTTTCACATAAGATCACATCACAGTGAGTAGTCACCAAAAGACATCCCTCACTTTTCACCTCTTATTTTGTACACAGCAAATGGAGCATATTCACTGACTGAATGAAGTCCTGGCTGAACTAACCTTCGTTACTTAGCATCAATCACAAGGTAAATGTGTTTATGGATCAATGTATCATGGGTCAAAACCTAAAGTGAAAACATTAAGATGTCGACCTCATGACGGCGCTCGATAAAAAAACTCATGGTATTACCTACTATTCACTCTGAAGGGGACATGAAGGTCAGTAGTGGTTGTGACTGTGTTTTCTACAAACCACCCACTGTTATAGTGACTTTTACTTCCTTATAACCTGCCAATACGGGACTGTAAACGGTGTTTGATATCTCGCCTGCATTTCACAACTTCACAACTGCACAACTCACAAAACTTATGTTGAGTTTTATATGCCGCCAAACCATTTTTACACGTCTACAGTCAAGCGTTGAAGTGTCTCAGACTTTGTTTTCATATCATTTCTACGGTGCATTTCCCAAACAAATAGCTTTCAAATCTGCCTCAAATCATTTAAGGACTTTCTTTCTTCAAAGGAGGCTTCATCTCCTTTCAGCACTTTTTTATTTTAATTATCTCCTCAAAAGCTTCCAGCAGTTGCTCTTGAACTGACTTCAGCAGTTTGAAAAGACTTCAAACACCTCGACTCTTTTTCATGCACATGTTTCCTCTACCACTGACACCTGGACTACTTTCATTGTTTTCATTTCAACTGACACTTTAACCGACACTTCAGTTCCTTTAACTGCTTCGCATACAGCATGCATCCATCCATTCACTGTCTATACGGGGTCTTAATACAGTGTGAGGGCAGGATACACTCAGGACAGTTCGCCAGTCTATCGCAGGGCTACAAACTGTATGGAGATAATACACACACATTCAAATTCACACACACACACACACACACACACACACACACACACACACACACACACACACACACACACACACACACACACACACACACACACACACACACACACACACACACACACACACACACACACACACACACACACACACACACAGTAGGAAATCGCCAATCAACCTAGTGTGCATCTTTTTGGACTGTGGGAGGAGGCTGGAGAACCTGGAAGGGACCCACAAAGACACCACCCAGAAAGGCCTCAGGCCCGGGAATCGAACACAGAACTTTCTTGCTGGGAGAAGAGAGCGCCAACCACCATCATTCACTCCCATGCAAATACAATAATTCAATGGCTTCAAAACGTCTACATGTTTAAAGGGACAACGAGGAGTTTTGGAAAAGCGAAGCGTTTTCACACTACATTTATGAGCCTCCGCGCGCACCGTACATTTCTTTGACCCGGCGCAAGACGGACTCATGTTTTCATTCATCAAAAATTAAAGTCAGAGGTTCAAAGAGGTTCACATACCATCGTAGTTCCGACCATAAACGGCGATTCTGCGGCGTTATTCTCATAACTCGCCATGAAGGAAACGCTGGTCGGCTCGACCAGCATTTCTGCCACCACTAATAATAACAAAATAACGATAGAGACAGATCGATATATTTAGCGAAAATGGAGCCATTAACAAGTGTGAGTAGCGGAGATTCATCCACATTAACGTGAGACTTTTTTATAACCGAATAGAAACTCCTCGTTGTCCCTTTAACCCTCCTGTTATCCTTCTGGGTCAAACTGACCCAATCTGTTCCCTTCCTCCATCCTTCCTTCTTTCCTTCCTTTCTCTCTTCTTTCCACAATCCTTTTTCCCTTCCTTCCTTCCCTACATCCTTCTTCCCTCCTCTCTTGATCCAACTGACCCTCCATCTTTCTTTCCTTCCTTTTTCCTTCCTTCCTCCTTCCTAGAACGAATCTGTTCCCTCCATCCATCTTTCTTTCCTTCCTTTTTCCTTCCTAGAATGAATCTGTTCCCTCCATCCATCTTTCTTTCCTTCCTTTTTCCCTTCCGTCTTTCCACAATCCTTCTTCCCTCCCTTCCTCCCTTTTCCCCTTCCTTCTTTCCTCCCTTCTTTCCCATTGTCCTCCCTGCCTTTCTGCCTTATTTCCCTTCCTCCTTCCTTCCTTCCTTCTTCCTTTTTCCCTTCCTTCTTTCCTCCCTTCCTTCCTTACTTCCTTCTTTCCCTTCGCCCTTCCTTCCTTCCTTCCTTCCTTCCTTCCTTCCTTCCTTCCTTCCTTCCTTCCTTCCTTCCTTCCTTCCTTCCTTCCTTCCTTCCTTTCTTGACCCAGGTGGACAACAGGAGGGTTAAGACATTTAACCTTTTTGATGTGAGTACAGAGAAGACGGTGTGCATCTTTTTCTGCCAAAATAAAGTTGCAAGTTGCACTTTAGAGCAGAACTGAGCACCACCTGACTTTCAGTTATTCTACTTTATCAAATTCAGGCTAAAAAGAGACATCGCCTGCCTCTAGCAGCATATCTGTAATACTGTGCTCCTGGACGTTATAACTGAAAAGCTGCTCTGCACTCTCCTCTCTGATTGCTGAGCCAATTTTGTCATGTGCCCATGTGTTGTGCCACAGCTGTTTAATAGTTATGAGACCCGTAATGTGACTGGTTGGGAATACAATGACTAATCACTCTACACCCCTCCAATTTCTATTCCATTCTGCACATATTGTGTTGAGAGTATTGTCCTTGTGAACATGACCCACAGCTTCACACTGATTGGTGTGATTGCACTGTTAAAACAGGACCATTAACATTTGATTTACCACTTGCCAAGTCGGTTTGTAACTTGACAACATCATCCAGCACAGGTGATTTGTGGGGGGATGTTAATTTCAAGCCCCCGTACACACAAACACACGGAAGCTAAACCAAAAGATAATTCTATTCCTTGAGCTGCAGTGCATCCATTTTCCTCCCCGCGATAAAGCAAATGTGTGGTTGACCGACTCGCACGTCTTCCTGACAGCTCCAACATTCAACCCACACAGATAAAAGTATGTTAACTTGGTTAAAAGATAAAAATGCATGTGGCGAGAGGAAACAAATAGAAGAGAAAAATGAGTGATAAAGACGAAGGAGGGGAGGGGGGAGGTGAAAGTAGGAGAAAATGGAGTTATGAGGAGTAAAAATGGAAAAGGTCATAAGGGAGAGAGCAATGGTGGGAGGGGGAAAGCAAAGAAGGAGATAAAGACACTCAGATAGTTGAGTTAGAAAACCAGGCAGCTGCATTACAAGCCCCCGTCACTGCTTTTGATAACCTCCAAGTGTGTGGGACACCGGCTCTCCTCCGACCTGTTCGTAATAATTAGCATACAGCCCGACAGGACTCCGCAGCTACACAACGGCTTCTGTCGCATAAGCAGATGCAGTGTCACTGTCCACTCTCCAGAGAGCTGTATCAGCAGCTTGGCACCACATGTGCATGTGTGTGTAACTGTATCTACACTGTCTGGTCGTTGTTTCTCACGAGTGCCACATCTGTGTATGTGTGTGTGTGTGTGATGAGTCTGAGGCGGTCCGTTCCATATTCATGAACAGCAGCCGTGCGGTTCTTATCACCTCGGTTCAGCTTTGTGGCTCTGTGTTGTCACCACAACACCGCAGCCGTCTGACCGGCAGCACTGAGCCGCTGTGCATTTAAAGGGATACGCCAACGTTTTTTGTTTTTTTTTCGTGTCTTGCCTCACTCCTGAGTCCATGACCAGCAGATAGACACCATCCTTTCGACTGTGCGTGCAGTAACAAGGGAGGTACGGGCAGAGCTGGCGCACCGCTAATTAGCTTAGCTCAAACGTTGGAAGTGCATAGGTAATGTTAGCCTGCCTCATACCCCAGCCGAAATCAGCAGTCAGAAGCTGATTTCATTTTAGCTCTAAACTCTGTAAATATATCACTTTATCGACATTTCAAACATTTTTAGTAGGGGTGTCACGATTCTCCAAATCCTCGATTCGATTTGATTTTCGATTTTAGGGTCACGATTCGATTCTCGATTTTTTTTCTTTTTCTTACAGCACAGACGCCTATGCTATTTTCAGACTAGTCTAGTCTACGATCATTGGTTTTATTCATCAAATCTTGTACAGTAAATCTTATTTCAAAAGATGGGATACATATAAGTGATGCAATTTCCATAATGTATCACATTAGGCACTAATGGTCACATTTAAATAATTTCTTTACAATATAAAGGTAACATGCCCCCAAAAATCATGATCCAGGGGCCAAAATTGCCCCCAAGGTTTTGAAACAAATATATTTATATATGTACATTATCATAATTTTATTTTCATTAATTTACCGTCTGTCTCATTATTCTCCTGATGTCGGCTTAATGTAATGTAAACAGATTGCGCTGATACGCGAGAGTCATGTGACAGCGGGGCAGAGCTGCAGCTGCTGTGCTGCCATGGACCTGATGATCAGGTCCTGATCAGACTGGTGGTGGGCAAATGAATAAGTCCCGGATCCTCCACCGTCACCAGATCCCCCGAAAGCCCCCGCAAATAATACATCGACAAAAAGTGGCAAGTTGCACCTTTTCGTCGGCTTATTATTTGCGGTTTTTTTTTTTTTTTAATCTGATAACGTCTCTGCAACATGCGGCTCTCAGTGCTTGTCGGTGCTGTGTAGTTAGAGCTGTGTCTCTCTCCTGTTTCCCAGGTAGGAGGGGACAGTAGCCCACCAGGGCTGGGTGATAAAACACTATAAATTGTGAAATAACTTTTCTTCGATAGAAATATGAGACGTGGTCGATAGGTTCCGCTGCGCCGAACCAATCATGTGGCTGGAATAGAGCCAGTCAACATGTGCATTTGTTTGGGTTGCTGCAGACGTGCACAGCAGCTGACACCGCCGGAAAAAAAAAAAAGCGAGGGAGAGAGAGGAGAGAGAGAGAGAATGAGTGAGTGTTGTCTCGAAATAAAAAGTCAAGGAAAACTCGGACCAGTGACTGACAAGACGCTTGGTGCGCAATGGGGACAACGGCCAGTTGCAGCTTTGCGGGCGGCGGCGGCGGGGGGGGGGGGGGAATCGTCGATCCTCACTTTGACTTCGATTCTCGAGATCGTGACGTAATTTCGATCGATTTCAATAAAAAATCGAAATCGTGACACCCCTAATTTTTAGGCCAGACAGTAGCCGTTTAGATCAGCAGTGTGTCATTAATTCATTGAGTGCCGCGCTCCTTTCCAAAGTTTTAGTAAAGTGTACTGGCAATTTAGACCATTTTTGATGATTTTTGTAGAGCCATAGTGTATTCTATATTATTGTCATTCACGCCGTTTGTTTCTACGTGCCTCTGTTCCTGAGAAAAGTCAAGCTAAACATGGCTGGGTTTCACCAAAATCCCTCCTTTTTTTCTAGAAAAGGAGATACAGCGTCTTTTATGAAAGGTGCTCTGTTTGTGTCTGTCGCTCTTCTGACACTCGCATTTCTGGATCAAAGGGCTTGTGTAAGATAAATATAACAATTGTTGTTCTATTCACAAAACCACCATCGGGGGCGGGGGGGGCGCCACTAAACAACAATAACACAGACGCACCGTGCCGTGTCACAGCCTCTCGCCGCGGAATGTGATGGTCTCTCGGCCACAGCAGGTCGGGAACACTGGCCCCACCGGTGGTCGCGGTCCTTCTGTGGTACGGGTCGGTGACGGCGGTCTGCTTTGGCCCAGAGACCATCAGATTTTACTGCGGGGGGACTTTGGGGAGGACACGGTGTTGCTCCAGATGAAGACCGGGCGGGACTGTCAGCTGAGAGCTTCCTGTTTCGGCTCCGAGCTGCTGGAGCCTCGCGGGTGACAGCGGCACAGCTGCGCTGCATCCACATGCAGAACTCCGTTTGCAAAAGCCGAGTTATGATGAAAACTTCCAGATTGTGAGCTGTCATGAGACTTTGATCATCATCTATTTCAGTTCTGCTCGTCGTAGAGTCCCCAAATTTACACATCAGGTGTGTTAAAGTGTCTATTTTCATAATTAAAAAAAATTTTTTGGCACTCAACGCATGGGAACAAAAAACAAGAAATTACGTGGTTGGCACTCAATGAGTTAATAGGTGGAGGCAGGCTAACAATACCTATGCACTTCCAGCGTTTGAGCTAAGCTAATTAGCGGTGCGCCAGCTCTGCCCGTATCGCCCTTGTTACTGCACGCACAAGGATGGTGTCTATCTGCTGGTCATGGACTCGGGAGTGAGGCAAGACATGAAAAAAAAAAGTTGGCGTATCCCTTTAATACCAGAAGACCCGTGACCGGCAGGAGGTGGAATGAACTATGAAGGGACGGGGGGGAGCAGAGGAGCAGGAGGATGTGAGGCAAGAGTGTGGTGGGGAAGAAGATGAAGGGTGATAAAGAAAGAGAGAGGGAGGGGAAGGAGAGGATGTAGGCAGTGAGGAAAAAGAAAGGCGGGGAAAAGAGCCACGGGACGGGAAGGATTAGAAAGCAGACAGGGAAGATGGGTGTAGTGTGGATGTCAACAGTAAGAGGGGTAGTGGGAAATTCAATCTTCTCATTATAAACTGAGTAGAGAAAGTGTTGAGTTGTGTGGCCAACAGCTCCGGCAAGAGAGCGGGAAGTTCACATAATAAAATGTGAGCAAGGTGAAAGAGAGAACAAGACAGATATATGCAGAAAAAAAGTAAATGAAGAAAAGAGAGATAGAGTAGATACAAAGGAACAGAGGGAAAAATACAGGCGTGGGAGCCTGGGGAATGAAACCATAATTCCCGTCTAAAATTAGTCTCATTTTTCTCTGTAATTCTTGTAATGTAATATGCTGAGCAGGGAAGCTCCTGGGCTCCTGAGGGACATGACATGATGAGAGCTGGAGCTGCTTTTTGCCTGCTAGCTAGGTAAACACACACAGACACACACTGAAACGCATAAAATACACTTGCAGGAATGCATACAAGTGCTTGACAGACAGAAAACTTGTTAGCAAACAGAGACATGTTTACATTACACAAAGGCGGAAGCGCACACACACACTCATACTCATAGCAAGTCAGGGCAAATGAGGCGAGTGTGCGTGCTAATTCCGTCAGTGAGGTCCAGGGCTAAACACTAATCTACAGCAGAAAATAAATGATGATGCTCGCTCTGCTCACTGCCTCCTGACTGGAATTCCTCCAGAGCTGTTTGGCTGAGTCAGAGGACGAAAACAAATGTGTCTATGTGCTTTAGTGTAAAATACAACAACAACAAAAAAGAACCCCAAAAAATAAATAAAAAATGGAAATAAGTTAATGGGGATTTACCCTGTAGGTGAACACCCACCTGTGAGAGAAGGAGTTCTTGGACAGGTTCAGGTAGGAGAGGTCAGCGCAGCAGCCTCGCAGCAAGGCACCGAACAACTGGCAGAGACAGAGAGACAAATGGGTTGTGTTACAGTACGTTCACTAAAGTGAATGTGATTTTGTTGTTCAACAGTTGTTTTGGTTCTGAGGCTGCACAAATGGCTGTATAGCACAGATTTAAAGCTGATACACATGGACGGGTTTAAAAATGATGTCCTTACATCTCGGCTGAAGCCTCTTCAATAAAAACGACCCTGAAGTGTTATGTATATACACACTGAGACCAGTTTGCCATTGAAAGATAAAAGGTATTCAGTCCAGAATAAGATGAGATGTCACCATGGATATGATCAGATAAAAACTGCCCTTGCTGATATCTGCCTTCACATGCCATAGCCAGGGTTGTGGGTTGGGATTTGTTCAAGATAACAACATCTCCAACAAAAGTCCATAAAACACAACAGGTGTTTTTTTTTTTTACTGCTGAATGTGAAGTCTAAGAAAAAGTCAACGTCAGAGGTGAATGTCAAATTCTCAGACAATCTTGATGTATCCAACATAGCTGGTTGCTCAGGGGAAGATGCTACATTACTACTAGGTATGCACAGATGAGTGGGGCGTGAACAGTGCACTGTTGCTCTGACTTTAGGCTCACACCTTGATATCATCTGGTACTGCTGCTCAGTGTTGGAAAAGTACGTAACATTATTCCTACTCCACAGCTTTTCATTGGAAAAACACTGGGTAGTTTACTTCACTACATTCATCTGATGGTTTTATGCTGATATAAAAAACAAAGCAATATGATGAGCTCATTAAATTCAAAGCATTGTTAAGGAATTAAACCAGCCGGCCTCAAACTTTTTGCCTCGTGACAACAGAAAATCTACTCATTAGTTGTTTCAAAGAGTTTTTCAACAATTTCTCAGATGGTTAAGATCTAACAAATGAAGACTGATTTGACTGAGCCCTCAGATTTCTCTATGAAACCTCCGAAGGGCGTTGAAAACCAACATGTAGTTAAATTAATAATTATAATTTGCTTGCGTAAATTATAATATGATTTAATTATATATTTGTTTGTTATAGATTCTTCTCTTTGGTGTTTGTTGCTTTAGTATCTATATGCTTCTTTCACAGCTGGCTGTATACACTTTTTCAATTCAACATGACTCACTGCTGGGAAAAAGTGTTTTTTTCTACTATTTATCTCTTTTTTGGCTGATTTACAACTTTCTATAGATGTGAGAAAGAAATTCCATTTACTGTAATTACGTCTCAAAATTGGACTTGAAACGTCTGAATCTCCTTGTAAACTTTGCCCAGATATGGGTTATATAAAAAGAGCAAGAATTTCCAGTAAAGTTTTCACTCCTTTACAGCCTGGAAATCAATTGAAGCTCCAGTTGAAATATTGATTCGCTCAGCAAAATGTTACCTTATTACAGCATTTCCACGATTCATTGCCACAGAAAGTTTGGGGGTAAAAAGATTTCAAACTTTTTGAATACATTTAAGGGTTTGACAATTGTTTTGTGTTTAAAAGGTGAAAAAGAAATCACAAGCTAAAGCATTTTGAGGCCAAAATAATTGGACAAGATAAGCTGTGTTTTTCATTAATTAATTCTTGTCCATTTAATGGTTACTGCTGGCCAGCTCCAGCCGCTGAGTGAAATACAGCAGAAAGTGCATACTGAAAGTGCTCATCTGTCAGAGAAGTCAACTAATTCCCGAAAGCAGGACCAAATGGGCAATAAGAAGTGTAATTGTATTACACTGAATCAAAGTCGAGCTTTACCCATAGTGGGAGAAATGAATTAGTCATTTAGTTGTATCGACTATTCATCAAATGTCAAGTTTCACTTTTAAAATTGAGAAAAATGTGTAAAGAATCAAACACTGCTGTGTCACCTTCAGTTTCCCTGCTTACATAACATCCATTCATCCACCATCCATCCAATCATTCTCCCATCTTGTGAAGATATCACTCACTTTCAAACTAAAGGCCTGTGGGAAACCTAGGTTCAACAAAACCTGTGACCCATTTAATCTTGAAACAAAGATGATGTGTGCATGTTTTTGAGACAGTTCAGAGCTCTGAGCAAGTTTGAGCAGCATAAAAAAGACACAATTTCTGGTAAGACTCTAAGTAGCATCTCATCACTTGCGAGAGGTTAAACTATCAGGCAAATCCATTTTTCCCTGGCACTGTGATCCATCACCCAAATTGACTAATCGACTGGCGATGGTATGTCAGCGCAGATTAAAAAAGGAACTTATTAATAATTCAATCCCACAGGCCAACACTAAAAAAGACAAATCCTCCCTTAGACAGTTTCTCTCCCAAGGATAAATGATAATTAACAAAACAGAACATGAAGCAGCTATCATGGACAGCACTGCTAGTCTGAAGGGGAGTTTTTGAAAGAGCAAAAGACAGACGAACTTTGAGAACTTAAAAATAACAGATCCAATGACTTTCATTCATGCACAGAATTCAATAGAAAATCCACGGCCCACTCCAAGGGGAGGGAGGGAGGGGGATTAGTTTCACAGGTTGGACCATTTCTCCATGAAACTGATTCCTTGCTCGACAAGCTCTGTGCTGCTAGGAGTTTAACACTGAAGTGCAGCAACAGAGGAAAGCAAACATATCACAGTGAGGAGGAGAAGAAGGAGGAGGAGGAGGAGGAGGAGGAGGAGGAGGAGGAGGAGGAGGAGGAGGAGGAGGAGGAGGAGGAGGAGGAGGAGGAGGAGGAGCAAACCAGGGCTGGAAGAGAAATGAAGACCCTTCACTGAAGTATAAGTAGAACAACTGTGTTATTTTTCCCCAAAAAAGTAGCAAAAGTACTGTAGAATAATAAAATAGTATTAATATTTAATGTGTGAGCTGGATTGTTTTTTTGTTAGTTGGCGGAGTTGCTTTATTAAGGCAGTTTAAAGTTTAAATTCTGGGGCCAGTTTACAGAGACAATCAAACATACAGAAAACAGAACAAAAATAGCAGCAGCATAGCACGTGTCACCACTTATTACTCTAATTTATATAAATTAATCATCCTGTTTTTAATAAGATTATGGTATTACATGTTTTTAAGTCATTCTCCAATTTGTTCCATAAATTAACAGCTGTTACCGTAGTGCATTGTAATTTGGTGTTGGTTCTGGTTTTTAACTTTCTAAATATACATACCCCTCTGAGATTATAATGGCTTTGTCTTAGATTAAACATTTTCTGAATACAGTCGGGCAGCAAGTTGTTGTTAATTTTGAACATAAGCTGTGCAGTTTTGAAATCCACCAGTTGTTTGATTTTGAGTTCATTTGAGTTCATAAATTAATAGTTCCCAAGTTCATATAGCTCTTCTGACTCACTTTAGGAATCCTGTCTTATCTCAGGTGAAGAAACTCTAGTCTATTCAACATTATTTATCAGCGTTTATAAAGCTATTTGGGAGATAAGACGGACTGACAGACGGCTCAGATGACCTGTCTCTACGAATGAGAGTTTTGTCATCACATGGTTTCATCACCTGCATATCAACACCATCTGCCGTAAGCCTCTTACTGAATGAGTTCAGTCTGCTGACATTTTGTTGGTCATCTAAAAGCAATTAAAGAGCAGCCATATGTACAGTATGAAACAAATTCACCACATGGTGTTAAAGTGAAAGTTGGGAGAGCTTAGGGGATTTTCTGCTGTAATACCAGTTTTATCCCATCTTAAGTTTGTATAATATGGCCGTGAATTTGTTCTTGCACTTATTTTGCCAAAAAAAAAACAGTATCTATATTTAATGACCTTTTCATGTGAAAGTCTTCATTATGGTTTGTGATTGTAGCTCACTGACATCAGCCTTACTGTTTACTTCTCTTCGCACTTTTCAAGTTACTGCTAATGCAAAGTGAACATTTCCTGCTGCTGCTGTTCACTGGGGGATTTCTTGTTGTGAAGCAGTCGCAGGACACGCAGTGTGTTTGTCAGGGTGGTTGGTGCTGACAGCAATCATTCGTCAAAATGGCACTTTCGGTATTCTGTTTTTTTCAGATGCACTACAGGCAGCTCGAGGAGATGGAATGAGGAAAAATTGATCGTAGCGAATTTTGACAACTTCGCAATTTACAACTGCTTCAAATATTTGTAGAAGGCTGCAATATTTCTCCACTTTTTCATATGCATTTTGCAGCCTGACTTTTAGGTTGTGTTAGGACTGAAATTCCAGACTAACATGACTTGACTTGAAAACAGCTTATAATGTGTTTGTGCTGTTTGATGTCGATTGCTATTGCGAAGAAGCTGATTATATGTAGGCTATTTTAAGAAATATAATCTATGCAAAGTAAAGTACCATTTACCTCTAAAATTTTGAGTAAGTATTAATTAGAGTAGCTCTGAACAATAGAGTAGATGTATTTCTTTATAGTCCACCACAGGGAGGAACCCAGTGGTAAATCAGCAATGGGATTAAAGGGATACGCCAACATTTTTTTTGTGTGTCTTGCCTCACTCCCAAGTCCATGACAAGCAGATAGACACACCATCCTTTCGACTGTGCGTGCAGTAACAAGGGAGATACGGGCAGAGCTGAAACACCACTAATTAGCTTAGCTCAAACACTGGAAGTGTATAGGTAGTGTTAGCCTGCCTCCTACCCGAGATGAAATTAGAAGTCAGAAGCTGATTTCACTTTAGCTCTAAACTCTGTAAATATGAGAAAGTAGCCGTTTAGATCAGCAGTGTGTCGTTAATTTGTCTAAATACCAGCTGTTTACAATTTTGTTCGGACGAGTTCGGCGCTACTCAAGCTAGCCGTTGTGACCAACGCACTTCCGGTTACTTTCACAAAATAAAACACCTGTTTCCCTTTACATACAGAAAACTATGATGATAGAATTTGTGCTTTTACTTTAAAATAGGAAGCTAACCTACCCTCGATGTAGCTAGCTTGAACCAAAATAAACCGTCTTTGCTTGAACCCTCCATTTTGACCGATCTCGTCCCGTTACCGGCATTTGACCGCTCAAGATGCCTTAGCGGAGAGTTTCTGAGACGAAGATCAGCCCGCCGGTTTCAGTTTAAAGTTGCTGAAGAGTTTCTCTGATGACTTTAGGTGGAGGCAGGCTAATACTACCTATGCACTTCCAGCGTTTGAGCTAAGCTAATTAGCGGTGCGTCAGCTCTGCCCGTATCTCCCTTGTTACTGCATGCACAGTCAAAAGGATGGTGTCTATCTGCTGGTCATGGACTTGGGAGTGAGGCAAGACACGAAAAAAAAAATGTTGCCGTATCCCTTTAAAGTCGACCACAGGGAGGAACCCAGTGGTAAATCAGCAATGGGATTAAAATTAGCAACATGTCGGGGCATCATGGCGGCACAGAGTGGGGAGCTCACTGTTTTGCTGAGGTGTCACTGAGCACAAGCAGAGCTCAGAGCAGATCTGTAGCTGACACTGACCTCTGACCTCCCTGCAGCAGCGCGGGACAGATGGGAAAAAAAAATATTTATGTCTGTTGGAGACAACCTTGCATGCCCCCCACTGTGCACTCACCCCTCAGCAGCAATACAGCTCTGACAATGCAGCAGACATAAACAATAAATGTGACCTCCCGATCAGCCGGCGCTTTTCACAAAACTCTACATCTTCCAGGCTGAGACGGGCGGCGGCGACAGCGGTACAGTAACTTCCGAGCTCGTGCGCATTCCACGGTGAAGCGGGCACGACAGAAGTGCCATCTCAGCAGTAACCAGCAGGGGCAGACACGTTGGAGCGTGGTCACTGAACTCTTTCACAGAGAAAGCTCTGTCATCCTTTCAGCCGCTAGCGTCTCTGCTAATGCAGCAAGACACTGTTTTGTCACAGTGGCAGAAACTGTTTAAATTTAGACACAGTGACAACACAGACAAATCTGTCTCTTTGAAGTGACAAAGATGTGAACAAATGCATGAAACACAAGCTCCCGGATGCTCCTCATACAATGGATCATTTGTATAATTCATAAGCAGGTATACATTTGTATTGTACTGTAGAGGCTTCTAATAGCTTTCACTCAGGGCTTTATGCATAGAGGAGCTCAGGGAAAGGCTGCGAGTCAGCTGAGGTAAGAGCGTTTCTGTCCGCTGGGCCATTCATATTCAGGACGCTACACCTTTCTGTTTCTTGGCTAGAATCCCATCCCAGAGATGAGATCGGACACAGATAGGGTGCATGGTGACTGTAACAGAGACGGTGAGTACATACTGAGTCCACGGTGCAGTCTGTCCCAGACAGGTCCAAGTGGACCAGACAGTTGGGCTGGGCCAGGAACAGGTACAGGTTCTGCAGAGGAGAAACAAGAGGGTCGTTAAAAAAAAAACATACAGTACCTTGATAAAATATACAGTGCTGTGCAAAAAGTTGAAGGACTTTAGACATCTATATTCCAATCCATCATGCAATTCCATCAGGGGGCGTCTGAACCGTCCTTAATTCAGTCTGCAGCTTTAAAATGGCTAAAACCAACAGCCAGATTCATAAAGTCCTCAGAGACGAGAGGAATAAAGAGTCGTGCGACAGATGGTCTGTCCTTCACAGAGTCCTGATCTCAACAGCATAGACTCTCGTCTGGGATTACATGATTTGGGACATGGGAGTATTTTGTTTTTTTAGTCTTTTTTTTAGCAATGATGTTAATTGATAGAAAAAAAAACTGTCCATGGCAGTATGTTTGAAAAACTTTTGCACAAAGTGTTTGTACTGAAATATACAACACTATATAATATACAAAACTTTCATCCCCTTTGGAAGTTTTCATGTCATGTTTTACAGCAATAAGTCAAAGTAGGATTTTTTTTGGGCACAAATGCACAGAAAAAAAGATGTCAAAGTGAAAGCATATACGTGATCCGAGTTAATTATTTATATATAATACTTAGCTTATGGGTTTTCAAAGACGCGTAACTAAATGGAGATCACCTGCGGCCAATAGGTTTCATCTGACTGTAGCATAAATCTAGAAATGTTATAAATCTGTCTCTGGGATGTCTGAGATTTTTGTGGCCAAAACTTCCACTATAAAGACAAAGTGAGACTGCGAGCGCCTCCATTAAAAACTCAGAGCAAAGTCAGGAGACGCTCACAAGAACATTTCCAAGCCACTGAACATCCCCTGGGGTCCAGTTAAATCGATCAGTGAGAAACAGAGAGAGTTGGACGCAGCTGTAAATCTGCCAAGTGACTGTATAGGGGGCAGGCGAGGACCAAGACACCGCTGAAGGTGTGTCTGTCACTCTGCAGGGTGACATGCTGGAAGACCGACTGGGCAAACAACTATAGAATCGTCCGGATGCTTCACCTTTCGCAGCAGTGTGAGAAAGTGGGACAGAGCCGGCCCCACGCTCTCCCCACATCGGAGTCACAGTTTGCCACGAGGCACATGGGAAACTTTGAAGTCAGCAGGAAGAAGCTTCAGTGGTCTGATGAGACGGAAACCAAACTTTCTGGCCATCAGACTTTATGATCATAAACATAACACCCCCCCAGTGTGAGCTATGATGATGGCAGCCACATGCTGCAGGGATATAGATATAGGCTGGATTACAACCTGTTGGCAGAAGCTGCCACGTGTGAGAAGCTTTCCAGTGAGAAAACGAGCCCGAGCATGAAGCCAGAGCTGGAGAAGAAGGGCTGGGGAAACAGCAGCGTTAATGTAGTGGAGCGACGGAGAATCAATCCACTCCTGCGTGGCTGGATGTGAAAATGCAGTTTGCTCACAATCAACAAGCGCTGACAGAGCCTGAGTGGCTGTAAATATTTATCATTCGCATCACTTTGTCAAAATCTGTTTTCACTTTTGACATTACAGGGTCTTTTTCCTGTTGACTGATGTCAGAAAAAGTTAAATTCAATCCATTTATTTATTTATTCGCTATACTGCTGCTGATCCTTTCAGAGGCACAGGCAGGTTGGAGGGAAACCCCAGCTGACATCAGGCGGGGACGGAGTAGTACACCCTGGACAGGTGGTCGGACTACGACAGGGCTGACAATAATTCACGCTCCCATTCACACATCATTGAATCTTCTTGCTGTGAGGCGACAGCGCTAATCACTGAACCTCCAGACTCAGTCAGGTGGGTGAGTCGGGGTTTCCTTCCCACTGTAGCGCAAGGCATAAGTCAGAACTCAGGAAAACTGTCAAACAAAAAGGCTCATTCATCCATGTGTTTATCCACTTGGATATTATGAGTTGGGTGCCTTGTAATTAACAGCTGGTGTCAACAACAGGACACAATAAAAATATTCATGTTTGTTTCATGAATTAATTTGAATCGGGTTATATTCTTCTTGTTGTTCATTCAAAACATATCAGACTTCCAGTGGGGCTGAATCTTTTTATACTGTATATATAAACATACAGCTCTGGAAAAAATTTAGAGACCACTCCCAAAATGATCAGTTTCTCTGGTTTTACTATTAGGTATGTGTTTGAGTAAAATTAAATTAAAAAAATGTTCAACTACCGACAACATTTCTCCCAAAATTGTAATAAAAATATTTTCATTTGGAGCTTTTATTGGCTGAAAATGACTAAACTAGTCTAAATAACAAAAAATATCAAGTCTTTTCAGACCTTGAATAATAATAATGCAAAGAAAACATGTTCATATTTATTCCTAAACAACACAGCAAGAATATTTTAACTCAGGAAGAGTTTATAAATCAGTTTTTGTGGGATAATGTCAATGTTTAATCCCAGCAGTGGTTTTTATAATTGTCCTATAAAACCAGATGTGGTTCAGGTGATGACCTCATCAGTGTCTCATTAAGCAGAATGAGTTGTGTTTGTGTTGGTCATACATGTAGAGATGCTTTTAAGAAACATTTTGTGAAAGTGGTCTCTTATTTTTTTCCAGAGCTGTATACAGCTGTACTGTATACAGTATGTATATATATATATATATATATATATATATATATATATATATATATATATATATATATATATATATATATATATATAAAACCATATACATATAGGCGCTGATTAAGTGTGTTTGTGTGTCCCTCACTGTGGCGTCCTCTCCAGACAAAACCCCAGGGTTTTTGCTCAGGTCCAGATGCAGCAGAGAGTTGGAGTAGTCATCACTTGAACACAACGCCTGAGACAGAGAAACAACTCCTAAATGGAGAGAGGGGAGATGGGAACAGAGGGGGGAGGAAGGGAGGAGAAGAGAAAAGAGGGTGAGGACAAGTTACATATTCATCCTTGAGTCATTTAATCACTTGATAATCAGCCAGTATTTTTCGTTATTGCTCTGGACGTGACTTATTAGAGCCTAATGAATACAAAACTACATAATGGTAAACAGGCTCTGTGGTAAAAAAAAAAAAAAAGAAGAAAAAAAAGATAATAATTGCAGAGAGACTAGTGAGCTCATATGGCAGGCTGGTATATGAAAAGAACTGTTGGAGGAACACAGCCGCTGTTTCTGCTCCTATCCCAGAATGAAAGTACACCCTGAAAATGCAAAACTAAAAAAAGAAAACCATTTTCTCAAATCAGATCACTACAAAATTACACCCACAGGCCCGAAGGAACCCCTCATTAAAATCCTCACCCTGCAACGCTGACGCAAAGCGCAGCACGCCACGCCAGGCTGAGGATTAAATATAGACCCGACAAGAACAACAACAATAACGACAACGGGAGAAACACCGAGCAGCAGCGACAAATGAAACAAAAAGTCTACAACCGTCGTTACTCTGTGTGATATGCGCTCCACCACATGTCCCCCCAGTACAGCCAGCAATTACAGGAAGTGTGCTTTTCCTCCCTGTTCAGTGGAACTGGGGACCAGCTACTGCATGTGCTGCTCTGAAGCTGGAAAGGCACTAAGCTCTTCATCCCTAATTTGTAGCGATTAGGAGCGAAATGAGGGGAAGAGGGGACAGGGTGTCTAATCCTCCCCCCTACCTCCCTCCCCTCCCTCTCCTCCATGGATCCATCAGCTGCTCGATTTTACTGCAAGTGGGGACTTTTCCCAAACTAGAGATGCACCGATCCGATACCCGGATCGGATATCGGCTCCGATATTGACCAATTAGCTTCCTTCCTTCGTCCCCTTCGTCCTTACTTCTTCTTTTTTGATCCAATTGACCTGATCTGGTCCCTCTCTCCATCTTTCTTTCCTTCCTTTTCCCTTCCTTCTTTCCACAATCCTTTTTCCCCATTCCGTCCTTCTTTCCCTTTTCGACCCAATCTGTTTTTTTAACAAGGCTAAATGTTTATGTCAAGCCTGATGCCTTCACTCACATGGCAAGGTATACGGTTCATTCATTCAACAGTAGTATCGGATCGGTATCGGGCATCGGCCGATACGCTCAGCCCAGGTATCTGTATCGGTGCATCTCCATCCCAAACCATCCGGTGTGTGTGACAGTGTCAAGTGTGTACAGTGTATGTGTGTGTGTGTGGGAGCGGGAGGTGCGAAAACACGCTCGATGCATCTCCCCGTTTGCTCCACCGACTCTAGTTGTGCGCGCCTCAAGTGATGCGCTCGTGTCGGCATATGTGTAGGTGTTTTAGAGACAGAAGTCAGAGGGAGGAGGGGAAGAGGAGAGAGAGAGAGAGAGGGATCTATAAATATTCAACAAAGAATGCCCAGACCCTGCAAAGTCATACCAACACACACCCATCCAAGGTCAGCACCATCACTGCATTCTCCCTGAATCGCTGTGTCAATCCGGCAGGCTTTGAAAAATCACACCTCGTCTGGGTTTCCCATTCATAACCAGACTAGCAGGGCATGAAGGTCATTGTCTGTGGCAAATATGTACAGAGACCCTCACTTTTCACATTTTGTGATATTGCTTTTTCATTTCTTCATTTTCCCCTCATCAAATCAAGACTCTGTGAAAACAGAAACATCAAAAAAGGGAAGCATCACACTGACAGTGCTCAGTATTCAGACCCTTTGCTCAGGACTTAGTCAGAACATCTTTGGCAGCGATTATAGACTCAAGTCTTCTTCAGGTTGACGTGATGAGCTCTGCTCTCCTGGATTTGGAGGAATTTTCTGCCATTCCTCTCTGCAGATCCTCTCCGGCTCCTTCAGGTTCAGCTGGGGACTATTAGCCATTTTTACGTCTCCATAGAGATGCTCGACTGGGTTCAAGTCGGGGGCTCTGTCTGGGTCATGCAAGGACAGTCACAGAGTTGTCCTTAAGCCTGTCCCTGTGTTGTCATCCTGGCTGTGCACTTCTGTGGCTAGGTGACACCCTGTGCGCTCTGGATCAGTTTTTCCATTAAGGATATCTCTGTACGTTGCTCCATTCAGCTTTCTTCCTATAGGGAGCTCTGTGCAGTCATGTGACAGAATCTCATCTCATCTTAAATGTGAGAAACACAGAGGAGAGGGATCTGGACCCGAGGTCAGTGGGGATCACAGTCCAGTGGTTCTACATGATGATGCGATTACACTTCCTATACGGATGTGGACCAGATGAATATGTTCTTTTTCCTCCAGTGTGTATTAGAGAGCACAATCAACTATGGGATGTCAGCATGCTAAAGCAATCTCAGCGTACAGTTAAAAGCTTGCTCGTCTTGTTCAGCATGCAGTGAAGGTTACAGGGAGGAGTGAACCAGCCCCTCCAATAATAAAACAGTGCAAACGCAGCCTGCAAGCACAGACAATATTGTCCGCCCCATCTGATGTTCTCCATGAGGATGAGCTCTTCCCCTCTGGCACACGATACAGAGAAGCACAATGTAAACCCAACTCTTTTAAAAACTCATTTGTGCCTACCTCAATTAAAATTTTAAATAATGCTGCTAGGCGCTGCAGGGGTTGTGTGATAGCTTCATGGTGTTCTTATCACTTCATCTCTGCTTGTGTAATATGTGTAATATGTGCAATATGTGTGATATCGCACACACTGTGTGTACTGTGGTTGTGTGCTGCATTGGTAATGTGTTGTTTCTTCCTTGTTTGTTATTTTGTTTCATATAGCTACGGAGCTAGTTAATGTGGGAACATGACAAATTTCCCCGAGGGGACGATAAAGTGTATCGTGTGGTATCTGTGCCTGCTGCTGAGCAACACCCCCACACAGCAGATGCTGCCACCATCATGCTTCACAGTGGGGATGGTGTTGGGCAGGTGATGAGCGTCGCCTGGTTTCCTCAAGACATGACGCTTAGGACCGAGGCCAAATGGTTCAAGTTTCTCCATCTCCACACAGGCTCTCTGGAGCTCAGCCAGGGTGACCATCAGATCTCGGTCCCTGATTGCTCAGCTTGGTCAAGCGGGCCAGCTCTACTTGGAGTCCACCTCATCACTTAAAGAACTACAGAGGACAGTCTTCCACAGTGCAGCAGAATTTTTTTCTTGTATCCTTCCCCAGATCATTACACCAACACAATGCTGCCCGTCTCTGAGGTCTGCAGGCATTTTCTTTGGCATTAAGTCTGGGTTTTTGTTCCAATATGCATCGTCAGCTGTGAGGGCTTATATAAACAAGTTTGTGCCCTTACAAATTGTAACCAATCAGCTTAATATACCACAGGTGGATTGCAATTAAGGTGCAGAAAAGATGAGAGATAATGAGAGGAGCAATGGGAAGAACCTAAACTCAAAGCAAAGGGTGTGAATAGCTACTTGTGTCAATGTGATATTATTCAGCACCTCTTTTTAATACAAATATGCAAATATCTTTACAAAAGCATTTCAAATTCTCATTAAGGAGTATTGAGTGCAGTTTAACGAGGAGAAAACAAACAAAAACTGGCTCCCAAACAACAAAATGTGAAGAACATGAAGGGGTCTGAATACTTTCTGAATGCTCTATGTAACACAATCTTTCAGTCTTATAATTACATTCCAATCCTCCTCATCCTCCCTGCCCAACAAAGGCAGAGAGCAGTAACTGCAGAGGAGTTGAGATACAAGGTTTTTTTTTTTTTTTTCTAGCAGGCTAGCAAAAGTAACAGAGAAAGAAGCTGATTATTTAAGCACTCGAAAAACCTGCAACACAGCAATGAAAAGAAATGCTGATTTTATGGATAGATAATGTCAACTAAATGTTGTTTGTCAGTGTCCTTTCAAGTGGTTGTTTCAGAAAACAAACACTGTGTCTGCCTGTTGATAACATTCATCTTGAAATTAAAATGAATAAAATAAGTTATAATTTAATATATTTCAATAGAAAATTTAAAAGATAGTTTAACCAAATAACAGCTAGCATCCACTGGCATCAAATGGATCAGTAGCTACCGTCATGCTAGTTAGCGTTAGCATGAGTTAGCTGGGTTTCTTTTATAATAATATAATAATAATTGGTTTTAGCTCAGCCAACACAGAGAGCAGATACTGTGGGTTGACATGCCTCTTTTTGTGGTTACTGCTAATTTTACTGTGTATGCCGTTTACCATTTCAATTTCCTTTACACAGCGGAATACATTTTCATGGTAAATTCACCAGAATCCAAACATTCAGATTTAGTTCTTGTCTTAGTCCTGAGCAAATGTGTAGTTACTGTGTTATGCCTTTGGAGAGCAGCATGTGACTCCTCTGAAACTCAGTAAAAAAAAAAAATATATCACCATACTGTATAAGCTAAATCAGATAAACATTCACACAATCATTACCCATCAAAGCCATGGCAGATCAAAAACGCTCTGGAATATGTTATAATAATCAAAATACCATAAAGATCAGGCTATTAATGTATGGGTTTACATCTGTATCACTGTTATCTTGTGGAATCTGCTGTAATACTGCAGGGTGGCTGCATTGTCCGGGATGAAAGCAACAGAACTGGGACACTGCGCTAATGCCTTTGTAGGATTTTTAGGGAAAAAACAGATAAACTACTTATGATTCCGGCCTGATTATCATTTGGTAGATGGATCATACTGTCCATGCACGGGTCTGTTGATCTGTGGGAGTAAATGCCAGCTGAAACTCTGCATTTGGGGCAGTGTTGTGGTTGAGAGTGGGTTTAGTGTTGTGGTTGTGTGACAACATGGGTTCAAACCTGGATTTAAAAAAAAAAAAAAAAGCACCCCCGCTATCGTAAAGCTCAGAGAGAACGTGGCGGACAACTGCGGACTAATAATTTAATAATCCAAAACTCACAACTCAAGTTCCTTTCACAAATTAACAGCTGTGCACTTTGCCTTAACGATGAGCAATGGAAGTTGATTAATTTCACAAATCTAAAGTAAAGTTCATACAGCAGAAATACAAGTGGCCAAAAGTGCAACAGGTGAAAATAATTAAATACACGAACATTATGCAGTCTGGTTGTTCAATAAATTGCTGATAACAATGTTCAGATAGTGTATAAATTATTTGGAAGGTGCCTGCTCACACTCATTCAATTTTATACTTGTTTTCTTACCTCAACCAATATTTAGGTCTATATATTTTGTAACATATTTTATAAAAAATAAAAATAACTCTTTTGCTATTTTTGGTCCATTCCTTTTTATGAGAAGCCAGCGATGTACTGTAGTACTAGTGGTCATAAAAAATATCATGGACACAGATAGCAAAAATAGTGAGTATTGCCTGAAGTTCTGTGCTATATGTGTTTTACAGAATTCACAAACCATCAGATATCTGTAGCCCTGCATCTGAAGAAGCAGGAAGCACTGGCAGATGCAAAGATTCAGTGTGAGAAGAAGGACATGAATAGGCCTAATTATGAAAAAAAAAAGCCTAATAAATATTGTAAATGTTTCATGTTTTTTGATTATTGTAAATGCATTTTATTTGTTTAGAAATCAGGCCAATATGTACTACATGAACATGGAATAAATGTATTAAACACGTTGATTTCTGATAAGAGCGACTGCTGACTGTTAGCCTGGTCTGGAGCAGGCTAGCTGCAGAGAATAAATCACCATAGTAACTTGACCAGGATAAATTTAACCCACTTTCGAACAACCGACTTGAGACTTAATTCAGCCAGGATATCCCGGCTTAATCCCTTATCTGGGTTTCGAACAACAGGCCCCAGGTTTGCCCCAACGGGAAGATTTGATCAAATATTTATTGAGGCGTGTGTGTGTGTGTGTTTGTGTACAGTCTCAGCCACAAGAGGCTGCTGTGTCCCAGAGGGGGTTTCCTACCTTTGGAGGACAGGGAGGTCTTTGAGAGGTTGAGGAGGCGCAGTCCCTTGTTTAGGCGGCACACCTGTTGAATCAGATTGGAAACTCCTGGGGAGAGGAGAGGAGAGGAGAGGAGAGGAGAGGAGAGGAGAGGAGAGGAGAGATAAGAAAATAAAAGCCTTATTTAAATCACAAAAAATACACCACCCTTTCAACTGACCAAATCTTCAGTCAATTAATCAAGAAAATCTACAATGAAAATCATTTCTGCTTACAGTCCTTCAGCCATCGCCTGCTCAAAGTTCTGACTAGGACAGTAATCGGCCCACACACAGCTTTGCCACATAACAATGAAATACCATGTGGCCAATACACCTCCTCCAAAACACACACACAAACACTATATATACACACACACACACACACTCCAGCTAAAAGAACATAACAGCATCATACTTCACAGTCTCACTTTCTCCCACATACCCAGTCCAGAGACAAACCCATATGAATACCATATGCCAGCATGGGTTACGTAAGGCATACTTCAGCTCAGCAATTTGATTAAAGATACTGCAGCCATGATGATAATATGAAAGGCTTGCCTTTATTAAAAATTGAATTCATTGGAATGCCAAACCTTGTTTCTGGTTCTTACGTTCTGCTGTCTTTCTCGGTTTTTATTAATGTGCATGTACAGACTCTTAATTTGAAAGGCAAAGAAAGGTAAGAAACTGAAGGTCATTCTTTGCTGTTATTCTACATTTTTTCCCTCCTATAACAGTGAAAGTCAAGACCGCAGCACGTTTTCTCCTCTGAAATCACAATGAAGCAAGTGCACACACTCTCACACATGTTAACACATGCACATACGAAAGGAGAGGGTGGTAAGTAGAGCACACCCAGAATTTATTGAAGTGAGTGGAAGTGACATGTGTCAGACAGGGAGGACAGAAATTAACTAATGAGTGATATTTGCATGCAAGCACAGCCTGACCCTGACAACCCAACATGTAGACTCAGGATGGAGGAGTCTACAGGGACTGATACACGGCAGTTAGAGTTTCAGTTTGTGTGGCAGGCTTTGGGAGAGACCAGAAAATGAAAGCATTCCTTTAAAGAAGACACGTCATACACATATAGCTTGGAAGAGAGGCAGATAATGAGGCTTCTGTGAGGACAGAGATTGATTTTGAATTCTTTGAGAGCAAACAAAAGCTGCAACCAAATAAAAGCAAAAAGAACAATCGGAAGTTCCCTGAGAGAGACGGCGGTAAAAAGGGATAAAGGATTCAAAGTCTGGGCCGGTACTGTACCTTGGTTGTCTAATGTGTTGTGAGCCAGGTTGAGAGAGTGAATCACAGACGCCGGGTTCTCTGACAGAGCCGACGCCATCTTCTGTGGAAAATCCCTGGAGACAAAACGTTGAAAAGGGAAAATTGAGCTTTCTATAGAATTGCTAATCCAATACTGGTCTCCAGGACTGAGTAAATCCACTGGACAGATTTCCCTAATTCACCCTAATGCATCCGCTAAAATAAATAAAACTACATATCTTGGTGATGGGTGGATGTTTTATTGTCACGGTGCAGAAAATGAAATCAATTTGAATTACGTTTGGCTGTAAAGGTAAAATGTTGAGGAAATGTATTTAAATCATACATGACAGTAAAAGATTAGTTTTTTAAACAGTCAATATGGTTAGAGATGGGGTGGGGAGGGGGGGCTTCACTACTTTTCTGGTATCAACTCAAATGTGTCTCAAGCAGCAAGTAACACTGTGTTTAATGGTGACATATTTTATTTGTGTTGATACACAAGAGGATACATTTCTTGATTTAAGAACAACCTCAGTGTAGTTTTGCATCTCCTCTCTCAGGCTTCTCTCTGTAGCTCTAATAACACCAGGTCAGTGTCAGCCAATCAGAAGAGAGGAGGCTCTAATCCTCCCCGCTGATTGATCTATTAAAAATGTTGCAGATTTCAGATAAACACTGAGAGAAACCAAATTCTGCAAAATTAGATGACATGTCCAGGTGGGTGGGGCTTAAGGCATGGCTGAGGGTGGTGGCTGCTTTTGTTGTGACATCACAAAGTTACAAAAGTCACTGACAGCTAGTTTTAAGGCTCAGTTTCTGATTAGAGGTGTGCGGCTTCACTTTGGACTCAGCACTTTTATACAATACCTTCCCAGTATCAATATAAAACCTAGACCTGGTTTATTATCAACTACACAATGGATATCTACCTTGACACTGTATGGGACCTTTAAAATGTTGCCAGCTCGGTTAGATTCTGAGTAATATTACTCTTCGGATATTCCAGATAGTTGGCTAAATTTTCTAACTTGTTATTTTCAGTAATCAAGCCGCAGTCAACCCACTGGGTGCTACCTGCCTCCGCACCAAGCAGCAGACTTAGAGACTTGCCAGTGAACAAAAATAATGAAGTGTCAGAAGTTGGTGATGGCCAGAAACATTTACTCCAGACAATTGCAAACAGTGGCTCAGACTGCTAAATGTGTGAAAAGGCAACAACTTTCTGACAAGGTGATAACTCCTTTTTTCTGCTATTCTTTTATTTTTGTTCCCAAGAATCTCTTTTCAAGTTTACAATTTTTTTGTGTATTTGAAATCCCATAATGGAAAATATATTTCAGAGGAAACCTTTAAGGTCAAACAATGTTTGAGGATGCTACCTCACTTAGTATATCATACTTGTGGATTCAGCTTTGGTGCAGTGCTTGTGGAGAGCCTTTAATAAAAAAAACCGCCTGCTCTATTGGAAATGATTTAATACAGGGAATGTTTAAAAACTTGGTAACATCATCATTATGGTGCAGTAAATCATCTTGCCCGGAGGCAGCCAATTCATCTCAATTAATACTTAATAAGGAAACTACTCTGCTAAATGATACCAGCTCTGCATAAAGGGTGAAATGTCTTTCCAGGTAAAGCCCCGAATCTCCCTACATTTTCAATGGAGAAACAATACTGTACATCCGCCAGAGGCAGACACAGAGATCTATATTGGAGCTTTATTGGATGAAAGAGTGGAGGTTAAGTGAGGTGTGAGGGAAAGAAAGAAGAGAAGAGACAGAATTGGAAAGGTCAAGACAGCAGAGGAGGTGAGGAGAGTGGGAGGGTGAGGAGGAGGGGAGAGGTGAGAAAAGCGAAGGTGAAGAGGTGAGATGGGAGATGGAAGTGAAAAGTGAGGAGACAAGCAAAGGGGAAAAGGAGAGAGAGAAGAATGGAAAAGGGCAAAGAAAGAGAGGTGGGGAGGTGTTTGACAGGTGAAGATGTGAGGAGAAGAAAAGCAGGAAATTAGATTATACAAAGAGAGGTGACAGGCAGGGCAGATGAGGATGATGATGATGATGAAGTCAGGACGGAGGAAAAACCTACGATTTGAGTCCTGCGTTCTCCAGAGTGAGCTCCTCCAGACTGTTGGACTTGCTGACGGTGTGTAGAACTTGATCCACCACCTCCGACCCCTGACCAAACACAAAGAGCACGTGAACGTCTGACTGGAAGGTTCCGGCTCAGTGGAAGGATCCAGGCAGGAAGAGTGAAGCACAAGCAAAAGAGACTTAAGTCGAAAGATCGGTTCATCTACAAGTGAAAGGCTGCAGATTTCACACTATGCAATTTTATGACATTGCTCTCATGTCCTTTCTGCTCAATAGCCTCATGATGAATTATAAATGAATTACAACTGGAACACGACCGACAGTATATCCCAAAACTGAATAGTATTTTTAAATTCCCTGAAAACCTACTGTACTGTATATTCACAGTTGACTTGTTACCATAAACAAAAGGGTTTTGATATAACTTTCTACATCTTTGTAGTTTAACTGGATATGACATGGACATGGGGCTGCAAAGAAAAAAAGGTCATGTAATTCATTAACATTGATCCAAATCTTTTTTCTTCTTTTTATTTTCTTGTAAGTTGGAGAGTTTTTTTCCTCTGTGAAAACAAACAAGCCCCGGGAGTAAAAACTAAATAAATGAAAAACTTGATCCTGGCACAAAAAAAAAAAAATTCTCATGCCTTTCAGGGCTTCTTTTCACACATGAAAAAAAATCCTGAAACCTAGAAAAAAAATGATCCCGGCCAAAAACAACACCAACCACAGGTTGATTTATTTCAGAATTTCAATCAAGTGTTTGTATTGTGCATGCACGCGAGGACGAACACGTGTGCACAGAGCCAGATTGAAAATATGAAATACTGTAGAAAATCAGCTTTGCCAGTGTTTTGTGAGGTTGCAAATGCGTTTCTCTCTTTGTCTGGATCCACGGAAACACATAATGCATTCTGGTGAGTATACACTTTAGTTTGTTGACAAGAAAATTGCAAATGACACCTTTAAAATTCAAATCAAGTTTTGGAGGGGCTTTGATGAGCAATGTTTTTAATCTAATGTCTTTCAAATTATATTAATCCGAGAAACTTTGTGAAGACTGTTTCATTGTAGTTCACCTTAGATGGATGCCACTAACTCTAATGCACACTATGAATTATTAAAAACTCACATCATCTTAAATAGGTACATACAACTTTGCTGAGGGTAACTTAACTCTGTGTCCTCTTTTGATCTTGCTCTTTTTTCCTACTTCATTTTCATTTAGTGTTTATGACTAGTTGACTTAGAAAATGCAAACTACTACTACAACCACTTGACAGCAACGATCCGACTAGACTGATGTTGATTCAATTTAATCTAAAACATTCAGGCTGGTAGAGGAAAAACTAAATAAAGAATATTGATTTATAGTTTACATCTGGCAAGAAGCTTTACAAGGTAGGAAGATAAAACGGATAGTTACTATGCGCAAGTCTTTGCAGTACAGCTTGGTGAACCAGGTGTTGTATGCGATGGATGCCACAATCACCGCCAAGTCCCTGGAATAGAAAGAGAGACACACACACACACATACTTTATATTAGAGATAAAATGCAAATGTTTAAATTAGCAAACTCCATCTGCTCAAAACCATTTGATGTCATTGATCCATAAATTCACATTATCGTAGGCCAAACTTTTTCTTTGCTCCTGCTTTGGTAAAAAAGCAGTTTATCATCATGACAGGGAGAACACTGTGGGCAGGGCTGCTCTCTAAAAGATGACTGATACTGCAGCCCCACTGAGGAAAAGCAGAGAAGAGAGAGAGAAAAAATAAAAACAGATGTAAGGATCGATGGCCGGGTCAGTGGATTATTCAATAAAACCACAGTCTGATCCCAGCTACAGACCTCAAATACTGCTACATCCACTGGTACATAAACAGACACAAAGCCCACAGACACAGCTGCCCGTGTGTGTGTCGGTGAGGTAGAAAGAGAAAAGTAAGAGAGAAACGAGGGAGAGAGAGTTTTAGAATCCTCCAAGGTCCAACTACAGCCACACTGCTGCTACACCTGCAATACATCATCTGACAAACAAGCAGCAGCACAGAGAGAGAGGGGGGGGGGGGGGGGGGGGGGGGAATAAACCCAGAGAGAGAGAGAGAGAGAGAGAAAGGAGTGTGGAGAGACGGAGGTAAAAAAAAAAATACAAAGAGAAGGAAAGAGAGAGGAGGAAAGAGTGTAATCCAGCCCAGGAGGTTCCTGTTGCCAGTAACCGCAGTAGCCGGGCCATTACAGTGGATCTCTGAGGAGTAAAATGGCTACAGGCTGTGTTCCTTTTTCATTACCATGCCAGCCATCAGACCAGTCCATTCTGATGGTGCATGTGTGTGTGTGTGTGTGTGTGTGTGTGTGTGTGTGTGTGTGTGTGTGTGTGTGTGTGTGTGTGTGTGTGTGTGTGCGACTGTGTGCGTGTCAGCAGATGATGCACACGTCAACATTCATCACCAGCGCTGCCTGTTGATTCCCGTTTTGACAGCAGGACATGTAATTGACCTCTATGATGTCTCACTCACTGATGCGGCGTGTTGGCGCTTCATGTGTCGCCTCCTACTTGTAACTGCATGAGGACATGTCTGCTTGGCGGCAGGTCAATCTGTCGCTGTGTGGTTCTTCACACTGATCAACTCAGGTTGGGTTGGATGTTAAAACACAAATTGAGATTAGCTCTGTGGTAGATCCATGCTGCAGCTGCCCTAGGCAAAGTGCAGTATCTGTACAAATGCCAAACTGACAAAAACTGCTTTTTGTGTTTTTCATGGTCGTTTTTCATAATTTGATGCTTAAACCTGACAAAGTCTATAATTGATTAGATAAAGGTGGACGGAATTAAATGTATTTTGTAGTTTGTCTTTCTGACCAATTTTGACCATTTTATGGCAGATACTGCACTGTTGCCTTGGTTTTGGTGCAGATACTGCACTTTGCCTTGGTATTAGCTACAGATACGGCACTTTGCCTTGGTTTTGGCATGAAACTTTTATGTTTCATGCCATGCTCCATCAGGCAGGGGGACTGCCAACGGAAATTAGCCTATTGGCTATAATTGGGTGCATTTACATTTTATTCTTTTAAAATGTTCATTAATGTACACTGTCCCTCTTAAACAAATAAAGGAAATTAAATTAAATTACTCCAACGGAATTATAGAGTAAATTCTAGAATGTAGGGAGTACAGTACTCTTTGCAGATACTGCACTTTGCCTTGGTTTCACAGTGCTTTTTGGGATGGACAGCAAAATAAAAAGTTTAGCAGTACCAATATCAAATTCTACCAGATTGAAGAGAATATGCCACACTTTTGATTGGTCAAAAACAAATGTGAAAAAAATGCAGATACTGCACTTTGCCTTTGTAGGGCAGCATGGTTCAATGGTACCAATGGATGAACAACTGAACACAGCACAAGGAGCATCTTTCTACTCTCCATCCCTTCCTCCAACCAACCTCTGATACATCTATATCCACATAGACTAGGTTTATTATAGGATTTTTTTCCCCCCCAAAAAAATAAAAAGGTATGCATTTCCAAATAAAGTATATGATAGTTGTTAATATTCTGCATTTTTTGGATCTAGGATAAAATGACTTTTATGGAACAGCTGGGTTTATGGTTGAGGGTGGAGTTCAATTCAGTTTAAAAGTATGAGAATAATAAAGCACAGTTTTATCACTATAGCTAAATTGTGCATTGCCATAGTGCTACAGAGACCATGCATACAAATTGGCTGCACAGGCTATGTTGTTAAAGACCCTATATTTCAATTCTGGCTCTTTTTCACGTGCACAGTATGAATGGAATTTTTCCAGCTGGTGCAAATGAAAGCATAACTTTGACATTTTGGTAGAAATTCTCATTTGTCTGCCTGCAGCGACTTAGATGAGGAGATTGATAGCATTCATATGTAACTACAATTAGCAGCTGGTTCCACAGACTGGAAGCAACGGGGGCAACAGCTTATCCTGGCTCTGTCCTCCACCTCTACATTCTCACAATTAGCAGACAACAGGCTGAGATAAGAGTGTGTCCTGAGGTGCTACCGGAGAAAACATCATAGGGTCATTCAAATCAAAGTCTCGCTCGGAGCATGAATGTGTTCAGGACCATTTCACGGCAACAAGCCTCTAAGATTATTAAAAAGCTTGTAGGAAAAGCAGAGTTAAGGTCACCGTGTGTCCAAAATAAACAGGGTTCTTCCTGAAGGGAGGATGAATATGCTCAGTAAATATCACGGCAATCTGCTCAGATTTCTTACAAACAAATGAAATTGCTTCTTGTAGTCGTAGACAAAAAGGTCAGCAGAGGTCACCAAAAACATGACTATTAACCCTGTGAGCATTATGAATATTTATAGCACTTTATGAAAATATGGTAGCCACAGAGAGGGGCATACTCTGACCTGACTGGTGGAAGCAGAGTAAAAAGGTCAGAGGGCACCAAAATCATTTCTATTCATCTTCTGTGGACCATAAATATTAATAAGACATTTCATAGCAAACTGACTGCTAGTTGGACCAACCATTGTCCCAGGTTGGAGGATGGTTGGACTTTTTGAGGCATACACACTGCAAAAACTCAAATATCTTACCAAGAATATTTGTCTTATTTCTAGCCAAAATGTCATTTCTATTCAAAACAAATCTCAGTATACTTAAAATAAGAAACAAATAAGAAATAAGTAGAAAAATCTGATAGTGGAGCAAGTTTTTCTTCCTTATTACAAGCACAAAAAACTTGCTTTCACTGGCAGATTGTTCTACTTATTTCAAGTGAATATTTGTTTGAAACAAGTGAAAATGATCTAAAAACAAGTTAATTTTTAGGTGATGAGTCTTATTTTAAAAGGTATAATATGTAGGAATTCCTCCCATCTAGTGGTACGGTTGCATATCAGAACGTATTCTTGATGTTGCATTCACGTGAAATGGGGCAGACGTCAGACAGACAACACGCTGCATGTAACAGGATAAACAAGCGTCTATGTAAACAAGTGGTCCGCCAGCACGAAGCAAAACAATACAGGCCTGACAATATGTTGTCATGGTGATGTCGTATTGTTTACCTGACCCACGTTTTACCGTCTTTCTCTCGTTGGGTAAAATGACATCCGGTTGGTTTGCCGACGGCCGTCTGCCTGACTGCACCTGAATGCAACATCAGTGCCTCCGTCCTTCCTCACACTACACAGTGGTGACAGTTTTAACAGGCGCTACCTGGAAAACCTTCTCCCCAAGCTGACAGCTCCTCTGAGTTTCTATGGTTACCTACGGTCACGCTGCCACTCAACGTAAAAAATGGCGATGCAACATGGCCGCCTCGGTTCGGTGCGTCGCCCACTTATGTATTTGTAACGACTTGTAACAACTCATTCTAAGGTACGAGAAAGCTTTCATTTGTATGCGGGTGTGATTCGACTTCAGTGAAATACGGATTTATGAAAGCAATATTTGATTTTTGCTAATAAAAAGCCAAATAAGTTACATACTGGGGCTTTAAGTGGAAAAAGATTCGTTTTGACTAGAAATGTGACATTTTGACAAGAAAAAGGACAAATATTCTTGGAAAGATTTTGAGTTTGTGCGGTTGTGTAATGACTCGTGCGGTAGTGTAATGACTCACTGCTGCATGACTCCGGTGCTGAAACATTGACATGAGAGGCAGATGGTGGCACTGGGCTGTGGAGCTGCTGTCCTGCTCCAGTAACAGATACAACGTTGGACAGAAGTTGGCCACTCCAGCCTGACTAGTATGTGTATGTGTGTGTTTGTGTTTGTGTTTGTACACACAGGAGATTGTCAAGCCAAGAGGTGTCTGAAGAACTTCTTGGGGCAGCAAGGTGTGATATTTTCTCTCTCACATAAACAAACAAATATATGCAGGCCGAAATATTTTGACAAAAATTCACAGCTACACCCTCACACACAGACACACTCCCACACACACTCCTCTACAACACGGTGTCAACTTGCAGCGACAAGTCAGACCCAACAGAGACAGGCAGTGTGTGTGTGTGTGTGTGTGTGTGTGTGTGTGTGTGTGTGTGTGTGTGTGTGTGTGTGTGTGTGTGTGTGTGTGTGTGTGTGTGTGTGTGTGTGTGTGTGTGTGTGTGTGTGTGTGTGTGTGTGTGTGTGTGTGTGTGTCATTCAGAAAAAGCACAGGCAGAACTGAAGAAAACGAAACAGGAGAAATACACAGGAAGTGGAGAACAAGAGGATGAGACAGAGCCAGAGAAAAAAGGTGTCTGCTTTCAGTCATGAGGAATGAGCCCTTGTTTGGACGGACAGCAGTCAGCAGAAAAAGCATCGCCCTGTCGCCCGCGGTAACGCTAGACGGGCTCAGTCGGGGATGGAGGGAATAGAAATGTGGAAGGACAAGTCAGGGAGAAGAGAGTAATGCACCACAGACAGTCTATGGCACATGGTCATGTAAAAGCCCACTCTGAGATCCTTTCCTAAGTCATTTGCACTTTGCTTTTTTTTTCTTCTTTTTTTTTTTTTTTCGGGCACGGGGTGATTATTTTGTCAAATCTCTATTAATTTCAATTTGACACAGCCTCTCTAGAAAAGCAGGAAGAGAGTCTTTAGCACTGGCTTGTGGGCTCAAGGGAACAATATATTAATGGAAGATCGTAAAAAAAAAAAAACAGCACACGCAGGCAGCTTGTGACTCTGTTTATCACACACTGTATAAAATATTGGAGGAAAAACAACAGCGATGCAGTGATTTTAGCTCTCAATATGAAAGACATTAATATATTCATGAGTTGCTGCTGCAATCATGCTTCTATGAATGGCTTTTTGATTTACCAGCAGAGCAAGGCTTCAGCCCTGTGATGAGATATGCATTTTTAAGTGTGAACGTATCCTCTCCGGTCGGGACTGCTGTCACTACACACAGGAAAAGTGAGAGAGATTCCATGGGCCTCGGGGTTTTCTCAGGACAAAACATTCCTCAAACAATAGACAAGTAAGCTAGGCTGGATTCTGCATTTGCATGTGTCAGCTGCCAAATCTTTTTTTTTTTTATGAACGGCAGCGCTGGAACGACAAGCACGCTCTTCCTCAATGCGTCTAGGAAAGGAAACAGGGGACTTAAAAAAAAAAGAAAGAGAGCGAGAGAGACAGTGGGGGGGTTGGAGGGGAAGACATATGGCATCTTACAGCTGTTTCTGAGCCTTGGATTCTGCCTCTGACAAGCAGATCATTCCCCTGCTCTATGATCTTCCCGAACTTGTAACAAAAGTGAACACAGATATAGGACACGGAGTAAAACCGCAGAGAGAACAAAGGACTAATGCACACAACAATTTCACCCAGGGAGGGTCTTGTTAGACAAATAGCCACTCTAATGTCGGATGAGACGAGGACTGACAGCTGAAGGGATTGCATTGTACCGTACTGGGGAAACGTCTTTGCGAAACAGCATAATGCAGAACGCATGCAGGGAGAAGAAACAACTTCCAAAAGTACAGAGCAGTCAGAAACTATCAGAACAATGATGCTGTTTTATTGTTTTGAGGTCCTCACTCCAGTGGATTTCCGCAAAACAAGTTAGGTGATGAATTTCAGCTTCGGTTTAAATCAGCCAGATTTCAGTCCTGGTTTATTGACAACACCTGTGGTTATTGGTGGGAAACTGCAAAATGGATTTTAGTAATAAAGGTCGCTGGGTCCCATTCAAAATGGCATGTGCAAAACACCCCAAGCAGTAACTCTGTAAAAAAAAAAAACGGATAGAAGAGCAGCTCATGTCTGTATCTGTTCACAGTGCAGCCAAATTCAGTGTAGACGAGGATGAAGTGCATCGCAAAAAGTCTTACTGCTACTGAATTTCTGATTAAGTTACACCAGTATAGCTTTACCACATACACATGCAGATCCATCATTACAAGTAACGATCTGCTTTGGGACTTTCAGTGCAATGTTCTTTAAAGCATCCGGATGAGCAGTCTTGAGATCCCAATGCAACAAAGCAGGTGTTTCAATGCAAACACACAGGAAGAAAATGAAGACGGCTCAGCAATACAGTGCTGGCAGTGCATCACCAAGCAGCATGCCAATTGTCTGCCGATGTCTACGGGTCACACACTGCCAGACATTGACAACATATAAATATAAGATATAATGAGTTTGTGTCCAATTACTTCCTGTCCCCTAAACGCCCCCTAAAGCTGATGTAAACAATGTCAGATTAATGCTGAAAGTCAGCACTTTAACACCATTATCATCATTTCAAATCCAATGCACTGGAGCACACACTGTGTACTGCTGCAGTCTAAGTTTGGCACAAGTTAACTGTATCTGTAATGAGCCTGGGTGTAGTTAAGATGTCAGTAAACTATGTCACCTGCTGTCAAGATGGCTGAAATCCAGCAAGTTGAACTCTCTGTTGTCCTGAGAGTGGTAGATGGTATCAACATCCTGGAGCAGAGATGCAGGGCAAGAAAGAAAGAGAGGAGAGGAAAAGAAACAAACTATTACAGAGAGGATGCCAACATTAAAAAAAATCCTTGTTTTTTGTTTTGTTTTTCTAGCTTTTGTTTTTCCAGTTGCACAAAAAGATAGGAGTTGCTTAAGGTCTAACAAGAGCACAACAGACAAAAGTGTTTTCTTTACAAAGTCTCCTCACCCACTGCACTTCTTCTTTGCAGCCTATCCCGTTGTAGTCACAAAGCGCTGCATAGGTCTCTGAAAAACCTCCTGAAAGATGGAAGAGAGAAGACAACAAATCAATCCAAACCAGACCATGACGGATCAGCGATGGCAAGGAGAGAGTAAAAGCAAGGGTAAAGGACATGTGAAGGAGTGAGGAGGAGTAAAAAGGTGCAAGCCAAAGATGAAAGAGGAAGTCGGATGAGAGAGCAAGACAAAGATAGTAAAGCAGACAGACTGTGAGAAATTAGCTGTAAATATTGAGGTGAGATGAAAGTATTGCACCATGAAAGAGCTCGTCCCATAGATTAATGGGATTACCAGCAGAGAGGGAGTACATCCAGAAACTCTGCTCTTCTGACCCACTTAGGGATGAGTCTCCAAAATGATTTGGTCTGAATCAGTGAGGAAGGGAGTGGACGCAGACTCTGACACATGATGATGATGATGTGTGTGTGTGTGTGTGTGTGTGTGTGTGTGTGTGTGTGTGTGTGTGTGTGTGTGTGTGTGTGTGTGTGTGTGTGTGTGTGTGTGTGTGTGTGTGTGTGTGTGTGTGTGTGTGTGTGTGTGTGTGTGTGTGTGTGTGTGTGTGTGTGTGTGTGTATTGTGCATTGAGAGCGGCAGACTTACCGCAGGTTTTCTGGGGCTCTAAAGACGATTCAGAGTTTGGTGAAAACTTGTGGCTTCCGTCGGTCAGGTCTCCCTCGGCCCGACAGATAGGAGGACTGAAAGAGAGAGTGAGGAGTTTCACACAGCAGCAATGCTAGCTCTGTAAAGCTGCACTTAGCATACTGAGCATGAAGCACTGCTGTGACTAACACACTCATAGTGCATGTTGATGTTAGGCAGGTAGGCCGACTGTTTGTTTAGCAGGTAGTTTACTTAAGCTGAGTGGCTAACATGCTAATATTTGCTAATTAGCGCTAAACACAAAACAGCTGAGGCTGATTGGATTTGATTTTGTTTCTTAGGTGTATGGTCGGGGCGAGACACTACAGACAAAAACACTGTTTTTTCATGCACTGATCAATTTTGGGCTATTTTTCTTCCCTAACATGTATTCTTTCAGAAAAGTCAAAAGAAATGGTAGAACATCCATATTAATGTGGTTATTTTACTTCATTTTGTCTCTTTCGTCAGTAGATTTCTCCTAAATTCGCCAAAATTTAACATGCCACTGTGACATACTGTCCTGTGCCGGTGGTGTGACTCATGTCATGTCAGGTATCATTGTAAAGCTCTCTCTCTCCTGAATAATGATGCAGGCTCCAAAAATCGTCATTTCCTTTGTTTCCACAACCAATCGGAAAAGTATGATTTACATTAACAATCAATGGAATTTTACAGTGCAAGTCTATAAAGGCCGTTTTCTCAAAATGGGTTTTTCCTCAGACTCGGAGCGAACCAAACCTTCCAGTTTTATTCCTGTCTATATTCTGAAGGTTTTTACAGAGGGGATTGTTGATATATCATTCAAAGCCTGATTCATACAACATTTTATCCCTAAAAACATGGCGAAATTTGATTTTTTTTAGGGCTGGTGACAGTATTTTCTCATTAACAAAGTGATAAAAAGAGATATCCAAAATCCCCTCTGTAAAACTAAAAGAAGAATTTTGAAAGGGGCTTATCCATTTTTCAGATTTTGGTTTGGGAAATACAAATTAGCGCAAATTTCATTAGATATTGCCTCATTTACATATTTAAACATAAAATTTGACAAAACGTGTAATACAAAAAATATTTGTCTTAATGTAGGCTAAGTGATAGACTTTCATGGTGATATCTGTTATTTAATTTTTTTTCCCCCTATTCACCTGTAGTGTCTCCCCTTAAAGTATAATCAAATGAAAGTTGAGACATGGTTATGGCTTTTGATGAAAGTTAAAACACCAAAGTGATAATCCCGAGGAGAACATCAGCCTGTGCACAAAACATCATCACATTTCATTCAGAACCTGAAATAAAAAAAATCTCATACTGAGCTTTTCAAAGGATGAATCAAAATCTCAAATCTAATATCCAGCTGTTTTTCAATCACACTGAGGTTGAACTACAAAAATGTGTTCATTCGGTTATTTATTTGTACAACTGCTGTTGATTCTTCCTGCCACTGTCAGTTTGTTCTGTGCTGCTTGTGTGTTTGTAATGTGGATGTGCCCTTTAAATTGCCTCCAGGGGAGAAAGAAAGATTTTGGAATTGAATCCCCCAGACTAGTGGACTGAGCCCTTGTGAAACCTGGCTGTAATGTCAAGTCGGTGATTGGTGTTGGACTGGCAAGGCGATGAAATGCACCATGAAAAAGTCTTAAAACCTAAATGTGATTCCTATAATATTTGCACGCTGAACAGATTGTCTTGCAGTCTGCAGAAAATCGGCTTGAGGCCCCTTGAGGACTGAGTGACTTGCGGATTTGGAGCCCACAGCACTCACAGACTTCATCTGAAAGTGAGGCAAACTCAGGACATTTGGATTTGGCCGAGGTGCCTCCCCGGGGAGGGGAGGGGGCAGTCACAGAAGGGGGGAAACTGAGAGAGACACATGACGCAAATGCTACGTGAAATGAGAGAAACCGGTTGATGCTGGAGTTCTGAAGACAACTGGAAGTTATTGTAGTTTATTGGATCGTAGATTTGGTCCATCAGCACATTCAACAGTGGCTGTGACACAGCAAATGGCAATTCAGGTGTTTAGCAAAATGCTGTGATTTTTTTATACCGAGTATGGGCTCTATGCACAGTTCCACTACTTCCTGAACTTAATGCTGCTCCCTTGTTTCCTGTCTCACATTATTGGACAAACTGATTATTCTAGGTGTGTCTGACCATTGTGACTACTCAGTACTCAGACACACCTGGATTAATCAGTTTGTCCAATTATAATAAAACAGGAAACAAAGGAGCAGCATCAAAGGATAATTGCAATTTACAATCTGGACCTTATTTCTAGCATAAAATACGATCATTTACTCACCCAGATAATTTTGGTGTCATTACAAGTCGTTCCGACGAAATTAGATCCAGCCGAGAGCCGTGTATATCCATATAATGCTAGTCTATCGGGCACCGGAATGCAGCCTCTAAATAACACATGATCTGCTGCGAAACTCGTTCAGTTCACCAATATTTTGTTATGATATGCTAGTGCTAGTCCACTCTGAGTCCAGGGTGACCTGTTATCAACATCCGGGGTCTGTAGGTTGACCTACTGACCTCTGACCTGGATGATGTCATCTCCGACCGCTGCCCGGCTCATTCTGATAATAATCATTCCACTTCGGCATTCGGGTCCATTTTTAGCGCAACTCGCCGGAGCTTTAGTGAGTCCAGGTTGAGGAGAGGAAGCCTGTGGAAGCTGAACTTCATCCAGCTGCTCATTTTGTTCTGACGAGACAGAAACACGCAGAAACGAACCGTAGCATTAGCGGTAGCAACAAGCCGCGGCCGGAGATGACATCATCCAGGTCAGAGGTCAGTAGGTCAACCTACAGACCCCGGATGTTGATAACAGCTAACCCCGGACTCAGAGGGGAATAGCACTAGCGTATCATAACAAAATATTGGTGAAATGAACGAGTTTCACAACGGATAATGTGTTATTTAGAGGCTTCATTGCGTTGCCCCATGTACTCGCATTATACGGATATACG
Source organism: Trachurus trachurus (assembly GCF_905171665.1). NCBI lineage: Eukaryota > Metazoa > Chordata > Actinopteri > Carangiformes > Carangidae > Trachurus > Trachurus trachurus. The sequence continues at coordinate 26,249,234 of NC_139900.1, forward strand.
CGGCTCTCGGCTGGATCTAATTTTGTCGGAACGACTTGTAATGACACCAAAGTTATCTGGGTGAGTAAATGATCGTATTTTATGCTAGAAATAAGGTCCAGAATGTAAAAAACGGTAATTATCCTTTAAGTTCAGGAAGTAGTGGAGCTGTGCATATAGCCCATTGCAGCTTCAGAGTACAGAAGCCCAACCAAAACATCAGAAATATGATCTCAAGCTGGGTTCAATAAAGGCTGGCACAAGCGCTCACCGCAACTTCAGTGTGTCAAGTGCTAGATAATGATAGCACGCAGCCTTAGCAACATTAACTTAAAGGCAACCAAGGTTAAGACAGTGCAGCTGCCTCCACACTGTCTGAGGGGGAGGCCACTATACCAGACTTTAAAAACTGCACTAAAGAAAATATCATGGGATCAACTAAGTCATTAGTAAGTATCCTCTGGACACCATGAATGCCTGTACAAAATTTTTTAGGCCGATCCATATTTCCGTCTGGCCCCAGAGATAGATCAGACAGGAGAGTGAAACTGCCATCTGCGGAGCCATGCTGAGGCCGTATCGTGTCTATTCTTTTTAGGAATAGACACTCACCCCGATTTTTGAGGAGAGGTGTTGTTATTGAGCCTCCGGTCCCAATGACAGTTTGGGGAAAAGGAGGTTGGTAAATATTATACTTTCCCTTCCCTCAGCTCCTTCTGCTGCTGCTGTAGTGCCCTTAAGCAAAGACAGTGAACTCCCAGCTGCTTAAGTGGAGCACTCAATTGCCCAAGAGACAGTGCAGTGATACAAGGCTGCTCCCAGGTGTGCGTGTGATTAAATGAGTATGACCCTCCCAACTCCCTGCGAGCGCACACCCTGCAAAATAAAAATACACTCACGCAACTTCCAGCAATAGTGAAAAGCTGCCAAAAGAGCTTGAGCTAAAATTAGCCTTTGCCAACTAAACAAAATTGAATTGCATAATAGTCTTAAAATGACACCACTGTCTTACTGTATATGAATTGGCAAGATACTAATTCGTAGCACTAGACTGTTTTCTTTTTTCAAACTTTTTTTTTTAATGATTGTGGCTGCTTACAGGGATAGTTCAACATTTTGGCAAATTGGACCATTGCCATAATCGCTAGCAGTACGTTTGTTACCTTTATTTGTCGGTGCAAGCTATTTTTAGAACGGCGGAGCAGAGCCACAAGCTACTCAGAGCTACGCTACAGAGGCTAATGGGATTTCTTAGTTTTCCTCATCAAACTCATCAAATACACAATCCAACAACTCCAAAACGCTCTGGTGGACAAGTTGTGACCTGCACATTCACCACGCTATGAGATAATAATGGAACGTTACGAAATGGAGCCGTTTTCGAGGTAGTCTGCTTGCTGAAAAACTGTCTCTGAAGGCAACGCACATATCAGCGGTTTTGCATGAATTTACCTCTAAAACAACTGTGTCTGGTAACGTTCTGTTATTATCTCATAGTGTGGTGAATGTGCAGGTCACAACTTGTCCATGAGAGCGTCTTGGAGTTGTTGGATTGTGTATTTAATGAGTTTTATGAGGAAAACCAAGAAATCCCATGAGCCTCCGTAGCATAGCTCTGAGCAGCTCACAGCTCTGCTCCGCCGTTCTAAAAATAGCTTGCACCGACAAATAAAGGTAACAAACCTACTGCTATGACTATAGCGATTATGGCAATGGGCCAATTTGCCAAAATGTTGAACTATCCCTTTAAGTATTGGGATGTTCAGTGAATGTGTGCAAGGTTGACTCTGCATGTGGACAAATGATACACCAAGTGTAAAATTGCGTCCTTGGAATTCAGTTTGAAGCTACTGTACTGTGCTATTGCAAATCATAAAAGAAGTAGCGCACTCCTCAGTTTTCTGATTGCTCTACTAATTTTTTTTCCAAAGCAAAAAACATCCAGTAAGCAGAAAAGAGTCCGCACAAAGTAAATACTGTGTTTGTACATAATACTGTGCTGTACCTGCTTTGGCTTTTTGATAGGATTACACCGCTATACTGTTGCATTCACACACACACCATCCTTAATCCCATTTGTCAACAAATCACACACAACACCTCGCCACATCCATGACCTTAATCCCCCACCTCATCTCCACAATCATCATCCGCCCCTGGAGCGCAAGCGTACGTGCACGTTGTCTTGATACTATCTGCATTATGTGCTTCAATGCGGCGGCACCAATCAGTTACAAGGCTGCACGATCAAACCCACAACAACTTCCCTCCTTCTGCCCCCCCCCCCCTCTCCTCTCTTTATTCTGTTTAAATGTCCTCACTGGAAGCAATCATCCGGCGTGGCTCTAATGGAAAAGAGCCATTCTGAAAGATGATAGAGTGCGGAGATAGCCTTGTGCAGGTCAATAGCCGGAGCAGAGTCAATCCCGATGCTCTTAGAAATTTTAGATGAGGGAATACACTCTGTGTCTTGCCTGCCTGCTCCCCTTAATGTCCACATGACCATGGCACGAGAAAAAAAACTTGAGTCAAACTCTGTGTACAAGTGGCTGTCTGACTGGAGGCCTGGCTCTACTGCCCGGTCAGTGACTGTCTGTGCTGCTGCTTGCTGCTTTCACTGCATAAACTGCTTTGGGAAAGAAAAAAAAAAAAAAAAAAAAAGTGTCAACACAATGCCTTCAGGTAACAGCCTACTCAGTGTCAGCTGGCCGATTTAATCCCGGTGATTGCTGGGTGTTAAAGTCTACCGTGACACACAAATGGGCTGGATGCAAACTACAGCGTTACAGTACAACAATGCATTTGGCTGCTGAGGAGGGAAAGCGCCCCTGAAAGTGAAGCTGCCAACTTGCCAAAGCGGTGTCGAGAGCTGTTAGCGTCGGCCAACTTGTCTTCTCTCCTCAGCACGGACAAAACAAAACTAGAAAGACTTGTTCCCCTGCTCGCGGCGAAGCGAAGCGGGGGCGGGGGGGGGGCTCGGCGATGCTTACGCATAAATGGAGTTGTTGAAGACTCGGGAGAGGGCGTAGTTGATGTGGCTGGCCACGTGATCCAGCTGCTCCTGGCTCTGCAGCCTCAGAGAGTAGGTGGTCTTGTCCGTGTCGATGACAACCTGTAGCGTATGGATATAAGTTTTTCCATTATAATACTTTGCAACGCTGGCAGGGAGAAGATGGCAAAAGAAAAATGTCCTCACCTGGTGCTCTGGGTAGGTGTTCATTGCTCTGATTTCCAGGAAGTTGAAGGTGACCTCCATCTGAAGACAGCACAGAACACCACTCATTTCATCTTTACAAGATAATTACTGTACATCTCCTTACAATTTGGTTTTTGCCCATTTTGATCTAACAATATTGTACTCTCCAAGGTAATTGCTGAGATCTGGTAATGAACACCTCAAAGAGGTCAGATGAGGCAAGAAGCATGAGCGATCAATCAGAAAAGCCTTTGGTTTACTTTAAATAGGAGAGAAGCTCTATACAGTAACAGCCAAACTTTAACAGTGGAGGAACCAGCCTTGTGGCTTTGATCAAATTCTGATATATCAAATTAAATTGTGAGAGGAAGGTTATTTGCAATGGAAACACTGACAAAAACCAGACAAACATGACACTGGAAATGGTAACAACGAGGCTGTGCAACAGGAACAGTGCTGTAACAGTAATTCTGAACATGTCTCTGGTGATTAATGGAGCTGACATAAAGAACTGCCGCCAGGTAGGGCTGGGTGACTTGAATCAATATCATCATTATTTCAAACAACTTCATCGATCATGAATTATGATAGTTTGGTTTGGTGTTTTTTGTGTGTGTGTGTGTGTGTGTGTGTGTTTTTTATTCTAAACCATCTTCCTATTTGCAATGTGATTGTGCTCCAAACGATTAAACAAACTGTTGGCGACATTCAGTTGCTATTCACGTCGCATTCTCTTCACTGTCTGGTAGTCGTGACTGATGAGACCGAATCTGTCTGTGTGTCTGTACAACACAACGCTGGAGTTTGTTTGTTTTGTTTGTTTTGAACTAAAAGCAGCTTTTCTTCAAGTCTGTTTCAGTGACTCAAAAACTCCAGAGTGCTTTGGACATCAGGTGTAAGTGTGAAAGAAATTTCAAAACTAAGTTGTGTTGGTGTGGACATAGCCCGAGGCTCAGTGTTTATATCTGTATCTTCTATATCTCCAGATTCATTTTGACTCCTAACCTAACACAAGGTTGAATTTTCTTAAGGGAACAGTTCATGAGTTCATTGAGGAAAATATCAACCAAATAAACGGACATAAGCAACATTACTATGGTGAGGGTTTTTAGGGACAAATTTTATTTTTCGGTTAATTGCTCAACCATACTGCTGAGCAGGGAATCATTTCAGATGCACATTCTGCCAGCCACATAATGACAGACCAACTGGAAACCACGCTGCCGTTCTAATGGGGCAGATGTTTATGTCTGGAGCCTTTGATTTGATCGCTGGTGTTTCTTTCCTTGTTGGGACTTTTGTTGTAGTGACGTTGCAGCTATCCCAGATCTCAGGAATTATTCTGATTCATACACTTTCATCACGACTCACAAAATGATGGAAAAACCACACATAAGAAAGAACCTGCAGAAATAGATTAACATTTTGGTTTGAAGTGCTCCTGCTTAATACTTTCTGGTCTAGAGTTGGATGAGAAAATTGATGCCTCTCACTTGTCTCAGTTGATGGATATGAAGTTACAGCCAGCAGCCAGATAGCTTAGCTTTGCAGGAAAGCTTGAAAACAGAGGGCGAGAGCTAACCTGGCTCTTTCTAAAGGATAATTAAATCAGACTACCAGCATCTCTGAAGCTCACTAATTAGCACATTACAGCTTGTTTGTCTAATCGGCACAAAAAACCAAAAGTGTAAAACCATAATAAGCCGAGTCAGCCAGCTGCTGGCTCCCATCGATCTCCTCATCCAACTTTCAGCAAGACAGCAAATTGCCAAAATTTCTAAGTACCGCTTGCAACAACTAGTTTTATGCCACCTGTCACCTCATCGTATTCATTGTAATCATTACCATGACTCATATCATCCTAAACCATCATCAGCGCAGTCATCATCATTATCTCCTCTCTCCTGCTCTAAAAGTCGACTTCTACTCTGTCACATCTCTTGCACATTACCATGAGATCAAGGCTGGCAAGTGAAAGCCATAAAATTTCACTGAGAGCGGGAGAACATTTACCTTGGTGGGCACTTTGACAGCAAAGAGATACAGTCTCCATGTTGCCAGGACCTGAGGGGAGAACACATTCATTTTTCTGTCACAGGAGCAGGAAATGCAAAATGCAAATCACAGCAAAAATAGCACAGCACAAACAGCCTGTAAAAGAGAGCAAATCATCACTGCAGTTCATCCCAATGGCTCGTAAGTCATGCTAAGCACTCCAGACATTAGCAAGCTAATGATGATAGCGCTGTGTGAGCACGTGTGTGTGTGTGTGTGTGTGTGAAAAAGCAATATTTTGGCGACATTCTGAGTCATACGACAGTCCGATTTATAGCGCTGAAGTTGTGTTGATGGAACTAAGTAGCACTTATTCAACAGATGCCTCATTGCATCTAATGCAAAGATAAAGATGGAGGAGGAGGGGGAGGAGGGAGGGGGACACAGAGGACAAAGAAGATGGGAAGAGTGAGCAAAAAAAGAGAGGTGTGCTTTCACCAAAAAGAAGGCATTACCATTTAAAAGTATCTGGGGAAACGTAAGAGACGGTAAAATGTGAATATATTCACATCTGCCTATGTAATTAATCTCATTCATAATTCAAAAATCCATAATTAGCATACCCCATGCATGCACTGTGCATCTCTATCCCTCCTCAACTCTCTCTCTCTCTCTCTTCTTGCCCACACTTTCTCTTTGCTCTTTTTCAGCTGCTTCTCAAATCCCATTCCTGGCTTGTCCATAATTCCCTCCTTTGCATCCTGTCATTCCTCTGATTTCTCTCTTCATCACCATGGAAATCTGTTCATTTTCCCCTCCATCTTCTTCCTTAATCCCTAATCCCTCCATCTCCCCCCTCCTCCCATGTGTGCCACAGTGCCCTGCCTGGTGTGCTCTCCGCCTTAACACCTCACTCCATCCCCTCCTGCCCTCCCCACCTCCCCAACTCCCCAACTCCCCTGTCTCCCTTCCCGTTTCAGTTTTTCTATTCTTTTTCTGCTCTGTCGCTTTCAATTCCTCAAGGCCTCTCTGTGCTGAATGGCTAATGGCGCCCCGCTGAGTGGCGGCGAGAGGAAGAAAGAAAACGAAACATACAAAGAGAGAGGGAGGGAGAGGGAGATAGAGAAGGCGATAGAAGGACAGACACCAGATTTGCCTCCTGATAATAAAGTCTTCAGATTCCCCCCTCCAACTATTACTTTGCCAACCGGCGGCAAAACTATGGCCTCACAGATCAGCCCTGTGTCTTAACTATGCAGACATACATAACAGACTCCCACAGAGAAGAGATGGAGGATGAGGAGGGATGAAAACAAGAGACTAAAAAAGGAGGAGACATAATGATACCCCCACCGAGGAGGGGAAAAAAAATCTCTGCGCTAAGCTGATGTAGGGGCCTTCGCAGGAGATGGTTAGTCCAATCTCCACTCCTTGACAAGTTTGAAAACTCTGTTATATAAATCCGGTAAAGGATTGAGCGGGTGGGATGGGTGTGATGGGACCCTGAGGCAAAAGAGGAAAAAAACATGACATGAGATATACCGTATAGATATACAGTATATATAGAGTGAGAATGAAAGACAGAGGCTTCCTCGTAACCTGGCAGAAGGACTCATCATGTAAACAGAGGCATCAATAATGCAGACTCTCTGATGGGAGCTGACCTGATCCTCCCATGCTGAACATGGCCCATCGCACAGAGTTTCTCCTCTCCTGATATATCATTTACAGCCCATTGAGGTATCATTAGAGACGATCAATACTCCTGTTATTTTTTGTCTACTTGGTTGGGATGTGTGCAGTGGTGAAGGGAAAATCCTAAGTGTTTAATCCATTGCAACAGTGTCCCCCACCCTTTCAAACTTAAAAGCTCCCTCACTACAGCTTCCCTGTGCCCAATTATCCCCCATAAGATCAAGAGGCTGTAAAAGTCGTTAGCTGGCTTCTCACTTTCTTTGCTGTTTCAACATTTATTTTGTGATTCTGCCAAACTTGTGTACTGCTGGATGTTACCTTCTTAAAAAGGTATAACATGTAGGAATTCCCCCCATCTAGCGGTGCAGTTGCATATCTGAACGTATTCTTGATGTTGCATTCATGTGAAATGGGGCAGACGTCAGACAGACAACAGACGCTGCATGTAACAGGATAAACAAGCGTCTATGTAAACAAGTGGTCCGCCAGCATGAGGCAAAACAATACAGGCGTGACAATATGTTGTCATGGTGATGTCGTATTGTTTACCTGACCCACGTTTTACCGTCTTTCTCTCGTTTGCCGACGGCCGTCTGCCTGACTGCACCTGAATGCAACATCAGTGCCTCCGTCCTTCCTCACACTACACAGTGGTGACAGTTTTAACAGGCACTACCTGGAAAACTTTCTCCCCGAGCCGACAGCTCCGCTGAGTTTCTATGGTTATCTACGGTCACGCTGCCACTCAACGTAAAAAATGGCGATTCAACATGGCCGCCTCGGTTCGGTGCGCCCCCCCTTGTGTATTTGTAACGACTTGTAACAACTCATTCTAAGGTACGAGAAAGCTTTCATTTGATTGTGGGTGTGATTCGACTTCAGTGAAATACGCATTTATGAAAGCAATATTTGATTTTTGCTAATAAAAAGCCCAATAAATTACATACTGGGGCTTTAAACCTGGGTCTGAAATGTGTTTGTTTTTGGGGAGAATCCATTGGTTTGTTTTGATGTTTACAGAGTTTGCATAGATTCTTCTTGTTGTTTTCAGAGGCCAACGGAGTGAGGAATCTTTATGATCACATAGCATTAGCTGCCTGTGCACGTTCTCCAGCCCTGCATGTTGTAGCTGGAGAGCAGTGGAGATCTGACTGACAGCTAACATTAGAAAATAGAGTAAAACAGTCCTGCAGTTTTACTTTAAAGGAGGTGCATGAGTATCTTCATAGACCAGGGACTCCAAACTCAGCAGCAGCACGTTGTCCTTTCAGGAACTTAGTGTCCTAGATACTTGTTGTTAGATAGTTAGAGCAGTGGTTTCCAGACTATGGACTATACAGCCCACCAGTGGCCACAAAGGCATCACAGCTGGGACAATACATTGTTTGCTGAACAGCATAATTTGAGAAAAAAAGAAAATAATAATAATTTAAATGATTTTTCAAAAATGTTTTAGAACCTTTAATCTCAAAAAAGTTTTAAAGTCTATCACTGTGGGAACTGTGGAGCTTCCTACATGTTTCCCCTGCTTTCAGTTCAGTCCTGAATGTGATCATTATAATCAAAGATCTCACATTTCTTCTTCTCCAGTGCTTTAACTGAAGTGTTGATAACCTAATAATCCGCTCTCAGGAGTCAGTGAGCCTCTCTTGTGATTGGTTGACTGATGCCGCTCTGACTGAATATAGGGAATTAATTAATTAATTAAAAAAACATCACAGATTGCAGCAGATAGGGTAAACGCTCAGAGGAACCAGATCCTGTGGATACAGTGGAGACTGTACAGTGTTAAAGGGATAGTTCGACATTTTGGCAAATTGCATTGCCATAATCGCTATAGCAGTAGGTTCATTATCTTTATTTATCAGTGCGAGCTGTTTTTAGATCGGCCGAGCAGAGCGGTGAGCTGCTCAGAGCTACGCTACGGAGGCTAATGGGATTTCTTGGTTTCCCTCATCAAACTCATCAAATACACAATCCAACAACTACAAAACGCTCTGGTGGTAACAGAACGTTACCAGACAGAGTTGTTTTAGACGTAAATACATGCAGGATCGCTGATGCGCATTGCCTTCAGAGGCAGTTTTTCAGGAAGCAATCTCTGCATTTGCCTCGAAAACAACTCCGTCTTGTAACGTTCCGTTATTATCTCATTGCGTGGTGAATGTGCAGGTCACAACTTGTCCACCAGAGCTTTTTGGAGTTGTTGGATTGTGTATTTGATGAGTTTGATGAGGGAAAACAAGAAATCCCATTAGCCTCCGTAGCGTGGCTCTGAGCAGCTCACGGCTCTGCTCCGCCGTTCTAAAAATAGCTTGCACCGACAATTAAAGGTAACGAACCTACTGCTAAGACTATAGGGATTATGGCAATGGGCCAATTTGCCAAAATGTTGACCCATCCTTTTAAGGCTCAGTGTGTATTTCTCTGTGGACAGAGCAGCACCATGACACTTAGAACCTAGACCTGCTTCATAATCAAACACAATGGACCATACATCTACAGTACCATACAACGTACCGTAGGACACTCAAAGTAAAAGGTATTCTGGGAGTCCTTCATTTGGCCTTCATATTATTATGGAGTCTGGTGTGGGCTGTCATTTTTGAGATTTCAAGGGGACTTTAAAAACGTTGGGAACTGCTCAATTAGAATGATGAAAAAGCAAATTTCAATATCACAGTAATGTAGTTATTATCATTAAACATGAACCACAGTAAAAGTGGTGTGCCTTCCGAGACACACATGAACTTTACTTTGAAGTCCACTTCCAGTAAAATACTGATGAAATATCTGTCATTGTCAAAGTCTTGATGAAAGAGTGCTTTCTTGTCATATCAGTATAACAGTTCTTGTCTTATTTTATTATCATCTGTGGGCCTGGCTGGGTGTACAGTTTTCACAGTATTGTTTATTGTTTCTCTTGGATGGAGCTGTGCCCTAGAAAAGTAATACGGCTCCCTAACAGTCCCCGCTCAAACAGTGCAGATGAATGAGCTTCTCTGAGCTTAGTAACACATCTAACATTGTTATCAGGAAACAAGAAACTGGTTCTGTGAAGCATCAAAAAGCATGAAGGCGAATTATCCAGCTATTTACATTAACTGGCACAAATAACCAGAACTAAGGGTCGAGTCCCACGAGCCATTATTCTGTCCTCTAATGTGGCTTTCATGTAACTCATTCCTCCTGGGACCAATCAAAAATCTTGAAACCCGCACACAGAATCATTTTCCGGGTCAGGAAACCCTGGGAGATGAGATGGTCGACCTTCTGACCTGGTCAGCCCAAGACGCGGCTGGTGACAATCTCACAAAGTGTTGAGGAAGTGGTAAAAAGAAAAAAGAAAGGGAGTGGTAGATGGAGATGATGGGATTGGGGAGGTGGGGGGGTGGGGAGGGTACAGAGGTGCCCTTGCTGCGATGGCACAGTGTCAGCAACACTAGTTCAAAGAGGCAGCCAGCCGGGCCCTGAAGCAGACTCTGAGGGTGTAGGGAGGGCGTGTGTCATGCACAGGGAGGGTGCGCCAACGGTACATGCGCTGAAACAACAAATGTATCTCTTTCGATGTGTGTGTTTGCGCGCGTACGCAGCCGAGAGGGCAGAGGGCGGGGGCTTATATTAATCATAAGCTGTCAGGCTCCGGGTCTGGCACTTCAAACGAGATGGTGCAAATCAAAGTGCGTCTCTGGGTCTTGTGTGTATGCATAGCCTCTGAGGGAGCAAGCTGAGGATCAGTGCCAGATTTGGCCACCCGTGGTATTTCTGGCTCGTCCACAAGGGCATTTTAAAAAACACACACACACTCGAACACACACACACACACACACACACACACACACACACATACACCATACACACGGTGCAAAATCAGAAACATTCCAATACAGACATTTGCATAAGTCTGACATCCCAGTGCAGCACACACACACCCTGACTCTCATGCACGTATAATGATGCACAATAGCTTGCTAAGCTGGCTTTGGACTACACTCGCCCGTCGCTCTCCTCTCTCTCTCTCTCCCTGTCACACACTTTCATACACACACATGCACACTCATCATTCAAGTGAATTCAGCATGATAAAAACACAACCCTTCTATCAGTTAATCTGTCAGTTTATGTGCACGTGTAGTGCATCTAGTCTATGAGTGTGTAAGTGACAGTAAGGGGATGGGGGGCGCAGAAAGCACAGATGCCCCAGGTCCTGCTTTAAAAGTGGACTTTAGAGTGCTTGAAAGAGAGTGAGAGAGATGGAGCTACATGAGAGGAAAAAGATGCAAAGCTGAAAAACACATCTTGTTCCAGATTCTCACAGAAAATCCAACTAGTCCAATGCTCCGAAATCAAAGAGATGGCAAAGCGAACGCTTTGAAACCCAAGGGACCTCTTAAAAACAGGAGGAAAAAAAAAAACAGGAAAAACAGAGATAATAAGAAGAGGTTGCAGGGTTGTGCTGGAGATGGGAGTAAGAAATTAGCGTGGAGGAAAAGAGGAAGAGTGGCAGGGATTGGGTGAATGGGAAGAGGAGAGAGAAGACAAAAGAGAAAGCAAGCGAGTGTGGGAGAGGCCAAATGGGTGAGAAAAGAAGAGAGGGAGCGAGAAGAGGGGTGAGACAGGACGACCGGGACAATGAAGACGGGGAGAGAGACAGGAAATGAACGGGATGGAGAGATAAAAACAGAGGCAGTGATGCTCTGAGTGGCCTTTCTAACGCTCAATCTAAACTTCCCTCTATCTCTCCTTCTCATGTGGGGGGGAAAGAGAGAAGGTCAGCAGTCACACATCACAGATTCTCCCCCATCGGGTACCAACATGTGTTATGATAATCAAAAAGAAAGCACGGTCCTAATTACAGCAGAGAGCCGTCGCCACGCACCGTCAGATGGTAAATCCCAGCTACGCTCGCAGAGAGAGAGCAACTCGGGAAGAAGCCGTGAGAGGAATACTGCGGATGATGCGAGGCTAATGTTCTCCATTACGCAAGCATATTACACAGGAGGAAAAAAAATGGCAGCGTTGTGGAGAGAGCGAAAGAATGCAGGATTCTATAGCCGGCAGCGCGGGTTGTCTCAGCGTTATTGCTTTGTGCTCGGCTTTCTTTCACAGTCCAGTGCACAGTCGGAGCCTCTCCGCAACAAAGTATCATCTGAGCCGGAAGCGAGGCCCAGTTCCACCATTTAAAATTCACCAGTTTGCTTATGCAATTCAACGAGTGTTTGTTGCTTTTCACTTTGTTTAACCACCGAGCACAATTTCAGTAGCTCAAAAAAAAAACAAGAGGAGTTCAGAACTGGGTTCAACTTTGGCTCTGTTTTCGATCACGTATTCACTGTCCTGCAGGCTCAGGAGCCAGGAACACTAACTACAGAGCGTGAACCTCAACCGGGACTGGACTGCACCTCTTCCCTCTGCAAAGTGTTTCTGTCTGGCTTCATTGAACACTGGTGATGAAGTGATAAAAAGAGTCTTTGGAAACCTTTCGCTGTCTGTTCAGGACCACAGTGGCGTCTTGGCAGTGCGCTGTGCTGCTCTCTGCACAACTTTGAGATGTTCAGTCACATTCTCTGCGAGCTGTCAGGAGGTGTCCAGGGAAATGTAGCAAATCAGTGAGTGAATTAGATTAGGGAGGATGAGGCAGGGAGAGAGGATTCAATACACAAGTACAATGCTTACACTACTGATTGATTGAGATTGGTGGAAGAAAACCAAAGGGAGGAGTTTCTCCTTAGTGTCAATGAAATTTGTCGTCAAACTTACAAATCTACATCACCAGATCTAATAAGGAAATCTATCAGCTGTGCATACTAGGGGAGAGCAGGCATGGCTGTTAGGTATATGACACGTCTATCTGTATCTTGTAGCTCTTTAAAGCCAGTGCCTTAATATTAAAAATACTAACTAGTAGTGGCATGTCTGCTATTAAATGGAAACAAACTGAAGCAGGGGTGTCAAACTCATTTTAGTTCAGGGGCCACAAAGGGCCGCAATTTGATCTCAAGTGGGCCGGACCAGTAAAATAATAGCATGATAGCCTATAAATAAAAACAACTTTTAATTTTTCCACTTTGTTTTAATACATTAAGATGTTTACAGTTAACATATTATGAGCGACCTGAAATGTTTTGTTTAAAATATGTGCGATTTCAAATATTCACACTTGACAAATTCATCCTGAGGGCCGGATTGGACCCTCTGCCGGGCCAGTTTTGGCCCGCGGCCCGCATATTTGACACCCCTAGTTTAGTGTGAAGTGTTACGGCTCCCGTCAGATTCAGAGTTGAGGCTGAATTGCAGTCAGTTTTAAAAAAAAAGTGCCACGATACAATAAAACACACAACCATAAAAAGACAAATCAGAGCATTAGACACTAAACGCAATGTGTTATGAATAAGACTTGATATCCTGAGAAATCAGACATGTTACAACTGACCAATATAACAAGGATCCATGCGTTTCATTGCAGACTGTCCCGGTACACCAGGCTTTAAACTGCTCCTCAACACATCTTGTTTTTCCTCTGTAGTTCAGTAAGACAGAGCTGGAGGTCAGCCGCCCACTTATTCCCAAACCTTTTAGCATCTCACCCCTTAAAATTAAGCAATGTCTCTTTAGTTTGAAGCTCCACTATCTTTTCCCTTAGCAGGCTCATTTTTTTTGGATCATTTTTAAATGTATTTAGAGGCAGCTGGTTAAAGCAGAAGTAAGCGGAATGTTTGTGTTAATATAAGTCTTAAATAGTTATATCTTCCGACAGCAATCACTTATATAGAGTGTTTGGTCTGAAACACGGGTCTGTCAGTCACTCTGCTCTGCTGTAAGCCGAGGAGAAAACTTACGCTTACTTCTGCTTTAAGGATAATCAACCATATTGATACCTGTTTAGCAGATTCTGAGTCTGAAAAGTCAGTTTAATTGTTGAGTGATTGTCATTTTCCCCAGCTCATCTGTGACCTCCAAAATCTGTGACTCATCATGTAGTGACACACAGTTTCAAAGGTTTTGTTGATGTACCACCAGCACAAGCGATGGACTGAAAAAAGGAGGACATCCCAGTATTTAGTCTCAAATATGGATTAAGCTTCAAAAAGATCTACATTTCCCATAATTCAACCAATCAGTTGACTTAATTTGTCCATCTCTGCCTGGTTAATACACGTCTTTCAATCCCTTCACCTCTGTTTAGAACGAGAGTTTGGAGAACTGGTTCACAGCCACAGACGTCATTATACAACCGCTTTTAACGTCAATAGTCTAATGTCAGAGTTCTGACTACGCAGGCTTGGTTTTACCACCAGGGAATGACCTCAGCGTCTAGACAAACAAGTTTAGCACAAAGTCAATGATGCAGTTTACACTGGACGGAGCAGCGAGGAACAGAAGCAATTTAACAACCCAAAAAGTGATAAAAATTAAAATAATTAAAAGGACACAGAGAGAAGATTGAAAACTCTAATTTATGCAGATGAGGTTTCAAAAAAACCCTGAGGAGTAAAAGAAACATAAAACAAAAAAGGTAGACAAGAGAAACAACAGCAAACAAAATTAAAACAAAAGGCAGAGGTAACTCTGTTAAAAGGAAAATGAAATGGAAGGGGGTGAATTCAGGACATGAGGAAAGAAGGAAGCCTGAAGAGAGACACAGACGGACTACAAACATCTCAATACCAACAAGCTCTGTGATACTTTTATTTACTGGAGCACACATCCACACATCTTGATGCTGTTCGCTGCCAGCTGTGACTAGTTTCAAGTCCAATCAATTTTATTTAGCACAAAAGCACAATTTTATTTCAGGAGGTCATGCAGCCAATCACATTTTTTTTAATCCTGGGGTCAGACTGAATAGAGCAATTTAAAAAACTTTGCTTCTAAGCAGTGTGACTTCTACTAACTCATATGAGCAATGGCTGCTGGGAGAGAAAAAAGCTCTTCATACCTTTTGTTCTGTATTTTGTGACTAGAAACCTTCAGCTAGAAGGAAGACATTCATTGTTTGATGTCATTTACTCACTAATAAAAACATTAAGTGTTACATCAAATAAAGTGTATGAATGATTGATTTTATGTGAAGGAAAGCAGCTTTAAAATGTGATTTCCAACCATTTTGTGTGAATAAAGAAACCACAATACAAACGCCCACAATCTTGGATCATACAGAACATCAAAACTGCAAACAACCTGCTGCCAGTGCTGCAGGTGCAGCCTGGTGAGCTCTCATTACTTTAGTAATGTGGGAAAATTCATCTTTCATTCCACAATTATTTCTCCTGCCATGAAAAAAATGAATGAAAAAGAACCGAGCAGTAAATTTGGAGAACTGTTACACAACCTCCGACCAGAAATCATCGTCATGCATTACTTCTACCGACTGTGTAAATATAATCTCTGCTGTAACCGTGTCCCGAACCAGCACATCTTTAAATACGCAGCGCTAACTTGACCTCAAACCTCGGTCCCGCTGGAGTTTCACAAGCGGGGAGCTCCACGTTAAGTGCAGCAACTGAGTGGAAATGAGCACGAGTGTGCCGAGGACTGTCAAACAGTGGCCGCCTCAGCCGTAATAGGCCCATTATTAGGTAGGAGAGAGGGAACCGCAGAGTCAACAGAGGAGAAAACGGAGCGACCAATCAGGATAAATAAGTGGCGGAAGAACCAAATTGGCAACTGGGGCATCAAACCACATCAGAGATTTCTCTCTCTTCCCCCCTTCACTCCTTCCTCCACTTTCTTCCCTCTAGTGGGATGCCCTCTGCTACCATCACACCCACTCTCCTCCTCCTCCTCCTCCTCCTCCTCCTCCTCCTCCTCCTCCCCCTCTGTCCTCACTCACTCACCCCCCCTCCCCTCCAACCCCCACCCCTCTGCCTTTGAAGATGCTTTGTTTTCTGAGTTGCCTCTAATCTTCTAATAGGGTGATCTAATAATGGCTGTGAGAGTGTGTATGCAGGCAAGTTTTGAGGCACTGAACCATGTGGTCCTGTGAAGATGTGCTTCCTGCACATGTCAAACTGTGTGTGGCGTGTGTGTGTGTGTGTGTGTGTGTGTGTGTGTGTGTGTGTGTGTGTGTGTGTGTGTGTGTGTGTGTGTGTGTGTGTGTGTGTGTGTGTGTGTGTGTGTGTGTGTGTGTGTGTGTGTGTGTGTGTGTGTGTGTGTGTGTGTGCGGTGTGTGTGTGTGCGTGTGTACCCAGAGAGGGCAACATGCATTTTGATGCTCTCCAATGCATTGCCTTGGGTGCTGTTGGGATGTCATGCTGAGCCCTCCCCGGGTCTGTCTGAGATGGGTGGAGGGAGACAACTGTGTGTGTGCGTGTGTTTGTGTGTGTGTTGCAGCGTGATGGCTGGTACAGTCAACACACACAGACAGCTAGATAGCAGCAGTCTCCGGAGGGGGGGAAAGTGGCTACAAAGAAAGAGCAAGATGCAGCAGAACAAAGACTTTGGTGGGTAGAACAGTAAGAGATACAATTGATGTTTAACATGTTTAAAAACTGTTCTTTCCGCAACCTAAACAAAGCAGAGCAATTGAGATGAAAGCTCCAATCCCGTACAGATTTTGACCTGCCGAATCTACCGCAGTCATGAGGAGAGGGTTTCCACATGAAAGGGAGGATAAAGGTGGAAAGGAGGGCCTTAGCTAAGCCTCCAGGCTTAGAAAAAATGATTTTCAAGACTAAACTTCAGCTCCTTATTAGAAAGAAATCCTAGAAGACTCAATCTTGTTCCGTGTATGACAGCTGCAGGCACAGGGGGAAATGAGCGGCAAGAAAAACTCAGTGAAGCACTCAGTGGTTATGTGGAAATCTGGCCTCAAATTGTAGGCCTACAATATATTTATCTGATAACACACAAAACATTGTATAGCCTAATTATATTGACCAAGCTCTGACCTCTGAGGCTGAAAGATGAAACCAACATTAAAGGGATACGCCAACATTTTTTTTTTTCGTGTCTTGCCTCACTCCCAAGTCCATGACCAGCAGATAGACACCATCCTTTCGACTGTGAGTGCAGTAACAAGGGAGATACGGGCAGAGCTGGCGCAGCGCTAATTAGCTTAGCTCAAACGCTGGAAGTGCATAGGTAGTGTTAGCCTGCCTCCACCTAAAGTCATCAGAGAAACTCTTCAGCAACTCTAAACGGAAACCGGCGGGCGGATCTTCGTCTCAGAGCTGACAAAACTCTCCGGTAAGGCATCTCGAGCGGTTGAATGCCGGTAACGGGACGAGATCGGTCAAAACGGAGGGTTCAAGCAAAGACGGTTTATTTTGGTTCAAGCTAGCTACATCTACAGGGTAGATTAGCTTCCTATTTCAAAGTAAAAGCACAAATTCTATCATCATGGTATTCTGTATCGGGTGTTTTATTTTGTGAAAGTAACCGGAAGTGCGTTGGTCACAACGGCTACAGTAGCTTGAGTAGCTCCGAATTTGTCCGAACAAAATTGCAAACAGCTGGTATTTAGACAAATTAACGACACACTGCTGATCTAAAATGTCGATAAAGTGATATATTTACAGAGTTTAGAGTTAAAATGAAATCAGCTTCTGACTGCTGATTTCGGCTCGGGTATGAGGCAGGCTAACATTACCTATACACTTCCAGCGTTTGAGCTAAGCTAATTAGCGGTGCGCCAGCTCTGCCCGTATATCCCTTGTTACTGCACGCACAGTCGAAAGGATGGTGTCTATCTGCTGGTCATGGACTCAGGAGTGAGGCAAGACACGAAAAAAAAATGTTGGTGTATCCCTTTAAAGTATTAAAAAGTGCAATCCTTCATGTGGCTATGAGTCAATCCCTACACACTCCCAACTTCAGAGCACAAATAAACATGTTTACAGAGACTGTTTTGGTCTCTATGGCTAATTTCATCCTCTGTGACAAGTGTACAAGTAGCGGAAGTTCATTTTTATCCCGTCTGAAAGCTTTTCCTAATTGAGGGTGTGGGCTTTGAGTGACAGGTGAGCACTGTACACACACTCAACCTCCATTTTGAGATTGGCAGAGAGTTTAGTGACAGGCACTGCCAAGATGTGCAGCTCATCCCAGCTCCAAAACCACTCTACAGTAACCAGTGTCCATCTTAATGAACAGTCTGGTCCACAGTCAACACAGAAAGTATGTCAGCTTCAGTGAGATGAACAAAAGTTGATTGGAATCCAGTCAACAAAACCCAGCTGGAATTGTGGGTTAGAGCTACGTTGCCTCTTTAACAAACTATCTGCTATCCATAATTGTTCATTTTGATAAAGCTGAAAGGGTTGCAAAGTGATTTTGTGAGTTGAAATATTCATCAGTCCGCAGTCAGACAACGTGTGGGCGTCCAGCTTCGACGGCTCCGAAAGCACAACGCAGGATGATCAGAGAGGAAAAACTGGAGCCCAGAGTTTGTGTGAGTTTATATGAGCTTTGAGACACTGTGTTTGTCTACATTTGGGATATTAGATGAAGATCAGACATTTTATGACCAATCATCTGGGAAAACCAGGTAATTCAAAAGGGGCTCTCGCTCTTTTTTTTAAATTTCCACTCTGTCTTTGTGCATAACACCAGGAGAAACTGAAACCGTCTATTTACAAACTCTCTCATCTGTTCACCCTTCATACATCTAAACAAATTTATCCATTAGAGTGAAAAGATTGCCTTTTAGAGGGGGAGACCTTGACAACGAGCTAGAATGGATGCCTATATCCATCTCTCTCCCTCACTCCCCCCCTTGCCTCCCTTCCTTTGAAAGAATTTGGAGCAGTGGCAGCAGCAGCAGCCAAGGCCCATTTGGATAGTAAAAAACTCTTGTAAGGCAGAGACCTAATTGAATTGCTTCTGATGGAAAGAGGAGCTCAATACCCTTTTACAGGTTTGAGTAAAGATGGAGGGAAGAGGGAAGGGCATAAAGGGGAGCGACGGAGGGAGAGCGAGAGGGGACTGGCGTGGTGGTGAGGGAGGGGGAGGAGGAGGAGGAGGAGGAGGGTGGTGACGGGGAAGAGAATAATCGAGATGGACAGATAAGGAGGGAGGGAGCGAGGAAACAAAGAGAGGAGATGACAAAAATAGAGGGGAGGGGTGGTAATGATGGAGATAGTTGGAGAAGGGGGGAGAGAAAGAAAAAAAAACTGAGTGAAGTACAGATTAATAGTTTTGATTTGCTTATCAGCTCGTCCCTTTTTGTTGTTTCCAGGGGAGGAAATGAGCTCACTCTCGCGCATAGCGACTGATCAGTCACTAATGTGGCTGACTAATTGACAATTTCTCAATAGCAGCGGTGGCCTTGGCTCGCACATGCTCCTCGAACACATCATAGGCTGCCCACATACCCTCTGGCATGCACTCACTCGTGCCACACATACACACACACACAACACTGAGATTTCTTCAGAGACAAAAAAACACAATTGATGCCTCTGCTATATGAACTCCATGTTAGGCGTACACACACATACGCACACAAGCAGATCTCTTGCCAGTGGCATTAAGGCCATCCTGCCACATCTAATAAACTCTGAGGATGGACTCAGTAGTAGGCCATGGCATGGTGTCCACTTCACTCTGCTTAGGCAGCATCTGTCTTAAGCCTGATTTTCAACGCATCTGTTGTGTCTCAGGATGTGTAAGCCGTGACTTCTTACGACTCTTTCAATATGTCGTCATTAACTTCCATTGATTGCCATTTGGCCTTGTAACGAGCGACAGCCATCCTGTTCCATATTCAGCACCTCAAACGTTACTACAGTACAGTACACTCTCTTTAACCACGACTATCTCTCTCTGTCTCTGTCTCCATCTCTCTCTCTCTCAGGTGACCTGGTGTGACCGTAGAGCGACGAGGTGACGGTGTGACGGTGTGATGGTGCGAAGGTGGGGGCGTCTCTCACCAGGATCCTGTCCTCTGATTTGCCGCTCCTGGTGTCCTGTTTGACGGCTCGCACGAACTTAACGGCTTGCTTGTCCAGCACCTTCCGGATGCTCTCTGGAGACGAAGAGCAGAGCAAAAACAAGGATGAAACGGGAGCGCTAATTACATCATGTAAACATAACCAGAATGAAAGCTGCCCTCAGATGCACTCAGAAACACAGTAACAAGCTTTTAAAGAGGAAATGTATGAATTCAAATGCACAGCTTAGCGACACATGAAAGGAAAAAGCAGGGGTAAACGAGTGGAGAGGGGTAAGGACTTTATTCCTCACTGCATGGATCCATAATGGGTCATTCCTCTGTGTACAAGCTAACATTAATATATGACTTCATGTCATGTCATGTCAAACAGTACTGTTCATGAAGTAACCTTCAATCAAGTCATTACAAAGACACAAGAGAAGACGATGTGACTGCTGCTGTGACAAAGCTGTTTAAAGGTCCAGTGTGTAAAATGGAAGGGAAAACCGTGATATCTAGCATTTAGGTTCTCACTCACTCGCTCGCACTCACCCCTCCCGCCGGCAAAGTAACGGTGGCCTCCGAGGACAAAAAACAACGACTGGGAGTATTTCAGGAGCATGGAGCGGTGAGGTGAAGACCTAAACCATTTTATGATATGTCTACTGTCAAACATGGCGGTGCAAGATGGCGACAAGTCTAAAGCAAGCCCCTTGCTATATGTGTATATAAAAGAATTATAAGGCTACGAAAACCAAACAGATTTTATTTTATAGCGATTATACACGTATACAAATATATTCATGGGTAGTACTTTCATATTTTGCCAATAAACCTAGCCAATTATTACACACTGGACCTTTAAGTGACAATAGTGAAAAGATAAATAAGACAAGCAGTTGCTATGGTGCTCAAATTCTATGGACAATAAAACGGTGACTACTATGACAACAGTGACTAATGTGGATCAGGCTGATACTTGGTGTCCCTAACAAGGCACCAAGACAGATGCAGCGTCTCTGACTGATGCATCCCTGAGAAATGTGACAAATATAGACCGAGTGTTTGGGAAGTTAAAAAATCAGAGATACACAGATTCAAAAACTTCTCTCTAGATACCAAAATAACTCAAACCATTCATTTCTGACATGTGCACAATACCTCCACATGTTTGAAAATCCCTGCACTGCATTATGTAGAACTGCTGGGAATCATTGGTATGTAAGGTAACATGGCCCAAGGGATTTCATGGTGCTAAAAACTGAGTCAGCAGACTGCTGTCACAGCAAAAACAATGTATTTCATAATGACACCGACCGAGACAGTGAATACACTTCATACAGTCAGTATCAGACAGCAACATCATCAAAACACAAAGACCTTGACTGTTTATGCTCAACCTCGAAAACAACAGTTAAAGAAGCAATCTCCACTCAAGGTCCTCTTACTTGTTTGTAATGGAGCTTTCAACTGAATCAACAGTTTAAAAAAATGCATGAGATCAAGAGTGAACTGTCGAGCTAAACGAATGAATGTTTAAGTTACAATAGCATTCTCTATTACTTGTGTTTTTATACAGTGGGGCACTTTTCAAAACTGAAGTTACAAAGTTCTTCACACAGGGCACCGCAAGTTAAATAGAAAGTCAAGCAAGAGCCCGCATCAAGCAGATAAACAAAATCAAACAAAAGCATTTCCAGTGATGTAAAGATGGTAGAAATGGTTTGTTTTGTTTTTTTAAGGATAAAAAGCTAAATTATGAGAAATTAAAAGGTCAAATAAAATCAAGATGAATGTCTGAGGATATCAAGTTGAAACTTCTGCTGTTTGAACATTCGCAGTTCAGCTACAGGTCACACTGCTGAAGATCAAGAGCTGAAACTATGAGGTGTGGTCAACATCATATCAGTTTAGAAATAATCTAATAACAAATTTATCTGATCGGATTGATAGGAGAGCTGAACAATTAATTGATATTTTATCAGTATCACAATATGGCCAAATCATAATAACTGCAGTTTTTTTTTAATGGTAGAATGTGTTGCAACATCATAACATAAATGAAGCACTGTGGTGATGTCTCAGCCTACAGATGATATCCTCCACATATTTAGACTTTGCTTGTCTGGTTCAAACCACAGCAACATTCACCCTTTCTTTGTGAGACTGCAAAGCAAAAGTTGCCATGCCGACAAAAACCATGACTCATATCACAATCACAATATCTGCATATATAAATCACGCCTATGTAAAGGGTATATTGAATGTGATTGTATTGTTTTCCACTATCACCTTCGTTTAATTCAAAGAAAAGACACTTAAAGCAGGAAAACAATGATAAATGAATCTAACCATTTGTTTGTGACCCGATAAAAGGTGAGTAAGTGGTCCTTGAGTTGAGATTGTTTTGTCAATGAAGAGCGGGGATCATCCCTCCGGACACATTAATAATCAATGCCAAGCTGCACCGATGCTCTTCTGGAGGACTGTATGTAGAAGCAACAAATCTTTAGAAGAAACTAAATGCTGGGTTTGCTTAATATTCTCCCCCACGTGCACATTGTACTGTTACATGACCACCATTAGTAAAGTAAGCTGAACATCAGGGCATTAAGACTTGGATTTAGGACACTAGCAGGGGACACTTTTTGGACGTACTCCTGTGAAAGTGAATCACTAACTCTTTTTTTTTGTAAATATCTTCCACTCAAATGTGTCCTGTCTGAACGTAGCTGTGAGACAGAGACTGAGCACAAATCCCAGCAATGTCACCATGATTCTGTCATTGTGTCTGGTGACTGGTGGATTATTCCTTTAAAGTCAGTCACACAGGGGTGAGGCTTCAGAGAGACAGCTACAAAGACACAAACACAAACACGAGGACAGGCAGACACACACACATTTACTTGCACACACAACCTCTAGCAGAAGAGGACTCATAACTGAGCTATTTTTAGCCTCAGAGAATGAAAAAAAAAGCAGCCTAGCTCATCTCAATGGAGCCAAACACAAGATCAAGAGCTGCGGTCTTCGGGGGCCTCTGCTCCACCATGCCAGGCGACCCTGCTGAAGTGCACTGAACTGCACCACAGGCCTTCTCCATAACAATCTGACTACCGCTCACAAAACACCATGTCAACCTATATTTCCAGACTATTTCCAAATGGCACACATATTGCCTGCAGGCTGTGTGATATTCACAGTCCACAATTTCAAGCGGGGGGCCACCCATGCTAAATATGCACTCATGAAGCCAGCCAGATGGAGATACAGCGCACGTCATGCTGTGTCACGACGCTCCATTGTGTCAGTCTACCAGCTCTCTCACCGCTGCACACACACTCATAATTCTCACTTTCCACATCCAGCAACAACCATGAAGTTGGCTCTCACACTTGAGTGAGCCGCGGCAGATGCAGGGAGGACGAAGCAGGGATGGGATGAGGTGGGGTGGGGTGGGGTGGGGTGGAGGGCAGGGAGGGTTGATGGTGGATCGCACCAGCAGATCGACCGAGGGATGAGCCGCAGACAAACACAGAGTTATTGACGTTAAGCTGGGTAAGACCCAATCACTTAAACCTTTTAACACACTCTGTGGCCCCCCCTGAAGGCCTGCAGTTCTGCCCTACAAAAGCAAAGTGCAGTTTTTTTTTTGACCAATCAAAAGTGTGGCATATTCTCTTCAATCTGGTAGAATTTGATATTGGTACTGCTAAAATTTTTATTTTGCTGTCCATCCAAAAAAGCACTGTGAAACCAAGGCAAAGTGCAGTATCTGCAAAGTACTCCTACTCCCTACATTCTAGAATTTACTCTATAATTCCATTGGAGTAAAACCAAGGCAAAGTGCCGTATCTGCACCAAAACCAAGGCAAAGTGCCGTATCTGCACCAAAACCAAGGCAAAGTGCCGTATCTGCACCAAAACCAAGGCAACAGTGCAGTATCTGCCATAAAACGGTCAAAATTGGTCAGAAAGACAAACTACAAAAAATAAATTTAATTCAGTCTACCTTTATCTAATCAATTATAGACTTAGTATTTATTCATAATTTTATGCTTAAACCTGACAATGAAAAACAAAAAAAGCTGTTTTTCTCAGTTTGGCATTTTTACAGATAGGCCTACTGGTTGCCTTTGTAGGGCAGAGCTGCTCTGACCTCTGCACTTAGTCCCAAAGGGGGTGAACGGAGGTGGGAAAGGGAGGGGGGTGAGGAAACCCCATTCATTCCTCTTCACTTCCCTCACATCCCACTGCCCTCTTGACACTTTGATGGATCTGCCCCCCACTTCCCCCCCTCCGGTCCGCCCCTGACAGGTGTGTTAATGGCCTAATGCTGACTGGCTTTTATCAACAGGCCAGACAGAAGGGGCTTGAGCAGGTTGAGCCGGTAAACAGCGGGATTTAACTCGCCGCGTCAGGATAATTAGTAGTGAGAGAGACACACACCTTCTTTAGCACCTTATCATCCAAACATGTTGGTGTGTGTTGCACTGGTCAACCTCCCCAGCAGAGAGGCTCAGGCTGTGTGCAGCTGAACCCATGCTGCCTGCTGCACGCAAAGCGCTTCCGGTCGCACAATAACTCCCACGCACACGCGCGTGCGGAGAGAAGAAAGATGAAAACTAATGAATACACACATCAAAAGACACGCATGCTTGACACTTAAGAAAAATTAAAAGACAGCACCACAGGATCCATGTGCTCGACAAAATGTCAACAGCAGCTCAATCAATCCCAAAGTGAGCCCCCAGCTCCGCAGATCTCTGGATCACAGTCCTCAACAGCCATTAACTCCGGGTTTAGCCCGAGGAGACATCTCCAGCGCTGCTCTGGTAACTCCTTTCAAATCAAACGCTGTGGAAAGCGGCTGTTTAAAGAGCAGTCGAGTAAAAGAAAAAACTAACCGCACGCGTCTTCGTGCAGCTCTGCCCCCTCCCGCTGCTTCCCAGCAGCCTCAACACACAGGTTAAACACACTTCCCCCCCCAAAAAAAGCTCCTGCCTGAGCTCACCTGTGATCTCCCTGCTGACGCTGACGAAGCCCGCAGCTGTGGTCTCCTTTGAGGCCATGGTGCGCTCCTCCCGCCGGTCCGGCCCCTTCTTTTTCCTCTTCTTTATCCTCTTCTTTTTCCTCTTCTTCTTCTTCCTCCTCCTCCTCTTCTCTCTTTCGCCTGCTCACACAAATGTTTCCCCCCTCAGACTCTGTTCGCCGCCCCCTTTTCTTTTCTCTTCTTCACCTCCCTCCGTGCCTGCAGGTGCTCCGGGCGCAGCAACAGCCGGTACAGAGCGATGCGAGGCGACGCTGTGGTGCGCACTGGCAAAACTAGAGAGGAGCGCCTCCGACTCCAGCACTCAGGCACGAGAGAGAGAGAGAGAGAGAGAGAGAGAGAGAGAGAGAGAGAGAGAGAGAGAGAGAGAGAGAGAGAGAGAGAGAGAGGGTGGGTGGAGGGGTGGGAGCTAGACTTTCTGAAGGGTTAGAGGTTCTATGGATGTAATTGTCAGGTTGTAGTCATGGCAGGGGGTTACATAGCCATCCCAAAAGAATGGGCATGCAAACCCCAGTACAGAAGGGGCCCAAGCACACAGAACAGGGTGGAATGCAAGGGTTTCTAATTATTCACTTTGCTCAGCACAAACCAGGAAAGACTATGTTTTATGTATAGTGATCATTTTCACTATTTATTATATTTCAATCTATATATGTAAAATGTCAGAAAACAGTGAAAATGATCACAGTGTCAGAATATAAAAGACAGATATTTTCATGCATTGTTTTCCAACCATTCAAACCCCCCTAAAGACACTGAATTTACAATAATTTCACAAAACAGCAGCAAATCCTCACATTCGAGCAGCTGAAACTTAAAAATTTAATGGCGCATCAATTATTTAAATTGATTCTGATTCATTTTCTATTGATTAAGCTCTAGCTTCTCACTGGAACTGCTGCATGTGGAGCTATTTTTGACCACCCAACAGTTTAGCTGCTGTGAAAGTGATCACAATAAAGAAGACACATTGTGTTGCACTGTATTGATTACCGATGACAGTAATGAGCAGTCAGGAAGGGTCTGTTAGAAAATCCATGTCACAGTTCAAAGAGGTCTCAGAGGGCCAATAATCAATCAATAAATAGTTAATCAATCAAACACAAAACACTATTAACGTTGATGATCAATGTGATGATGATGATGGTGAGTAAATCCCTGATTTAGTGTCATTGACACCATTGGACTACAACTTAAAAGCTTTAAAGTAGCCTATCTCTTATTTGGGATTACATTTTAAATTTCATATTAAAAGAAAGAATTATGAAATTAATGATAAGCATTACATAAAAAATATCATAAATTAATCAACCAGTTAATTGTGAAATAATGAATGGAAATACTGATAGGCCTACCCAATTCATTATTACTGTATGAGATTCATTCATTTTTATTTTATCACAGATTTTTTGTTCATCTTTATTTAATATATTTTGCAAAAGTTCAAAACTTTTCTTGCAACATTTAGCATTTTCCATGACGGTGCAGTTGTTATGGAGCTACCTTTGCTGGTTCACTTTAGTCAGTCTCAAGCTCAGCTCCCTGAACATTAGTCTGCCAGCCAGCAAGCTAAAGCAGCAACACTGCAGCTTTTGTTAAATAACATAGTGCACACAAGCTACAACAAATTCAAATTCAAAGATGAAGGACAAATATTACTAACAATGAACTGCATCTTAAGCTCTTATATCCTGACCTATGGAGTGCCTTTGTGTTGCTTGGTACAAACCATAAAGCCCACAAACTCCTGCAAAGAAATCACAATGCCAATGCACCTAAGAAAAAGTCTAGTTATTTGTGAAAGTGTTTGTGAGTTAACTGGAGATGGCCAAGATAAGGCTGCCTGCAGACAGTGTACAAAGCAGCCACCCTACATAATAAAGACAACAGTAACAGAAAACACACTTGCTAGTTGCCACTTAAGTGAGACAGTGGAGGCACTACAGGCCAGCAGACCAATGTCAAGTGTGTGACCGCGTCTAATGGGCAGTCTGTGGGGAAATAAGTACTGCATTAAATAAATCCTCTTTTCAAGATTGTCCTGACAAAACCAGGCAGAATTAACAAGGGGGTACATCCAACAGACAATGTGCAACAAAAACAAACATCAGTGCAAACACAGCATAATGAATACTTCTGAGTGTAAAAGTACCTTAAATCACACCCTCTGTCTAAAAGCATAAAATAAATAAGACTAGTCTAAAACATAATGAAATTCAATGAGGTTAACACATCAAGGTTTTAAAATAGCCATAAATGCCAGCAGCCAGAGGAGCAGATTTTCTGCAAAAGACCCAATTACAATTTTAAATCAAATTGCAGGAGCTTCTAGGAGGAAGCTGTATAAGCTCCTTCTGTAATGGAGCGGTCTAATCATTAAATGGAGGTCAGACTACACTGCTTTTTTTATTTCCTTCTGGACTGCTGATGACAATCTGAACATGATGGCTCAAAATTTGATGGACAGAAAGGTGAACATTTGTTGTCATGATCTTCAAAATGGTCAAAAATATTCAAGATCTGGTAGATTGTCAAATTTCGGGTTCTTGTCTGTGTCGTTTTGACATAAAACAGGTGATTCTTTATTTGAACACTGTTTAAATTATAGATCTGCACAGAGAAGTAATGGTTTCATTCTGTCACAGCAGAGAGTTGATTTGATGCCTTTGATAAATGTGTTTTCATGGCAGTATTTCTGTAATGACGTGAGGACATTGAAGGACCGGAGCCATATATCAAACAGTTTCATTCAGTGGCTTTCTCCTCTGAATTGCTGTGATAGGATTTGGGATAGAGAACTGGGGAGGCCAGGTTGAAGCTCAAGCTGTAAGTAACAATGATATATGATTCACCCACTCATCTGAATGGCTGCTACTTGTCAATGTCATCGCTTATGCAGCGCAGTTCAGCTGTTTTTCATAGATGCTGCCAAAATTAGACCTGAATTTTAACTCTCGTAGTGCCATACATCAATTCTTAATTTGACAAATGTGCTCATGAAGACACAAATGAATGGGTTGTGGGGGGCGCAGCTGTCTCTGGTGTCATTTCCAAAAACTGGCCCTTAAGGGACCCCAGAGCCATGCAACAAAAGTGTGTTGTCTCCCATATTTGCGCATGTGTGTGAGAGACCTTTGTGTCTGTGTCGCACTGATACTTCACCCTGATGAAAGAAGACCCGGTGGGGGGCATTATTCCTCGGGTGGGGGGGCGTTGAAGGAGAAAGGCGGAGTGCGTGGGACGAGAATAAGAGGTTTACAGTCTGGGAACCCGTAGCTGTCTCCGGTTTTCATGGGGTTAAAAACTTCAACACTGTTCAAAGATGCACATGAAAGGACCATCCATTATTTATTCATCAATGCAGAACCTCATAGATACGAGTTGAGACGCTCCATATTCCCTCAATTACTTGTCTGTCTAGGTGCTGTATATGTGCATGAATCTGCTTACATAAAACAAAGCTTGAATAAAAGGGTTTTACAAAGGGGGGTGCTACTAAAGCTCTTGCAACAAAAAAAAGAAGAAACACTCATTCACTGAAAATCTGTTTAGTGCTCCTTCTGTGCACATTTAGTAGTCGTTTGGCAGGAAATATCTACACAAGACAACACAACATCTGTGTGCAGGAGAAGCAAAGACAATCCACATATCATAGAAATGCTTAGAGAGGGAGAGAGAGAGAGAAGAGGAGGGGGTAACTGTGTGTAATACACTGGCAGTCTCATCCACTGTAAAACTGCCAGTGGATATAAAAGTGTTAGCAGCCTCTGTCTCACTGTTCTTCCTGACGTCAGTAATAACTCAAAATGATGCTTCAAAGCAGCCTTTTCGATCTGTTCCCAATATTCACCCAAGGCTGGCTTCTCCTCAGGGTATAGAATGTGCTAGATTAACACATCTCTCTGGCTGTGCAACAAAGCTGTAATACACTGCCCTCATCAGGCTGGAAACAGTAAACATCGATCCAATGTGAAGGAGTTCATAATTCATGCAGGCACACAGGACTGTTACACTGTACTCACAAATTCTGAACTGCAAGGTTGCACAAATAAATCAGAATATCAATGACTCTCGTAGTTGAACAGTGAAATGCTGCTGTCACCAAACTGCAGCGGTGGAAGAGTTGGTCAGGTCCTTCGCTTTAGCAAAAGGATAACAATGTTTTTAAAAAAAAAAAGAAAAGTAAAAGAAAATAGTCCTACAATCAAAATCCTTCTTCCAAATTATAAGTAGGCCTGTTATCTACTTTAACCCTCTTGTTGACCTCCTGGGTCAAGGAAGGAAGGACGAAAGGAAGGAAGGAAGGAAGGAAGGAAGGAAGGAAGGAAGGAAGGAAGGAAGGAAGGAAGGCAGGAAGGATGAAGGGAAAGAAAGAAGGGAGGAAGGAAGGAAGGACAAAGGGAAAGGTGGGAGGAAAGAAAGATGGAGGGATGGAACAGACCAGGTGAATTGGATCAAAAGAGGAAGGAAGAAGAAGTAAGGATGAAGGGAAGGAAGGAAGGAAAGAAGGAAGGAAGGGGAAAAGGATTGTAGAAAGAAGGAAGGGAGAAATGAATAAAGAAGGAAGGATGGAAGAAGGACAGATTGGGTCAACTTGACCCAGAAGGACAACAGGAGGGTTAACTACACAGTAAAATCCTATCTAAACAACAAATATATCAAGTGACATATATAGATCATTGCTGTTGTTTCTGTGTCAGTGAGTTGACATGTGACTTTTTGTTGTCCCAGTGGTTTTCAGTGTTGCCAGATTTGACTGACACCAAGTCAGGACCTGAACACCATGCAGCCCCTTTGAAGGTTCCCAGACTTTACACTTTTCAAGTGTTTTATTTTAAGAAGAAATATTTGTGGATTTTAGTGCCAAAAAACATCTCAGTGTAGTTTTACATCTCCTCTTTCAGGCTTCTCCCTGGAGCTGGAGCAATATCAGATTTCTGTTTTCTGAGTGATCGAATAAAACATTGCAGAATTCAGGTAAACACGAGGAGAAATCTAATCCTGCGAACCGGATGCTGGGTCCAGGTGGGCCGTGCTGTGGGCACAGTGGTGACTGTATTGAGCTAACATTATAATGTTAGAGAAGTGCTGACAGCTTGTTTAAGGCTCAGTTTTTGAATCTGGGCTGCATTCATGTTATCCATGGATTTAACACTACAACAACATACAGTACAGTATACATATAACACGTGAAGGCCTGTTGTAAATCTAAAGAAAGCCAGGGAAATCTCTCTTTCTACATACTTGAATACTGTGGACATTAACTTACACATATGCAGTACTCATCAGTGAGCTGTTATTCTTCCACAGTTTAATTTGCCCATATACTTATTTTTATTGGTGCCTACTCACTGACTGCTAGAACAAAGTGTTGTGAAACTTACCGTTCATCATTGGCACGGGTGCAAGTGAGCTGTCAGGCAGATTTTCACTGATGTTGTTAACATCAGTGGTAAGTTATGTTTACAGTACCATAATAAATTAACAAATTAACAAAGTAATAAATGAACAAATGAACAAAGTATATACAGTATATGGCCTATGTGCTATTAAAGACATTTCACTGCACAATTTGAAAGGGACAAAAAGGCTGAGTCACTTTGAGCCTGTTGAACTGTCTTGTCAATCACACTAAGTGTAGCCTACTATATGAACTGGAGAGCTGCAGTGGAATATAGTGAAACATTGCAGAATCAGGTCAAACAAAAAAGGTACCAAAAAAATACAGATAATTATAACAAACCACCTAGAAACCTTTTAACTAATAAAATAAATCCAATTCACTTCACTTCAGTTTAACTTTTTAAGTGTCACATAATTATACACATTATCTCAAAGTACTTTACAGCGTTAGGGCAAGACCTTACTTTATTATGTTGTAGCAGTATTAAAAGATTAAAGGGGCAGCACAAAACTGTTGCTGCCAGTCTATGCCCCCCACACACACACATACACACACACCTCTGATGTCAAATTCTTTAACTTTCTTAAACAACAATTCAACTCAAATAGAAGGAAGTCAGAGGGATTTGAAGTTCTCTGCCTCAGGCTCTGAGTCCTCTGTGATTTATTACACAACCATTTTTGTGACATTCAGTATGATGAAACTGAGAGCACACTGACCTCTTATTAAACATTATCAAATTCAACAACTCTAAACCCAAAAAGTAACCAATCACTCTGTCTGACAGTTGAATAGAGACAGTGTAGTAAAAAGTACAATGTTTACCTCTGAAAAGTACAAGTAAAAAGTAGTGGAAATGCTCAAATCAAGCGTAGCGTAGAGTTCACATGGCTCAGAGCCGTACCGATGCATGCCCATGTAAAGTAGCTCCATGAACAGATGTTCCTCCTCCTTGCTTTTCCTGCATTGCTATCACACTGGCATTTTCATAAATGGAATCTAGAGTTTGACTCCATCTATTTTGGGGCTTCCCACAAGCATAAATTTTAGCTGACCTTCACAGCAATGACTCTACTTGATGAAACCAAATCCACAGCAGCCAGTTGCTAAATGAGCCTGCATACAGATTAAGAGGGAGTGCGAAACAGCTGGCTACAGCTGGAGACAGCTTGAGCGCCTGCATATACTGCACTCCACCAGAGGCTACGCACTCTGCTTCATCAGGGTCCCTGCTGATACAAGGCTTTATTTTGTCTGATTTTTCTTTCTTCATTGCACTGGCGGCTCCAGAAGAAAATATGGACAGTAAGTCGGCGACTTATTGGAAGTAACATGGAAGATCACTTTTAAGACCGGAAAGTGGATAACAGCGTGTGCTGAACTCTGTGCCTTTCTATTTCATGGCTCCACTGATCTGTTGCACACCAAAAAGCTGAAAAGAGTATTGATTGGACATGATGCCTGAAGGGCCTCACTGTACTTTTCCAGACATCTTTGAGGTCTTAGATGTCTCATAACAGACGGGTCTTGACATCATGCCAGAGTGGGGAGGGGGATGAGACCTGAATAAATTTCACTTGTGACACTCACATCAAGGTTTTGCACCCTTTTACTTCCACGATCACACTGAGCTCTTTGGCGTGACTCTGCCCCTGGAAAAAATTGAGATGGCATAACGAAGACTGTGCCTGAGCTCGCAGGCCGTCTGGCAGTTCCTCGGATACAAAAACGTTTGGATGAGCTGAGTGAAAAGCATCCTGAAGTCACAGAAATCCAAATGGAAATGCAAGAGGAGGCTGGAGCAGAGCAGAGAGTATTAGTCAGAGGTGTAGCTGTGCTGAGCTTTGGAGTGTGCAGAGTAAATGAAGGGCCAACACTGTTTATATAAAGTGAAGAGCTATAGCTGTAGTTGGACAGTAAATAACATTTAAACAAGTGTGTGAGTTCATTCTCACAAACGGTAGCCTGCTTTCCAGATATATGAAACACTCTGCTTTGAACTTCAGTCTGATCTTCCTCTTCTACCTCTAGTTTACAAACACTGTTTATACTGTAAATCATATTGAATAACCTGCTTGCCTTAAACTCAGATTTAATGTGCACACAGAGAACGCTTCCTCCTTCAGCAGCTGAGTTAAACCGAATTAAAACCTGTTTGGTTGTATGCCTCCTTTAACAAGCCAGACAGGGTACATGGTCACAATGTGTCCTTTATGAATATCAGTATTGAATGACAGCCAGAGGTGTTTTAGCAGAATATTATGATGTCACAGTGAAATTGACCTTTGACCTTTCAAATATCGTCATTTAAGCCCATTAGACATTTCTGTTAAATTGTAAAAGGGGTATGAATTTGTGAGGTGTGGCCAAAAATATGTTTTACGAGGTCACAGTGACCTTGACCTTTGATCAACAAATTATATTAGGTATCTGAGTCCAAGTGAGTATTTGTGCCAAATTTGAAGAAATCCTTTTAAAACACTGCTGATATATTGCATCCACAAAAATGGTGACAGACAGGTGGACAAACCGCAAACCCTAATGCCTTCAGTCCTAGTTGTTGTCAGTGCAGAGGCATGAACACAGGTCTCTAAAATCAAACTCTGTACATACATCATTCTGCACAGTGAAGCTCAAACTCCCAAAGTGAAGGAACAATGAGCGAAGCACATGTTTAAGTGGAGGGGGACTTTAATTATAAGGTCCACTAACCTTTTTTTCCAGAGCTTAGAGCTACATCTCAGGATCTGTATGCTCTGTTGTCATGGATATAGCTCATGTGATGACAGCTGAGTTATCTCTCTGATTCAAATTCATCTCTTACAGACTGAGTGATGTAGTTGAAAGATCAGTAAAAAAAAAAAAAAAAAAGTTGGTACATGTAAGTGGATTTTGATTTAAGATTTCATCAAACACTTTTATGTACACAACTACAAAGTTCACTTAAGCTGCACTTTAGTAATACTAGTTCAATATACGTATATATGCAGTATATTAGTTTTTCTTTCAAGCAACTATGATCAATAGTTTTTCTAAAATATATAAAATAACAATGTTATGACTATGCTATTTGAGACGTCGAAACTGTCAGCATTAAAACAAAGAATTATTACAGTACCTGTATCTGCAGCTCCTCACATTCACATTTCTTAAGGCCATTTTGAGCAGCAGCAGGCAGCGAAATGGCTGTAAAAGCTTCAGACGCACATGGGCAGAGACAGATACTACAAGAGAGTAGAGACCAAAGCAGAGTTAAAAGAGAGGGGATAGTGGAGAGCAGGTGGATGCAAACACAACAACCAAAGAAACTTTGCTTTTATAGCACTTTTCATACTAGAATAGCACAAAGTACTTTACAACAAATAAATAAATGAATAGCCTACTCTACCTGTAGAGTTCCTTTTGCATTGCAGTAATCAAGTCAGTTTGAAATGATGAAATTTCTCAATTTGTTGTGCTTCTAAGGTGGAAATACTGTCATTATGTGCAGTTGGAATAGGCATGTTGTTAAAGGTTTGAGGGCCTTTGTCACCATGGTTACACAGTCAAACACATAATCATGGCCGGGCTTAAAAAAGCCGACTTTAAGAATCAGGTGGAAAGGGAGAGGGGTCAACCTACAGCGCGTCCTCGTTGACCTCTTCCCTACCGGCACCAACAGCATCACCTGGAAATGGTGTTTTCACAGCTTGTTTCTGCTGCCCCCTAGTGGCCAAAACAATCCAAATGGGTGTTGCTTGTAGGTGGAGCCTACAGAAGCCTGGCTTTGGGGCTCAGAAAGCAATCCAGTGTTACTGATAAGGCAACACCTCAATTGCAAGTGATCACTTGATATGGCAACTTTTAAGACCCTTAATGCCACATTTTCTTCATCAAAAGGAGTCTACAGTGACAAACCCACTCATTCTCACCAACCTGTGCTGCTGTCTGTGGAGGAGAGTCAATTACACTGTCTAAGCTGTGTTCCCCTTTTCTTCTTCTTCACTCGAAGAGCACTGCAGCCACACTCAGGGGCGGGTCCACAGTATTTTCTGGTGGGGGGCACAAGGGGCAACAACAGTGAATCTGGGGGAGGGGGGCGTCCAAAAGTAACAAAAATGAAGGCTGCCATTGACCGCTCTCTTGAATATTGTACAGGTACACACTGTTTACATGTCTTCATCTTGCTTTTATTGGCCACATTGAATCTTTCACCTTGTAAGGCAGATGACCTTTCCATTTTCCACCTGTAAATATTAAAATTATAACCAATCAATAACCAACTCTATCTTGTTACTGTAATAAGAAGTCTTAGCAGAAGCAGAATAAGCAACACAATATTCTCAAAGTGAACATCAATATCTTATACTCTTAGCGCTCAGCTCTGTACAAACATCTCAGTGTTTTGTGTAAGAGTCAGTCAGTTATGCAGAATAACCAGAACAAACATCACTCAAATGGTCAAATTGAGAACAATAACAGTCTTACACAATTTTCTTTATTTTCTACACAGTGCAGTGGGAAAGAGCTTTACACAATGATTGACATTGCCACAAGTCAATGACCATTCAGGGGGCACACAGGGTGGCCAATCAGATTGCAGGGGGGGCAGGTGCCCCCCTGTGCCACCCTGGAAGACCCGCCCCTGGCCACACTGAAGTTGTTGTAGAGTGAGTCTATACAGCCTGAGTGAAGACTGTAGATATTCTTCTTCTGTAGCTACACCAGAGGGCTGTGTTCACAGTCCAGCAATTTACACTTGCTTGGTCTTGTTAGCAAGTGTCATCATTGAGTGTGCCTATTGTGTTCAACCAGGCACAACGTTTGTCTTCATATTCATAAAGCAGCGGTATTACGTCTTTTTGTGCTCAGGAGCCTTGGGGTGCAAAATAAAAATGAATTTCTCTGGGGGGATTCGGATCTATCTTCCTCCGCTATAAGAAGGTTATCCGATCACTTCCATCTATCTGTGTTTGTTTGTTTAGTCTGTGATCAACATATTTATAAGGCTAACTGGCGTGAAATTTGTTGTGTACATTCACACTCCCACCAGGACACAACCACCATCTACTCAGCTACTCTTATATAACTATCAT
The DNA here is from genome assembly GCF_905171665.1 of Trachurus trachurus. NCBI lineage: Eukaryota > Metazoa > Chordata > Actinopteri > Carangiformes > Carangidae > Trachurus > Trachurus trachurus. Next base: position 26,284,502 of record NC_139900.1, read on the forward strand.
ATCAAAGTGCTACCTGTCAGGGGCAGTATTAGGTTTTTTTCAAGTATTACTGGCACAAAAAGAACCTAAATAAAATAGTGTATACGTATATAAATCATGCAGCTGTAGAGTCAAATGTATTGTCACCTTTAGAATGTGTTGAAGTCTTCTCAATAAAGTCGAGACCCAGGTGACTTCGTGGGGCATTCAGCAGCAAGCTGAAGAAAAGTAACTTGTACAAGACAAAATCCTTGAAAAATATGTGGTAAAGGTGAATAAAGCAGGAGAAAGAGTGCTTATAGTGGCTTTAAAAAGTCAATAAAATGTATTCATGCATTAGGCAGGAGAAATCGCCACATTGGCATAGCCTGTATTGGCCAAGGCTAAGGGTTTAAGAATTACACAGTTAAGCACACTCCATTTAATTCAACAGCATGGTATTGAAATAGCTGAAGTGGAAGAGTGGGTAAATGTTTATGCATTTAAGGACAAAATTCATGGGTGTGTGATCAGTGGCTGTTGCTGGCCTCCTCATCAGAGTGATTACCACATCCACCTTACAGTGGTCATTACAGCTGCAGCATGATCAAAGTCTCTCATGGCCGCTGCACAGGCCTCATCTGTCAATTCACTTTCCTTGGATAACAGTCCTTCACAAGAAGACTGTCAGGTTGCAAAATAATAGGTCGCAGCCATGAATAAATGCATAACATTTGATGTTATTCATTCATATGCATAACATCAATGAAAGTAAGTAGTCAGTACTATTTGCCATGTAGTCCGTGATATTTGCATTTTATGTTCCTGCATGTGGGATTATGATGACAGGCTGTGGAAAATGCTTAATGTTACGGATGGGGTTGTCTTTGTTCTAGTCCTTCTTTATTGCATACAAACAGGCACTTTGATTCAAAACGTGTTACATTTATTGTGGTAAACAAGACCACATAATGAAGTCAGTGTAATTTAAAAATTAGAGAGACATCTAAGTGTTGGATTAAAAATTGAAACTTTAAACACAGGTAAAATATTTTTTTGTTGTCGCTTGTTTGGTTTTTTTACACTGTTAAATCTGTATGGTCTTCTGAGACATATTCTCTAATAATTATTATGGTTTTGATTTATGCTTTAATGATTTGAGAGTTATTATAATGTACAAATGTTGATATTGGATGGATGGATGGATGAATAGATGGATGGAAAATATTACAAAAACCATTAAAACCAATGTATTCCTGTTCTTCTCAAGAGTCAGTGTTTAGCCCAGTCAAGCAAACATGCAGGTCCGCATTGAGTCACTCATTAATTTTCTTTGCCCATCTGTTCCTTCTCTGGGGCACGACGGCTGGAGTTCATCCCAGCATGCAATAAATCTGTTCAAGGCATGAGCAATGTTCAATACTATATGGAGGAACTGACTAACTGCACGTTTGACTGTTTTAACTATTCAGTGGTAGCAAACTCATTATTGAATCAGGCAAAAACATAATGCTGTTCAATTCAAACTGAATGAAGAAACATAGTTTGATTCTCTGCAGATGTGGATGTGTGCGCCCTGAGCTTAGAATTAACAGTAATGAAAACTTAATTTGGTGTGTAAATGCCAACCAAAACAATTTACTCTATTCCACTAAACAGCGCTGCATGTCTCTGAGAAGTGTTTACATTGACGTTATACCGCATGAGGATTTTCTAGCATTACAAATTATACTCAGCCCACAATACTTGAGTAATTTCACTAAATTAATTTTCTGTTTACAGCCTGACTGTATCACCATCACCAGACTCAGTCCACTACCTGAATTATTTATCAGGAGGGCCTTTCTTTCAATGCTGGTTAATCAAATATAGGCCTAAGGTTATGATTTTAAAACTGGTCTGGAAATCAAATGGATTTAAATATTTCTAATAAGAAAAACAAATACACAGACAAAAAAAACCCATTACATTTCTGGAGTTTTGTCCAGTATCTTTTTTTTCTCCGTCAGGTTTGGTCTGTCCCAACAAATCAATAAGATGAGTCTAAAAAGCTTAAGAGAGAGTTGGGTGATAACTCCCTGACGTGTTCATCTCTCCAAGCAAACTCAACTCACACTACACCTTGTACGTGGTTTTATTACCTGCATGAAATATTTTCCAACTGAATACAGTACCTCTAATGGCTTTGTATATGTGTGTATGTGTAACGTGAATGGAGTGTTTTTGCATTAGACTTCTCCAAGGTTAAAGTATTCAATAAGCCTTTCTTTTATTTTGTTGCACTTTCACCTTGAACCGAGAGAAATTCTCAGTGAAGATCTTGTTGTGAGCTAATGAGAAGATCAGATGTCAGATTGTCCTTTTAAATATAACCTATGCAAATATCCTTAATGCCAGGACACTCAAACTATTACTGATTGCTATACAGAACCAGGAATGGCTGAAAGAGGTATTATAACAAATTCAAGAGTACTTTGGATTAAGGATCAACACTCTCTTCTCTGGTTAATGTGGGATTTACTTTAAAGTAACGCCATGAAAGTAAAGATGGAACTCCCTGCTCATTTCTGTCGAACCAGCAGTGTTTGTTATAACAGAACGGTATCTGGTGAACACACTTACCATCGCTCTCACTGCCTCAGGAGGAATCCATTCCTCGACAGCAGGTAGTAGGTGAATTAAAACAGTTCCACGTTTTTATTATCCTGCTGATGATAGACTGTGTATTGTTGTCAGCATTCAAAACTGCAAGAAATACCATGAACACGAAGCCACAGGCATCTGGGAAAACAGATCTAGGGGAAAAAAAAGGCTGTTTGTTGCATAACAAAAGTCTTTTTCTGATTGGTCCGTCAGATTGCTTTCTGGCTGACTAATCAGATAGAATTGGAAAGACAGACAAAAGGCCTTGCTTATTCCTGTCACTGTCAGCAGTGTGCACACATGTTTCTTTTCCTCTATATGAACCTTTACTGTTAAATACATTTTATTTTCCCATTATATCTGAGATTTATTTCACAAGTTCAAATTCATTCTGACATTTATTTGATCCCATGCACAAAGGTTCGGTCCAACAGATGCCGTAGGGTAAAATAGTAATCTCCAGATGGGAATATAAGCTGCAGGACTTTTGTTGAGGCGAACATGATCAAAGATGCTGTTGTTTTTTCTGGGGATATTTGTGCTAGAGACTCCTGCCATGATCTGCCCTCCAGGCTGTAGTCTATTTCTCAGAAAGGGATGAGTGCATAGTGGGTTCCTTCAGGATGGCAGAGGGCTGGTCAAGCTGAAAGAGAAAGGGGCTAGAGAGGATAACAAAGCTGTCATGCAATAAATGTACCTATTTCTCAGCATTTCATGTCATTTTTGCTCATGTTCAGTTCACAGCTCAAAAATCTGACACTCAAGTGAGCGGAGTTCAAGTATAGCTCAGAGCCTTCACTGACGTCCTGTTCCACAAAGCATCAGACAGAGCCCTCCCTAATCCTCCCTCCCTGACCTTCTCCACCATCACATGCCAACCTATACTCTCTTGATGCAATGCTAACCTCTTATCAGCGATATCCAGAAACTATCGGAACATTTGTGACCGCACAAACTCGACCAACGTAATAAAAACGACACAAAACCGACTTTGTTTTCAAGTCCCTGGTACAGAGATGTTACAGATGAGAAATAATTCCAGAGGAGAGCAGACTGACAGCTAAGCAGAGTCTATGGTGCCAACGCGCTCTTCACGCTGCCTTTAGACACTGGGAAAATATCATCCCTGTTAATGAAGCACGGGGAGAAATGACCAGCTAGCCAATAATGAACAATTAATTATCACAGCGAGCAATAGGCAATAGGAGATTAGGAAAATGATGTGCACCCTGCATGAATACAATAGCCACTGGCTAATCAGAGAGAAGCCAATATTTATTTATTTATTTATTTATTTATTATTTTATGCAGGATGAGCTTTGAGGCATGGTCTGTGCTATATGTTGAAATGTATTATGATGCTGCTTGATTGTAATGTGATGTGATGTCTGCCCTGGTTTTCTGTTTGCTGGTGATGTTGTGTTTGTGAATGCAGCCGTTCGCTTAGTGATTAATGTGTGGGATAATTATATTTACCTCATTTAGTCTATATGATAATTTAAGTAATATATTAGGTACTTTATTATGTGATGGGCAATGTGCTGCCAAGGCTTACACTGTTTATACATTTTCTTTTCTCATAACTCTTTATTCTTATTCTTCATTCTATTGTCTGCATTATTATTGTCACTGTCTTTTCTCATTATATCTTTGCTCTGTCTGTGTTGCGCTCTTTTTTTTATTCCCTTTTGGAAAAATTATTAAAAGTGAATTGTAAAATCTGCTTTGCTTTACTGTATATTGTATCCTGTATACCACTTACCGTTTTTGGACTGTGACGTTCACTTTGATAAGGACAGGAACCTCCACATTGGGGTATACAGGAAACCCACACACACAGACTAATACCTCCTTTTTGACTCACACCATCCACTGCAGCACAAACTGGAAGTGATCAGAACCCTTCAACACAGGGCTGATAATGTGCCCACCTTCATTCGGGCCAAAACAGAAGAACATAAACATCTAAGGGGAGCCCTGAAAACTTGTGGCTATCCGAGTTGGACTTTTGGCAAAACAGCAACATGCTCCAGAAAGAATACCAACACTGAGGATGCTGAGAAAATGAAGGACAAACGCAATTGTCATACCATATGTGTCTGGGGTCTCAGAGAAACTCACTTTCAAAACCAGTAACACTCTCAAGCAAAAACTGGTAGATTCAAAAAACAGTGTAACACAGTCAAAAAAAGCAACCTGATATACAGTATGCTGTCCAATGCAGTGAGGAATGCAGGGACTTATACATTGGGGAAACAAAACAACCTTTAAACAAACACATGGCCCAACACAGAAGGGCAAACTCCTCAGGTCCAGTCTCAGCTATCTACTCACATCTAAAGGAGAAGGCAGTGCACACTCCTTTGAAGACAGTAATGTTAAGATTCTGGACAGGGAGGACAGATGGTTTGAAAGAAGAGTAAAAGAAGCCATCTGTAAAAGTTGGAGAAACCATCCCGGAACAGAGGAGGAGGTCTGAGACACCACCTACCGTATCTCCCATTTACAATGCTGCCCTTTCATCTGTACCCAGGAGAATAAACAACTCAACCTCTAACGACCCCAACAATGGTCAAGTGAAGCCAGTACCTTTGTAAACACACCCACAGGTACTCTGGTGACCACTCCCACAGAGGTTAAATACTTGGGCCTTACTCCACTGTCTTTGTCCATCTAGTGCGGACTAGTGAGACTTGTTGCGTACGAACTGATGAAGCCCAGAAAAGATGTATATTGTTTGGTAAAGTGAATTTGGGTACCTTGAAAATCATATGAATTACTTGTATTACTATTATTATTATCATTATCTATCATCTGTCTCCTTCAAAATAAGTTGTCTCTAATTATTTCACAGGTCCTGAAACAAGTTCACTGACAGTGGAATTTCCTCAGGGGTGTTGATACAGGATTAATGATTTATTAAGGCCTGAGATTTATATGCAGCGCAGCCTTTGCCACTTCGAACATCAAAGTAAAAATGTTAGTAGAAGGACTGGCAGTATGGTAGACAACATGTCACTACCGCTGGTTCAGGGTTTGAAGTACAAACAGCAATACCCTGCACTGTGACAGAGCCCATTTCAAAACAGTTGTACCTTTTGATATTTCCGCAGCAGAAGCGAGGGTTGAACACAAAGTCGCTAATCGATCAGAGACTTCAGATCAAATTACTTTTCAATAACCAGCAGGCAACAAAACAAATGGAGGAGGAAATGTTCTCAGTGGCTTTGTACAAGTGACAAATATCCTCTCCCTTTAATTTCAAGTCTCTCACTTCAGCAGACACAGAGGGCAGAGAGAGAAGATGTGAAAAAAAATAAATCAGTGACATGTCTTCACCCCAGGAAAAATCTACCAGCTTTTCAATTACCCACTTTAAAGTTATTCAAACATTATACCTCTCCCAAGGACTCACTTCCTGCAACACAATGATATTCTGCACCTTCCCTCAGCTTGTTTACAAAACATTAGAAATATTATATAAAATGATTCAAGATAATTAGTTCCAGCCTTGGAATTAATATAAAAATGTAAAAATAAACCAATTATCTCATACTGCTTTGTGTGTCCATACGTTAGTTTGTGTGTCTGTGAGTAATCCCCTATTTAATTCTAGTCGTCAATAAACAGAATGCTGTGTTAATTAATGATAAGAGTGGATGGATGGATGACAGGTCGGGACGTTCAGGTCAGTGTGTCCCAGAATGCAGACAAATTAGCCACATCCTAATCCTGAAGAAGAAAAAGAGCCATTAAGGTCTAAAAGAGTACACAACTAAATATCAATGGAAGCTACAATAACATACCTGCTACTGGTGACTGAGGAGAAGCCATTTGAACATTAGAAATAAATGAGTTATCCTCCTGAGAGCACTACTCAGGACTTCTATGGAAAGAAGACATTGACTGAAAGGATTCATGCTCCTCAGAGGATGACGACGGCACAATGACTTTGGATTATCTAATGATGGTGGTGCTACTATAGAGAATACAAGGGGTAATAGAAAGTTAAGGTCCATGAAAATGGTCAGTGAAAGTGCCAGTGAAAATTTGTCATTAGTTTTTCAGATATCTCATCATGGAACAAAGTAGATGCTGAAGAGAGAATCTAACCTGAGGGTGTTGGACAATCCATAATGAAGAGGTCACCAACATCACTCGGAATCGTCTCCCTGGGACCACCACAATCCCAAAAGTGAGAAAGTAATAGCTGCTGCAATCTGAACACCATTACTGTAACAGGCGATGAGTGTTACAACTAGTTTCTTTCCTCTATATAGTAGTCACTTTTATGTCACTGTTCATTAAGTTGAATTATTTCTATACAAGGGGAACATGCCAGCTCTTGTTAGTAAAAGAGGAAAGATCAGAGACACCACAAAAATTAGGGCTCATTCTTTGGGGACCATGTAATTTCCCAGCAAATGTCAATGAAAATCAGTCTCCAATTTCCGAGATACCCTATCATGGTCCAATGTCTCTGTGAAAGAGAGATTCAAAAGATGGGGCTTCAGAAGATTAGAGCTCATCCTTTGGGGATCATGTCATTTTGGAGTAAACTTCATGCGAGATTTGTTATTATTTTTTGAAGTATTTAGGCCTTGTTGTAGACTATCACTAAGTAAAGGCCAGAATGTCACAAAAAAAAACATAAAAAAAAACAAATAAAAATAAAATAAAGAATGAACTCCCAATGGTCCTAAACATCCTGGAAGAAAAACGCTGCCGTGGCATTAACACTTCCAGGCAGTTTAGTGCCTGGACCTGATTTAGCTGATTTGCATTAATGTTTTGGCATGTTCAAGTTAACTAAGAGCTCCACCAAAACCCATTACCTCGTCTGAATTAGTAAAATGCACACATCTATGAATAATTTCTAAATGACTGGAGGAAAAAAGCACAATAAAGTAAATATGTGCTAATTAGGGATTTAAGACCAAATGACAGCTCATTTTTTGGTGACCATCTGGAACACTCCGCAGGATCTCTAAAACTTTTTCACCACTTTAAGAGGAAACAATTTTAAGTATCCACTTTCAAAAGATTTACGATGACCCTAATTATGCACCAGTTGTTCCACTGTGCCATTTCTTTATTTAAACTCTTTCAGGGCTCATTTACAATTTCCTCCTTCTCTGCCCTTAATTTTATTGACAGCTGTTTGCCCATCCTTCACAGTAGCTATCAAAAAAGCAGCTGCGGTCTATATTTTCCACTGCTGCATCAGCAGGGGACTGATGGCAGTGATCAGAGGGAAAGGATTTGAGACAGCTGGGTTATAAAAGCTACTGAGTCTGTAAGTCTGTAAAATATATTAAATTGTTATCTTGAGACCATATGTGGTATTGTCTTTCAGTCTTAATCTCAGTCTTTTTAGGCTGAAGTCTCTCAGAGGAGGGCTTCTCTTGACCTCTCATAGCTGCTGCTCAGTGGGGAGTTGAGCTTCATATGGAAAATAGAAAATGCAGTTATTGTAGCTTAGAGTTGGGGAACAGCCAGTGGAATATAAACAGCTAATAGAATTTGATAAAAGATGCCAACCCAAAGTCTGCTTTGCATACAGAGGAGATATTTATAGTCTTCTTGGTTAACAGATAAATGAAGGAGTCAAAATTTCATTTTATAGTTCGGAGACATTTTCAGTAATTTACTTTATCTGTTGTAGGTGTCAGCAAAAAATTCAGTCCACATAAAATTAACATTTTTATGGTGTCATCCAGCAGCAAAGATATAACCTGAATAAAAGACGTTTTTCTGTTTCGTGTTGCAAAATGCCTGAGAAAATCTCACATGGTAGCCTCTCAGCGTGGCCCACTTTATGGTGTTTTGCAGCACACTTTGAATGTGATTGTTTGGTGTGATGGATATGAAGTCAGGGGGGCAGAGAGGAGGAGGCAGACAGGGGTTTAGAGCAGAGCTTACAGGACATGAAAGAGAATCATCGCCGACTGGAAGCCATTCGAGGTGAAGTCTGGAAAAGAAAGAGCCCACGGTGTGAAAAGAAGTGAGTGGAAGAGGTGAAATATCTTTATAACACCCTGAACTGTCATGTGTCAAAGCACAACACGTCCACTCACGACCTATGACCTGTAGCGCTGATATAATGCTGCATTTCTGAGTGATTGTGTTTGGGAAATCAGATCAGATTTAGCTCTGCAACAACAGTTTACAGTTAGAACTGCTCAAGGTCTTGTTTCACCAGTTTGTCTCTCTGGAGCCACATATGATCAGAGTGTGAAAACAAGTGCCGAAAGGCTTTAAAGGTCCATGATCCAAATCTGAACCAACAGATCTCAGGACAGGGATCTGACTGCTATCACTTCTATTTGATTTATAATCCAAGATTTCCAATTATATACCCAATCAAACTGATTACTGATTGGACTTTTATAGTACAGTTTACCCCTGGATAATCTGTTTATAGGAATCTGATTACATGAATAGATAAAAACACATTATATCACCATTATTAGTGTTTTTCCATGATTAGATCCACAAGTAGCAAAATGTTTTGTGAACTGATTCAATAGGAGCAATGAAGTGAAGTTAACACATATACATACACTTTGGGCTTTTGACTAAATATGACATAATCTTCTTTGTGGGTGTCTTTTCAAATAGGACACTCACAAAGCCAATCAAACTCACCTAATCTTCTTCATGCTGTCATTCAGGTGTCATACACAAAATGTAACGCCTTTTGGTGACTTTAAAAATCTCAAAAGCGGGATTACAGCTCTCACAATTTATGACATCTATCCCCATTTCTGAATTTAAGAACAGAAAGTAACGTCATGCAAGTTTTATGAAGTTTGTTTTTCAGTGGGATGTCATGAATGTGACGTGTTTCTCAGCACAGGCGCAGAATCAGCAAAAACAATCACAATCACAGGTTATTTCTGTGATCAAGCAAAGCTCCAATTATGATCATTCTCAAAAGCATCATGCAGATATAATCCCTTCCTTCACGTTTTATTGGATTACCGCAATAAATCATTTTAACAAGCTGTTCACCCAAATTGAATTTCTCTACATCAGTTAGGAAAAATGTACTGAAGCTTGAACCCCTGTGTGTTAATCTCCCAACAAGACGGTTTGATTCCTCAGCTGCAGCTTTCTCCCTGTGGAATTAGATTGCATTTCCCCCCCCCCCCCCCCCGAGTCCCAAAGACGTCCAGGTTTGGCAGAACGGAGGGTTTTAATTGACCAAGGGTGTGATGGACTCTACAAGTGAGTTAGCTCAGTAATGAACAGATGATGTATGAAGGGTGCTGGGAGAGGCTGCAGACAGCCTGTGAGTGAGCACCAGCAGGGAGACTCATTGTATTAAGAGGTTATTATTCCAGCAGGTGGCAGCAGACACAAACCAATACATGGAACTGGATGGGCCTAATTATGTCAAGTGTTGCTGGACAAAACAGACATAATCAGGCTGGACATGCTGCGGTTTTAGTTTCACTGGAACTGTGGGAGCTCTAATGAAGTGTCCTGCAATGACCAGAGCACAGCAGACCAGAGATCAGCCATTATTGTTATTGTCAGGCATTTCAGAAGCAGCGGGCCGGTCGGCATGGGTCTGCCAGAGCGGTCGCACACACTTAGTGCGTGTAATGCCCCGGTTTCATGGCTCCTATAATCATACAATCACAGCGATGTCACGGCACTGGAGTACACAGCGTATGTCACAGCAGGAGGAGGAGACATGGAAACCTCTGGAGCTCATGTGACGAGTCCTCAACCTTTTCCGTCAGCCTGCGTGGTCAAGACCACCTGGGCACACTGCAAAAACTTTAAATCTAATCAAGAATATTTGTCTTATTTCTTGTCAAAATGTCTCATTTCTAGTCAAAACTAAACTCTTTTCACTTAAAATAAGAATCATCACCTAAAAATGAACTTTTTTTTTAGATCATTTTCAGTTGTTTCAAATTTCCACTTGAAATAAGTAGAAAGATCTGCCAGTGAAAATCTTAAAGTGAAAGAAAAACTATATATAACTATATAACTTTATCCACTATCAGATTTTTCTACTTATTTCAAGTGAAAATATGCTTGAAAGATGTAAAAAAAAAAAAAAAAAAAAAAAAAAGTGTCTAAAAACAAGCTACTTTTTTAATGTGATGAGTCTTATTTTAAAGGGACAGTATGTGAGATTTACCCCCATCTAGCGGTGCGGTTGCATGTCGGCACGTATTCTTGCTGTTGCGTTTACGTAAACTCGGGCAGAAGTCAGAAAAACAACACACGCTGCATGTATCAGGATAAACAAGCCTCTATGTAAACAAACGGTCCGCCAGCACGAGGCAAAACAATACAGGCGTGACAATATGTTGTCATGGTGATGTCGTATTGTTTACCTGACCCACGTTTTACCGGCTTTCTCTCGTCGAGTAAAATAACATCCAGTTGGTTTGCCGACGGCGTCACTCACGGCGTCATTCAGGTGTCTGACTGCACCTGAAGGCAACACCAGTGCCTCCGTCCTTCCTCACACTAGCTACACGGTGGTGACAGTTTTAACAGGCGCTGTCTGGAAAACTTTCTCCCCGAGCCGAGAAGCTCCGGCGGCCCGAGTTTGAGGTTACTTACAGCCACGGTGACACTGAACGTAAAACATGGCGATTCAACATGGCAGAGAAGGTTCGGTGAACCCCCCCTGTATGTTTGTAACGACTTGTAACATCTCATTCTAAGGTACGAGAAAGCGCTTGTTTGTATGCGGGCGCGATTCCACTTCAGTGAAATACGTATTTATGAAAGCGATATTTGATTTTTGTCAATAAAAAGCCAATAAAGTCCCATACTGTCCCTTTAAGTATAATGAGACATTTTGACTAGAAATTTTGACTAGAAATAGCCTTAAAAACACTTAACCTGTGGTTGGCAGTCTCTCTCTCTCTCTCTCTCTCTCTCTCTCTCTCTCTCTCTCTCTCTCTCTCTCTCTCATTCCCTGTAGGAAGTGTGTATTTGTTAGTTCATAGTTCAACACTTGCACACCTAACAAAAAACGTCATCTCCATGTGAACAACCTTTTCTGATCATATCTGACATTTGCCAGTGTCTCTTTATGCCAAGCTACTGTATGTCACACATGAATTATAGTTATTGGTTGGTTGTGTATTTTCAATCCATCATATCTTGACTTTTTATCAGCAGGTAGCAGTGGAGTGATATTAGGCTCAGCTGATAATCCTCAGCTTTATGTGGGGCCTGTTTTACCTGGTTGGACATTTTGTATGAAGTCGTGCCGAGCAGCAAGTTACTAGAAACTGAGATTCTGGAAATGATCCCAAAGTTTACAAAGAAATCAGAGAAGTGAAATTGAATTTTTGGGGCAAAACTGGTGAGAAGTAACTACTGCACATCACTGAAATAATCTAAAATAATTCTATTTGATTAATTCTGCTGGGATAAAAATCATAGAGGCTGGGGAGTAAATATTTCACTCATATCACACTTTCAACATCTTTAAAGCTGCTTTAAGACAAGTGTTATACTTCTCCTGGTGAATTGGATTCAATATTTAACATTACTAAATTATGTTTACATGATATTTGAATCCCACTAACACTATCATTATTTTAAACTTTAACCATAAACTGTCACTACCACTATTCTAAGTATTGCGAACGACTTAAGTGTACAATATGGTCTTGTAATTGATGCTATTGCATCACAGGTAGTGAGACAAAACCAACAAGCTGGCAAAAACATAAAAATAAGCACAGGCTCTGCAGAACAATCCAAATAATAGAAAATTAATAGTAATACAAGTGAAATAATGGGCAGCATATTGCATCAGCAGCAGGGAGGGCAGGGCTGTAGGCAGTCCTATTTCCCAGTCTACATCATTAAAGCCTTTGAGAATAAGTGAGTCAAGATAAAAAAGGAGGCGAAAATCTTTGGGAAAATATAGAGAGAATATATATAGACAATGATGTGTGATGTTAACACGGCCTCATGGTCTCTGTGTAGGACAATAACAGCAACATCTGATGAGGATAAATGCCGTGAATATTCCACCAAAGGCTTTAACATCCCCCTCAACTTATTATTCTTCTCACTTCATTGACCAATTAACCAATCTGACTCCAAGGGCTAATGAACGCACTTAACTCTCCCCCTCTGTCTCTGTGTTTGTGTGTCTGTAATTGGCTATCATCTTCACTTCTTACTTTTAGTGCCTAATGGTCAGCTGTGTAAACAAAGTCTGTCACTTCCCAGAATGCACACACACACACACACACACACACCATCACACATGTCTACATATTTCTCTCCCCGGTCTTCAGAGGCATAGCAACATTACCACAGATATGATCACTGTGCTCGGAGCGGTCGACCAGCCCGGCTCCCAGGAAACCGAGCGCCGAGCAAGATAAATAAAACGAAAGGTCCAGACACAATCTCCTGCCCTCCGCCGTTTGGAAATGTTCCACGCCCAGCGTGTATCTGTATGTTCCCTGCAAATAAAGCATGCGGCTGGACAGCTAAACAAATAACCTGTTCTACGGGGACAAACACAATCACACTTAGGCCAGCGTGCTGCACTGCCTGCGTGGGCCTCCTGTCACAGGATTAAGTCCTGGGCTAGTTCAACTTGTCTGCTTTCCTTCAGGCAAAAATCTCTCCTCAGCTCATTGCTTCCACAAAAGAGGGCTGCCGAGGGATTTTGATGGCTTCTGATAGGGCGTCTAACTACAATGGTACTACAGTGAAAGAAGACATCATTCACAGAGGGCACAGAGAGGAAGGAGAGCGACGCTTCCTGCTTTCATTTTTTAGGAACATAATGTATATTTTAATTGTGCGAATGCATATACTAATTGTTTTTTTTTTTCCCACCGCCCCCAATCCCTGCACACAGTGGTTAAATAGTGTTCTGTGGAATGTGGATAAGAGCGGGAGCATTGGGCCGCATGCTTAGCAGTGTCTTTGAATGATTACTGTCTGGTATTAGGCAAATGCTCTATGCTTATGGAAGCATGATAAGGGATTATGTCGCCTCAAGTAACACCATGTCACCAAAAAGCAAGACAAGAAGAATTCCAATGAAGATTTCTGACTAATAATGCCCCCACCCCTGACTTCCTCTCTCTCACTGAGCACTAGTTTGCCAACAATGCAGAAACAAGACCTGCACGCTTACCAACATGCACATCACACATGTTGGATTTCATACTCCAGTGTCCGCCATCCACCAGAGGGACACTTTAATTATCCCCCTCCCCCCGTTTTTGCCTCTGAAGTGTAAACACCTCTTGTGTAATTTACCCTTAAGTTCCCATTCACTAATTACCCCCCCTATAATCCCCCACCAGCAGCAGCAGCAGCAGCATCAGCACCACTAGCACCTTTCCCAAACAGGCTCCTGCTCCAGGTCTCCCCCCCCCCCCCCCCCCCCCCCCCCCCCGTTACACTATGGATTCCCTGTCGGCTTGCTACGGGGGAGATCGAACTCTAATTAAGATTGTTAATGAAGATTTAATTTTCCACTTCAAATGAGCCAGTGAACTCTGAGAGTGTCCCGAGTGAAACACATGAGCAAGAGAGCGCGGGAGAATAAGGGAGGGGAGAAAGACAAGGGGAGGTGAGGAAGAGGAACAGGCGGGTGTAAAAGAAACCATAGGGACAGGTGGAGCTAACAGCTACTTAGGAGGTAGTTAGACGTTTAACTACAGGGGAAGGAGGATGTCACATCACATCCACAGAGTTCCTTCCAGCTTTGAGCCGTGCAGCTGCTCAAAGTCCCTCAGACTTTAGTCGTGTTTAGAAGCTGCAGCCTTTAAAGTAAAGGTACATTGTGTAGGAATTACTCACATCTAGCGTTGCGGTTGTATATCGCAAGCAACTCAATCGTATTTTTCATGCTGCATTCACGTGAAATTGGGCAGACAGCAGACGGACGACAGCCGCTGCATGTAACGGCATAAACAAGCCTCTATGTAAACAAGTGGTCCGTCATCACGAGGCAAAACAATACACGTGACGATATGTTGTCATAGCGATGTGGTATTGTTTATCTGACCCACGTTTTACCGGCTTTCTCTGGACTTCTGTGACTAAAATGACATCTGGTTTGTTAGTGACGGCCGTCTGCCCGACTGCAGGTGAATGCAGCATCAGTGTAACGCTCCGTTCCTCCTCACTGCGTTACCGCGGTGACTTTTCACAGACGCCACCTCGACCTGAGCCGACAGCTCCGGTGTCTCCGCTGAGTTTCCGTGGTTTCCTACCGTCACGCTGCCACTGAACGTAAAAACATGGTGACACCACATGGCAGCAGCACCGAGCTTACCCGCTCCATGTAGATATGAATGATATGAACGGCTAATTCAGAGCTGAAAGGAACACTTCACTTTGTTGATGGGGGGGATTACTGGTTAATGAAAAACAGACTTTTGAACAAAATAATCAATTTTCGTGAATAGATAACTGGAGAAGTTACACAATGTCCCTTTAAAGCCCATACATACTTGAAATGCAAAGATGCACAAGTGCAGAGACACACTCTCTCCACACACACACATATAAGCGCTCACACTGAGCTGAATCGCCAGAGGGATTCTGCGTGTCAGTAAGGTTCAAACAGAATGAGGAATCTCCATGTTCTTGAATTCACTCACACATGCGCACACACTCACACACATACACCAACTTGTGTGTCCTGTGATGCAATCCTGCAGCACACTGAATGTCTGTGTGTGTGTGTGTGTGTGTGTGTAACTCTCTCTGTAAGTGCAGTGTATAGTTAGTCATTCCCAGGTGTACCGGCTTTAACGGGCCCCATTTTATCTCCAGCGCCGCCATTATACTATGATCAATTATGCATGCTGTAATTATTGACAGTGCCATGACAGCGCATCTCACCTAGAGTGCTGCATTGCAGTGTTGATGCTCCAGGCAGACTGATAAACGTACATATAGTGGTGAATCGATAAGGGTGTTGTGTTGGTTACAAGCTGGTGTATTTTATCAGGCTGCTGGCAGAGAGGTGGAGGGGCGGGGCGGAGTGGGGGGTGAGGGTGGGGGGTGGGGGGTGGTTAAAGCAAGTCAAATCTCTGTTTTGCCTCCGACTGACTTCCCATACTCTTCAGATACAGGATGCTGTTTCCACGGGGACAGGGGGGGGGGGCGGTGGGCGATGCAGAGACGGCGGCTGGGACGGCAGAGGGCTTTCTCCTCACTCTGCAGAATCAGCTCTAACCCCCCCCCCCCCCCCCCCTATACCCCGATCACAAATACAGTTTTATGTAATGCAACAGACTTGCATATTAACTGCTAATATGCTTCTCTCTCTATCCCTTCCCCTTCTCCCTCTCCGCCTGCTCTCCCTCTCCTAACTTGAGGCGGGTATTATCATTGTAATCAAGCAGAGACCCAGCTAACACGATCATTCTCTAAACCATCATGTAGAAATAATCCCCTCCTTCATATTTGATTATTGTAATAAATCTTTTTAACCAGCTATTCAGTCACACAGCAATGGCGCACATCTCCCCGATCCATCACTCATAGGCAGCACAACGCTGCAGAATACAGGGGAGCTGCGAGGCTTGGGTGAAGGGGGCCTGCTATTATTCAGTCGTAGCTGTCAGGTCTGCTCTATTTGCTGCTGTTGCTCTGGAGTTCAAAATGTCCTTTTTTTCCCCCCTCACTCTTTTTTTTTTGTGGGCGAACAAACAGAGAACTCTCCCCCTCCGTCTGAAAGCATGATTGCTCTGCAGAACTCTCCGTCTGTCCTCTATTACTGACCTCACATCCACCTATCAGGCTGGATCACACCAGACAAGGTGTTCCTTCATCCTGCAGTCAGACACACACACACACACACACACACACAGAAGGAGACAGACAGACACACACACACACACACACAAAGTCTGTGGTTTGAAAATTTCAAGGGGCCAATTTGACAAGGCACACCCACGTACTCACAGCAAGACACATGCTCACAAGGTGCACGCACATTTGTATGCAGAGAGCAGCACTCAATCGCTCCGTCTCTTCTACCAGCAGACACACACACATGCACGCGCGTGCACGCACACACATCTACACAAACATCAAGCGCATGCAAGCAGCCAAAGTCTGATTATCCAGAAATTCAGGAGACAGCAGAAAGGAGCACAGAGCAGGTCTGACTCATCTCTTTGAAATAGTTCCTTTTTTATTCAAATTTACAAAAAGAAAAAGTACAACAGAAATAAATACACTTTGTTCAGCACGCAATTGTGGAATTGTATCAACATCGTGCAGGAGCGATGAAGTCACAGGAGGAGGGGGTTGCAGAACCAACGGGGTCTACCTGTACCTGTCTGGGGTCAAGACTAGTCCTGACCTCCGGACCTTTTTTTTGACACTGCACTTGACAAATGGCCTGACAGGTTCCACTGACTTTTGTCTGTCGGCGTGAGCCCGTGCATAAGAGCTCGCTTGAAAAGATTTGAGAAAAAAAAAAAAAGAGCAGTTGAGTTCTGCAGACTGTGGGCTTTTATTCTATTTAAAACAACTGATTCAACTAATCAGGCTTTTGATTGAACCAATTTGCGGGGCTCAGGAGGTGGGATAATCAGCTCCGTCGAGTGGTTTAGTCGGCGCAGCACTCCAGAGCTTTGAAATAAGACAAATCGGGAGAATCATCGCTCTGATTTTGACCAATCAGTCAGAGCAGAACTTTGAATCAGACCAATCAGCGGAGATGAAACACCTGGAGCCAATCAAGCCCGTGGAATAAACCACATTATTAGAAGGAAAAGAAAGGTCACTTATCGGGATACCGTGCTAATTGCTTTTGCAATGGCTGCCCAAAGAACTGCCGATGCCGTTATGAAAATCAGGATAGATTTTTTTTTTTTTGTCGTGCACTGAGAGACATGGAGCCTCGGAGAGTTGGCACTTCTCACATCAATTCTGAAGGAATACGTTGCCCACATAATGATTTGGCAAAGCAACATATTAGTTCTCTTTGCAACAATACTTATCTCTCATAACAAACAGTTCCAAGTTCTTTGGCAGTCGCTGGAGAAATTAGGATTCAGTACGTCAATTCACACTAATAATTTTGGCTTATTACAACCCCAGTCTTGTTTTTGTCATATTTGTCCATCATTTCTATCAGTTGCGATAACATTGTACTCACCAGAGTAATTGCTGAAAACAGCAAAAGTGACAACATCTCTGCAACAAAGTCAAATAGGGTGAGAAAGTTGTAGTTAAAAATAAAACTTAATACACTTTGATTTAGGCACACATAAATCTGACTGCAATCTGTCTTAGCTCCCAGACACACGGTTGGTCTGTAAACTGTGATGGATTCTTACAGTGCACAGTTTTTACCAGCTGCAAGCAGCAGGTATTGTTTTCACCTGGTGAGTCTGTGTGTGTATATAGATGTCAAAAATTAACAACACACAACAGAGAGCCAGTCCTACAGTGTTTCCATTGGCAAGAAGTAACTTAAAAAGTAAAATGTGATGAACCTGCTGAATCATTTGCTATTCCAATGCTTTTAAAGTCGCAGCTGGGCTCTGAACAATGATTCCCAGACAGGTTCATCACTTACCAACATCCCACGCAAACACTTCTGCTATGTGTATTTGAAGGACATGTGTTGTCAAACTGAGTTTTTTCTGAATTTGCAGTGAGCTGGGCTCTCCAGGACACCGTAGCCTCTTGTAGCGAGGACCATCCCACAGTTTTGCTTTGCAGTTTTATTCTGTGGTCAGATTTTGTGTCCATGTAGCATCACAACTATGGAAGATACTGTATAGTCACGAAACCGGGTGTGCAGTTGATATAAAATGAAGTTTTAAGTTTGGTGTGGTGGAGTACTAAATTTTCATGTAATAATGTAGTTAAAACTCAAAAATATGTAAAAGAAATATATATAAAAATATATGTATTGGTCTATACTGGCAACTGTTGCAATATGAGTAACAGTTTGAGTTGGAGAGGTTGGTTTTCATTTCATTTTCATTGAATGCTAATAAAAATGTTGATGTGATTTTTGTTGAGGACTAGCATGTTCCCCTACGACTGAAGAATATGGTTTGTAGGCCCGAGCATCTTCGTAGCACCACAACACTGCACAATAATAGTTGTGACACATTTTACTTTTATCAAAAAACAAAAGAAAACAAAGATGCACAAGACCATATTGCAAATTTGAGTACGTTTCATTTAACTGTGCAGTCCTACAGATAATGCTTGGACACAATATCAACATGTTCATGTTGAAGAAGGTCTCTGTTTGTCATTAAGTTAATTCATGGTTTTTGTATCTTTCACCATTGGACTTTTCAGTTTTTCACTTTCAGTGATGATGTTGCCAAGTGTCAGTAGCTTGCAGAGTACAATGTTATTGTTCCTGATAGAAATAAAAGCAATAACCATGAAAGGCTGCTCTTCAGAGTGTATTACCATGAGGTGTCTGAAACCCTCTTTGTCTTTGTGACACACAGCTGACGGAGGGTTTACACAGCTTAAGGCTGTTGAGATATTGTTTACCAGCCAGAATGATATGAACTCGTATCCCCCGGAGGTTCTGCCCCCCCTCCCCCTCCCCCTCCCCCTCCCCCTCTCTCCTCTCCAGTGATTGTGCAGTATTTATACATTGGTCCTGATACTGTCCAGTCTGCACAGTGGCACTGTATGGACTCAGTGTGTGGCTCTGGTACTGTAAAGGGAACAGACGTGTAGAAGGGTTTCTCTGCGGTCAGTGCGGAGCCTGGCTTCCTGATTGGTTATCTAAGTGTTGATAGTAGCAGACCTCGACATCATGATTATGGTGGACCAAAGTGGTGGACACAGGCAAAAGCTGGAGCTGGACTTTATGTTGGTGGCTGAACAGTGACCCAGTGATAGACAATCAACGGTGACAATTCTGCGATGATGGCGACACCAAAGACGTTCACATTCAGGTTTAGGGCGTGTGGCAGGACTCCTCTCTGGACACTAACTACTTCACTCCAATTTGACTGTTTTACACAGACTCCTATGATATGTCTTTGTCTTCCATTTACACTGCCTGAAATGTATGAAAGATTAAATATTAAAAATCTGACTCGTCTATGCACAGTTTATTGTATCTCTATTGAGAAGTAACTACTATAAAACTTTGTTCCATATCTTTCAGGCAACGCAACACTAATAACAGCAATGCACTCAGAACTCATCACAACTTCCATTTTTTTGTGCATTATTCCACTTGAGCGGAATAATCATCCACATTTAGGGGAACTACAGATCTTTTTTTTGGTTGGATGCCTAGTAGGGGAATTTCTCCATCCCTCCTTTGGATTTTCATCAAATTGGTTCTCGCCGGAGAAAGCTCGGCTCACAGTTGTCCTGTAACTAATATTTTGCACAGCAAACTTCTGCCAGGGGCCACGTGCATAATTGAATCCTTGGCTCGTCCATCTCAGACGAAGAGCTACCACGACACGGAGCCAAACCTGTTCACTTAGTACACAGATGTTGAAAACAAGTCCAGGAGAGGCTGTTAGGTCCAGCTCAGTTAATCCACTTCTAATCTACAGCACATACAGACGGTCCCAACAGTGCTCCATGTGGACATGTAACTTCTGGGTTTTTTTCTAGGTTTTTTTTTTATTTTTTTTTTTACTTATTTCATATACTCTCTTTTAGCAATAATATTCAGTGGTATTTACATTTGAAATGCTCTTACATACAGTCAAACATTGTATCTTTTATGTTTAATTGACATCTTATAAAACAAATGTAATCTTTGACATTATTCATGGTCTATTATTGAACATCACACAGTATAAAAGTGCATTCCAGCTGAAAACTCCAGCTCATTTGCATCCTGACCTTTTACAAGAACAAAAAGCCCATCGCGGGGAAAGTCTCTGCGGCGCTGTTCCCCCGTTATTTCATTACCGATCTGTGGAAAATTTTCATTTGGGCAGCGCGAGCCTCAAAGTGGGAACAGATTGCCGTTTTTAGATTTTTTTTCTTTTCTTTTTGTCATTTTCAAAAGTCATGCACACTCTGTTCTCGAGATGTGTCAAATGTGACTACAGTGGGGTGGGGGTGAAGGGGGTGAAGGGGGTGGCCGGCGAGGGAAAGGGGGCTTATGCATAAAAAATAGGAGACATCTTCCGTATAAACATTTAATAATAGAGTCATCAGTACTCAGTGTAGTGGATGAAATACTCGTGGATGGTTTTGCTTTTATAATTTACTGTAGTACAATCAAAGCCTCGTGGTGTTCATCGGTTCTTTTTGTGTCTGTGTGTGAGTGTCGTTCTTTGTAAACATACCAACAGTCAACTACAAAAAGCCGGGGAGATGAGAGGAGGAGTGGGGAGGGGGATGGGGGGAGGCGGGTGGAGGGGGGGGGGATCACATTCCTTAATCATTTAAATTTTTCACAATGTCTGTTTTCCTTGTGGGCTGAGAGGAGGGAGAATCTTTTGCAGGATTTAAATGATTCATCATTTTCATTTGGAATGAAATAGTGAGCTGAATAATTCACTTTTCTGCCACTGCAGATGGAATAAAAAGTAACTGTTTCTGTACAATCGTCTCACTTCCCCCCCCCTGACTGTTCCTCTCTCTATACATCCTTCTCCCATCCCATTCACTTCATCTTCAAATATATGTTTTATTCCCAGTGTGTTAAAACCTACTTTCTAAACTTCCCTGTGAGATGTTTACTCTCGCTCATTGTCCCCAAAACTAATGTTGCAGCTTCTGCCTCATCAGTCACCGGTCCCGTCGTTAAGCCGTCTCGTGGATGCGATGGTTTCTCCCTGCCACTCCTCCTCTGTCTTTGTTAAATATGCACACACATGTGCACTCACACACACGAGATGGAACGGAGCCGCTACGTGCGCGAAGACGGGACCGACGCGCACGTCGGGAGACGCCTTCCTTCCTTGTTTCCTGCTGTTTTCTCATTCCATACGTGAGAGTTGAATTAAATCGAGTCTTGGATGTTTGGGTTGTTTTTCTTTGTCCAAAGCGTTTAACAAATTGTTGCTGCCCTGAGCAGAAGCAGCCTCTGCATTGTCTCAGTATCTGTGCTCAACCATATCAGCGTTTCAACACTTATTGCTTTAAATTACATCAATCACTCCCTCCCCTGCCCTCGCATTCTCCATCCTCCCTAGGCTCATTTTTCTCTGTCTCTTTTTATTACTTTGCCTCTTCATCTTTCTCCCCTTTAACTTCTCTTCACATTATTCCAACTCTAGTTGCCTTTTCATCATCCTCCTATTCCCTCCTTTCCTCTCTTACCCCCTTTGCCCCTATTTGTCTCATTTCATCCCTCCTCAGTCTTTCCCCTCTTCTCCAGCCTGCTCCCCTCTCTCTTTCTTCTCTGGATCCTCTTTCTTATCCTTCTCCTTCCTGGCACCCTCTTCATCTGTCTCCTTGTCGTCCCTCTCTTTCTCTCTATCTTTGAAGAGTTGGGCTAATTTCTGGAACTGGGGACCCCATTCTTCCAGCCCCACCCCCCAATCCTCCTTCTCCGCATCCTTCTCCCCTTCGCTCTCCAGCGAGCTGAGGGATCCGGCCCTGGACCCTGTTCCCTCCAGGCCGTACACCTGCACCGAGTCGTACGGCGGCTGCGAGGGGTCAAAGGTGACCTGGGCCAGACGCAGGCGTAAGAACTCGCCCACCCTCAGTGCCAAAGAGGGGCCGCCGGGCCCCGGTGCCCCTCTCGCCGCCTCCATCCCCGGCACCCAGCTGGCCCCGAAGCCCATCACTCCGCCGTAGGCTCCTCGAGGCTGACCCGGGAAGGGCAGCAGCTGGGGGGTCATATCCCTCCTGCCCAGGACGTAACCACCCAGACCCACCCGATCACGCCAGTCCCCGATAAAGCCAGCTGCTTCCTGGTAGACGGATGGAGTCCCGGTCAGCGATATCCCTCCGCCCTCCCGGTCCGGCCTCGCTACCACAAAGTTGCTCCCCATCTCCAGTCCTCCTCTCCCCAAGCTGCCGGGGTAGTCCCTCTGTCCAGACCCCTCCCCCTGCAGCACAGTGGCGTAGTTGCGTCCACTGGCAGGTTGCTGTTGTCCGTCTGTGGAGGAGCCCCCGCTTCCACTTCCACTCCCACTCCCATTTCCTCCTCCTCCTCCTCCTCCTCCTCCTCCGCTGCAGTCAGACTCCGCCTGGCCAGAGCTTGTGCGTTTTGGGGACAAGCCGGCGCGGGAGGCCCTGCGACCCGCCAGGGGGAGCGTAGCCGAGTCACTCGCCCAGCCTCCGGTCCCCCCGTGACCCGGGCCCATCACGGAGCCGGAGCGGGTCAGGACCAGATGATGCTCCCGGGGTAAAGTCTCCGACTGCACCTGGAGGGAACGTAGGCCAGCACGAGTGGTTTCAGTCTGGGGCTGGGGTGGGGGGTGGTACTGTTAGGTTGGGTTATTATAACACAAAATGGGATGACAACATGTGACCCAAGCGGGAGGATGGGGGGGGGGGGGGGGGCAGAGGGTTTGGGTGTTTATGTGAGGACATTGTGCACCGAATGGAGGAAAAGCAGGAGATGGTGAAGATGAAACGTGACAGGAAGGAGAGACAGACGATGAGAAGAAAAGCACAGTTTGGAAGAAGCCATAGATATTAACTGAAGACTAGAATGAGCTAACACTGCACTGTGAGCGGGAAATGGAGAGGGAAGTGATCGAGAGATAAAATATTTGAAAATTAAATAAAGAACGGGCCAGAGAGCCTTTGCTATGGCCTAATAAATAAAACAAAACACAGAAAAGATAATGAAGAGCAGGATATAAATGTGCTGATATGTCTGAATCATCATCTTCCCCAAGCATTGTCCTAGACATTTCTGCTATCCCATAAAGATTAGACATATTATGGTGCTGCATTCAGTGCAATAATACAATATAGCAGGTTGAGTGCAAACTTAATTATTATTTTATATTTGCTTAATTACTTTCGTACTTACTGGTTTGCTTATTTAATTGAATAATTGAGTCATTCATCCAACTTTTATGTTTTCTCCAGTGCAGCCATCTATCATTAATCAACTAATTTATTCAATGTTAATTCATTATTCAATGCGACATCTATCATCTCTTCTCCTTCATCCATCTGTGTATTAAACTGTGTTGATCTACAGAATCCATTCATGTGGCCGTTTCACACCACAGGGACAAGTGTGTATTATCTGCTTGATGTGGACTAATGGCTGAAGACCGTCACCTTAGGTATCAGCGGCTAACTACATAACTTTAACTCTACTTTTCTCTACGGTTAAATGGCACCTTTATAGCTTCTATCTACTTAAAATGACAGAACACTATTGGGCTCTTGTTCATGGAGGTCGGCGTATTTAACCTCAGTTTATTGAAGAACTACAGGAATGAGTTTTAAAAGCTGGAAATGATAGTTAGCATTTTAGCACCTCTTTAGTTCCCTCTCCTTGACGTCTATGGTTTTCTTCAATGGGTTCTTGGGGGGTTTGGTGCTTGAAATAAGCTCTGTGGTGAACACAAGCTCAACATTTTCACATTTTGTTCTGCTACATAAAATATTGTCAGTAATTAGCCCAGGCTTGATAAAGTCCTGAAGAGGCCGGTTGCAAACAAGTGGTTTAATGAGACAACAGAGGTTGTCGGCGACGATAGACATCATTACAGGCGTCGTGGAAAATGATCTACTCACCAGTTCACCTTTAGAGCCTTGTTGTGCTTAATCTAATACTCATAGTTCACTGACTTTGTAAGAGGAAGGCTCACTGGTGGCTCACCTGATAGAGTCTTTACCATAGTCTAGGGCTGCATCCATTCTGCAGCAGACATTCAGGCCTTTTGCTGCATGTTTTTACTTCTCTCTCTTCCCTGACCTTCCAAATAAAGCAGGCATGCCATAAACCCCAAAAAAGAGGGAAGCGTTGGTTTTAAGGCTTCAATAATGATAAAAGTGGTGTTCATTCATTGAGAAGATTATCATGCTGAACAAAACGTGCAAGTAGCATCAGTTGTTGTGTGTCACAGAGCTTATTTTCTGCACTAATCCTAGAGCCAATGTAAAAGTCCCAGTGGGTTTAAGCCGAGGGAACCAGGGAGTTGCTGACTTCCGGGTTGGCCTACAGAAATACACGGTCCCTGCAGCACTCTGTTTTGTTGAACTACAAAAACCTAGAATGTACTAGGGATGTCACGACTATACATTTTCTTGGTACGATTATTGTCAGAGAAATAATCACGCTGTTACAATTATCACGATTATTATGCATTAATTAATTTCACAACACTATGAATGTGTAAAATCAAATATAGTCAAAAATAATTACATTACTCATTGTTTACACAAAATATTTCAATATAATAATAATAATAATAATGATATAATATATAACCAATTCTTAATCCTCCAGCGAAAGTGTTTGAAATATACAGGTCTTAAAGGGACAACGAGGAGTTTCTATTTGGTTATAAAAAAGTCTCACGTTAATGTGGATGAATCTACGTTACCCACACTTGTTAATGGCTCCATTTTCGATAAATATATCGTTTTGTCTCTATCGTTATTTTCTTATTATTATTAGTGGCGGAAATGCTGGGCGAGCCAACCAGCGTTTCCTTACTTTCAGTTTCGCGGACGCTGCCTGGCGGGTCATGAGAATAACACCGCAGAATCGCCGTTTATGGTCGGAACTACGACAGCTGATTGTCTTTGAACCTCTGACTTTCATTCTTGATGGATGAAAACATTCTTGGCAAGATGTCCGTCTTGCGCCGGTCCAAGAATTTCACCGTGCGCGCGGAGGCTCGTGGGAAATGTAGTATGAACACATTTCGCTTTCCAAAACTCCTCGTTGTCCCTTTAAATTGTTATCTATACCAAATGTTTGCGTTTATTTGAATCGTTTTTTGTTTTGTTTTGCTTTTTTCTATTAAAAATGACACACTAACATTTAAATTCCTACCAATTCAATGTTACGTTAAATGGACCAGTATCTGTGCATTTACCTTTTTTTTGCGCACATCTGCCGATAAGGTTCCAACATAACATTTTTGTGAAAGTAACGGTATTCAGGAATCTTTACGATGAATTAATTGTGGCATTTAAAACCACGATTAATTGTGAAAACAAGTAATCATGACATCCCTAGAATGGACTGCATACAGTATGCTGATAGTGGGACCAGCCTTGAACTGAAAAACTGTGAGTGTGAAAGCAGCGTCAGTATATCCTTACCCAGTCTGCATCTGGACCATGGTTGACTTTGTCCTCGTTGCTCCCCTCTGTGCAGTTGCTCACAGTTCTGGTCCCTCCTCCTCCTCCTCCTCCTCCTCTCTCCTGGCTGTCGCTCGTCCTCGGCGTCCCTCCGTCCGACGTGCTCACGGCGCTCTGAGGTGCCGTCCCGTCGCGGCTCCCCGTGCGACTCCCCGTTCGGCTCCCGCAGCTGAGGTCAGCGGGGGCGATGTAAACGGCCCCGGACTCCATGGGCCCCACCATGGCGCCCTGGTTCTGGATGACCAGGGAGTGGTCCGGCTGGCCTCCGGGGTAGCGGTACCCCAGCTCGGCCAGGCCCGGCTCAAACGTCCCGCCTGGCGTGCGCCGGAGAACGGGTAAAGTGTGGCTGCTGTAACACAGGCGGCCGTAGAGGGGGCCTCCCGGACCCGAGTAGTTGTGTTCCACACCCGGGTTCTGGGCCCAGCTGTAGGTGCGAGCTTTTTCTTGGGTGCGATGCGTGTAACGTCTGTAAAAAAACGAGAAGAGAAAGAGAAAGAGACGGGAGATGAGGGTCTCCAGCGAGAGGCTCTGTGAATAACCGCTGTGTGTTAGACTCGCTCACACTCTCCCTGGTCAATTTGAGAGTGTTTGTGAGACAATTGCTTTGTGGCGTCGCTGCACTGTTTCCTCTTATTTCCACATTATAAGCTGTTTCCGTTGGAGGCTTTTGTCAGCCTTAGGGGAAAAAAATGGTTTGTTGGACAAAATAACATTAAAAGGGGTTTGTGGTGTTTAGTTTTCACTTGCAATAAGAAGGGCAACTTTTGTAGACAGAATTTAAAAAAAAAGAAAGTCAAAACTGAGGCCAAGAGTTTTCAGCCTCTTGTATGCGGATGAAATTACAAACTGTTGTTATGCTGGTGTTCTGTCTCCAAACCCAATCCGAGATAAGCCTGACAGGAACATTAGGGTTACTTTTTCAGACTCCCTCCAGAGCAGCAGACAATTTTATACAACCACTACCCGTTTCCATGACAAGCAAACAGAAACTCTTGTGTCTTTGTAAGATCTTACCAATGCAATACACCAGAAGCATAAACCAGAGCTTCAAAGCTATCCTAAAGCTCAACTATCCACTCCACTGTGACACAGTGTCAACAAAAGTGAAACATTAAACACTTCCAAAGGTAGTATTTATTGCAGGGATATTGCAGTGGATTGCATTAGATTGAGACATTTTTCATGTTGTTGTGTCCACCTACATGAATTGCGAGAAGCAATTTCCGATAAACTCAAGGAAGGCTTTGTACTTGTTTATGGCCGCTCCATATGGCTCGTATGAATTCATCTGAGTTAATTATTAGTCCAAAGGCAATAACAATGTTTCACAGAAACATCAAAGTGGGTGCAAACAACTCTCTGATGTAGCAGAACATAAGCTTTAACAAAATGAGCTCAACAAAGTGGTCTCCCTGGACCGCAGGGCTTGATAGCCTTCTGTCTCAGCATTTTGATTGGTGACTGATTATGACCTGGGAGTTACGGCTCCATCATTTACTTAAGTGGATCAATTAAGTGCTGGACAGAGATTAAAGATTTTCCTCTGAATGGGCAAAAATGTTTCCTTCCTTTTAACATGTAATCAGAGGACAACCATGATGTGATTAAACAACAAGCGTTTTTTTTCTGTGTTATATATATGTATATACAGCTCTGGAAAAAATTAAGAGACCACTCCCAAAATGATCAGTTTCTCTGGTTTTATTATTTATAGGTATGTGTTTGAGTAAAATTAAATTAAAACATTTTTGTTTTATTCTTTCAACTACCAACAACATTTCTCCCAAAATTGAAATAAAAATATTGTCATTTAGAGCTTTTATTGGCTGAAAATGACTAAACTAGTCTAAATAACAAAAAAACCAAGTCTTTTCAGAAGAAAACATGTTCATATTTATTCCTAAACAACACAGCGAGAATATTTTAACTCTTAAAAAAGAAAAGAATGAGTGTCATACATGTAGAGATGCTTTTAAGAAACATTTTGTGAAAGTGGTCTCTTATTTGTTTCGGAAAAAAATAAGAGACCACTTTAACAAATGTTTCTTAAAAGCATCTCTACATGTATGACACTCATTCTTTTCTTTTTTAAATACCAACACAGACACAACTCATTCTACTTAATGAGACACTGATGAGGTCATCACCTGAACCACATCTGGTTTTATATAAAAACCACTGCTGGGATTAAACATTGACATTATCCCACAAAAACTGATTTATAAACTCTTCCTGAGTTAAAATATTCTTGCTGTGTTTTTAGGAATAAATATGAACATGTTTTCTTTGTATTATTATTATTCAATGTCTGAAAAGACTTGATATCTTTGTTATTTAGACTAGTTTAGTCATTTTCAACCAATAAAAGCTCTAAATGACAATATATTTTTTTTCAATTTTGGGAGAATTGTTGTCGGTAGTTGATAGAATAAAACAAAAACAAAAAAATTGAATTTTACTCAAACACATACCTATAAATAGTAAAACCAGAGAAACTGATCATTTTGGGAGTGGTCTCTTTATTTTTTCCAGAGCTATATATACTGTATAATATAGATGTACTGTAGAGGAACTTTCCAACACCCTCTCTCAGCTGCTTACACATTCCTGCTGTCCAGGGTGCGGTAGCCGCGTGAGCGTGAGCTGTGGGGAGCGCTCTGCAGCGCGGCGATGTCAAAGGCAGCCGTGTCAGCCTCGCCCCCGCCCTCGTCGTCATATGTTATGATGTTCTCACGCACGTCGTCCTCTTCCAGCGGCGACAGGGAGTCGCGCTTCTGACGGCGCAGGGACAATGACAGGGCACTCACCGCTGCAGAGAGGGAAGGGGGGGGGGGGGGGGGGGGGGGGGGGGGGGGGGGTTGGCAGCGGGAAGAAAGGATATTGAGGTATGTGAGAGAAATTGGAAAAAAGAATGATGAACATGGGGAAGGGGCACAAGTCACAAGGGAAATAAAGGAGAAGCAGGAAAATTAGAGAGTGAGCCAGGGAGAAAAATTCAGGCCGATATAGAGGTGAGACATGTAGGGATAAAATGAATACAGAGAGGTTAGAGGGCTGCTGTATCCTATCAGCAGGCTGCATGCCGTCACTCTGTGACTGACTTTGAGCTCAGGCAAATGGGTACTTTATTCTCCCATGATTCCATACAGTATTCTCTGAGCAGAGCTACATCTGACCCTGGGCTGGAGACAAGGAACCAAGCTAATGTCCTACAAAGCTTCTCTGATGTTAAAATCCACCTGAGAGGAGGCATTTACTTTGCTGAAGTTATGCACTGGCAAGAATCTTTTTTAAACTCAACATATACTATATTCAGAATTTGGGGAATATGGCATGTATAAAGTTAATATAGAGAATTTATTTAGTAGAAGCCCTCATAAGATCTAAGAACTTTTAGACCCAATCTGTAACACACCTTTGGAGAGCTTACACTGAAAAATAAGAAAATGTATACTGTATATATTTTTTTTCAAATGACTTCAGCCAGTAGAAGCAGTCAGAATTGGTCCAAAAAAGAGTCAAAGTTTCAACTCCTCCCTCTGGGTAGACAGGTTTTCCATCCTCACACAGCACCTATTTTTTCTCATTCATTTCTAACATGTATTTATATCAGTAGCCATGTACAAAATAAACTCATTGCAAAAAGCAGAAAATAAACATGTAGCAGATTTAGCTACCAGCTTATTCCCATCTGCAGTCCCAGGGCAGGTGAGGGGAAATGTACAGTTTAATGATAATGTGGAAATTTACCAACCGTAATTTGCAGTAATTCTTTTGATTTCACACAGAGGTAAACAAAAGCAGGCTTCTTATTTCTGGCCAACCATAGTGGATTTTTGTTGGCAGAAAAAAAAAAGTTTAACATGAAGACTGGAAAACTACTTTGTGTTTTTATCTGATTCATTTCAGTCAGATTGCTGTTGGTACTCCACACTAATATAGGCACATCTTACTTTGAAGTAGTTGGATGTTCAGTTGATCTACAGTAACCTGTGACTCCACAGAGTTATTTTAGCTAAAGTAAATAAAAAGCTAACCTAGAATGGCACTTAGGCTGAGAGCGCTCCTCCACCAAGGCCAAAGTCACGGATCACCGAGCACAATTTTGTGCATCAAAAAGTCCAATGTGATTTAAGAATTCTGCACAGAAATTTGAACAGGATCTACACCAAGTTTCAATGGGTCTCTTTGAATTTAATCCTGTTGGCAAACAAACAAACAAACAGCGCGGGTGGAAACATAACCTCTATGGTAATAACAGTAAAAACATGAGGGGTTTCTCAGAGGGAGCCGACCTCTGCCAGAACCAATGTCAAACAACACCAGACTTCAGAGAGTGGGGGGGGAAAAAAAGATTATAATCATATTCATGGTAAATGATGCAGATCTGCCCCATTATTTAAAATGTAATTCCCTGGCAGTTGCTCCATCCCTCCACCAAGTTATATGCAAATTAGTTTGGTTCTTTTCACATAATCCTGATGACAAATATACGACACGGGTGAAAACACAACCTTCTTGGTGGATGTAAAAAATAAAAAATAATAACACCACCCTTTCAAGTATCGCTCTCATTAGAACTCTGTGCAAACGGTTTCAGCATGTGAGGAGCTAACGATGCAAAGATGTGACTGAACAATCAATCTGTTTGGGGGGCGGGGCTTTGAAAACATTCCATTATACAATTAAACTACTTCAGTGTCTCAACATGAGCACATATTGTTGCAGTAAATCAATTTGCAGCCTCATTATTGTTGGAGGTTGCGTTATTTGATTTCCATGGAACTAATCCAATGATCCTGAAAAGGAAGTGGGAAAACTCTAATCTTTCCTGACAATTTGAGGGATCACCATGATGTACACGTATTTCTCTCTTCTCTCTATGCACAAAGCACAAGCAGTTACCAAGTGGCTTCATATCTACTTTATGTATGCCAAATTCCCTTTTTAATAAACAGACGGGATCCTGATGGAGCTATTGTCACAGCTTCTGTAAGAACATTTGGCATTTTGTGAAACGGCCAAATTCTACTGTTTGGGATTAGCATGGACCTAAAAAAACAAACAAAGTAGTACAGGAGCAAAACTCAGTTTAAGAGCTACACACTTAAGGCGCGTACGAAGAAAGTTGTGTGTACTTCCTGATGCCGTTTATGCCCTTGTCACTTAGAGAACTAAACTCCACTCTGCATCATCACCTTCACGCCATGATGCACTTCTTTCTTGATTGAACTGGTCTCTTCCAGAATGATAATGCCCCTATCAACTCAGCATGAGTAGTGATCCAACAGAATGAATAGAAATTACAATGATGCTGGCCATAAGCCAGAGCCTTCTCAGCACCTAGACATTATCCAATTGAGCATTTGTGAGTCTTTGCAAAAGGTGGCGGGGACATTTTATTATGCCGCTATCAAAAACCGGAGGGCTCAAATAATCACTCACAATTGTTATTTTAGTAGTGATTAGTGCTGACCTTGCCAGAGGAGATAACTGGACCAAAAATTGTGAAGAAAAGTAAACGCAGCTATTGAGCCGCTGTGACTAAGAGAAATATTTACGCTGCTGCTTCCATTATTTTCATATGCAGATTAAGCATCCAGGGATGTAGTGGAGGGTAAACAGCCCTAAACACTATTTACTCATTTTTTTTATTTGTAGATTAGCATGAAACTCCTTTATAGGCAGGGAATCCTAATGATATCATTCCACTGTATACATATTAATAAGGACTGTAGTCAAAACATGACGTAAGTTATACAAGTGAGGGTCTTTCAAGGGACAACAGCACTTCTGTTATTGTCTTATGTTGATCCCAGACTTCACCACTGTGTATCTTTATAAACGCTATGTAAGTATTTACATAGTATTTCATCTCTTTTCCTTGGCATTTTAGTTTTTTAGTTTTACTGTAGCTACATTACCTGTAATTACAGTCGTTTTATTATTACTAGTTTTGCTTGTGTGTTTTATTGTACAGCACTTTGGACAACTTGGGTTTTATTTTTAAATGTGCTATATAAATAAATATGTATTGTATTTACCCAGCAGTGTGGCGACGCAGGCCAGGATGGCCAGCAGGGCGGCGGTGCTGAGCCCCGGGGACGGCAGCGTGGACTGCTGAGGGAGACACACCGCCTCTCGTTCCCAGTCCCACTCGCCCTCCGTCTGTTTGTCCTTCTCCTTCTCCCCGGCACGGGCCCCTCCTCTCAGGCAGGGGCAGACGGACACGGTGACCGTCCCGGTGCTGGTGAGGCCCGATGTCCCGTCCCTCAGGACCAGAGGCACGTGGAGCGTGCGGGTGGAGGACGAGGAGCGGGACAGAGGCTGGAGCTGGGACAGCAGCACCAGGCTGGCTGTGGGGCCTGAGGGGGAAGACACACAGAGAGAGAGAGAGAGAAGGATCTATTGTTAACCCTTCTGTTGTTCCTTTCCTCCATCCTTCCTTCTTTCCTTCCTTTCTCCCTTCCTTCTTTCCTCAATCCCTTTTCCATTCCTTCTTTCCTCCTTCCCTTCGTCCTTACTTCTTCTTCCTTCCTCTTTTGATCCAATTGACTTGATCTGTTCCCTATCCCTCCATCTTTCTTTCCTTTTCCCTTCCTTCTTCTTCCTTCCTTGAACAAATCTGTTTCCTCCCTCCATCTTTATTTCCTTCCTTCTTTCCACAATCCCTTTTCCCTTCCTTCCTTCCTTCCTTCCTTCCTTCCTTCCTTCCTTCCTTCCTTCCTTCCTTCCTTCCTTCCTTCCTTCCTTCCTTCCTTCCTTCCTTCCTTCCTTCCTTCCTTCCTTCCTTCCTTCCTTCCTTCCTTCCTTCTTTTTTGACCCAATCTGTTCCCTCCCTCCTTCTATCTTTCCTTTGTTTTACCCTTCTTTCCTCCCATCTTTCCCTTTGTCCTTTCTTCCTTCCTTCCCTTCGTCCTTACTTCTTCTTCCTTCCTCTTTTGATCCAATTGACTTGATCTGTCAGCTATCCCTCCATCTTTCTTTTCTTTCCCCTCCTTCTTCCTTCCTTGAACAAATCTGTTTCCTCCCTCCATCTTTATTTCCTTCCTTTTTCCCTTCCTTCTTTCCACAATAATTTTTCCCTTCCTTCCTTCCTTACTTTCTTCCTTCTTTTTTGACCCAGTCTGTTCCCTCCCTCCTTCTATCTTTCCTTTGTCTTCCCCTTCCTTCTTTCCTCCCATCTTTCCCTTCATCCTTCCTTCCTTTCTTCCTTGATCCAGGAGAACAACAGGAGGGTTAACTGTGTGGTGCCGATTCCTCAGCTCTGTGTGCTGAATGACAGCAGGGTTATGTTACAATGTGGAAATTATGGCCCAACATTACTCTGCTGATGTTTGCAAATGTGTGATTCAAATCAATGGGTCATTGATTTATTCTCCAGAGGGAAGAGGCCTGAAGCTCTAACGTGGGTGAGTCCAGCCTACTTTTATTATTACCATTTCATTTCACGTCCCTTAATTTAAAAACCTGTGAACCTCCACTGAAGTCACACTGTCTCACATAAGAATAACAATGATACTAATTTGAGCTAATAGGCTGAATCTACTGCAGAGTCTCAATTAGGCCAGATACTATCCAACTGTCTCCTGCAGCTACACTTCATGATTTATTACCTTCCATTGCCCAGAAAACTCAAACTTAAAGTCTGATATACTTCACATTTAAAACGAGTCTCCAGGATATTGTTTGATTAATACATGGCACTCATATCCTCCTGCATATAGGAGAACTGGCCAACACTAAGACTCTCAGCTCTGCAGAACAGAACCTGTGGATAAGAGGCTTCAGGTTGTCCACCATATTTTTTTTTTTAACACATCTTTCAATGTTTTTTTCTTAGATGTTGCTGTGTTCATCAGTAACACATTTAACAATTTAGAGGAAGAGCCAGTAGGAACAACAAACTGCTCCAGTGGTCTGGCTAAAGAGCGGCTGAGTGTCTGTGTGGGAGATGTTTTTAAATTTCCTCTTAATTTAATTTACAAGGTGGCAAAAAAAAAGTAAATGAACTAATAATAAATAAGGCTGCAGATAGGAGGGCATTTAGAGGATAGTGTGGGAAATATTTAATCAGGAAGGTTGTGCAAACATGATTCAATTATGAAAGCAAACTTCTATGATCCGTATCACAGATCAAATCATTATCTTTTTTTTTTTAACAAAGCATGCCTTTGTCAGACAAGATGTCCATATGAGATCAAAACATGTTCCTCTCTCTCTGTTCTCGGCGTTGGATGACACATCAAAGAGGTCTTTGATTCCTCATGTCAGTGAGTTTATCCCCTTGATCCTTAATCCAACCAGAGCAGGTTCCCTCCTCTTGGTTTTGCTAAGTTTAGAAATAATGGGTCAGGTTAATGAGCTGGTCGCCAGCGTGGTGCCAATCAGAGACTAGAGGTATTCGCCGCTCATCAGCTGCTGACAACTGGGATGGAATTATGCTTTTGAATCTGACAACATCATCAAACATTAAAGACGGCAAACCCCACACTCGACATTAAACAGTCAACATTTTCATCTTTTATAAATAATATATTTTCCCCAGAGCTGCACTGATCAATATGGCCCTCAGCTCCACATGGTGTTTACTGTCTTTCAGCTCATTGTTTTGGATTAACAGCCTTGAATGTCACTCTCACTGCTTTTCAACTACTGTGCACTACACCTGGCAAACAGACACTCAGGCAAAGTCAGCACAGAGCTGGTGAACATAGTGGAGCATTTAGCAGCTAGGAGGAGACCAAGAGAGAGCTACAGAGGAGTGTTAATATTAGATCTACATTAGTAAGATGACCAGTAACACTTTACTCTGGCTACAGGATGTGTAAATTGTGAACTGATTGGTAACAGTGGCGGCTGCTGGTCTTTCAAAGAAGGGAAGCTGATTTTCAGGCGACATCATGAAATTGGTAAATTTTATGACAGAGCCAGCCTAGATGTATAAATGAATGCATGAATGAAGGAACTACCTAAACTATATTAAATTCAAACACGGAAATGTGAGAATTATGGAACAAGGAAATGATATAACTGTGTTTTATTTACAGTGTATGATATGTACAATGGTAATTGGGCTTTATCGCCAAAATACCAAGAATTTAGTTGCAGTTTGTCTCTTGACTTCACTTGCAAAGTGAACTCGACAATCAAAAAAGGCATTCAGCTTTTAACAGATCCTCCAATCATCACGCAGAAGCCCAGCGTCCAGGCCCGCCCACTGCTCCATTCACTCCCAGAGACACTGAGCGTCCGCGGAAGAGATAAAATAACACCATTTATCCAATAACACCATTTATCCAATGACTGTCTAGTTTCTCTGCAGTGAAATAAATGATTCTCTGCCACCCCATTGAAGTCCATGGACGCTGAGCTTCAACAGGTTTATTGCACTGAGACTCTACAGGAACGTATGAGAAGAAAATTGCGTCATACTGCGACCGGCGACACGTAGCTTATGTCTGAGAGTTCAACGTGTTCCAATGCATTTTTAGTCAGTGAAATGTAAACACACCAGTTCATATTTGACCATTTCTTTTTGACATTTTAGACGAAGCAGAGTTTCCCTTGCAGGCTCAATGCAATCGCCTCTGGTTGATAACATGATCACCATTTCAACTTTATCTTTATCTGTACATCATTTTACATTTCATCTGCATTATGGCCCTGCATGCAAATGTGTGGCACATAAAAGCTGCAAAGCACATTCAGTTTGACCCTGCTCCATGAACCGATAGTGGTTGGTTGTA
The DNA here is from genome assembly GCF_905171665.1 of Trachurus trachurus. Taxonomy (NCBI): domain Eukaryota; kingdom Metazoa; phylum Chordata; class Actinopteri; order Carangiformes; family Carangidae; genus Trachurus; species Trachurus trachurus. The sequence continues at coordinate 26,320,084 of NC_139900.1, forward strand.
ATGTGCCAAAAAGAATGCGTTAACATGACAGCAAAGGGAGAGAGAGAAAGAGAAAGGCTGGTGTAATCAGGGATGTAGTGCTCAGTAAATGCTTCAACATAATTCAAAACATTCAAATGTTTTATTCAGCGTGTTTTGTTAGGCCTCAAGCAAACACACAATGTGTTTTAGTGTGCTTGTTTACAACTACACTCTACAGGTGATGTATAACTGCTAAAAAATACACTTACGGATGAATTATTTTGTGTTGTGTAACAAAAAGTGCATGTTTTTGACTCTCACTTTATGATATTACATTATATTTGAGTGAACATTATGTTCCATGTGCCTACAATACAATCAGGATAATGATTTCTACATTGTTTAAAAAAATAAAAACAATAAACAATCACAAATGAATTAAAAAAAAGTTGAAAGCGCTCAGTTGTGTGATGTAAAGTTAATCTGCATTTAGAATGACAGAACATTCCATGGGCTCATTATGACACTGACAGAATTCTGTATCAGAACAGAGCAACAGGCTCTAGCTGCAGATTCCAGCCTGGAAATCAGTCCACTACACCTCTTATATTAGACATTGAGCTACTTGGCAGAGTGCACAGCTTTTCTTAGCATTTTTTGGACCAGCACCTGGATTTCCAGTAATTCTGAGGTGAGTTAACAACAGAGCTGCACCTAACACTTGTTATACTGTATGTGAACTTGTTGCAAACCTGTCTGCTCATATACTGATGTCACTGTCACTGCTGATTTGACTTCTGTCTTCAACTATTTTCCAGCCATGGCACGAAGAAGTACCAGGCTGTTAGAGGCAGGGTATTATAGAGAGGACGGGACTCCGACTGTTTCATACAGGGACACATTACGCAAGTAAGTAAGATTGTAAGTGTTTGTGTGCACTGTTTTCTGTATGTAAACCAACTAGGTGTGTACTACAGTAAATCTTCACACAGATGGCTTGTCTAACTTATACTCTGTCTTTTAGCACCTTTAGATTTCATCACCGTGATAGGCCCAATGTACACAACACTGAATACGTAGAGAACACACACACCACAGAGACAGAGACACCAAACACTGCGCCACATGTGACATCACACAGGGCGAGGACTGGCAGTAACAACAGTAAGTACTTTTCCCCTGTTATCAAGACTGTTTCTATGAGAAAGACCAATTTCACATGTATTTTTATATCATTGTTACCAAGCTCTAAACAACCTGTTTGTCTCAGCACGTAGATGGACTGTAGGACTATTTATCCTCTGCTTCCTTTTATTTATTGGTGAGTGTTTTAACACTTCCAGCTATAATTAAACATTTCCAGTCCATGAGTAAAACCAACAACTCAGAGGTTCCTTGTTAATAAACATAACATAAATGTCTAACCCTCTTGTTTTGTATCCATCAGGACTGACAAGTATGTACTTTCAGCTGAGAGTCGTCCAGCAGGACATCAACACACTTACAGGGCTGGTGGACGAGTAAGTCGTCTTTACCATCTTCATTTGAGCCATTAAGTCATGTACAAGAGATTTAATGGAGCTGGTTTGGTTGATTTCTAACATGTGTCCCCTTGATGGTGTCCGCAGATGCCAGAATACTTCAGCCTATCTGTACGGACGTATATTGGCCCTTCAATTTGGATATATATTGATGAGATTGTTGACCTGGATGTAGCCACCCAGAGCCAAACACCTCTACAGAATCTCCCCACCTGACTGCACATCACCGGAACTTAGGGAGAGACGTCCACTACAGAGACATCAGCGTATCTTACTGTTGTTTACTCTCTTCTTAACCTCTCCTCCTCCATCATAATCATTTCCTCTTCCTCTCTCTTTGCCTTTTGTCTTCCTCTTCTAATTCTCCTCTATCTCTCAAGCCTGATTTATGCTTCTGCGTCGCGGCGACGGCGGACCTACTGCGTAGACCCGACGCCATCGTTGAGCATTCGAAGTTCTGCGTCGAGGGAACGCGTTGCTTCCGGTCACAGTAAACAGTGGCAACTGA